>NC_139556.1:98806790-99406790 GCF_965112155.1 Podarcis liolepis | reverse complement strand
AATAAAATTATTATTATTATTATTATTATTATTATTATTATTATTATTATTATTATTATTGCAGGGAGTTGGGCTAGAGGACCCTGGAGGTCATTCCGTGAGAAGCAATGAAATGAACAGCGTGAGGAGCTGCCCACCTGAAATCAGAATACAGCTTGGCAGGTACGGCCACCTTTTTGAGCACAGGATTTGCTTTACGACCGTAAGCTATAATTTTAACGTAGCCAGATAAGCAGACAATTATGACTCTTAAGCACAAGGCTGCCCCTTTGCCAAACTGTCCTGCACAGAAAATGAGTGTAAGGACTCCGAGTCCCTGAAAATACTGCTGTAGAAACATCCTAGGTCTGTCCGTAGCTGTGAGTCATTTGCTTCCAGGGACGGAGGCATGTGGTTGCGGAGCGGAGCCTTTTGCCTTCCTGGTGTCTTGTGTGGGTGGGGTGTTTCTCAAGCAACATCTGGCTGCAGCTGGGAAGAGGAGACCTGGCCACTCTAGGGTTGATCCTCATCCCTTAAAGCACATTGCATGAACGGCACTGCATATATGAAAAGCAAACCGTGTGTGTTTCATTAATTAAAGGTGCCCCGTTTTGTTATGGATTTGGAGTTTCGGTGACGGCTGGTGTTCTTGCAAGAGCTGTAGGATTAAGCCTCAAGTTATAAGAAAAAATAGTGGGGAGTTTAGCCTGCCCTGTTCATGCTCTTTTCTGCCTTGCTCTCTTTTGTTTATTTTAAAGCAGGGTGCCCAATCTTGTTTCAAAGAGGGCCAGATTTGATGAAGTGAACATGTGTGAGGGCCGGCCAAAGTTGTTGAGCTTTTGGGGGTGATTCCCCCCCCAAATTGTGGACCCCAATGAATAAACTGCCACAGGGGGCCGAATTAGCCCCCCCCCCTGGACTTTGGACATGCCTGTTTTAAAGCTATAGCTACTTTTTAAAGATACAGTGGACACTTGTGTTGCAAACATGATCCATGTGAAAATAAAAAATTCCTTCCAGTAGCACCTTAAAGACCAACTAAGATAGTTCTTGGTATGAGCTTTCGTGTGCATGCACACTTCTTCAGATACACTGAAACAGAAGTTGCCAGATCCTTCTATATAGTGAGAAGGTGGGGAGGGGTATTACTCAGAAGGGTGGTGGGAATGGGAGATTGGCAGATAGCTGAGATGAGCCTGTTGACGACTCTTAACGACTGCAATAGGTCTTACAGGAAAAGGCAAGGGGTGAGAAGGTGAAAAATGGCTTAGTCATGTATAATGAGATAAGAATCCAATGTCTCTGTTCAGACCAGGTCTCTCCATGGTTTTAAGTTTGGTAATGAGTTGCAATTCAGCAGCTTCTCTTTCCAGTCTATTTCTGAAATTCCTTTGTAGTAAAACAGCTACTTTGAGATCTTGTATAGAATGTCCTGGGAGATTGAAGTGTTCTCCTACTGGTTTCTCTGTTTTGTGATTCTTGATGTCAGATTTGTGTCCGTTTATTCTTTGGCGTAAGGTTTGGCCTGTTTGTCCAATATAGAGAGCTGAAGGACACTGTTGGCATTTGATCCATGTGGACATCCATGCGGGATGCACGTTCACAACCCGAACTGACGCGTCTGCACATGCACAGGTTGCAATTTGGCACTTTCGCACATGCGCAAAGCGCAATTTAGCACTTCTGTGCATGTGCGACTGCCAAAACCCGGAAGTAATCCGTTCCGGTACTTCCGGGTTTCGGCGGTCCGTAACCTGAAAAACCGCAACAAGTACAGTACAGGTTTTTGTAATCATCTTACTGGTTTGCTGAATGGATTGTATCTCACTTTCCTTTTATATTCCACCCCAACCCCAAAAATAGAGCCTCCCCCAATCTGCAAATGTCTTGGATTACAATTCCATGATGAAAATAGGGGCATCCCACTCTATGATGATAATTTGACTATTTATAACCCACACATCTTGCTGGGCTGCCCCAGCCTCGCTGGGCAGCTTCCAAAATATATAAAAAACATAATAAAGCATTAAACTTTTTTTTTTTAACTTCCCTATGCAGGATTACCTTCAAATGGCTCAGGGGTCGGATAACTCCATACCCTCCAACATTTCTCCAGTGAAAATGGGGACACCCTAAGGAAAAGAGGGACATTCCAGGATCAAAATCAGAAACCAGGACGGCTTCTCTAAATCAGGGACGTCCCTGCAAAACAGGGACATTGGAGGGTCTGCCATTCCCATCAGCCCCCACCAACACAGCTGTGTGTATTTTAGGGCACACTTCTCCTGATGCTCACATTGTTTCAATATACACATTTCTCACAATTTTGTTTCAATATACATATTTCTGCATGCAATTTTGCCTGATATAATGCATTTCTGCATATTATTTTCCAAAATGTGTACATTTTAATGCACATTCCGCCCCCGCCCCCCAAATGCTGGCACACATTCTTTTATTTGTAAAATGATATTGCAAAATTCTAACAATTTTGAAGCACAGCTGTGTTTTGGCTCGCATTTTGTTTCAGGAACTAGGTAGGTAGGTCTGCATTAGGATGTGGATCGAACCAAATTTCTCCCCATCTCTAATCAATAATTCACTGCACCTTGCCCGGCACTCATTCAGATCTTCCTTGGGTGAAGCACTAGTGGCCAAACTAATTTAAAACAGATATAAATTTGCAGAGCAGATCAGGGTTGCCACATATATTGAAATGGCCCTATAGCTGTGCTTTAAACTGCAGCTGGATCAGCAGCAATTAACAGACAATTGTGTTTTATCTGCAGACATTAGCAGACAATTGTGTTTTATCTCCAAGCAGTGAAAACTTCACCTGCTAATTCCTACATACTTCCTGATTTCAGACCCAGGCTGTGTACATGCCATTTAAATCACATTAAAAAAAACCACCTAACTCAGATTCATTAAGGGTGCTGGGAACTGTAGTTTGAGTGGTAAACTACAGTTCCCATGATTCCTTGGGGGGCTGCTATGTACTTTAAATGTATAGTGCATACAAAGTCATAGGATCAGGGCAGGATTTGGTCTTTTCCTGGCCAACTGGCACTTTCAGAAGGTAGACAGCAACTCAGGGCATGATCTGAAGGCACATGATAGATAGAGCAACCTTTCTGAAGATCAGTCGGTCTCTTTCAGTACCGTGGCCTAATAATAATAATAATAATAATAATAATAATAATAATAATAATAATAATATATTTCTACCCCGCCCATCTGGCTGGGTTTCTCCAGCCACTCTGGGCGGCTTTCAACAGAACATTAAAAACAGAATAGTACATCAAACATTAAAAACTTCCCTAAACAGGGCTGCCTTCAGATGTCTTCTAAAAGTTGTTTCTTTCCTTGACATCTGGTGGGAGGGTGTTCCACAGGGTGGGTGCCACCACTGAGAAGGCCCTCTGCCTGGTTCCCTGTAACTTGGCTTCTCGCAGTGAGGGAACCGCCAGAAGGCCCTCGGTGCTGGACCTCAGTGTCAGGGTAGAACGATGGGGGTGGAGACGCTCCTTCAGGTCTACTGGGCCTTTGAGGCCGTTTAGGGCTTTAAAGGTCAGCACCGACATTTTGAATTGTGCTCAGAAACGTACTGGGAGCCAATGCAGGTCTTTCAGGACCGGTGTTATATGATCCCGGCGGCCGCTCCCAGTCACCAGTCTAGTTGCTGCATTCTGGATTAACTGCAGTTTCCGAGTCACCTTCAAAGGCAGCCCCACGTAGAGCACATGGCAGTAGTCCAAGCGGGAGATAACCAGAGCATGCACCATTCTGGCAAGACAGTCCACAGGCAGGTAGGGTCTCAGCCTGCATACCAGATGGAGCTGGTAGACAGCTGCCCTGGACACAGAATTGACCTGCGTCTCCATGGACAGCTGTGAGTCCAAAATGCCTCCCAGGCTGCGCACCTGGTCCTTCAAGGGCACAGTTGCCCCACCAGGGAGTCTTCTGCATGCTTCTCAAGTTTCCCCACGGAAAAAAGCCAGGAAGATATAAATGTATGCGTGGCTCTCTTCCTGGACTGCCTGCTGCTGGCCTCCTTGCAAATTGAGCAATTACTTTGGACGCTCCTTCCAACTGCTTCGTGTTTTGGATCTTGGCTTGGCACTGCAAGACACATCCATCTTATGCACTTAAACAGAAGCGTTCACTCAGGATCCTTGACACAGTTTGCCTGCCTCCAAAAGTTTGCAAGCACAAACCGTCTTGAAAACGGGGATCACGTATAACTGCCCTGGTGCCAAGGGGGTGCAAATAATCACAAATGCACAAGACAAATGACATTTCATAAAACCATAGAATTGTAGAATTGTAGAGACGTATGGAAGTGAGAGCTGGACCATAAAGAAGGCTGATCGCCGAAGAATGGATGCTTTTGAATTCTGGTGCTGGAGGAGACTCTGGAGAGTCCCGTGGACTGGAAGAAGATCAAACCTATCCATTCTGAAGGAAATCAGCCCTGAGTGTTCACTGGAAGGACAGATCCTGAAGCTGAGACTCCAATACTTTGGCCACCTCATGAGAAGAGAAGACTCCTTGGAAAAGACCCTGATGTTGGGAAAGATGGAGGGCACAAGGAGAAGGGGACGACAGAGGACGAGATGGTGGGATAGTGTTCTCGAAGCTATGAACATGAGTTCGACGAAACTGCGAGAGGCAGTGGAAGACAGGAGTGCCTGGTGTGCTCTGGTCCATGGAGTGACAAAGAGGCAGACACGACTAAACAACTAAACAACAAAGAGTGGCAAGGGACCCCAGGGGTCATCTATCCCAACCCCCTGCAATGCAGGAATCTCAGCTAAAGCATCCATGGCAGATGGCCATCGAACCTCTGCTTAAAAACCTCCAAGGAAGGAGAGTCCGCCACCTCCTGAGAGAGACCGTTCTCCTACTGTCAGAAAGTTTTTCCCGATGTTTAGTCGGAATCTCCTTTCCTGTGACTTGAAGCCATGGGTTCAAGTCCTACCCTCCAGAGCTGGGGGAAAAACCTGTTCCCTCTTCCATGTGACGGCCCTTGAGATATTGGAAGATGACTGTCCTATTTCCTCTTTGCAGGAGCCTAGGATTTCCCTTTCCCTCTTTTGCATTCGGGAGCTCTTCTTCAGAAAGGTGTAGAGGCCTGGCGTCCTCGTTGCCGCAGGAGATGAGGCATCTTAGCTGGAGCTCTTTGTCTAGAAAAGTTGCTAGCGTGTTTTGCATTTAAATGACAGCTCCCTGGAAGCGACTCAGAGCTTTGGAATGCTGGAAGCGCACCTGGCTGTTCAAGAACGTCCATCAAAGATTCATTCATCTGAGAGCTAACGAACAGAGGAACAGGGGAAGTGTCCTGGTGTCGCAGTAGGAGTCGTGAAATCGCAGCTAAGCAGCTCAAATCATATATGTGACTGACACCCTTCTTGGGAAATGAAACCATTGTCCAGACTTTGACATTCAAAAGCTTTACTTGCAGAAACCTAGAGCTATAGATGAATTAAAACTGGGAAATGATATACAATGAAATGAAAAGAATGTTTAAAATAACATTTGTAAAAAAACCCGAAAACAGCCCAGAAGCCTTTCTCTTGTCAATTATAGGGATAAAAAGGGACGCGGGTGGCGCTGTGGGTTAAACCACAGTTGCAGGGATAGAACTATCTAAATTGTATAGAAATTTATTTATGTATGCAGCCACAGCAGCAAGAATGTTACTTGCCCAAAAATGGAAAGAAGCAGAAGTCCCAGCAAAGGAAGAATGGATACAAAAACTTATGGAATATGCAGAAATGGCAAAACTTACCGGAAGAATAAGAAATCAAGACATCTCTCTCGATTTCTCCAATTTTATAGTTGGGGCACCTTGAGCAGTCCTGTTGTCTCTGCCTGACCATAACTTTTGCCTGGCCCAACCCCAGACTTAGAAGGGCTTGAGGGGCAAAGCCCAGTTTCTGAAGGTTGTGCATGCATAGAAAACAGTAGATCCAGCTGAATGGTTACACACCCTGCTGTACCCGTGGCCTTTTGCTGGGTTCCTGCACAGATTCAAGTCTCCATGGCAGAAATGGACTTCAAGCATGAAATATGTGGCGGTGCTGCGGTGCTGTGTGTGGCGGTCAGCTCAGCGGGATCCCACCTTCGTCGCCAGTGAAATATATTCGGAGTCGAGAGTGGATTTCATGCTCTTTATTCAGCTCATAGTGGTGAGGAGGAATGGAAGTTCCCCCAGAATGTCTGCGTTATATACATTATTTACACAATGGGACCCACATGATTGACTAATTCCAGGATTCTCCTGTAGGCCAATCAGGGTGCGGATTCACTTCCAGCTGGAGCTGGATTGGGTGGCTCCATTCAGGATCCTATTGTTCTAGGACCAATCAGACTGCTGCATTCTGGATCCTATTGTTCTAGCACCAATCAGACTGTTGCATTCTGGATCCTATTGTTCTAGGATCAATCAGACTGCTGCATTCTGGATCCTATTGTTCTAGCACCAATCAGACTGTTGCATTCTGGATCCTATTGTTCTAGCACCAATCAGACTGTTGCATTCTGGATCCTATTGTTCTTGGACCAATCAGACTGCTGCCTTTTGGATCCTATTGTTCTAGGACCAATCAGACTGCTGCCTTTTGGATCCTATTCAACTCAGTACATAACAAAGCACTTCTTCTGCTGAGTGCTGGCTGTAGGCTTTGCTGGGTTGGGAAAGAAAGAAAAACCTTTCCATATGAGCTTTTGCCGCTCTTCCCTCCTGCCAAGGCAAGACGGGGCATGTGGCTTTGAGTCATACGAGCATGTCGAGACGGGTTAGGAAGGCCAGATCCGAAGGTGGCAGGGCGTGTCGCGCTTTAAAGCCACCCAGAGCCTTCGGCATCCTGTTGTAATGAGACAAAGCGGGCCTTTGTCACGAGAATAAGATCTATCTGGGTCTGGGGGAAAGGGTGGAAATCCCCCTGGCGGTGGAAAACATTTCAGGGCGAGGGATGTGGCGAGATGTATCTCTGGCTGTTTTTCTTGGAGTGGCAGCCCTGGGGCTTCCAGTTCCCGCAAGGACATCAAGGCGTGAATATTCATTAAAAATAATTGAATGTTAGGTAACCTCTTCAAAGGAGGTTTCTGCCTCTCCTGGGTGGGTTGATAGGAAAGGGGAAGGAGGGGTTGAAAAGCAGCTGTGGAGAACAAGTAGGCTCAGGTGGCCGAGTTTATTTCCAAGTCATTCTCCTTGGGACGTCACCAGGC
The DNA here is from genome assembly GCF_965112155.1 of Podarcis liolepis. NCBI lineage: Eukaryota > Metazoa > Chordata > Lepidosauria > Squamata > Lacertidae > Podarcis > Podarcis liolepis. The sequence goes on along the minus strand of NC_139556.1, from coordinate 99,399,578 downwards.
CTAGCTCTTGTCACCTTCGGGGAAGCCTTGGTGAGATCATAGAATCATAGAGTTGGAAGAGACCACAAGGGCCATCGAGTCCAACCCCCAGCCAAGCAGGAAACATCATCAGAGCACTCCTGACATATGGTTGTCAAGCCTCTGCTTAAAGACCTCCAAAGAAGGAGACTCCACCACACTCCTTGGCAGCAAATTCCACTGTCAATCAGAGCAGCATTCTCCAACCTAGTGCCCTCCAATTGGATGGTTTAGAGGGCAAATGACATAAGACTGGTGGGAATTAATGGAATTATTATTATTATTGTTGTTGTTGTTGTTGTTGTTGTTATTATTAAACAGCCTCGGCCCAGTAGACCTGAAGGAGCGTCTCCACCCCCATCGTTCAGCCTGGACACTGAGGTCCAGCGCCGAGGGCCTTCTGGCAGTTCCCTCACTGCGAGAAGCAAAGCTACAGGGAACCAGGCAGAGGGCCTTCTTGGTGGTGGCGCCCGCCCTGTGGAACGCCCTCCCATCAGATGTCAAAGAGATAAACAACTACCTGACATTTAGAAGACATCTGAAGGCAGCCCTGTTTAGAGAAGCTTTTAATGTGTGACATTTTAATCTTTGTTGGAAGCCGCCCAGAGTGGCTGGGGAAACCCAGCCAGATGGACGGGGTACAAATAATAAATTATTATTATTATTATTATTATTATTATTATTATTATTATTATTATTATTTCATCCAGAACATCTGGAGGGTGCCTATTTGGGCTAGGCTGTGACATAGCCATCATTCTTTAGGAGCAACACCTTAATGTCTTCCACATGTGCTGCACATGGCAGGACAGTTTCAAACAAAGATACGCTCTCCCAAACCCACATTCCCAGCACATTCACAATCCTATCTCAGTGATGTCTACGCTGGCTTGGTGATGACCACAGAATGGAAGATGGCAGGATCTCCAAGGATGTGCTCTGGGGAGAACTGGCTTCAGGCACCAGGCCCCTTGGCAGGCCAACTCTGTGTTACAAAGATGTCTGCAAACGTGGCATGAATGTTTTGCATCATCAGCCTTGCCATGTGGGAATCCCTTGCAGATGACTGCAGCATCTGGAGACAAACAGTCAGGTCGCGCAGCAATAGCTGTGACCAGAGGAGGAATGACCGCTGGGAGGAAGCGCAGAGAGAAGAAGCGCCCTGGTGCAGAACGCCTTCGTCTGCCCCGGCTGCAACAAAACATGTCTCTCCTGTATCGGTCTCTGCAGCCACATAGGCCCTCCAAGTTTGACTTCGCACCCAAAGGCACCAGAGGGGAATTTAAGGTTTGGTTACACTGGGCACAGAGCCTCAGCGGTGCTGCAACTGTGGTGTAGAATGAAAGGCGAGAGATGGGGACACTGAACTGAAGGCATTGTACAAGCGGTGGCTGAAATCTGAGACCTCGAGGTCCTCTGCTGAAGGCACAGTCTTCCATTGTCTCCTGAGACAGACGGATGCCAGTAGCAGCTCACTTAGGACAGCTTTAAAGGGAGATTAGATGTGTTTGTGGAAGATAAGGCTATCAGTTGCTACCGGTCATGACGGTTGGGTACTGGCTTCAGGGTCCAAGGCAGTTGAGGCTCTGATTTCCAACTGCCAGAGATCCCAAGCAAAAAAATAAGAACCTAGGAAGGAACAAGGGGAGCTGTATTATACAGGGTCAGAATTTGCCCCATCTTGATCTGTGTTGCCTGAATGAGTACAGTGGACGCTTGGGTTGCGAACTTGATCCATGCAGGAGGCATGTTCGTAACCCGCAGCGCCGCGTATGCGCACACACGGGTTGCGATTCGGTGCTTCTGCACATGCGCAAAGCGCAATTTAGCACTTCTGTGCATGTGCAAGCGGCGAAACCCGGAAGTAAACTCCGCGGTGACCCAGAATTAACGGAGCGTGTTACTTCCGGGTTTTGCTGCATGCCGCGGAGTGCAACTCGAAAATATTCATCCCGAAGCTACTTCAACCCGAGGTATGACTGTACTGGAACGGCTTACTTCCGGGTTTTGTCGCTTGCAGATGCGCAGAAGCGCTAAATTGCGCTTTGCGCGTGTGCAGAAGTGCTGAAGCGCAACCCACGCGTGCGCATATGCGGCGCTGCGGGTTGCGGACGCTGCGGGTTACGAACGTGCCTCCTGCATGGATCACGTTCGCAATCTGAGCTCCCACTGTACTCATTCAGGCAACACGGATCAAGACCCGGAAGTAACAGAGCACATTACTTCCGGGTTTCTCTGCTCACGCATGCGTAGACGCGTCACGCACATGCGCGGAAGTGGTGAAATGCGACCCACGCACGCACGTTACGTTTACTTCAGGATGTGAATGGGGCTCCGGAACAGATCCTGTTCGTATCCAGAGGTACCACTGTACGTCCGGGTTTCGGCATGTCTGTACTAGTGGGGTGCCACAGGGTTCTGTCTTGGGCCCGGTCTTATTCAACATCTTTATCAACGACTTGGATGATGGACTCAAGGGCATCCTGATCAAATTTGCAGATGACACCAAACTGGGAGGGGTGGCTAACACCCCAGAGGACAGGATCACACTTCAAAACGACCTTGACAGATTAGAGAACTGGGCCAAAACAAACAAGATGAACTTTAACAGGGAGAAATGTAAAGTATTGCACTTGGGCAAAAAAAATGAGAGGCACAAATACAAGATGGGGGACACCTGGCTTGAGAGCAGTACATGTGAAAAGGATCTAGGAGTCTTGGTTGACCACAAACTTGACATGAGCCAACAGTGTGACGCGGCAGCTAAAAAAGCCAATGCAATTCTGGGCTGCATCAATAGGAGTATAGCATCTAGATCAAGGCAAGTAATAGTGCCACTGTATTCTGCTCTGGTCAGACCTCAGCTGGAGTACTGTGTCCAGTTCTGGGCACCACAATTCAAGAAGGACACTGACAAACTGGAACGTGTCCAGAGGAGGGCAACTAAAATGGTCAAAGGCCTGGAAACGATGCCTTATGAGGAACGACTAAGGGAGCTGGGCATGTTTAGCCTGGAGAAGAGGAGGTTAAGGGGTGATATGATAGCCATGTTCAAATATATAAAAGGATGTCACATAGAGGAGGGAGAAAGGTTGTTTTCTGCTGCTCCAGAGAAGCGGACACGGAGCAATGGATCCAAACTACAAGAAAGAAGATTCCACCCAAACATTAGGAAGAACTTCCTGACAGTAAGAGCTGTTCGACAGTGGAATTTGCTGCCAAGGAGTGTGGTGGAGTCTCCTCCTTTGGAGGTCTTTAAGCAGAGGCTTGACAACCATATGTCAGGAGTGCTCTGTTTTTGTGTGTTTTTGTGAATGTGAATCGGCCAGGGAACTGCGTTGCAAATTTCAGGTGATGGCTGTGCTTCAGTTTGTGGCTAGTTTTTGTTGTTGTTGTTTTCCAAAAATTTTATTGGTTTTCACATTTATCACATAAAAAAGAAAAAAGAAAAACATTACAATACACAAAAACAAAAACGCATTAAAAAGAATTTTTACTTCCACACCCTAATTTCATTACATTGATAACTGACTTCCCATTTGTGCCTTGTTTCAGAAAGCGCAAATCAGGAAGATACTAAATCCTAAATGTTTTCCAACAGGTGTGCTGAAAGCGTTGGAATCGTCAAAAAATAACACGAGCTGTATCACCGCTGACCTTTATATTGTTAAATGAATTTAACACACTGCCATAAATGTATCGGTCTGGGCTTGACAAAAAAATATGTTATGTTAATTTGTGGGTGAACATATCAGACAACACAGCGATTCTTCAAACAGCTCTTGTTTATTCACAGGCCAGAACAGAACAGAACTGAAGGGTTCGGCCAACCTACTTATATGGAGCTCAACTACAAAGCAACAGTAACCACTTTCTGTAACTATCCAATCACTGAACGTCACTTTCAATTCCTTATTTGCATATGTGGACCTGAGTGAAAACTATCTACAGTATCCCCCTGCTGGCCCAGGGTGAGAACTTCAGTACACAACACATTATATCTTGGTAACTGGGGCAAAGATGGGCATGTAATTCCATATGATCAAGCCATAGAGGTTTTAAACCAAATGTTCCATTTTTTTTCAACTTACAAACATAGTTGAACAAATGATAAAACTAGGTAATGGACCATTAGGTCAGTGGACGCATTTTGAAGATCTTTTACTTTGCTTTTGCCAATTAGGTTTTCTGAGTTAGTCCTGTCTATTTCTTTCTGATATTGCATATACAGGCACACACACACCCATTTATGCGCGTTCAAGTCATGTGAGACTGCACATACGTGCGGCACAGAAACCCGGAAATGGGGGGGGGGAGACCTGAAGATGCTCAGCAAAGCCCTGCTGCACCTCCTACTCGCAAGGAGACCTTTCCCAGAGCCCGGAGAGGACACTTCAGGATCTGGGGAAGGTCTCCTCATGAGCTGGAGGAGCAATGGGGTGTGGACTCCCCACTCATAATCATTTCACTTATGCACCAGGGGACCTGAATGTAACTCCAGCATAAGCAGGGAGTCGCCTGTAGTCATTTTAAAATACAGAGAATAAAACAAAACAAAACACAGAGAAAGACATGGCAAACTGCAACCTTACAATTTCACAGGTAGAAGAGTCCTGCCTATTTAATTCAGTTCTAGGAGTACTTACAAATACTAATTTAAAAGAATTCCACTCCCAAAATCAACGGTCCTTTACACCTCATATATTAAGAATTTGAATTTATTTTGTTGGAGATGCAGGAAACCGAAAGCAGGTTATATTCACAGTTTCTGGAAATGTGTGAAATTAGAAATAAAATAAAACGGAGGGAGACTTTTAAAATAGTGTAGGGTATCTAGGATAAGACATACCAGGAAATCCTAACTGTACTCCATTGCCTATTAAAAACAAAAGTGAGAGAAACAGAAAATTGTGATTACTTTATTAGCAAGAGTATTGCGCAATTATGGAAAATAAAAAGTCCTCTCCGTTGAAAGAAAGGGTACAGAAGATATGGGAAACTGCTTTGCTAACTAAATTAGCCTATCAAAGAAAGTCAACAATGAGCCAACTTTGTATTAATTTTAGTAACATTTCACCATACAATTCATTCCCTTTAATATACAGTCGTACCTCAGGTTAAGTACTTAATTCGTTCCGGAGGTCTGTTCTTAACCTGAAACTGTTCTTAACCTGAAACACCACTTTAGCTAATGGGGCCTCCCGCTGCTGCCGCGCCGCCAGAGCAAGATTTCTGTTCTTATCCTGAAGCAAAGTTCTTAACCTGAAGCACTATTTCTGGGTTAGCGGAGTCTGTAACCTGAAGCATATGTAACCTGAAGTGTATGTAACCCGAGGTACCACTGTAATACTTTTTTCTTTATTAGTAGTCATAATATTGATTTTTAAAATTCAGAATCCTAATTATTTATTTTCAAATTTTCTAAATAAAATAAAATGCCAAGTTAAGCATCCGAAATGCTAGGATGAAACATTTAAACTATCTGAAAAGGCGTATGTGGAAACCAGGAGCAGTTTCTGAGTGATAAAACAAAGAAATAAAAATTGTATATCTGGGGAAAGGTAGATTTTCCTTTAAAAGTGACCTGATTCAAATTCCTCGCCCGTCCCTAGCCAGTAAAAACTTCATGTGCTGCTTATGAACATCACATTGCTGCATAAGGCACAAGAGCAGGCCAGGTCCCATCTCCCCATCAGTTGGCAACATACCAGCCGCCCTGGGAAGCCCTGGGTGCCAATTTTTTTTACTGGCAGGGCTCCTGTGATTTTAACAGCCGCATGGCTGGCAGGAATCCAGTGAGGGAGGCTTTCTGCATAATTGCATGCGTCTGCCAGAAAGAGAGAGAGAAAAAACACACCTTCTGAATTTATACAGGCCCGATACTGCCAGAATTAAAAAGTTTCCCATCCTTCTGTAATTGTAGTCTGTAGTCCTGTTCTTTCTTCACCTTGAGTCAGTGAGAACAGTACAGGACTGGTTGGGCTTGGGGTTATTTTAAAAAATAGATAAATCCTGAAGCGTGTTGCTTAATAACATAGATTGTGTGTCTTCTCTGGCTTAGTTGGTTAGAGTGTGGTGCTGATAACGCCAAGGTCGCAGGTTCGATCCCTGTATGGCACAACTGCATATTCCTGCACTGGAATTCTATGATTTCTATGATCACGAGAAGAACCTATCTTATACCAAGTCAACCCAGTTTAGTATCGGCCATAAACTGAGGGACATCACCTCTCTAGAGCTTCAGACAGAAGTCTTTCCTGGTCGGACCCAGTTGCTCCAGTGAGGAATTACAGCGCTTAAAGTATTGTGCATGTGTCAGTGATTAAAGATTTGTCCAAGCCGTAAAAAGGCAAAAGCTTATTGGGAAACGATATATAATGAATTGAAGAAAATGTTGAAAATAACTTTTGCAAAAAAACACAGAAGCCTTTTTATTAGGTATTTTAAGCCAAGATATACCAAAAGAAAAGACGACTATTTTCACGTAGGCCACTACAGCAGCGAGAATGTTGATTGCACAAAATTGGAAGACTGGAGAAATACCAACTAAAGAACAACGGCAAGAGAAGTTGATGAACTATGCAGAACTGGCAAAAATGACAGACAGATTAAGAGAAAAAGACAACAGTGACTTTGAAAAAGATTGGGAACCATTTATGTTTTACTTGCAGAAACAAAGAAAGTCTATAGATTCGATGGCAGGATTTAAATAAACATTCAAATTGTTAGAAAATGTGTAGAAGATAGAGAAATAATATAGTGTATTCACTGTTATTTTTATGTTTTTAGGTTTCATGTTATTGTATAAATATGTTATTAGTAATTTTTTCTTTTAGGAGGCAGCAAAGTGGGTGTAAGAAGAAACAAACCGGAAGCGGAAGTTGGGGGAAGCCTAGGAGGGGAGGGAGGAAGGAATGTATAGCAAATGTTAGGAATATGAGATGTGTGTAATGAATGAAAAAGAAAAATGAATAAAAAAATTAAAAAATAAAAGATTTGTCCAAGCCTTCATAAATCCGGAATAATACAGTTGGATGGCGCCTTGTTCACCTCCTTCTGGCAATTCCTGCAGTCCGGCTAGCGCCAAACACCTTGATTCGCTTCGCTTTGGATCACATCAGCGAGACCAAGAGGGGCATCCTGTCCTCTGAGCAGCCCAGGACCTCCAGACACACTGCTCAGACTTGCACCCTGGTGAGGTCACTTCAGGGTTGCAAACACAGCCAAAACATTGCGGAAAGCAGCAGTTCCAAACCCTCCAAGTGTCCCTATTTTCCAGGGACAGTCCCGGGTTTCCAGAAGCCATCCCAGTTTCTGATTTGGTCCTGGAATGTCCCGCTGTCCCTTAAGATGTTGCTATTTTAATTGGAGAAATGTTGGAGGGTATGGAGTTATGCAACCCCCAAGCCAAGGAGATAAGTAACTACACAACCTTTAGAATACATCTGAAGGCAGCCCTGTATAGGGAAGGTTTTTTTTAAAAAATGTTTAATGTTTTATTATGTTTTTATATATGTTGGAAGCCTCCCAGAGTGGCTGGGGCAACCCAGTCAGATGGATGGGGAATAAATATTATTATTATTATTATTAAATAAAAAGGTAAAGGACACCTGACGGTTAAGTCCAGTCGCAAACGACTCTGGAATTGCGCCGCTCATCTCGCTTTACTGGCCGAGGGAGCCAATGTTTGTCTGTTTTTCCAGGTCATGTAACCAGCATGACTAAGTCACTGGCAAAACCAACAGCACATGGAAATGGTGTTTACCTTCCCACCAGAGTGGTACCTGTTTATCTACTTGCACTTTGATGTGCTTTCGAACTGCTAGGTTGGCAGGAGCAGGGACCAAGCAACGGGTGCTCACCCCGTTGCGGGGATTCGAACCACCAACCTTCTGACCAGCAAGCCCTAGGCTCTGTGGTTTAGACCACAGCGCCATCCACGTCCCTTTTTTTAAAATAGGATGTCCCTATTTTCATTGGAGAAATGTTGGAGGGCATCGTGCCATGCTAGAAGTGACACCTGCCTCATTTCTGTGTGTTCTGCTAAGCGCACGCAGGAGCGCAGCCAAGGGGTGAGGAGTTGGCAACCCTGCGCCTCCTTCACTTGCATTCCAGTTTTGCCACTTTAGCAGCAACGGGAAGGGGCCGTGGCGCCAAAGCCCTGTGCTGATTCCAGGAGTTTTGCAAAGCGCGAAAAAGGCATGTCTGTGCTCCTTCGGGGAAAAGGCAGCGTCCTGGCGACTCCCGCCCTGACGTAACTGATCATTTTAATTCCCACAAGCTGGATTTATTGAAGCGTTTTCGGTGACTCACAAGGATTGCTTTCAAAGGCTGAGCGGCGGCTGCGCTCACTAGGACAAAAGGCAATAGCAGCTCGGGCGAGCAGCTCAGATGACTTGTATTCTCCCCTCCTCCTGTGCTGTGGTTTGCACTGACAGCTTTCTTTCTGGTTATTCTTTTATAGTTCTGGGCCAAAGCACTTGGAATTAAGAGAAGCCTGGCGGAATTAAGGAATCCCTGCCTGCCCACAGACCCAGTGCACAACACGGGTAAGGTGATTTGTCGCTTTATTTTAAGCAGGCCGCAATCTGCTGTTGTTAAGAGCATGCAAACTTTCAGAGCTACACAGAATTCTTGGCCGCAGGTCGGCGCATATGCCAGTTTTTCAGTTACACCGGATTCTTTGCAATGCCCCTCGGTCAGAAGCCCAGGGAAGGGGTGAGAAAATTCCCGGTCCTGGCTAGAATTTGGGTGCCAAGAGATCATGGAAAGTCTACTCACCCTGTAAAAAAACAAAAAAGGGGTAGGGTGTATAGTTAGTGCTGGAACACATGCTGAATGTCCCAAATTTGACATCTGGCATTCCTATTAAAAAAAAAAATCAGGTAGCAGAATATTATTGGCCCAAAAATGGAAACAAGAAGAACTACCAACGATGGAAGAATGGAGAATGAAATTAATGGACTATGCAGAACTTGACAAATTAACAGGAAGGATCCGAAACCAGCAGGACCAGAAGTTCACCGAGGACTGGAGTAAATTTACGGATTATCTGAAAAGTATTTGCGATGATCAGACAACGTTTGTAGGTTTGCAAGAAGCTCTGTGAAGAATTAATAGTAGAAATATTGTAAAAAATGAAAATGGAGATAGGATATGTTATTAATATAAGGCAATATTAAATTAGGAAATGCGTAAGAAGTGAATAAGACGGATTATCAGAGGAGCTGAGGGAAGTCCAATAAGAATGTATTCGTGATAAATTGTGTGACGTGTTTTATAATTTTGTATTGTAAAATTAATAAAAAATATTTATAAAATATATAGATATATCAGGTAGCATCAGGTGATGTGAAAGACCTTGGCAGTAGTGGGCAATTGTCTGGCCAGGTATAATACGGCAGCTTCCTCTGTTCCTAAAGTTTATACCTAATGAAAATTAAAAGTTTTCTCTCCTGGGCTTGAGCTGACATGTGTAAGGCATGAGAAAATGATAGAACAAACACCCCCATGTTTGTGGATTTGTGTGTGTGTGTGTTTGTATCAAAGTGGCAAACCACAGACCTGCCACTTGCCGCTGCCTCCCTGTGACTGTGCTGTTTGATGGCGAGGCTGCCGCAGGGGCAACAACCGCCTGCTTTGTATAGGAAATTATTATATCCCTCTTCTGCCTGACACTACCGCCCCCCCCCCCACCCGGCACGCTCAGCACAAACATCCTTCACTTTCAGAACTTTGCAGGAAGCAAAGATAAGGGCTCCTTAGGCGAAGGGACGCAGGTGGCGCTGTGGGTTAAACCACAGAGCCTAGGACTTGCTGATCAGAAGGTCGGCGGTTCGAATCCCTGCAACGGGGTGAGCTCCCGTTGCTCAGTCCCTGCTCCTGCCAACCTAGCAGTTCGAAAGCACATCAAAGTGCAAGTAGATAAATAGGTACCGCTCCGGCGGGAAGGTAAACAGCGTTTCCGTGCGCTGCTCTGGTTTCGCCAGAAGCGGCTTAGTCACACTGGCCACATGACTCGGAAGCTGTACGCCGGCTCCCTCGGCCAGTAAAGGCTCTCGACATTTTCGAATTAAAAAATAATAGTGGTAAGTTCATAGGTTGTCTTGCTCCTTTAAAAAAATATATTAAATGAATTGCTTTGGGTGTTTTATGGGCTACCCAATCAGCACTATGCATAGCTTGGCTTTCCTTCAAATTTGCAGGACCGTCAGAGGCACTGCTTTTCCTGTTTCCCAGAGTTCGGCCCAGGAAAGTTTTCCTTGAATCGAATGCAGTTAGGGATGAACTAATCCGTCGTTTTGGTTCCTCTCGTTTTTCCAGTCCGACTCCGATTGCTGCACCGAGTGAATCAAACTCAAGAAAACATACAAAATAGAGCAAGTGGCACAAGTGACTGACTTCTCTTTTGTTTGGCTTGAAGAAAGCTTTGGAGTTCAACAGAGCTCTTTCTCAGCAAGGGTTTTGGGGAAGGGGGCAGGTTCGATTCAATTCACATTTAAAGGCGAACTTACCTCATCTGCATTTTCTGAATCTGCTAACCGAAACACAGCTGTTCTTCGGAATCCACACGTCTCTGATTTTTTGCAGTGCAGTTCTTCAGCTGACTAATATGTACAAAAAGGGTAAATTGTGCATACACACACACACACACACACACACACACACACACATATATATATACACAATTCACCTGTTAAGATCTGGGTGAACATATCAGACAACGCAGCGATTCTTCAGACAGCTCTTGTTTATTCACAGGCCAGAACAGAACTGGGCTGAAGGGTTCAGCCAACCTGCTTATATAGAGCTCAACTACAAAGTAACAGTAACAACTTTCTGTAACTATCCAATCACTGAACATCACTTTCAATTCCTTATTTGCATATGCGGACCTGAGCGAAAACTATCTACAGTATCCCCCCTGCTGGCCCAGGGTGAGAACTTCAGTACACCCATTAGTGAAAAGAATATACAGTGGTACCTCGGGTCAAGTACTTAATTCGTTCTGGAGGTCTGTTCTTAACCTGAAACTGTTCTTAACCTGAAGCACCACTTTAGCTAATGGGGCCTCCTGCTGCTGCCACCGCACCACCACCGCACGATTTCTGTTCTCATCCTGAAGCAAAGTTCTTAACCTGAGGTAATATTTCTGGGTTAGCGGAGTCTGTAACCTGAAGCATATGTAACCTGAAGCATATGTAACCCGAGGTACCACTGTACTTGTATGTTTTGGCTCTCTTAACAAACTACAGTTCCCCAACCTGGTGCCCTCTAGAATAACAGAATTTCAGCGTTGGAAGGGACCCCTGAGGATCATCTAGTCCAACCTGTCCCATACAGGGATCAAAGCTGAAACCTTGGCAGTATCGGCACCACCCTCTAGACAACCGAGCTATCCAGAAAGTTTTGGATCACAACTCCCATCAGCCATGCTAGCTGGCGCTCATGGGAGTCGTAGTCCCAAAAACCTGGAGGGCACCCGGTTGGGGAAAGCTGGTGTTGGGTATCTCTCCCAACAACTGTTCAGGCCTCTGTGATGAAATAGTCTCTGCCCTTAGGGGCATCGTCAAGTGAAGTCACCCGTAGGAGAGCTGTCAATCCCGCAAAGATGCTTATGATATTTGTTTTATTATTCCAGCAACCTCTCCAAGGAGTCAAGGCCTCTGTCACTGCTAATTTACTTCGCAGGTAGAGGTCTGGATCAAATCCATCTGCATTTCAGCAAAACATATTGTTCTCTGATTGGGAAACACCTTCCTCTGTGTCATCACTTACTGTGTGGCCTAGCGCACAGAGAAATCGACTTAGGATGAGTTCAAATCCCAACTCTTCCACGGACCTCTTGTGTGACCTTGGGCAAGTTGCTTTTTCTCAGCCTCAGCTACCCATCTGTAAAATGGGAATAGCCGAAGCCTGCAGGGCTTATTGTTGTTGTTTAGTCGTTTAGTTGTGTCCGACTCTTCGTGACCCCATGGACAGGCACTCCTATCTTCCACTACCTCCCGCAGTATGGTCAGACTCATGTTTGTAGCTTTGAGAACACTGTCCAACCATCTTGTCCTCTGTCGTCCCCTTCTCCTTGTGCCCTCCATCTTTCCCAACATCAGGGTCTTTTCCAGGGAGTCTTCTCTTCTCACGATGTGGCCAAAGTATTGGAGCCTCAGCTTCAGGATCTGTCCTTCCAGTGAGCACTCAGGGCTGATTTCCTTCAGAATGGAGAGGTTTGATCTTCTTGCAACAGGGCTTATAGTGGGAACCAAATGCAATGAAGAGGGCATATTGCCTGTCCCATTCATATACCTCTTCCTGGCCTCCAGCGGCGGTCGCACCTTGTCTAGGTAGCAGCTGAATGCCAGCATCCCAAAGGAAGATTGGCGTATAAATACAAGGGAGAGCTCGTGTAATGGGCCAGAGAGTGGATTAACTAGGCATGTCGGCACTCCTGAGAAATAACCGGATGCAATCTGAAGATAATGAGAGCATAATAGGGAGAGAATTGGGCTTCACTTTGAACCCAAACACCAGGGAGCCCATTGAGCAAAGCACCATCACCCGGCCCAAACCACCTCACAAGGGTATTGTGGGAACAAAATGGGATAAAAACCCACGAAGCTCCCTAGAGAAAAAGTGAAACGGATGATAAATGATCCTACGCAGCATCGCTCTGGGGCGATGAGCATCTGTCCTTGTTTTTATGATGCGTTTTGGGTTTCTATCCTGTATTTTGATGTCGTGAGCCTCCCTGAAATCTATGTATGAAGGGCGGTATACAAATTTCATTCATAAAAAAAAAATTATTGTGCAATATGTAAAAACACGCAAACTGACAAAAGATCCCTGCAGAAGAGGTGGGGCACTCCAGACCCCTTGTTTTTCAAATATTTAAACCACTTCTGTACCCTAACCACTCATCCAAGATACCTGGAAGGTCCACAAGCAGATTCCCAGTAGAAACCATAAATTAAAATGCAATACAGTAGGATACTTAAGACGGGTTGTTACCAAAACAAACAAAACAAAACCCCGTGGTATTAGCAGCCTACAAAAGCCTGAGTAAACAGATGAGTCTTAAAATAAGCATTTTAAAACACATCAAAGTTGGCGCTTGCCTCACTTCCGCAGGGAGGCGACTCCACCGCAATCGAAGTTTCCTAGATTGCCACAACATAAATCTCAGCAGGTTGTAGCACAACTGGGAGAGTCTCACCCTAAGATATCAGCATATGGACTGGTCTATATAGGAGAAAGCCCTCCTAAGCAGATGACCTGGTCCTAAGTTGTTGAACTCTATCCATATCCTTGGAACGCGGGTGGCACTGTGGGTTAAACCACAGAGCTTAGGGCTTACCGATCAGAAGTTTGGTGGTTCGAATCCCCACAACAGGGTGAGCTCCCGTTGTTCAGTCCCTGCTCCTGCCAACATAGCAGTTCGAAAGCACGTCAAAGTGCAAGTAAATAAATAGATACCACTCCGGCGGGAAGGTAAACGGCGTTTCTGTGCGCTGCTCTGGTTCACCAGAAGCGGCTTAGTCCTGCTGGCCAGTGGCGTAGCGTGGGTTCTCAGCACCCGGGGCAAGGGAAGTAATTTGCGCCCCCTAACCCGTGGATTTTAGCACTCGAGTCTTTTCCGCGCGCCCCCCAGATGTTGCGCCAGGTGCGGCAGGCCCCCCCTGCACCCCCCACGCTACGCCACTGCTCCCACCACAAGTCTTCAGGACAGCCATCCGAAGGCTGGCGCGGGGAGAAGGTCTCTCCGCCCCACCGCCAGGCTTCGGAGCAGCCTTCCGAAGGCTGGCGGTGGGAGGAGGTCTCTCCGCACCACCGCCAGCCTTCGGAGGAGGTCCGAGGACAGTGGGGAAGACGCGCTGCGCTTCCCCGCTGTCCCGGAGATTTCCCTATGGACTTTCGTCTTGCGAAGGGCCGGCCAAACGCGCGCCCCCAATGTTGCGCCCGGTGCGGCCGGCACCCCTGGCACCCCCCACGCTACGCCACTGCTGCTGGCCACATGACCCGGAAGCTGTACGCTGGCTCCCTCAGCCAATAAAGCAAGATGAGCGCCGCAACCCCAGAGTCGTCCACGACTGGACCTAATGGTCAGGGGTCCCTTTACCTTTTATCCATACCCTGACAGCATCATTCATCTCCCACATAATGGAAGCTGCTGTTCGCATCTGTCTGTCTCGAGAGACAATGGAGTGTGCCTCCGAAGGTGAGGTCAAACTGCTGTGTTAGCCACACTGAAGTGAGCTCCCTGGGGCGCAACCCTGGGACGCGTGTCTGGAGGTCCTGGGATGCCCAGACAACAAGACCCCCCTCTGGGCCTCCCTGATGGGGTCTAAAGGAAAGCAGAGCAAGGCGTTTCACACCCACTAGGCTGCAGGAGTTGCCAGAAGGAGGCGTACACGGCGCCATCCAACTGCCTTAGGGACTGCGCTCCTGATTTGTGTAGGGTTTGCTCCTTAGCCTTGGAGTTGTCAGCCGGCACACCCGGAGGGGGGAGCACAGATTCTCCTCCCCTGCTGAAGAGTATCCTGGGATATGGTCTTAAATACCTTCTCCATGGGTGTTGGGCCTATGTGTCACCCCACACGAACCCACAATGCACCAAATAATGAACCCAATGAAAAGCATGCTGTCTTCTCCACAGGCAGCCCCAGAGTTCCTATGAAAAAAGGCAATTTTAGAACCACAGGTCTACACATCTCATCTTTGTGGCGTTGGGGAGGATGGCAATTACTTGAACAATCAGAAACCTTCCTATGATGATTGCTCTCTCATACACACACACACACACACACATACACACACACACATATTAGCAAATATCTACAACGAAGAAAATTATAAAAGAACCTGGAGAGGCTTGTGCGCTGTTGCAAAAGAGCCTGTTACACAAACAGAGCTTTGTACGTTTTCACTTGAACATTAGGGTGCGAATTAGATTGAGGAATCCTTATGCACACCAGGAACACCTGCATTTCGGAGGAAAGGAGAATTCTCCCGCGCAGCCTAAATGCATCTTAATGCATTCCTGAACCCTCCTTAATGCTTCACAATGAGGTTGATTGAGAGAGCAGGGGCTCTTTCCACACTTACAAATGGGTTTAAAAGGAAAGCGATTCCTCAAGGATTTTAGCAGTTTCTGGGAACACATCGGGTTCGTGAATCGAGAGTGAAAAAGCAAAGCTGGACCACGAGGAAGACCAATAACTTTGCTGCGGAAGCATGCAAGGCAAGGGATTCATCACGGCCGAAACCACAAGAGTTTAGGCGAACACAAAGGGGAAGTTAAGGATTAACTCGACATCCAGACTGAATGTTTCTCTGCAATCTGCTACAGAAAACGGTGCAAAAAAAAGGTGCCCAAGTCTGGACCATGCTCTGTGACCCGTTGCTTCTTAGTGCTCAGACCCAGGTTTTCTCATGGGAAAGTCTATGAAACCTAATGAAAGGGGTAACTACCTTCCTGCACGGACAGGACTTTGGAGGAGGTGACAGGATGCAAAGCTGAACAGAACTCCTTTGTGCCTCTCCATATGTGTGCAAGACAGAGAATCTGAGTCTGTCCAGCTTTCCCCCAACCAACATTTGGGAGAAGAAGCACCTGCCAAAATCCCCCCTTCTGTACAACTGTGCAAGAGGAAGGAGCCGTGGACTGTTTCTTGGAATCCTCTCCTTCCCCTCCTTTTATCTCCTCTTTTAAGAAATTTGTTTTCACTGGTTAACCTGTTCGCCAGATGCATTTATTTACTCTTTAGTGAAAGCAAAACCGTGCTATTTCATACTGGATATTTTACAATCCGATCTTGAGGCTCCATCCTGCTGCACTCCCCCCAACTCCCACTGCAACAGATTTATTGGAGTGTGTAGGCCCTTAGGGTGTGAGCAGGACTGCCAACTTTTTGATAGCTGTGCCTTTTAACAGCCCCTTGTTCTGCAGATATTAGCAGGTGAAGCTTCTTGCAGCATGGAAATAAACTAACCTCATATGCGCTATGCACCGAGTAAAAACATTCCTTTTCGCCAGGCCTTTGGCTAAATAAACTATCTATGGCCTTTTAAACTGTGTGTGCAGAGGGGGGCTATTGTTTTTCTTCGTTATTATGGTATGTAGTCTTGCGTTTTTATATTTGTTATTATTTAATAAATGATGATGATGATAATTGCTGCGGATCCCAAACGGCAATAGTAGCCATCTGAAAAGTTGGAAACCCTACATGCACTTAATTGCATGAAAACCACAATGACTTTATCTTTCAGGGCCACAATTCTGGGACAGGGAATCATCTCATTCCAAGAGAAAGAACGGAAAAGGGATATCAGTGCCTTGAGAGAAGCAGAGTTGAGGTGAAATGATGAACAGCACGATGACTGCTATTCTGTGCATGCTTTCAAAAAAAAGAAGAAAACGAGTAACAGTTAATAAATATTACTTTTTAAATTACACACCATTTGTCACTGCAAGAAGAAATACAAGTTTTGGTTCGCTAACAAATAGAAGCCGGTAGCTAAAATAACAAGAACTGTAGGTAAAGCTCTATGTCAAGTGTGTAATAGCGGGTGGCAAGACAAGGTTTGCCTCTGTGAAAAGTGCAAATTGATCCTCAGGGCCAGGGGTCAGCAACCTAAGGCCCACAAGTGGCCCATGGGGGTCGTTTAAGCAGCCCACAAGCTGCCCCCAAACCAAGCCGCCCACTCATCGAGTCCCCACGCACTGCACTAAACCGGTGCAGCGCAGGGACTCGCTTCCGCGGCGCCAGAAATCGCGTCTGCGCAGACGGCGGAAATTGCGGGTGGACGCGCGATCCGGCCCACGAAGGGAATCTGCTGGAGTGAACTGGCCCAGGCGAGGTAAACCTTGGCGGCCCCTGCTCAGGGCGAACATTCATGCTTTGCTTTTGAGTCTGCGTGCTTCCAATAGGCTGTTGCCTGTTGGAACTGATAGGGTGGGAGGCAGGGAGGTTGGCAGCAGGGGGCGCTAGAGCCTCAGAGCCAACAACAGGCGGAGTCAGCTCTGCCTACTTCCATCCCATCCTCCTCTTCCCTGGCCGGTTCCACAAGGGCAACAGGAGGGGGAGGCTGCCAGGCAGGGCTGCAAGAGAGAGGGCAAGTAGGAGGGCAGCGCCCCACCTTCCAGCCTCCACCGTCTGCTGCTACTGCTGTTCTCTTGCTTAGGTAAGAGCTGGAACGTGGCCCTCTAAGCCTCTCCGCTCGGCCCCCTGGCTTCTTTCCAGGGAAATGAGACTCTCAATCTCTCTCTCTATACATATATATAATTAGTTTTTTAACGTAACATTTTCAACAATTATTAAGCATACTTTTATATCTTATACAATTTTTTTTTTACTTCCATCAATCGCATCTGAAAATTTTCCAATCTTTCACTATTACATTTAAATATCATAACTAATATCTCTCTTCTTTCTCACCCTTGCAATATTTCCTATATTTCTCCTTACAAAACCTCTTGTAGTCTTACTAGCGTAATTTGTTGATTACAGTTGCTCTTCAAATAATTCATATATTTCTTCCAATCTTCTGTAAATCTCTGGTCCTGCAGGTTTCAAACCCTTCCTGTCATTTTATCCAATTCTGCGTAGCCCATTAATTTCGTCTGCCATTCTTCTTTCGTCAGTATTTCTTCTTGCTTCCATTTCTGGGCCAACAATACTCTTGCCGCTGTTGTTGCATATAAAAACAATTTAACATCCTGTCTGTTAATATCCTCACTTACAATACCAAGTAAAAATGCTTCTGGTTTTTTAAAAAATGTGTATTTCAACATCTTTTTCATCTCATTATATATCATTTCCCAGAAGTTTTTTTACTTTCTTACATTCCCACCACATATGATGAAATGTTCCTTCTTTTTCTTTACATTTCCAACATTTGTTATTTGTCTTATACATTTTAGCTAATTTCACAGGTGTGGTATACCATCTATACATCATTTTCATCACATTCTCTTTCAAAGCATTACAAGCTGTAAATTTTATTCTTTCTGAGACTCTCAATCTCAGGGTTCGAGGCCCACAATGGACAAAAGCCTCTGGCCTCGAAACCAGAGGCCTTTCTCCTGGGCATGGTCGGCCAATTGGTGCCAAAGAAAGATAGAATTTTTTTAATGTATGCAACAACAGCAGCAAGAATACTCATCGCGAAGTATTGGAAGACACAAGATTTACCCACCCGGGAAGAATGGCAGATGAAGTTGATGGACTATATAGAACTGGCGGAAATGACTGGCAGAATCCGAGACCAGGGAGAAGAATCGGTGGAAGAAGACTGGAAAAAGTTTAAAGACTATTTGCAGAAATACTGTAAAATTAATGAATGTTAGAAAAATGTTGGAATGAAGTTATATGGCTTTAGTAGAAATGTTATAAGGAATTAAGTATAGATAGATTAATAGAGTATTAAAGGGAAAAATAAGGTTAGAATGTATTAAGATAATTATAGGATAGAAAACAGAGGAAGATGGAAAGGAATTGCTGAAACAATTAATAGAAGTGGAATACAAAAAGGGAGGTGTGAGGAGGTCGTGGAAATAAGTGAATGAAAGATAAGATATTGAAATTGGATTGTGTTTTGAATGGTTTTTGTTTTGTTAGTTGTTTGTGTTAGTGTTTTGTAGTGTTTTTTGTATTGTAATGTATTGCTGTATTGGGTTTTTTTTTGTTTTTTTCTGTAGTGTTGTGTTTAAATTGTTGAAAAATTAATAAATACTATTTTTTAAAAAAACAAAAAGCAAAAGCCTCTGGCCTCACCCAGTACAGTGGTGCCTCGCAAGACGAAAAGAATCCGTTCTGTGATTCTCTTCGTCTAGCGGTTTTTTTGTCTTGCGAAGCAAGCCCATTGATGGATTAGCGGATTAGCGCTATTAGCGGCTTTTAGCGGCTTATCTGCTGATCGGATCAGCTGATAAGCGGCTTAGCGGCTTAGAAAAGGGGGGGGAGGGAAAAAACCCCGCAGGAACTCGCAAGACATTGTCGTCTTGCGAAGCAAGCCCATAGGAAATTCGTTTTGTGAAGCATCTCCAAAACGGAAAACCCTTTCGTCTAGCGAGTTTTCCGTCTTGTGAGGCATTCGTCTTGCGGGGCACCACTGTATGTGTTATGTGACCCCTAGGTTTCTCAGGAAGGAATGGAGTCCTTGCATTCCCAATCTCTGTTCTAAAAACCTTGGGCAGCTTTGGATTCAGCCCTGGAAAGGCCGGAGTTCAAGTGCTGCTCACGCCGCTTTTAGTAGAAGGGAGGTCTTAAGTTCACAGCAGGGTTTTCTTCTCTTGAGGTTGCTCATCCTGAAACAACCTTGTTAACTATCATCATAATTTCCTTTCCGCAGAAGCTGAAGATTGCATGGGGATGGCGGCTCTCCAGAGTCACATTCCCAGGGCCTGGCTGAGCAGGACTTGAACTCGGCTCTCAAATTTTCAAAGTCGATTGTCAATTGTCATTTGTCAGTTTGATAAATGAACTTGGAAAAAGCCAGATTTGGAGAGATATTGTTGGGCTTGGAGATGGGGGGCTGGATAGAACCCCCCTATGCAGGGATGTCTTGACTTTTCAAGTCTGGCAATGGGCCGTGAGGAATTTGGGGTTGTGGGGGTCCTCAACTCTGGAGGGACCTTGAAACATGCTTTTAAATACCACATGGAGTTCAGTGTAGACTATGGAAAAGGGGCTGATCTGTCGAGAAGGGACAAAAATACTGTCAAGTTGGAGTTTCCACGAGTGAAAGGACCAGGAGACAAAGTAAAGTACAGGTATAAATATGAAGAAGATCTGAGGAAGGGACATGGAAGAGACTTAAGGGCCTCGGACATAAGATTACCAGGTTAATGAACTAGATGGATGGGATAGAAAGGACTGACAAAACCCGGGACCAGGAGGAAGAGACGTTGGATGAAGATTGGAAGAAAGTTTTAAAAAAAAATTATTTAGGATTGTTTTGTAAAATTAATGAGTATTAGAAAAATGTTGGAACGAAATTATTTGGCTTTAGCAGAAATGTTAAAAAGAACTATGCAAGAATATATTATCGTTATGAGAAATTGGTATAAATAAGATTTAAATTTTATGTTTTAGGGTCTTTTATAGCAAGATAAGGTTAAAATAGATTAAGGTAATTTAATGACAGAATATTATGAAAAATGGGAAGGATTTGCTGTGATAATTAATAACTAGAATACAAAAAAGGGAGGTGTGAGGAGGTCGATGAAATAAGGCAATGACAGTTAAGGATATGGGAATATTGGATCTGCTTTTAAATTTTTGTGGTTTACTTTTGTTTTTTGATTTTGATGTGTTATGTGTTTTGTTTTTGTTTTTTGATTTTGATTTTTATCGATTTGTATTGTTTGATTGCTGTTTGCTTTTCCCTTGTTTTTTTTTCTTTGTCTTTTTGTTTTTTCTGTAATTTTAAAATGCTTAATAAATATCATTTTTTTAAAAAAAAATATAAATTTCCAAAGTCGAGAGGAAAGCCAAAACGTCTCTCTGTGCCTGCTTTCTGCATGGGGCGACTCGGAGAAGTCCGAGGTGCAGATATTTTAAGTGCACCTTGTACCCCAACTATGAGAAAAAAGTTAGACGTCAGGAACGAAGGGCTGTGGAACGAGACAGGGGAGGCGGAGAAGCGGGGCTTCAAAGCAGCTCGGAGGCACGAACAGCGCGTGCCAAAACCTGCAGCTGTTTTTGCAAAAGTCAACCCCGCGCAAAAGTCGATAGAAACTGTTCCAAAGTTCGCAAAACAGAAGCAGCGGAAAAACCAAAGTCCACGCGGCGTCCAGGATAAATGAATTGCTTCTTCTTTCCCTACAGCACCGCTTTTCGTTGAAATCACGGGAGAACAAGGCAAAACCTAGCATTTTCCTTTGCAACCAGCCGCCCGGACCAGCGATTGCAGACGAGAATTTCCCTTTCCTTTGCAATACGAGGCGGCGCGAGAGAGAGCTGAAGTCCATTCCATCGAGCCAGGCTGATCCCTGCCTCCCGGTTTTCCTAAACACCCTTAATCACAAGTGGCACTGGCCTCGTCCAGTAAAACGCCGCAAAGCGTCAACATTGTGTTCGCCCGATGCCGCCGGCCAATGAGCGCCGCCGGAGCCCAATATCCCGCCTTCCGTGGAGCAGATGTGCACCGGCCTGGCGGCCATGTTGAGTGCGGCGCCAGGGCTGTTCGGTCGCCGACTGCGTATTTCGACTACTTTGAGGCGTCGCTGACGGCTACGGGCACCGGGGAAGGCTTTCTTAGAGTACGGGGGAACCGGTTGGATCGGGTCCGGTCGGTTAGCGGCCTTGGCTGCGTGGGGGAACCGAGTGGTGTCTCCGCCAAGGGCGCCAGTCGCCATCTTGAGTGTGGCACATGGCGCTTGCCTCCCCCTGCCTTGCAGACTCCATTGGGCATTCGGTGCACGGACGGAGGGGACCCCCCTAAAATCTCCCAGCCCCCCCCCCTGCAAATGCAAACTTTGGGGGGTTTTATTATTATTTGCAAAACAAACAAGCAGCATGTGGTAACCGCAAAGTCAAAGAGCTTAAAATGAAAGCAGTTTTAGCAATTCAAGGTTTTTTTTGTACGGTGGGGAGATTTACACCTTTTAATAATTGCATTTGCAAGATTTTCAACCCCCTTGCACATATTTTTTCAGGGCACCTTGCACCCAAAGCCCTTGCCTTTTTTTAAAAAAAAAAAGTAAAAATATTTATTGAAGTGGTGGGCACCGAGCCGGGGAAGCGGGCGAGTGTAAGAAAGGGGGGGCGGGAACCGGCCACCCGCATTTTAAGTTTGGCCGGATTCCTCGCGGGGGCTTTTATCGATCCCCTCCGGTGTGCGTTGGGCTTTGTGAAACGAGCATGGCAGCAAAAAGTCGGAAGGGGCGAACGAGCAGTTGCTGCTCCAGTCGAATTTCCCGGTTAGCCCTCTCAAATCGGAGCGAGAAATCGTCTCTTTGTCTCCCGCATCCTCCTTTCCCCCCCCGCTTTTGCAAATAAGAGAGAGCGGGAAGAAGTGCGCGGGGAAGAAACGCGAAACTCATCCCCTGCTTGGCGTGAGCTGCGGGCTTTAAAAAATGTGAAATTTCGCCCAAAATTTTTAGACCGGGAAGATGGGATTTGGAGCGGAGATTGAATTGAACAGAGATCAGCAGGTTTCGAGAGGCATCTCTCTCCCTCTCCTCCCCCCATCTCCAAGTGCTGAACACGGAGAGAGGCGTTCCCACGTGCACGCGGGTTCTCCGGCCAATAGCGCAGCCTTTCCGTCCTCTCATGTTTGCTCAGCAGCAAGTCGAGCCAAAGACGCGTGTTGAGGGGGGTGTGTGTGTGTGTTTGCGCGGGGTTCGGGTCGGGCTGTGCGCAAATCCCACGAACTTTGGGCGCCGCCGCGCAATTTTCAGCACGTTCGCCAGCTGCCCAAGCGACCCTCGTGGGTTCCGCGTGAAACTGCTGGCGCGTTAAAGAGCGCGGAGATGCGCGCATGACCTTTAAAAAAACCCACTAAAACCCACCCCTGTTGTTCTCCCCCCCCCTCGATCCCCGACCCGCAAAAGCCTTCTACCCCACCCAGGTTCCTGCAACCCTCCCCCCGCAGCAGATTGCGCACGAGCGCAAGACTCGCGTACGTCGCACCCCCAAGGTTTGCGCGTTGCTTTTTGCGCAAAATGGTGGTGCTCGAGAGAAGTTCCCTGCGCGCGCGTGCGTATGCAAGCGACTTTGCTTCAGCGGGGGCGCAAAAAGGGCGTTTTTTTAGAAAGCGGCTTTGCAACTTCGGAGTGAAAGGGGAGCAGTGCGCGCGTGTGCGCGCGCTGGAGAGAAAAGTGTGGGGGGGGGTGAACTCGGCCCCCTTCTGCTCCTCCCTCCGGGCGCGCTGCGAGCCTTTCGCCTTTTGCAATGCCTCCCCCGCTCCGCTTCTGCGCTTTTTGCACGGAGCAAAAACCTCCCCGCGCGCGGAGGAGGGGCAGGAGACGGCTCCGGGGGGGGGTGTGCATCCCTGCATGCCCCCCCCCTCTTCCCGCGCGCGCGCTTTGCAGCGCCTCCTTCCCCTCCCTCCCTCCTGCTCGCTTTGCATGGACGGCTCAGGCCCGGCACCAACTCCTCGCCGCGCTGCCCAGACGGGAGGGGAGGGGAGGGGGGGCGAGCGCGCCTCGTACAGCTTTAAGCAGCCTTGCCCATTGTTCGCCCCCCGACCAATCGGCGGGCCCCTCTTCCCCGCGGCCGCCCAATCCGCGCCGCGCAGGGGAGTGAGCGTGCCGCCCACTAATCTATATTAAAGGTAGTGGCGCCGCGTGAGCTTCCCACTGGCTCCGTCCAAAGCCATCTTTGCATTGTTCTGCCTTGCTTGCTCCGGCTCTCGGGGGGTTTTGTTTTTTTCCTCTTCCCACCCACCCCCTTTTCTCTTCGCTTCTTCCCCCTCTTGCTCCCCAGGCGCGCGCCGGTGGACCTGTAAGTCGCCGGGGGCTTTATTTTTGTATTTTAGCTCTATTTTCTATAGATTAGAGAGAGATTTATCCCCGCGCAACTCCCAAGCCAGCCATGTCAGACGCCGCCGTCGATACCAGCTCCGAGATCTCCACCAAGGTAAGCGGCCGCGACCCAACGCATGCGAGGCGTCCTCTCCTCGCCACGCCGTCCTCCTCCTCCTCGGCCGCGGCTACTTATTTCTGGATCTGCCTCGACGGAGCCTCCCGTCGTCCGCCCCCCCCCCGAAAGTCCCATTTTGTCCGCGTGTGTCTCTCGACGAGCGGCGTGCGCTCTCCGCTTCCCTCGTTTCTTTGTTTGCGACAGCGACCTCGCTCCCGCAAGATCCCCGGCTTGTTTTTTGTTCCTTGGAGGTGGTTTTTGCGGAAAGGAAAATGGTTTTCCAACCCCCCGAGGGGGCGGACAGGACAGCTTGTATATCGAGAGAGGGAGAAAGCGGGAGGCTTCTTTTGAGAAAATCTCTTGAAAGTGCCCGAGCTGCGGGCTCTCCTGGGCGCTCGCAATGGTCCCTGTTGCAAAGCGGCCGTCTGGAAAGAGCTCTCCATTCAAAGGAGCCTCGCGGGTTTGACAGACGTCGAAAACTTCAGAGGGTCCCTCCGATTCCCCTACTTTTTAAAAAAGTGCCATGAGTGCGAGTCGGGGGGACGGGACGAGGGGGAACTAAAAAGCCACCCGGCGGGAAAAACCCGCCGTGCCCAACGGTTGAAGGCAGCCTTTCCGTGCTCCTCTTCCCCGGTCCATTTCCACCTGAAATTACGAAAACAAGCGAGGGGCGTCGGGAGGGATGTTACCCTCTTGGGTATCCTTTGTGAACGTTCCGACGTACTTGAATGCAAGTTGAGTTTGCGTGTGTCCGCTGCTCTCTCTCTCTCTCCCCCCCCCCCATATTTTTTAATTTGCTTTTGCTAATTGCACGGAAATAACTTTACGACCCCCGGTGGCTGCGATAAAATCGGAAGCGGCTTGTTTGGGGGGGAGGGAGGAGGAGGCGGGGGCGGGTAGAAGGGG
Source organism: Podarcis liolepis (assembly GCF_965112155.1). Taxonomy (NCBI): domain Eukaryota; kingdom Metazoa; phylum Chordata; class Lepidosauria; order Squamata; family Lacertidae; genus Podarcis; species Podarcis liolepis. The sequence goes on along the minus strand of NC_139556.1, from coordinate 99,375,072 downwards.
GTTGGGGTTGACTTGAGTGTCAGGTTGGGGGGTCGAGGCTGTAAAGAGGCTTCGCTTTGATGGGGAAGCGGAGAGCAAATGTTGGTGGCCATCCGGCGCGGGCTCTTTGTTTCACGGTGCGGGGAGAGCCAGCACGTCGCGGCGGCCCCTCGCTTAGCGCCCGAGCCTCCCGGGGTCTCTCTAGATTTCCTACCTGCTTTATTTTTCCCACCCCCCGACTTTCACAGGGAAAGGGTGTCCCCTCGGGGTTTTTTGGGGGGGGGAGAGAGAGAGATCTCCCATCCAGCAAACGGGCTGGACTGTTACCAACGCGCGGTTTAACCTTGCGCACCCGTTACGAAAAGGGGGTCTTGCTAACATCTGGGGTGACATCTGAAGTTCAAATGCCACCCCCCCTTTTTTGGAACTAGAATGACCCTTTTCCCTCCGTCTCACCTCGCCGCCCCAAGCAAAAGTTCCGGAAGCTCTCCTCGCGGTTTTAAAAGGGGGGTCCGTGCGGATGGCGCGGGGGCGTAACGGGGCTCGCCGGAGGGAACCCACGCGTCCGAGTGGGTAGATGGATGGGCGGGGATGAATGGGAAGACGGGGGCGGGATCGGTGTTTTCCTTTCCCCGCCGCCAGCATCGCGGTTGCCGTTGGGAAGGGCGGCGGCGGCGGGACAGGTTCGTCCTTCTCTGCCGCCGCCCCCCCGGGCCTTGGACGGGCGGCGGATACAATGGAGCAGCCGCCGGATACATTGTGCCAAGCAGACGGCGCGCGGCTCCTTCGGCCTTCTGGCCACCCGCAGATTCGGGGCGGGGGGAAAGCCGGCGGTTTTAATAGCTTGCAGCCTTCGCGTGGCCATATCTCTCCCGCTTTTAAGGGCACCCTTCACTTTTCTGAACAGGGCGAGCGTCCCCGCAGAGACCACCGACGGGGCTCCTGTCGCCGCCCCCCCTCCCCAAACAACCCCCGTTTTCACAGCCCGCATCTCGATGGGTCTTCGGGGCCACGGAAGCGAACTCAGCAAGGTCATTCCGCGGCTGGCACCGTCCCTCTACTTTCTATCTCCCCTCGAGGGGAGGGGGCGTCGGGTGCAGGCGGCTTGGCCCCGTTGCTGGGATCCAAGAGGGGAGACCCCCCCTCTCCCCGGTGCTCCTACGCCGCCTCCATTAAGCCCTGCTGCCAGCCTCGTTTCTTTCTTCGCGCCCCGTCGAGCTTTGGCGCTGCGCTCCGCGGACGGCCTTTTTACAGGTGCCGGCAAGAGCTGCGGTTTGGGGAGGGGGGTGTTTAACCCGAAAGCTTTGCAGCTGCGGGTGGGCAGTTCCGCTACAGAACCCGGGGGGGGGGGAGAGGTGTGAGAAGCGAAGGGACGTTTAACGTCCGGCGTGTCGCTGGCTTTGGCGGCGAGGTGTTTTTTTTGGGGGGGGGGCTTAGGACGCACCTTAGACCCACGTCGAAGCGGGCGGGCGCCCCTAGTGAGTGGTGGTGGGGTCATGGGCGGGCCACCCTTAACTGGGGCGGTGGAAGTTGGAGCATCGTTTAGAAAGGGAACTTTAGACGGGGATTCACCCCCCAAAAAAACCCCCCACTTTTTCCCCCCAGGATGGCCAGCTCACACCGCTTGCCCAAGTGTAACTCTTTAGACGAGAGAGTTCATATACACAACTCTCTTATAAATAAATAGGGGGCAAGGTGCTGGGGCGGGGAGTGAGCCCCCCAACCTATTTTCGCCTGCAAACTCTTTTCTCCCGCCCCCGTGAATTTATTTTTCTTTTTTGCCCCCCCCCCCCAGCTGTCCCGGGGGCAGCCAGCTCAGTTTATTTCCCAGCCGGGCGGCGGCTCCTCCTCTCCAGCGCCGCCCCCGGCTGCTGCGGCCGCGGCAAACAGCAGCCCAAAGCGGCCCCACCACGTGCCGCCTCCTCTTCTCCCTCTTGCCTTCCCCCCTCCCCCTTCCCTTCCCTCTGGCCCCCGCCCGCGCGGGGCCTCTTGGGAATCGTAGTCCGCTGCCTTCCCCGCGCCCTGCCGCAGCCCTCCCTGCTCCTTTCAAAGGGGGAACTACACGTCCCGGCATGCGTCGGGAGTTCTGCCGCGGCTGGCCAATCGGAGCGGGAGCCGGCCGTGGCGCGCTGTTTTGAAATGGGCCCGGGCGCGTGGCAGGCCGTAGGCGAAGCGTCGGGCGCTCGCGGCGCGGGCGCCCCCTGTAGGTGGGAGGCTTTTTTATAAATTAAATAAATAAAAAGAAATGTTTGCCAGGGTTGTTAATAGGTGTATCTGTTACAGGTGGCTGCGGCAGCGGTTGCACTTTGCAAAGCTTGCAATTCGGAGGGGCGGGGGAGGGAAGGAACGATCCCATGAATGCATTTGACAATTGGGTTACCCTTGGCACCAGGCTGCAAATGTGTTTTGGAGAGGGTTGAAATAAGTACTTTTGTCAGTTTTGCTTTACATGGACCGTTTTATTTATTTATTGCCGTTCCTCAGTTAGCAAATGGGGTTGGTGCAGGTGCCTCCCGCTTATGTTTCCTCTGCCAGAGGCCCTGTGCATGTAGGCTGCTGTGTTAATAAAATAGTTTCATCTAGATCTCAACCTAACGGCTCTGCAAGGTTGATACCCATCGTGTTGCTTTTAGAGTACAGTTCCAGATAATTGTTGTTCTCTTTTTTTAAAAAAAATGTGCAGCAGGTATGGATTGCCCCTCCTAGCTAGTGTTGTGGCTGGTCTTGAAGTGGCAAACAGCTCTGCTGGGCCTGTAATTATAGACTCCTGCCTCAAAGGTTTCAGGATCAAGTTAAAGCTTGTTAGTATTGTCAATTTGCCTTGGAGTGTGGAAAAATCTGGTGCTTTCTGCTTTGAGGTGCCTCTACTCCATGCAAAGAATAAAATAAAAATCAACCATGTCTTTGTAGTTCGACCGGCCTGTGATGACCTGGCACTAGGTTTTCGTTACGAGGTTAACACTTGCCACTGCTGCTGCTGCTGCTTCATTACGGAGCCTGTTTTGATTTGCTCTTTAGAGGGCGTTGCTCAGAGAGGTTTTGTGTTCATATCTGTTTCTGCGCGTGAGGGAATACTGCTCCAATCTGGTCGATGTGAAAACGATGGATCTGCTTGCAAGCCTTGCTGGGTGAAGGTAACCAGATCCAAAAGTGAAAAGCAAAACAAAACACCCAACAGGCTTGCTTGATTTTACCCAGATTTAAATGCTCAGCAACAGGTGTTAGCCTAGTGGTACTAAAGTGAAGCAACACAAGAGGAGGTTTCCCGGGTGTTTCTCCTCAGTGCAGGCAGCGTTTGCTAATCTGTTCCCGATTTACCCAGGAGCCCTGCTTGTCTTGAGAGGCTTAAGCGATGCATGGCTGCACTGGGCCTGCAAATAATTTGGAGGCTAGTCTAATCCAAACAAATAAACCTGGGCGGGGAGAGCAGGGAGGCAATCCTTTATGTCGGGTTGTGCATATAACCGCCTTCCAGATTATTCATTATTTGCTCTGTGGGGAGCAAAGCATGCATCCATTCGGATGGCAGAACCACCAACAGACCAGGTCCGCTAAGATGTTCCTAGATACCTTGCGGCCTTTTAAACAGCTGGCAGGCTGAGGCTGTCAGAGAGGGAGAGGGCAGGATCCTGGTGACAGGCTTATCTGTGTATGCGTGGGCAAGGGGGCTCCTGCCATGGCTGGTGCCTTTTTCCACCAGATTCCGGCAGCAGGTAGGCACACCCCGCGGCTCAAAATGGGGTTTCTGGACTCTGCTTTCCCCCCTCGCTCCTGTGGTTTTCAGTGTTAGGTTGGCGGTTTGTTGATGAGCCACTGACTCACCCCCCCCTTTCATAAGGGGGAAGGGAACGTGCTGTAATATCAGGCCGGTGGGGGAATGTTTCTCTGCTCTGGACTCCCATAACCTAACCTGGTCCAAGCCTGGTCTGCTATGGGGAGGTGGAGCCCTGCTGGAACAACATGAAAAGCCGGGCTTTTCCGTTCCTGAGGTTTATGCGTGTTTGTCAAACACTGCACTGCCTAAGCGCAGAGTCTGTCTGTTTGTTTTGGTGGGGGGGGGGGCAAGGTTTTGCTGTGCCCAGTCCCGGCTTCTGCATTCAAGCTGTTCCACATGCAGTTGGGGAGGAGTAAGTTCATTTCCTATATTTTCCCCCGGCCGCTGTGAGGTTCTTGTTTTCCTTCCTTCGTTCTCCCATCCTTCCAAAAAAACAAACCAAGCTCATTGGAGAGGAGGAGGAGGAGGTGAAAGAGCTCCTCAGATTCCCAAAAAGAGCGTCAACCATATTGGAGGCTGGAATCCTGGTGACTCACTCGGGTTTATTTCTGTCCCTTTTAAGGACTTGAAAGAGAAGAAGGAAGTCGTGGAAGAGACAGAAAATGGCAGAGATGCCCCAGCTAATGGAAACGCCGTAAGTATTTTCTGCCAGGAGAAGTGAGGCTTAGGCAGGTGGAGGCATAGGAAGTTACCTTCCGCTGGGTCAAGCTGTGGGGCCCAGCCTTTTGCAAGCTGTTTCCCCCCCCCCCATGCATTCAACCACAGCTCCTATCACGGTGTACTGCCTGGGACAGATGGGAGTGGTTATCAAAAACTTCCGGAGGGCACCAGCTTGCAGAAGGCTGGGCTTCTCCCCATGTGAGGTGTCTCCTGTTTCCTAGAGAAATCTGGGAGGTGGTAGAACTCGAACCCGGGGCCTTGCGCATGCTGCTCTGTCACTGCTGCAACGTCGCTGGTTTCTCTTCCCTGAGCTTAAAGTCTTGTTGGTAAATTAAGAGAACGCAAATGTAAGCTCATCCAACCAATACCGTATGGTAACGATTGAAACAGTAAATTATCGTGGGCTTGCAAGTTGTTGCATCGGGTCACTGGGGGGTTGGCTCTTAGTTTTGACCCCGTCCCCCTTTTGCAACACCTGTGTTTGATTGCTGCAACACAGAAAGTTTGTTAGGATTGCAACCGGCAACCCACAGATTCTGCATCCCTGCCATAGCAAGGGATTGGCAAGTGGCCAACAACCCCGACTGCTCTGTGTGTGTGTGTGTGTGTGTTTGTTTGTGTGTGCGCACACACACACGTGGGGAGGGAGGAGAAGGGGGCAGGTGCCGACCCAAACCTAGGGAATCCTGATAGGATGAGCTCTGGTGCATCCTAGTAGCTGTTTCAAGAAACAAGACCGCAGCTCTTTTGAATGTGCTTTGGGGGGCACTTTCCTCTGCAAGTGGCGTTAGGGCTGCCCCCTTTGAGGGGCGAGTTTTGCCTTTTCCTAAGTGTGTTTTGTTTCCACAAGGAAAACGAGGAAAATGGGGAGCAGGAAGCCGACAACGAGGTAGATGAGGAAGAAGAAGAAGTTGGCGAGGACGAGGAGGATGAGGAAGAAGGTGACCTTCCGTTTCCCTTTCTGACCTCCCCCCATGTGCTACAAGGGCCCCCCTTCTGCTTGCAGAAGGCCAGCTGCTCCCCCTTGCCCCAGCTGTGTCCAGTTGCAAAGGGCAGTGGCTCCCCCTAATGGCCTTTCTGGGTTGAGCACGACAGGCAAGGCATTTTGCTTTTCCGCCAACTCCCATAAGGAGAGCCAACCGGCGACAAAATCAGCGGGGAGCAACGTATGTTTATTGGGTCCTGCCTTTCCCACAAGGAGGACACGGGCTTCCCCCACCCCACCCCTCCCACCACCGCCGCAACGACAACCCTGTGAGGCAGGTCAGATTCTGTGCGACTAGCCTGCGATCTCCCAGCGACGGCTGCGTGAGGATTTGAGAAACCTGTCCTGGCCCCACACCTTTAACCTGCAGGTGTTTTGGGCCCCAACTCCCGTTCCGCCCAGCCTCAGCCTCCCCGGCTAAGCTGGAATATTTGGCGTCTGTTCAGATGCGGGGGGAGGGGGGAACCGTTCAGGGTTTGATTCCTCCCATTCCTTTTCAGGCCTGGCACCTATGCAATTTTGCAGCTGGCTTCCCAAACATTTCCCCTTTCTGTTGCTGAGGAGTCGGGGGTAAACTTCTCGAGCCTCATTCACACACTCCCCAAAGGGGGGCCTAATGTGTCGGATGCCCCCGGGTGTGTGAGTGTATAGGTGACAACCAGGTATATTTCCTTGTGGCGTTTTAAACCACTTTTAATTGTTTACAGCGAGTGGGCTATCCACTGTGCATTATATTATTTCCGTGATGGGCTAGGAAACCCAAAAGCCCGGGGTTTGGGTGGGAGAAAAGAACCGTTTGCGATGGGCAAATCTTCCTTCCTTTTCGCCCTGTGGATAAATTGCAATGGTCTCTTGTGCAATTGCAAGAGCTGGAGGAGATCTCTGCGAGGGGAGCTGTTGTGGCTTAGCATTAGGCACTTTGATTCCCGTCTTTTCCCCAATAAATAAAAAAATATTAACGACCTTGCTCCTTGTTCCTTTTACCCAGTTTCTTTGCTTTTAATGGCGTCCCCCGAGAGCCTCTTTAATTGTGGCTCTGAACCGCTGGCGAAGGCATCTCACCTCTCGTGAAAAACAAGACAACGTGCAACACACACACACAAACACACACCCCTGGGTGCAAGAAACATTGCCCCTTTCTGGAGAACGCTCTGAATCACACTTGGCTATTGCCTCTTATCCATGAGTCTCCTGGGCCATTTTGCATAATTGGGTATCTGTTGCTGGGTGGGGGAGCGTTGCCTGGCGACCCCTGGTGATTGAGGAGGAGGGAAAAGGGGTGGGGAAGCAGAGCTCGGAAACCATGGCGATGGAGCGGTGATGTCAACACCAAGCTAGGATGTGGCAGAAGCGTTCTGGGTTGCCTGCGGGGAAAGGAGGTGGGGAGACAGACAGATGCCTTTGATACCATTTCATATAGGGTGGTGGCATTAATCATCATGATTTGCATTTTAAAAAAATAATAATTGCAAATCTAACAAAGAACATCAGCTCACCTTAACAGTCATCATAGATCCGATTTTAAGCATATATTAATATACATTGTCCATATGGCCACAAAGGATGACCAAACAAGGCTGACAATTATAAGCTCTTCAGGGATGGATATTTAACTTTCCAACCTTGAAGTATAACTTTTTTTTTTTGCAACCATCAAGGGCTTGCAGGGTCCATTTTTTGAGAGCTCTCCGGCACAAAAGTTCAGAGAGGCAAGTAAATGTTCCTATAAAATAGCATTTAGAACATCAACATTAACACTATTGCGATTTCTTTTCCCAAACACCAGAAGGAACAAAGGCGCTTTCTTGTGGTGGGGCAGCAGATTGGGCCCCCACTCTCCAAAGTGCTCTGGAGGGTGTGTGTGGTGTTTTTTCTCCCCTTTCGAAAACACTAGTATCTGGTTGCTCCTTGGATCCCGTTACTTCACTCCAGAAGCCAAGAATGTCCTGTTCCATTGGCACAAAAGGCAGCCATTTCCCTCTGTCCGTTTCCCTCACAGCCCAGCAGAGCTCCCTTCCATCCCCAGGACTTTAAGACTCTGCGTGAGGTGAAGCAGAGCAGCATTGAGCCCCCTGCCTGAGCTAATCCCGCCTTCCTGAGCCGGCCGCCATCCCGGAGGAAGTGGGGCAGCTTTTCTGCCCAGGTGACCCTAATCTCTCCCCTCCTCTCGCCCCGAGGCCTCCTTCCACTCCGCTCTCTGCTAGTGGCTTGCGGTGACAATTAAGCCAGATTACTGGCCTAAATGTGGAAGGTTCAAACAGGTCTGCCACTTATCCAGAAGAGCTTAAACTGGGGGGGAAACACACACACACAGATCTCTCCAGTGCTGGAGTATCTCTCCGAGCCGTCCCCAATCCACTGGCCTACTTCAGACCTTTTCTGGGTCAATCCAGTCCTCTTTTCTTTCTCTCAGTTCTGAAGGATGTGGTCCTTGGCAGGTCCCCTGCCCCTGACAATTAGCAAAACGTCCTGAGTCAGAACTAATGAATTTTGGCTCTCTCCGTCCCACCTCATTAAAGGCAGGCTTGTCGTTGGGACGGGGACGCAGAAACAAACTTGAGCTCGGGGGCCGCTCCAACAGAGGACTCCCCTCTTTTCCCAGTTCCTGTGCGATGTGGGTTTTGCTGTCACAAAAGGTGCTTGTTCCAGTGTTGCCTTGCGCCTACAACCCTGGCTTGCTTGCAGAGTTTTCTACATCTGTTCCTCTGCACATAGTTCTTGGGTGTAACAGGGCACACGTCACATCTCCCCCAAAGATTCACTAGGCTTTTGGCCCTCTATCTTTCCTCCCCCTCCCAAGACAGGGAGAATTGAACGGATAACTGGGTGGGAATGACAATGGAATGTGCCCTGTCCCGCTGCACAAAAAACGCACGGCGTCTTGTTATCTGCGAATGAAACTCTTCAAACTAATAAAAGATTCCAGCGTTTTGTGGAGAGAAGGGGCAGCTGCTTACTGGGAGTGCTGCCCCTGGCGCCATTTGTAGCCCCTGCTAAAAAGCCCAAATCCGAACAAGCAAAAAATAAAAATAAAAGGCAAAAGGGAGATTGAATAAGTAAGCCTTTCTGCAGAATACCTGCAGTTCCTTCTCCCTCTTTGCAGCAAGCAGGCAGGCAAGCACTCTCCTCAAATGGGCTCCCGGGGAAATGGAAGGAGGAAGTAAAACCCATAAAAAGTAAAACTCGCATAAAAAGGAGAACAGAAGTGGCACCTGTGCATTTTAACCTTGCATTCTGCAAAGGCTAAAAGAACAGAGCTTTTAAAAGTCAGGATGTTGAGAATCTGTTCTGCTAAGGGCTCCCGGAGGCTTGGACCAGGCGTAGTGGGAGGGTGTGGGTCTTGCTGCTTCCTCATCTCGCTTTCCCTCTTTCACGCCCGTCGTCCTCTTCCCCCCCAGGTGAAGAAGAAGATGGCGATGAGGACGATGAGGCTGAAGGGCCCCCTGGGAAGCGGGCAGCTGAGGACGATGAGGTGAGTCGCTTGAGGTCCGCGGCTCTGCAAGATTTAGAGAGTCCCCTAAGAGAATTGGAGAGCCAGGGCCCTTCTGGTTCTTCCCATAAGTCGCAGAAGAAACCTTCTGGCATCTGTCAATGGGGAGATAAGTGAGAAGCAGATTGCTTTTGTGGAGCAAAACATCTGCAGGCCAAGGGAGCCTGGCTGCCTGCACCTTTGCCCTTTCTCAAGTTTTCCAAAATTCGGCAAAGGGAGATTTATTTCTGATCTGTTCCATGGAACTTATACGCCACCCGACCGGGGCAAGAAATCTCGTATGCACATATGAGTAGGATTGAATGACAATTTTTAAGACTTTCTAAAAAGTCTCCGTTAACAGTGGACTGGAAGACGGGTTCCAACTCGCACCAGCATCCTAAACATCTGGGCAGGCTTCTCTAAACCAAAATCGTTTCCGCCCAGGGCTGCAAAGGGTGCAGCCGATAATCGATAGGCAGGGAGTTCCGAGGTTGTAGGTGCTGAAACACAGAAAGAGCCGTGTTCTTACACGTAATATACCATTTCCCTCACAGGATGACGACGTCGATCCCAAGAAGCAGAAAACCGACGAAGACGATTAGGAGGCAGAGCTACTTTTAGAAACACACACATTTTTTTTAAAACTTAAAAGAGGAAATTTTTTTTAAAGGCCAGCGTGACCTACTCACCTTTGAAGCTCCTGTTGCAAAATGTCCCCCTCCTCCTCTTCCGACCGCCCCCCCCCCCCCCGGCCCCCTTTTTGCTGTGGTCGCTTGTCATCAAGTAGAGGGGGGGCAGCCCTTCTCCCAACTCTGAGTGGAATGAAAGTTAAGCCACTTTTGTGGGGGGAGACCGGGTTGGGGGAGCGGAGAAATTAAGGTCCTGATCCCCCCCCCCCGCCTCTTCTCCTCCCCAATGGAAAACTTCAAGGCCCAGCTTTCTTTCTTAAAAGTAACTTTAAAGGAGAATTTGTTTGTATTTTTTATTTACATTTTATATTTTTGTACATATTGTGACGAGGTCAGCCATTTTTAACGCGATCTCAGATTGACCAAAAGGGGGGGGCGGGGCTTTGAAGTGTGGTGTTTTAATTTTTAAAAATCTCTCTCTTTCTCTCTCTCCCTCTGTTCCTCAAAAACAAAACAACCGAGAAGGAAAAAAACAATTGAAAATATTTCTTGACTTTACTTGTGGTGTGACCATGTCCAAAACATTTAACTCGAAAGGAGAAGGGGGGGAAACAAAACACGACCTTGTAAAAAAAAAAATAATGCAAAAAAAGTCCAATCTTTATTCTGAGCATTCCAGTAACTTTCTCTTTTCTTCTGTGTATGTACTTTAGATGTACCATAACTAGTTGGTTTGTATGAGATGGCAAGGCCAAAGATAAAAGGGTTTTTTCTTTCCTTTTTCTTTTTATTTTTCGTTCTTTTGTTTTGTCTACAAAGTTGCTGTTTTTTTTTTTTTTTTTTTTTTGGCCTGTTTGATGTATGTGTGAAAACATTGTTGTCCAACAATAAACCGGAATTTTATTTTGCTGAGTTGTTCTAACGAAGCTGGTTGTACAATTGCTGTGTAGCTTTCATTCTTTCCCCTTTTATTCTGTTTTTTTGGGCGGGGGGTGGAATTGAAAGGGCGTTGGGTTTTTCCCCCCCTCCTGGCAAAGAGGCCTGTTGGAATCGTAGAACTATAGAGTTGAATGGGACCCCAAGGGTCATCCAGACCAACCGCTTGCAATGCACATCTGTAGTCTGAAACAAACACCTGGAAGCATTTGCAGCCTGGGCCCGGCCTTTGCCAACCTGGTAGATTGCTCCATCCCAAGAGGAACCACCCTTAAAAAGCGATTTTCTTGCCTGATTGATTTCCATTTAATCCATAATCATTATTGTATTCACCCTGCCTTTTTCTGATGGACTCAAGGCAGCTTAAAAATTATAACAGTTAAAAACTGAACTGGGAGGAAAGAATTAAGCAAACATTGATGGGAGAATATATAGTAGGCAGGAATCTCCTTTGCACTGTGAATACATTGGCATGATTTTGATGGTCACTGAAAAGTCCCACATTATCTGGGAGGTAAGGCTGAGAGCCAGGAATTCAGAGAGACAAAATAAAACCATAGATAATCACAATAGAAACAGCATGGCACCAGCCCTTTGATTAAAAGCAGTCAGTTCCCGAACGTTTGTCGGAAGTTCTTTGCCTGCTGGGGAAAGACAACAAGGGAGGAAGGAGATTTGAAGCTTGGGAGGAGCCACCACCGAGAAGGCCCTCTTCTGAATCCCCAAAAGGCTTGCCCCCAGAGAACTCTTAAATCCAGGCAGGTTCATATCAGGAAATACAGTCTTTGAAAGCCTGGCCCTTAGCCTCCCAGGGCTTGAGAGGTCATAGCCAGCACTTCGAATTGTGCCTGGAAACAGACCAGAGCTGTTGTAACCAGGGAGTTACTGGTTAAAGGTGGGACAATGTGGGTTTTTTTACCCTCAACAGCCCTGTGAGGTAGGGTAGCCTGAGAGGCTTGACTGGCCAAAGGTTACCTGCTGAGTTCCATGGCTGGGTGGGGGGATTTGAGCCCTGGCCAGGAAGTAGTTAAACACCTTTAACTGCTTCGCCACACTGCCTCTCGGTTGAGCTTGCTTTGCAGTCGGGTTTCTTCACATGAGAGAAAGCCCTGCGTCCAATGCCGGGTTCCTGAAGGCTTAGGCAGGTCAGCAAACTTTTTCAGCAGGGGGCCGGTCCACTGTCCCTCAGACCTTGGACTATACAGTGGTACCTTGGGTTAAGAACTTCATTCGTTCGAGAGGTCCGTTCTTAACCTGAGGTACCACTTTAGCTAAAGGGGTCTCCCGCTGTGCCGCTGCCACACAGTTTTGCTACTTCCAGGTTAGCGGAGTCTAACGTGAAGTGTTTGTAACCTGAGGTACCACTGTATTTTGAAAAAATACATGAACGAATTCCTATGCCCCACAAATAACCCAGAGATGCATTTTAAATAAAAGGGCACATGCAAAAACACGCTGATTCCCAGACCGCAGGCTGCATTTAGAAGGTGATTGGGCCGGATCCAGCCCACGGGCCTTAGTTTGCCTACCCATGGCTTAGGAAGTCCCAATATCTTCCGCCTTTAGCTTAGTAAGGAGGTGGCCAATGCGAATCAAAAGCAGCAGAATGCGCCTTTTCAGCCCTCGGTCTACTGAAATTTCCAAACCCTCTTCAAGGCCAGCCCCGAGTGCTATGCATTGCAGTAGTCAAGTTGAGAAAGCCTTCACAGTTTGGGGAGCCTCCAGAAAGAATTGCCGAAACTTGACAGCATGCTCCTGGTACCTGGATGGGATGGGAAAGCAAACCTGGATCCCAGAGCCTTTTCAACTATCGACAGCCATTTTGCTGCACATGTCTGGGGCTTGTGAGCATGCAGCGAATGTTCCAAGCCTACGAGGCGAGTGATGGATTGCACCCAGCTCCCTGGCATGCCCACCTGCTGGGCAGGTGCCCTGCAATAGGGGACCAGAGCAAATTCTGCCTGAACAGCTGGCGGGAAAGCAAGCGCAAAGGAAACCCTGCCTTTCGAGGAATCCATCAAGCAACGGCGGCTTTTGGAAACACTTCCACGCTCTCCTGAGCGCACTGACCTTTCGGCGGCCTCCCTCGCTGCTGCCTCGTGCATCTTTCATGGGCACAAGAAGGTTACTGGAGCAGGGGGTGAGCTTAGGGGAACCGGCAGGCCTCTGGAAGAGCAGAGCAGCTGCAAAGACTGCCTTGGAAACCGGGTCTCTTCCCTCCTCCAGCCTCCGTTGCGCAGAGCAGGGCTGTTTTTTCCTGCTGTCAACAGATGCGGCTAATTTCTCTCCAGAGAACATAATGTTGCTCCACTTCTGACAGCTCTATATTGCCGCCGGTAGGGCAGAAGAGAAATTGATGGAGGCCGCAGTTCAGTAGGAGAGCGGCTCCTTTGCGTGCAGAGTATTCCAGGTTCAGGAAGGGTTGTAAAGCCTTCTGGTCGGCCACTGCTGCCAGTCTGTGCTGGTAATCCTGACCTGGATGGACTTTGTATAGGGCAGTTTTGTATGTCTCTACAGACAACATGACTTACAAAAAATGCTTAAATTGGTGCCAAAACTCTATAGATTTTCATGTGCACTTTTAAAAAGCAATCCTAATGATTCCTATGGTCTGATTTTGGAGCAATTTGGCCACTATATTTCTATGTGTTGGATGTGAAAAGAAATTCAGAGTTGTGTTGGGTGCAAAAGCACTTTTTGGGGGGGGGGGGACACAGATGAGGCAGTAGCCTGTGGTTTTTCCTCCAGGGAAAGGGGATTGCTGCGGAAATTGTCTCCCTGGTGACTTTTGTAAAACTATAAAACATGGAAATGTGGGCAGAGTGTGAAATGGAATTTCTAGCTCAGAATCCAGAGTTCTGCGGAAGCTGCAGAGATATCTGCAATCTCAAAGTTGAAGCACCCTGACCCGTTTCCTGCGTCGTTTTCACAGCTGAAATAAGTCCTAGCAACTTCTTATAGAAACCCAACACACCATCAAATCCGTTTGTCTAGGTTTGGCAGCTGCTATCAGATTTTATTATTATTAAATCTGTATGCCGCCATTCATCGGAAAGTCACAGGGCGGTTCACAACACAAAAATGCGAAATGGGAGCACAAAATACATGATAAAACCAAAACAAACCTATCACACACCCCACACACAAACACATTTTAAAAGTTGTAGAATGTTAATCAGCCCAAGGCCTGCTTCTAGAGAAATGGTTTTGCCAGCGGCGCTTTCTTTTTCTGAGGGGCTAGAACCTTAGGTTAGCTTTAACCTCATCTGGCAAGGGTAGCAAACATGGTGACTGCCAGATGTCATTGGACTACAACTCCCATCAGCTCCTGTCCATGTTTGGGGATTATGGGAGTTGTAGTCCGGCAACATCTAGAAGGAATCGCACTGGCTTGCCCTTCTATGCAGCATCAAATCAAAGCCAAGGTTCTCTCTGAGATTGTTGGCATCCGTCTGTCTTAAGAGACAACGGAGGAATGCGCCTGGGGGGGGGGGGTGAAGTTAAACTGTTGAAAGGTTGCAGCAATAGGGGAGAGACATGTTTTGTTGCAGCTGGAGCAGATGAAGACATCCGGTTGCGCTGCTGCAGATGCACCGTGACGTTTCTTCTCTCTGCACTTCTCCCAGCGGTCATTCCTCCTCTGCTCACTGCCGTGGATACATGACCTGTTTGTCTCCAGGCACTATGGTCGTCTGCAAGTGATTCCCACACAGCAGGGTTGATGATCCCAGCCTTTGTGTCACATTTGCAGACACCTTTTTAGCACAGATTTGGGGCCTGGGGCCAGAAGAGTTTGGATTTGATATCCCGCTTTATCACTACCCTAAGGAGTCTCAAAGCGGCTCACAATCTCCTTTCCCTTCCTTCCCCACAACAAACACTCTGTGAGGTGAGTGGGGCTGAGAGATGTCAGAGACTTCAGAGAAGTGTGACTGGCCCAAGGTCACCCAGCAGCTGCATGTGGAGGAGCGGGGAAGCGAACCCGGTTCACCAGATTACGAGTCCGCTGCTCTTAACTACTACACCACACTGGCTCTCCTGTAGAACACATCCCTGGGGATCCTGCCCTCTTCCATTCTGCGACCGTGACCAAGCCGGCGTAGACGTCGTCGAGACAGGAGTGCAAGCGTGCTTCGAATTTGGGCGGCATTGCGCATCTTTGTCCTGCCATGTGACGCAACACGATGCTCAATTTATAATTGGAGGCACATAAATCCTCTTTTCAAACCTCGGTCCACACAGGGCTTGAGTTTCAAAGCATTCCCTGCCCCGTATGTTTGAATAAAGAGGCCAAACACCTGGCTTGCTCTGTCCCCAAATCAGTGCTTTCCTGGGGTCTGCCTGGAACAGAACTGCTGTAGCATATGGATGTCTCTCTCCCGGGAGAGGGGAAGGGACTGGATCTCTGTAACCTGATGCAAAACCTGTGCTAATTTCTCTTCTTCCCACTTTCCCCCTCCAGCGGGGTTGGCACCTAATAATAGAAGCAGCCGCAGGCGATCTGTAGAGTTAGGCAGGGTGAGTGCCGTGCAAGATTTGCCCAACCCTCTTGGCCCAGACCGGTTTAAACATGGGAGCATTAATGGAGCTCTGCGGCTGGGTCAGACCATAGGCTCATCTAGGCTGGGATCCTGTTCATGGAGGGACCAGCCAGAGATCCCACAAGGCAGAGATCCCACAAGCCAGACCAGAGCTTCGCAGCACTCTCGCTTCCCTGCTGTTGCCAGCAAGTGGCATTTAGAGACATTCTGTCTCCAGACATGAAACCTTCCTTTGCAGCCACATGCAACGTCCTGTCCCCTGCGTCTCCCCTGGTTGAGAGCTTCAGCCGAGGTTTAGGGATTGTAGGGGCAATAGCCCCTCCCCGCCCCCAGCAAAAAAAGACGATTAAGCTGTGGATGTATGCAACAACCGCAGCTACACAAGAACCTAACGAGGACTCTTTTGTGGGAGAACGGAAACCTCTTCCTTCACGTTTAAGGAAATATTAAAGGTAAAGGGACCCCTGACCATTAGGTCCAGTCGTGACCGACTCTGGGGTTGCGGCGCTCATCTCACTTTATTGGCCGAGGGAACCGGTGTACAGCTTCCGGGTCATGTGGCCAGCATGACTAAGCCGCTTCTGGCGAACCAGAGCAGCGCATGGAAATGCCGTTTACCTTCCCGCCGGAGCAGTACCTATTTATCTACTTGCACTTTGCCGTGCTTTCGAACTGCTAGGATGGCAGGAGCTGGGACCGAGCAACGGGAGCTCACCCCGTCACGGGGATTCGAATTGCCAACCTTCTGATCGGCAAGTCCTAGGCTCTGTGGTTTAACCCACAGCGCCACCCGCGTCCCTAGAAATATTAGATTGTGATAAATTTGTGCGCAGGATTTGAACTATGAGCGACAGAAGGAATTGCAGTTTATTGTAGGGCGGTTATGATATAAGAGAGAGAGAAAAGGGCACAGCAAGGCAGAGAAATTAAAGATGGGAAACGGGAGGGAAAGTTGAAAAAAACAAAGAAAAAATTATGTTTCGGACTGATTTTTTTAAATAATAATAATAAATAAAATAAATGAAAAAATAAATCTTAAGTCCTGGACTAGGGGTCTTATTTGGGGGAAGAGGTGTGACCCTGGATCCCATATCTTCTGCCCACTTCTTTTCTTAAAAAAACTAAATTTGTTTATTTTGCTTTTAATGGAGGGCAGCTAAGTACCCGTTCCACCCAGGCCGAGGGACCTGCCGCCTTCATTTGCAGAGGGCAAATGAAACTCCAAGGTTTATGCGCTCTCCTGCCCTCTGAAAGGTGGGCTAAGCTTGTGCCCTACATACAAATGGCTATGTGCAAAGCTTCTTCAAATGGGTGTCATGCGCCGTTAGTAATTCCAGCTGGGCCTGTGAGCCCCATGCCAGGTATGCTGGCTAAAGCCGGGCTTGGGGCTTGGGTGTCACGGTCCGGTTCACCGGCGATCGCAGTCCCGGCTGGGGACGTCAGGACCGGGGGCAAGATGGTGGGGTGGGAGCAGGAACGGGGGTCCAGAAGCCAGGAGTCGGGAAGCCAAGAGTCCGAGGGTCAGGAAGGAAGGAGTCACAAAGTCAGGGGTCCGAGGATCAAGAAGCAGGGAGTCAAGGAGCCGAGGTTCAAGGATCAGGAAGCGATGATGATAATAATAATAATAATAATAATAATAATAATAATAATAATAATAATAATAATAATTTATTTATACCCCGCCCATCTGGCTGGGTTTCCCCAGCCACTCTGGGCGCCTTCCAGCAGAACACTAAAATACAATAACCTGTTGTTGTTGTTGTTTAGTCGTTTAGTCGTGTCTGACTCTTTGTGACCCCCTGGACCAGAGCACCCCAGGCACTCCTGTCTTCCACTGCCTCCCGCAGTTTGGTCAAACTCATGCTGGTAGCTTCAAGAACACTATCCAATCATCTTGTCCTCTGTTGCCCCCTTCTCCTTGTGCCCTCCATCTTTCCCAACATCAGGGTATTTTCCAGGGAGTCTTCTCTTCTCATGAGGTGGTCAAAGTCTTGGAGCCTCAGCTTCAGGATCTGTCCTTCCAGTGAGCACTCAGGGCTGATTCCTTAAGAATGGAGAGGTTTGATCTTCTTGCAATCCATGGGACTCTCAAGAGTCTCCTCCAGCACCAGAATTCAAAAGCATCAATTCTTTGGCGATCAGCCTTCTTTATGGTCCATCACTTACTTCCATACATCACCATTAAACATTAAAAGCTTTCCTAAACAGGGCTGCCTTCAGATGTCTTCTAAAAGTTTGGTAGTTGTTGTTCTCTTTGACATCTGGTGGGAGGGCGTTCCATAGGAAAGGTGCCACCACCGAGAAGGCCCTCTGCCTGGTTCCCTGTAACTTGGCTTCTCGCAGTGAGGCCCTCGGCGCTGGACCTCAGAAGCCAAACACAGCAAGGCAGGAAAAGAGCCGAAGGGAATTGCTGACCTTATATCCCTTCCCAGCTCTTGCCACTAGGTGCTGTGAGTTACCAGTCAGCCTCACCTGTGTGGCTGCACCTTGCCTCATCAGAACAAACTTAGGAAGGCCCCAGTCCTGCAAAATCCTACTGGTCACAATGCCTGGCTCCTGCATGCACTCCTGACATGGGGTCCCAGCTCTGCCTCCCACTCCCTTCTGAGCCACGACATCAGCTCCTTGCCAAAGGATGCCCGTGTTATTTAGGGGTGGGTGAGATGCAGGGAATGGCTCTCCTTCATGCTCAGGGTGTGTTTGCTTGTTTTTTAAGTAGATGAGCCCTCACTTGATAGAAGCCTAGTGCTAGACGGGATCCCCAAAGGCCATCTAGCCCAACCCGCTGCAATGAAGGACTCTCAAAAGCCGGCTGGGAAGATGACGTACATGCAGATGCCTCTGTGTCAGGACGTGCCACACATAGAGCCAGGATACGGCCACAAGGGGCCTTTGAAGTGTTGATTTGCTCCTGTGCAACACACCACATCCTGCCTCCCCCCACTTCCTCCCTTGCAACTGGTGGGCTGCCAACTTTATTTTATTTTTTATTTTTTAAATATATTTTATTTTTTACCAACCACCAAAACACAAGCAGTGAACCCCCCCCCCCAAGTCGGCTGATACACTGGGTATACAATATTCAATAATATACATATTCAATAATATTCAATAATAACATATTCAAATCAACCATATGTACACTTCTATAGAACCTTAACACTCCTCCCTCATAGAATCATAGAGTTGGAAGAGACCACAAGGGCCATCGAGTCCAACCCCCTGCCAAGCAGGAAACACCATCAGAGCACTCCTGACATATGGTTGTCAAGACTCTGCTTAAAGACCTCCAAAGTAGGAGACTCCACCACACTCCTTGGCAGCAAATTCCACTGTCAAACAGCTCTTACTGTCAGGAAGTTCTTCCTAATGTTTAGGTGGAATCTTCTTTCTTGTAGTTTGGATCCATTGCTCTGTGTCCGCTTCTCTGGAGCAGCAGAAAACAACCTTTCTCCTTCCTCTATGTGACATCCTTTTATATATTTGAACATGGCTATCATATCACCCCTTAACCTCCTCTTCTCCAGGCTAAACATGCCCAGCTCCCTTAACCGTTCCTCATAAGGCATCGTTTCCAGGCCTTTGACCATTTTGGTTGCCCTCCTCTGGACACGTTCCAGTTTGTCAGTGTCCTTCTTGAATTGTGGTGCCCAGAACTGGACACAGTACTCCAGGTGAGGTCTGACCAGAGCAGAATACAGTGGCACTATTACTTCCCTTGATCTAGATGCTATACTCCTATTGATGCAGCCCAGAATTGTGTTGGCTTTTTTAGCTGCCGCGTCACACTGTTGGCTCATGTCAAGTTTGTGGTCAACCAAGACTCCTAGATCCTTTTCACATGTACTGCTCTCAAGCCAGGTGTCCCCCATCTTGTATTTGTGCCTCTCATTTTTTTTGCCCAAGTGCAATACTTTACATTTCTCCCTGTTAAAATTCATCTTGTTTGTTTTTGCCCAGTTCTCTAATCTGTCAAGGTCGTTTTGAAGTGTGATCCTGTCCTCTGGGGTGTTAGCCACTCCTCCCAGTTTGGTGTCATCTGCAAATTTGATCAGGATGCCCTTGAGTCCATCATCCAAGTCGTTGATAAAGATGTTGAATAAGACCGGGCCCAAGACAGAACCCTGTGGCACCCCACTAGTCACTCTTCTCCAGGATGAAGAGGAACCATTGATGAGCACTCTTTGGGTTCGGTCAGTCAGCCAGTTACAAATCCACTGAGTGGTAGCATAGTCAAGACCGCATTTTACCAGCTTCTTTACAAGAATATCATGGGGCACCTTGTCAAATGCCTTGCTGAAATCAAGGTAGGCTACATCCACTGCGTTCCCTTCATCTACCAGGCTTGTAATTCTGTCAAAAAACGAGATCAGGTTAGTCCTCCACAAGGTTTATTTAACTTGGTTTATTTTAATTGCCCCAAATTGTTCAAACCTACCCAAATAACTCAGTACCTTCTCAAACCAATCCTCCTCTTTCTCACTGACCTTAAGCCCTTTCATTCTGTGTATCTTCACAGTTAGGTGAAGACTGCCAACTTTATTTCTGGCGAGGGCTCCTGCGTCGTTAGCAGTTGCGCAGCGATGAGCAGGGTTTAGACGGGTGCAGCGTTTCCTGCTGGAGGAAGTGGCTAAAAGCCATAGGGATTGTACCAGCTTCTTCCCTCCCCGCTCCCAAAAATAGGCAAATGTAGAAGGCTGGTGTATTGCCGGGGGGGGGGGGGCAGGAAACAGAGAGAGAGGGAAGTGGTGTTTGCTCAGTAGCAAATGCTTTGCATTCAGGAGTTCCCAGTTTCTTCTGGAGCAGATGTGGCGCTCTAGAAAGGCAGCTGCCACAGGTCACGTTTTTGAGACGGCTAGTGAACAAGAGTCTAGAACGCCGGCTGCAGTGGAGCACAGAATATAGATTCTTCCCCAGAGCATCTTGTGCAACATGAGGACCCGCAGCAAATATCCTCCTAAATGCTGGAAACTTTTTTAAAAAACTGAAACGAAACAAGACTCGAACAAATGCCGTTCTGAAAAAACATATAATTATGCATACAGATTAGGTAAACACATGATACAGTTCCAGTTTGCTTTGTTTCCTCCAAACGGATAATTTTAGATGCTTTCCTTTCAATGCAGAAAATGCAGCTCTTTGGCTATCAGTGTCAATGGTGTAACTAATGAGTTTAATATATTAGTTGGGAATAAAGATGGAAACCAACCCCCAGGCTGGGGAGAGAGAGACTTCTCTCCACGTCCAATATGTGGTTGCTCTGGTTAGTCTCAAAGTCTTTGCCGGTCTGGGTCGAAAGGAAGTTCTCTTGAGAAGAACAAGTTGATATGATTCTTTGTCGATATTATTATTTCTCTCTTTTATATCTAGTTCATTTGCAACTGAAAAGCAATAAAACACAAATTTTTAAAAAAGAAAAAGAAATAAAGAACAATGCATTGTGCGGCATCAATGCAAACATGAAACATAAGTACAGCGACATATTGTTCAGGTTTAACAAATATTTGAAAAAGAAAATGCCGCTGTAATTAGCAATATGTTGAACTGAAGGTGGATCAAACATAAATGTTAATCTTAATTCCCTGCTTTCTTATCATGTGTGCACCATATGACGAGAAATAATAAGGGTAAAATATGATTCAATATGTCAGCAAGGGTATGTGATTTTTATTTTTTTTAAGAGCAAGAGGGTTAGACAGCAAAAGGTGGAGGCAATATTATTGCAACTTTAGTAAGATCATTCTAAATAAACCAGGCTTTGCCAACCTGGTGCCCCCCAGCTGTTGCACATCAGCCCCCATAAACCCCTCCCCAGCATAACTAGTGGAAGTTGTAGTCCGAAACAGCTGGAGGGCACCAGGTTGGGAAACACACCCTAAACATTTCAGCGATGCACATAGAGATGATCAGAGAGGAGGGGAGTGGTCAGTGATGCAGGTGAGGAACTTTAACAAATGCTCCACCTCCCCTTCTTCCTGCTTTTCCCTCTTAAAGCTGATTTCCTCCCTAAAACAGAAGCAAAAACTGCGTTTGAGCTGTTGCAATTGGCAGCTATGTCACAAACACACCCCGATCTTTGCATAATTCATTGAGCTTCTGTTCTATCCTGGGAAAGCCATGCAGGGGGAGCTTAATTTGTGGTTGATGCAAACGCTGCTCTTGCGTGGTGTGTGTGCGTGAAAAGTGGAAGACACAACCCATTACCACCTGTTCGAAATGGCCCTCCAGAGCCACGGCAGAGTGGGATGTTTCTGGGAGGCTGCTCTGCCAAACTCAGAAGCAGCTCCACTTATTTCCAGTGTTGTGGGCCATCAGGAGAAGAGGAAAGGAGGCTTTCGGAACCACTAATGGCTCAAAATGATCCTCTAATGCATGGGTAGGCAAACTAAGGCCCCAATTGCCTTCTAAATCCAGCCCGCGGATGGTCTGGGAATCAGCATGTTTTTACATGAGTAGAATGTGCCCTTTTATTTATAATGCATCTCTGGGTTATTTGTGGGGCATAGGAATTCGTTCATTCCCCCCCCCCATAAAAAATAATATAGGCCGGCCCACCACATGGTCTGAGGGACAGTGGACTGGCCCACGGCTGGAAAAGGTTGCTGACCCCTGCTCTAATGGATGCTGACACCTGGGACGAGCCTTCTTTAAATGAGCATTGATGGCTGGTGGCTGTTAGTTATTGCCCAGGCCCCACTTTCCCAGAGAAGGTTGCATCTTGAAGGTACCTCCAGGAAGAATCTTAGAATCGTGGAGTTGGGAAATTTGTTGGCTATTTGAAGATGCACTGTAAACAACTTGAAACCTTAGCAGGGTTGACACAAACTGGTGTAAGGGAAAGGTAAAGGTACCCCTGCCCGTACAGGCCAGTCTTGACAGATTCTAGGGTTGTGCACCCATCTCACTCTATAGGCCGGGAGCCAGCGCTGTCCGCAGACACTTCCGAGTCACGTGGCCAGCGTGACAAGCTGCATCTGGCGAGCCAGAACCGCACACGGAAATGCCGTTTACCTTCCCGCTAGTAAGCGGTCCCTATTTATCTACTTGCAGCCGAGGGTGCTTTTGAACTGCTAGGTTGGCAGACGCTGGGACTGAACAACGGGAGCTCACCCCGTCACGGGGATTCGAACCGCCAACCATGCGATCGGCAAGTCCTAGGCGCTGAGGCTATGATGGTGTAATAAACAAAAATCTGCCCTTATTCCCTTATGGGGAACCCAAGAGCCCTTATAGAGTCCTTTGTAGGTTCTCCATCGGTCGGAGAAAAGAGCAGAGGCCAACCAGAGAATATTGAGAAGCAAAGCAGCTAGTAAGCCTGATCTTTATTGAACTGTTGCAACAGGGTGCTCCCCTCACACGCAGGAAAGGAGGAGGACCCTGAACAAAGGTGTGCCTGCCCTTATATAGGCATTTTAAATTGCCTGCCCTGGAGTCCAAGACCACCCCCAGATACATCATACCTACACCACAGAAAAGGCGGTCTACAGCAGGAATCTGAGTGCGTTGTTTACCTCCTGTCTGGCAGGTTACCTGTTAATGCTTACTCGATTGGATACCCTGGGGAGCCTGGCCAGTCTTTTGTAATGACAAATACTTAGTTCCTGAGCCAGGTCACAGGATCACCCTGTTCAAACACAGACATACCCTTAAGACAGGATTTGTGAAGGAAAAGACAATGGGGAGGCTTTTCCATTTTCCTTTGACCTTGCAGAGAAATGTTTGAGGTCATTTTGGGAGGGACAAAATGGTTTCAGGACTTTCTGTGGGGTTCCAGACATGTGGTTTATATATCAATGTATGTGCTTGATTGGTGCATTTATGAACATTTATTATATACATGTTGTTGTTGTTTAGTCATTTAGTCATGTCCGACTCTTCGTGACCCCATGGACCAGAGCACGCCAGGCACTCCTGTCTTCATATTATATATATATATATATGACCTTAAATTTTTTATTTCAATGGGAAGCTATCAACTAGATATAAATTGGAGACGCAGTAACAAAAAGATATGAAATAAGTGACCACAGAAAGGAGGGGAGGGAAGTCGAAGGAAATTTGGATTGATTATGTTAAGATTGATTTTTCTTCGTCAAAATACATGTAATCATAGAGTTGGAAGGTATCCTGATGATCATTTGTCCAGCCCCCCGCAATACAAGAATCCTTTGCGCAAGGTGGGGCTCGAACCCTCGAGCCTGAGGTCAAGAGGCTCTTGCTCGGCCAACTGAGGCATGCCAGAAGTAAAGAGCCCTGCAGCTAGCACCATCTCATGTGTGTCACGGAGGGTGAGATTTTCGCCGACAACTAGTCCTACGGCTATTAGATTGCCTCCAGCGTCAGAGGCAGTCTACCTCCGAAAACCAGTTCAAGTGGAAAGAATGCTGTTGACCTTGTGTGCTGCTTGTGGACTTCCTGGGAGGTATCAGAACATAAGAACAGCCACGCAGGATCAGGCCAAATGCCAGTAGGAAACCCACAAGCAGGATCTGAGCACAAGAACACATCCTCCCCCCCCCTTCCCCCCGCCATTTTCGGCAGCTGGTATTCAGAAGAATTGCAGCCTCTGACTGTGGAAGCAGCGCATAGCAATCGGGATTCATAGCCATCAGTAGCCCTCTACTCCTCTGCAAATTTGTCCAGTCCTCTTTTATAGCCATCTAAGAAGGTGGCCTGAAGCTCAACATCAAAAAAAGGAAGATCATGGCCCCTGGTCCCATCACCTCCTGGCAAATAGAAGGGGAAGAAATGGAGGCAGTGAGAGATTTTACTTTCTTGGGCTCCATGATCACTGCAGATGGTGACAGCAGTCACGAAATTAAAAGATGCCTGCTTCTTGGGAGAAAAGCAATGACAAACCTAGACAGCATCTTAAAAAGCAGAGACATCACCTTGCCAACAAAGGTCTGTATGGCTATGGTTTTCCCAGTAGTGATGTATGGAAGTGAGAGCTGGACCATAAAGAAGGCTGATCACCAAAGAATTGATGCTTTTGAATTCTGGTGCTGGAGGAGACTCTTGAGAGTCCCATGGACTGCAAGAAGATCAAACCTCTCCATTCTGAAGGAAATCAGCCCTGAGTGCTCCCTGGAAGGACAGATCCTGAAGCTGAGGCTCCAATACTTTGGCCACCTCATGAGAAGAGAAGACTCCCTGGAAAAGACCCTGATGTTGGGAAAGATGGAGGGCACAAGGAGAAGGGGACGACAGAGGACGAGA
This sequence comes from Podarcis liolepis, assembly GCF_965112155.1. Classification (NCBI taxonomy): domain Eukaryota; kingdom Metazoa; phylum Chordata; class Lepidosauria; order Squamata; family Lacertidae; genus Podarcis; species Podarcis liolepis. The sequence continues at coordinate 99,350,876 of NC_139556.1, read as the reverse complement.
TGGTGGGACAGTGTTCTCAAAGCTATGAACATGAGTTTGACCAAACTGCGGGAGGCAGTGGAAGACAGGAGTGCCTGGCGTGCTCTGGTCCAGGGGGTCACGAAGAGGCGGACATGACTAAACAACAACAACAAGAGGGTGGTCATCATCCTGTGGCAAGGAGTTCCATAGTTTAACTATGCACTGGAGAATTGCGTTCTTTTTTTCCTGTCCTGAATCTTCGCCCTCTGCCTGTGCACCTCGACCTTTGGAGATCCCAGCTGAAGTTCCTTCCTCCTCTGATACCGGAAGATTTCCCCTGCTCCCATCGCAGGGCATCCTTCCTGCTCTCAAGCCCATGACATCTGCTTGGTTTCGAATGCCTTAATGCCTGCTGGGCTCTGCTCATCCTAGAGAACAGAGGGGTGGGAAGAAGGCAGAATTTTCCTGAGCTGCCTGGGAGACTGTAAATGGGGCAGATCCCCAGCTGAGGCCTGCTAGGTGAATATATAGGGCACGTAGCAGCAGGAGCTGTGGAAGGAGGCTGGATTGCAGAAGAGGAGGAGGGAAGGAGCCACGGCGGCAGAAATTAAGAGAGCTGCCAAGATGTGTTGCTGGTTCTGCATTTTACTATGCTCCCATTTGCAGGGAATGCCGCTCCCGTGGGTTTGGCATAGCGGTCAGACGCACAAGGAGGGAAGACCCGAGTTCAAATCTCACCTCAGCCACAAACTGCCCTCCCCTGGTAGAAGCAGCCCAGGATGTTTTTGTGCTGGAGGCAGAAAATCCAAATGCCTTTAAAATGTCATCACAAACAAGTCGCTTCCTCCAAAAACCTACTGCCTGGAGTGAGGAGTCTTAGGCTATTCATTGTATCTCAACCTCAGTCTTCTGTCTGTAATAGGGGCATAATAGTGCCGGTCCTGCTGCTTCCTTACCGAACTAATGACCATAAAAGCATTTGGACCCTGTAAAGCCGTACTTTGTAAATATCACGTTTCTTATTGCAGTTACCTTTGGGGTCTGACTGATTCACATCTGCTCCTACGGCAACCTCTGCACTGTAGGGCATCACAGTTTTCAGAAATCATAGAGCCATAGAATTGTAGAGTTTGGAATATTATTGGCACAAAAATAGAAACCAGAATAACTACCGACAAAAGAAGAATGGAGGATGAAACTGATGGACTATGCAGAGCTAGATAAATTAACAGGAAGGATTCGAACGCGGTGTGGTAGCCTTTTTTGAGGTTTGGTGATTTTTGAAGCTTTTCCAAAACTTCTTTTAAACCTTTAAAACTTTTTTTGGGGGGGTTGGATTTTGGGTTGGGGTGTTTGGAATTCAAGGACTTGGTGTTGGGGAGAGGTTTGCAAGAATCTGGAAGCTTGTGGTTTTTTTCCTGCATTTTTATGATTTTCTGTGACCATTGGGCCACTCTGCTGTTTTTTTTTAAAAAAATCTGGATTTGAATTTCTGTGTGGTGGGTGGCTGGGGGAACAGTTGGGGAGGGGGTTCTTCAGCAAAAAGCAAAGAGTGGAAGAGGAACCTTCTTCGAGTTGTCCCCCAGAGTCTTAGAAAATGTACTGTACACTTTGTTGATTTTTAAATGTTTTTCTGTCATGTTTAGAAACTTAATTTATTGTTCCTTCAATTTTTGAAATGCTCTTTACAGCATGTGTGACTTTAAAGAGCACTTAATAAACTCTTGTTGTACCAGATTTGGCTTTGTTTGGACTTTTTTTGACCATAGGAACGCATTAATTGGATTTCAATGCATTCCTATGGGATTTCGTGCTTCGCAAGACGAAAAATTCGCTAGACGAAAAAACTCGCGGAACGAATTAATTTCATCTTGCGAGGCACCACTGTATTACTATTTATACCCCCACACATCTGACTGGGTTGTCCCAGCTACTCAGGGCAGCTTCCAACATATATAAAAACATAACTTGAAAGACCTACATTGTTATATACATTGTTTTATATAACTACAAGTTATATAAAAACATAACTTGAAAGACCCACATTGGTTCCCAGTACGTTTCCGAGCACAATTCAAAGTGCTGGTGTTGACCTTTAAAGCCCTAAACGGCCTCGGTCTAGTATACCTGAAGGAACGTCTCCACCCCCATTGTTCAGCCCGGACACTGAGGTCCAGCTCCAAGGGCCTTCTGGCAGTTCCCTCACTGCGAGAAGCAAAGCTACAGGGAACCAGGCAGAGGGCCTTCTTGGTAGTGGCGCCCGCCCTGTGGAACACCCTTCCAGCAGATGTCAAAGCGATAAACAACTACCTGACATTCAGAAGACATCTGAAGGCAGCCCTGTTCAGGGAAGTTTTTAACGTGTGATATTTTACTGTATTTTTGGTTTTTATGGAAGCCGCCCAGAGTGGCTGGGGAAACCTAGCCAGATGGGTGGGGTACAAATATATTATTATTATTATTATTATTATTATTATTATTATTATTATTATTACAAAACATTAAACCTTTCAAAAGAAACTTCCCTATACAGGATTGCCTTCAGACGGCTCGGGGGTCGGATAACTCCATACCCTCCAACATTTCTCCAATGAAAATAGTCAGGCATCCCCAACCTTTGGCCCTCCAGATGTTTTGGACTACAATTCCCATCATCCCTGAGCACTGGTCCGGTTAGCTAGGGATCATGGGAATTGTAGGCCAAAACATCTGGAGGGCTGCAGGTTGGGGATGCCTGTCCTAAGGAAAAGTGGGAACTTCTGGAATGAAATCAGAAACCAGGACAGCTTCTCTAAATCAGGGACGTCCCTGGAAAATAGGGACATTGGAGGGTCTGACCAGTCACTCGTCGTAAAATGCAACTGGTGCCTGGCTCATGTTGAACGCTGCTTGAGGGCATCTAGTCCAACCCCTTAAACACAGGAATATTTTGCCCAAGGTGGGACTTGAACCCACAGCCCTGAGATTAAGAGTCTCATGCTCTCCCAACTGAGCTATGATGTCTCTGCAGCATCAAGGAAAAACTCTCCTGTGGTGGCCAGCAGGATCCATTCAAAGCGCAATCCCTCTCTTCAAAATATCCTATCGTCAGTAAACAGCCGGTCCCCTAAAGACACAACACATAAGGAAAAAGGAATAAGGAGAGGGAGGAGGGAATGCGAGCTTAGGCACCAGTTCTTACAAGTCACAGATCTTATTAGAAGCAGCTGGGATGGAAATGGTTCATGTAGACTAACATGCTTTAACTGTTTTTAATTCTGAATTTTAAATGGTTGCAACATGCCCCGGGACCTTCTGATTAAGAGCGGGCAACACATTCAGCAATAAATAGCAATAATATAGTTTGCCCCTCCTGGCGCTACGGTTCCCGGCACCCTTAACAAACTACAGTTTCCATTCCTTGATTTAAAAGGGAAGGCTTTGCTATAAATGTGCTTGTCCCATGGGTGGTGTGTATGCAGCCCTGCTTGGTCAATGAAGGACAGCTCAGCCTTTCTCCAACAGCCGTCTGGGGAGCTGATGGGATTTGTAGTCCGAGACACCTGGAGGGCGCCAGGTTGGGAGGGGGGGGGAAGCCTGCCAAGTCGTTCCACCTTCGGAGCCTCTTGGATGAGAGCAACGGAGGCCTGCCAGGTTAGGGGGGAATTCCCCCTGCAGATGGCGGAGGGAACAAAGAGGAAGACCACACATCTGCACAGCTGGAGACAAACGCTCCCAGTTACACCAGAAAAGGGCTGGGCCTTCTCCTTCAGCTGGCGCACATCAGGCCGGTTTTTTCTTCTCCTGCAATGTTGGTGGCCCAGATCTGACGTGAGAGACCTGCAGAAAACACAGACAGGGTGCGTTCGGCTGCACGGAGAAGAGACGGAGCCCAGCTTGGCACTGAGCTTTGTTGTTGTTGTTGTTGTTGTTGTTTAGTTTTTTAGTCATGTCCGACTCTTGGTGACCCCCTGGACCAGAGCACGCCAGGCACTCCTGTCTTCCACTGCCTCCTGCAGTTTGGTCAGACTCATGTTCATAGCTTCGAGAACACTGTCCAACCATCTCATCCTCTGTCGTCCCCTTCTTCTTGTGCCCTCCATCTTTCCCAGCATCAGGGTCTTTTCCAGGGAGTCTTCTCTTCTCATGAGGTGGCCAAAGTCTTGGAGCCTCAGCTTCAGGATCTGTCCTTCCAGTGAGCACTCAGGGCTGATTTCCTTCAGAATGGATACGTTTGATCTTCTTGCAGTCCATGGGACTCTCAAGAGTCTCCTCCAGACCAGAATTCAAAAGCATCAATTCTTCGGCGATCAGCCTTCTTTATGGTCCAGCTCTCGCTTCCCTACATCACCACACTGAGCTACAATATTCCAATTTTTAAAAATGTAGTATAAACACCAACATTTGGGAAACACCTGCCTGCGAGCGCTCCCGTTGGAGAACAGATTACGCTCGTAGGATTTCAAGAAGTTTTGTAAGGTGAATCATTTGAAATATTGCAAGAAATATAATGAGGAGAATTATTAGTTAATGATAATTAAATGTAATATAGAAATTAAGAAATGCATAATAAGTGATAGAAAATGGAAAATCATCAGAGGTGTTGATGGAAGTCTAAATATTTTGTATAAGATGAGAAGTAATGTTGTATGACTGTTGGAACTGATATGTTAAAAAATTAATAAAAATGTATATTAAAAAAACAGTCTTTATCAAAGGTGTCATTTGAAGACACTTGAACTCAGGACGCAAGGGAGAAATGTGCTAAGAGGAAGGCACGCTTGGCAAACTCTCACCAGGATCAACTCCCGTCCGGAAACCTCTGTCCCCGCTGTGGAAGGATGTGTGGATCCAGAATTGGCCTCCACAGTCACTTATGGGCTCATTGTTAAAACCATGTTTATGGAAGACAATCTTACTTGGCTACGAGGGATCGTCAAAGAAGAAGAATTCCGGGAAAGAGCAAAGGAAAATGCCAGAGACTGGGTTTATCTAAAACCCAATATTGCCCTCACTGGCTGGCAGAGGCTCTCCAGGGCTTCAAGCACTGGACATTCTCAGCCCTATCCGGGGCATAGCTGTCAACTTTTCCCTTTTCATGCGAGGAATCATATTCGGAATAAGGGAATTAAAAAAATGTTGACAGCTATGATTCAGGGATTGGGACCGTCTGCAGGCATGGGGAGAATGCTCAGACCAGCAAGATTTCCAGCAGCAGAAACTCTTGACATCCTGGCATTGGTTTGCTGATTCACACCTATAGTGGAGTTTATAAAAAAAAAATACACCCCTTATCTCTATTCGTGTCACAGGTGATAGAATCAAATTTAATTGTTTCACAGTGGGGGTCTTCCTTTGAAGGCCTGTTTCTCAAGAATAGCCACGTTTAAGTCCAGCAACCAAAATATTACCCCACACGTTGGTTGCCCTTTCTGATGTCAGATTTGTGCTTGTTTATCCTTTTGCATAGAAACTTTGAAAAGCTGCTATCACTGGAGCAAGTCCATCCGTTTTGTTGAATTCATTAAACTAGTTTTCACTAGATTTTGAATAACCGTGCAATGGATTGCTACTGTTTTGAATTTTATTGTTGTATGTAATAATAATAATAATAATAATAATAATAATAATAATAATACAGTGGACAATCGGGTTGCGAACGTGATCCATGCAGGAGGCACATTTGCAACCTGCAGCGTTCGCAATGCGCAATGCTGCGTCTGTGCAAGCGCAGGTTGTGATTTGGTGCTTCTGCGCACCCGTTCCAGTACTTCCAGGTTTGGTGCAGTGCGCAACCCGAAAACACACAATCTGAAGCGTCTGTAACCCGAGGTATGACTGTAATTAATAAAAGTGAAAATCCAGACAAAACTATTGACTTTTGGCAAGGTTGATGTTGTTGAGCTTTTAGGGAGGAAATATCCACCTGGATGCCAGTTTGACGATAACAACAACAACAATTTGTCTACTGCCCTTCATCCGAAGATCCCAACAGAAGATCCACGGCATAAAAATACAAAGTGAGAACATAACATGCTTAATAAAACAAAAATAAACCGGCACCCCCTCACATTCCCACAAACACACTTGAAAGTCCAAAGAATGTTAATCAACCAAAGGCCGGGTAACAGAGAAACATTTTTGCAAGGCGCCTAAATATATGTATCTTGGGTTGCGCAAATTTCTATTCCGAATAATGCTTTTTATAGGGTAGCCACTGCCCGAAAAGGTTTGGGAATCCCTGATTTAAATGAGAACATTGAAATCGCCGCCTGCTGGATTTATGAATAGAGGGCGCCCTCTGGTGTCTGAAATGAGATCTGCAGGAGGACAAGCTCCGAGTATAAACCAGGGCGCTGCTTTTTGCACTTTACTTTCGGTTCCTTCAGGTGACCTGTTTGGGGAGTATTCGTCCTGATTTGCTGGCACAAAGCTTACATGGCGGTTCGACTGGACCCAGTCCTTTCCGAGCATTTGTTCTGATTTGTGTCCTGGACGGTCCCAGGACACTGTGATCCGTGCTGCATTCATCCTTTTTTGCTTCTGGGGATGTTTACATACCTTCCCGTTGACCATTCATCCATTCCAAGATTTTCAGTGCATTTTACTGTAGTAGTAATAATATTTATATTTATATTTATATTTATATTTATATTTATATTTATATTTATATTTATATTTATATTTATATTTATATTTATATTTATATTTATATTTATATTTATATTTATACCAGGCCAATCAGGCTGGGCTTCCCCAGCCACTCTGGGCAGCTTCCAAAAAAATATTAAAATACTGTAATACATCAAACATTAAAAGCTTCCCTAAACAGGGCTGCCTTCAGATGTCTTCTAAAAGTCTGGTAGTTGTTCTCTTTGACATCTGCTGGGAGGGTGTTCCACAGGGAGGGCGCCACTACTGAGAAGGCCCTCTGCCTGGTTCCCTGTAGCTTTGCTTCTCGCAATGAGGGAACCGCCAGAAGGCCCTCAGCGCTGGACCTCAGTGTCTGGGCTGAACGATGGAGGTGGAGACGCTCCTTCAGGTATACTGGACCGAGGCCATTTAGGGCTTTCAAGGTGAGCACCAACACTTTGAATTGTGCTCGGAAACATACTGGGAGCCAATGTAGGTCTTTCAAGATCGGTGTTATGTGGTCCCTGCAGCCGCTCCCAGTCACCAGTCTGGCTGCCGCGTTCTGGATTAGTTGTAGTTTCCGGGTCACCTTCAAAGGTAGCCCCACGTAGAGCGTGTTGCAGTAGTCCAAGCGAGAGATAACCAGAGCATGCACCACTCTGGCAAGACAGTCCGAGGGCAGGTAGGGTCTCATCCTGTGTACCAGATGGGGCTGGTAGGCAGCTGCCCTGGACACAGAATTGACCTCCATGGACAGCTGTGAGTCCAAAATGACTCCCAGGCTGCGCACCTGGTCCTGTCACTTTCCTAGTCACAAAAGGGTCCTTTAAAAAGTAGACCTGTCACTTTGGAGCAGAGTACCCCAAACTTGGGTCTCCAGCTGTTTTTGGACTACAACTCCCATCATGTCTTGCTAGCAGGGATGATGGGAGTTGTAGTCCAAAAACAGCTGGAGACCCAAGTTTGGGGTACTCTGCTGTAAAGTTCTGGTAAAACAACAACAAATCTGTGGTTACGTGGAACATACTCAATAAACACACAAAACGTAACCAGCTGTACTTTTGAATAAATAAAGTATACTATTCATTGTATCAATTTGTAGATTTCAACAGAAGTCTTATAAGGTTCAAAAAAAACCCAGAAGACCCAGTGAATCAGTTCATTCTCTAGTCCATGGGTCTGCAACCTTTAAGACAAAAAGAGCCACTTGGACCCGTTTCCGAAGGAAAAAAAACTGGGAGCCGCAAAACCATTGCGACATAGAAAATTAATCAGGGCCCCAGTGTACCATAAATCATAATCAGTGCCTGATGTAAATAATAATTAATAATGAGGGCCCAATGTCATCCTCGTCATTATAAAAATAACTTTTTTGTCACTTTTTTATTATTTCTTTGTTTGACCTCTCAGAATTACTCCTCCTCATAGAAATAAACGTTAAATTAACAAGTTACCTTTTTGTGTGTGTGTGTTCTTCACTCCCCTTCAAAACAGTGACCAGCGTACATGCCCCCTTTCAATGCAGTGACCAGCGTACATGCCCCTTACAATGTAGCGGGCGGGTGGGAAAGTGATGTTGGGACGGTGCGTGACTAACACACGCACCGCCCCCATGCGACGTCACAGCCAGTACAGTGCCCGCCACAGTGGGGAGTGTCGGGGCGCACAATGCGCCTCCTCCCCTCGCTAGTATCCGCCCCGGAGCCGCAGTAAAGGTGTAAAAGAGCCACATGCGGCTCCGGAGCCGCGGGTTGCAGACCCCTGCTCTACTCAGTTCATGCATAAGGTCCACACATGTATAAGTGTCTATTCCACCTGTCTGTTCAAAGAGTCCAATAATCCACATGCAGGGTTGTTACAGTTCCACAGAATCCTTTCACAGAGTCTCAGACAAGGATTTCCGGAATATTAGCCTTGTTTCGCCATCCTAGGCTTCATCAGTAGCACAGGCTCATAACCACCACTATGCTATAAGATTCACTATCCTGCAATATTACATACTATATTTATTCAAAAGTACAGCCGGTTACGTTTTGTGTGTTTACTAAAGTTCTGGTATGCCCTTGAATCCCTGGTGTAACATACTGGCAGTCTGCAGGCAACGACCTACCTGCTCCCCTCTAGGGTTTAGACCTTTCCTATCCCCCCGCCCCTCTGCAGATCCAGCTGATGTTTCTCCCAAGCTTTCTCCCAAGGATGTCACATAGAGGAGGGAGAAAGGTTGTTTTCTGCTGCTCCAGAGAAGAGGACACGGAGCAATGGATCCAAACTACAAGAAAGAAGATTCCACCTAAACATGAGGAAGAACTTCCTGACAGTAAGAGCTGTTCGACAGTGGGATTTGCTGCCAAGGAGTGTGGTGGAGTCTCCTACTTTGGAGGTCTTTAAGCAGAGGCTTGACAACCATATGTCAGGAGTGCTCTGATGGTGTTTCCTGCTTGGCAGGGGGTTGGACTCGATGGCCCTTGTGGTCTCTTCCGACTGATTCTATGATTCTACTCATGTAAAAATATGCTGATTCCCCGACCGTTCACAGGCCAGATTCAGAAGGTGATTGGGCCAGATCCGGTCCCCAGACCTTAGTTTGCCAACCCATGAGTTAGTGCCATCTTGCTCTGCTTGCTCTGCTTTCCTTTGGACTCCATCAGCGAGGCTGAGAGCGGGGTCTTGTTCCTGGCCAGCCCAGGACTTCCACTGTCCAGGCTTGTGTCCTAGAGACGTCACTTCGGTGCTGCTAAGACAGCAGTTTGGCTTCACCCGCAGAGGTACACTCCATTGTCTCACTCCACAACAATTGCCCGAGAAAAGCCTTGTTGCATCATGTAGCAGGTTCTGTCTAGGCCACTCTCCTGGCTCCTCCCTTTAGATGATTCTGCAAAGCCCAGGCAGGGTATGCAAGGAATCCCTTACTGGTACCTCTGTTGCACAGCATCTTCCTTGCAGAAGGTCCCTCTGACATTTCCAGGTTGGGCTGGGAGAAAACTGCAGTCTGGGATTCCAAAGAGCCGCTGGCTGTTGATCCTTCCTGTGCTGTCTCCTCTCCCAACAACTGGAATAGAGGCGTCTGTCTCTGAATACAGAGAGTCCATTTAGCTATCCTGGCCATTAGCTCCCAATAGTCTGTTCCTCTTACATACGTTTGTCTAATAAAAGCCACCTTTTGGACTCCGGGGAACTTTTAAAACCTAAATCCACTAAATGTGACTTTAGGAGGGAAAAACCCCGCAGCAAATCCGCTACAGCCTTTTTTGAAGTCGAATAAGCCCACAACTATGAACTTTTGCGCAAGGCAGCAAAGCTTTTACTAGGACATAAAAAGGAGCGAAAAGGCAGCCCACAAGGTAATTGTCACCCAGGTTGATAATATCGATCTGCTTTGCAGCTTGGGTGCTAGAGATGACTAGCCTGCTTTGAACCTCTTTATTTTAAATGAATGCCAGGCAGGGTCTGGGGGGAGCAGGGCAGCCCTGCAGACTCAACCTCAGCCCCTGTCCCCTCCTCACCTCCTTTTTCCATCTCTTTGTTTCTCCACACTGTGTGTACCTGCAGCCCCTGAAAAGCCCCTCGCTTCTCAGCCAAGCCAATAAAATTATTGCAGTTGGGGCAGAATGGGTGGCCTTTTCCTCCTTGAAACTCCTTCGCAGCATGTGTGCCAGGGCAGAGCATGCATCCCTGCCCCCCCTTGTTCATTTCATTTTTTAAACTTACACCCTGCCCTTCTTCCCAAGAAAGGCTGGGACGACAGCAGCACAAAAGTGGAAAAAACCCATATTGTAAGATAGATAGATAGATAGTGAAATATACTCGGAGTCGAGAGTGGATTTCATGCTCTTTATTCAGCTCATAGTGGTGAGGAGGAATGGAAGTTCCCCCAGAATGTCTGCTTTATATACATTATTTACACAATGGGCCCCATGTGATTGGCTAATTCCGGGATTCTCGTGTACGCCAATCAGGTTGCGGATTCACTTCCACCTGAAGCTGGATTGGGTGGCTCCTGTAGACCAATCAGACTGCTGTATTCTGGACCCTATTGTTCTAGGACCAATCAGACTGCTGCCTTTTGGATCCTATTCAACTCAGTACATAACAGATAGATAGATAGATAGATAGATAGATAGATAGATAGATAGATAGATGATATAAATATAGATACTGTGTGTGCAATCACACAGCTAGTAATTTCAAGGCTGTTAGTAACAGTATCTTTCCTAACAGTATCTTTCAGCCATCAAAAGCCTGATTGAACAGGACTTTTTTATTTAAAAAAATAATAATCAGATGACCCAAGGGTCCTCTGGGAGGTTTATAATGAAGGAGGCAGATGCATCGCAGTAAGGAAGGAAGGCCTCCAAAAGGGAACCACCACCGAGAAGGCCTTGCAGCAAGCCCATCAAGCTGTCTTACGTTTTCGCAGCGTGATTTGCAAAGAGCGGCAAGGCAGATTGGGGGTAAGGCTGCCGCCCCCCTGTTATGCCTCCCCTGTACTAAGGCAGGGAAGTGGGGCTCTCCTTGGACTCTGCCAGCCACTCGCCCTCACCCCCCCCCCCGGGCTGCTCCTCCTTGCTGTGTGATGTAATGGCGATGGACTCTGTCCCTTGGATATGTCACCTACGTGTGTTTCTGCCGCCCTCTAGTGGCATCTGGGGAAATAGCTTGTGCCCAAAGAACCCTAGAATTGTAGAGTTGGAAGGGACCCCGAGGGCCATCTAGTCTAACCCCCCTGCTAGGCAGGAATCTCAGACCTTTGATCATTTTGGTCGCCCTCCTCTGCACACCTTCCAGCTTGTCGACATCCTTCTTAAATAGAGGTGCCCAGAACTGGACACAGGATTCCACGTGGGGTCTAACCAAGGCAGAATAGAGTGGCTTGCTGGACTTTGGTTGCATAATGGTGGCAACCGTCTGCAACAACAACAACAACAACAACAACAACAACAATTTATTATTTACACCCCGCCCATCTGGCTGGGTTTCCCCAGCCACTCTGGGCGGCTTCCAACCGAATATTAAAAACAATACAGCATCAGACATCAAAAACTTCCCTAAACAGGGCTGCCGTCAGATTTCTTTTAAAAGTAAAATAGTTGTTTATTGCCTTTGAAGGCAGGATTGCTGCTACCATGTGGGAAGACTCCTCATCAGCAACTACAGCATGGGGCAGTCCAGCCCATAGCTGTCAACTTACAGATTTGAAAACAAGGGACCAGCAGCCTCGAAAATAAGGGATCAGCAGCCAAAATAAGGGATTTTGGCTTAGCTTATACATAAACCCGCCACTGATGGAGCCAGGCTGCTTTGGCTGCGACTGACTGTGTTTTGCAGGGGTTGGACTAGATGATCCTAAGGGTCTACAACTCTGACCAAAGAAGAGTGGCAGACAAAACTGATGAACGACGTCGAGATGGCAAAGCTTACAGGCAGAATTAGAAACCAGGAAGAGGACCTCTTTCATAAAGAATGGGGAAAGTTTATCATTTAGTTGAAAAGCTATTGGAAAGAGTTACATCCATTGGTAGGATTGACAGAAAACTTGTAGTAAAAATTTGAACTATGGATGGACAAATAAAAATAGAGATATCAAAGGGATGCAGAGGGGGAAATCACTACATTAAGATGCTGCACTGGTTGGAGGGGATGCTAAGCAGCACGTCAGGGCTGCCGTCGTCCTGGGGCGAGGAGTTCCATTGGCCCTTCCCTGCCCGAGAAAGAGGGGGGGGAGGGAGAGAGAGAGACTCTCGCCCACACCACCCGCGAGCCCGGCATGAGGCAGTTGTGGTGCCGCGGCGGCCACTGAAGCACTGCCCTTCTGCATCCCTCCCCATCCCCTCCTCTTCCTCCTCCCTCAGGCCGCCTCCTCAGCCGCCGCTGCCTCCGGCTTCCCCTGGCAGCGCGGCAGAAGTCTCGCAAGAGAGGAGCTGCCTGCCTGCCTGCCGCCACCCGTCTCCTCACAATGCGCCCGAGGGGGAAAAGGGAGAGACAGAGACGCGGCAGCTCGTGTGCACACGCTCTCTCTCGCTCTCTCGAGGCAGAGGACCCCGAGCCGCTGCTTTCCTCCTGAGCCGGGCGAGCATGAAACCCGGGAAATTTAAGGGACATCATCAATAAGGGACAGCAGCGGGACGCGGCGCTGGGATAAGGGAGTTTCCCGCCAAATAAGGGACGGTTGACAGCTATAGTCCAGCCTTCCCCAAGCTGGTGCCCTCCAGGTGAGTCCAAAACACCTGGGGAGTGCCAGCTTGGGAAAGTCTTCTCTAGAGGCATTAGGAACCATCGCTCTTGCCTTCTCCTCCCAGTCTTCTCACGCTGCTCTTTCAGACAGCTGGCAGCAAACAGCACGCATCAACGCCCAGAGAAACTTCGCCCCAAGCCACAAGGATTTGCCGGCTGGCAGCCTGCCCTCCCTGGGCCTGTCTTACCAGATCAACCTCAAGTTGGTTAAATTGTGCCTCCTAATGAACTTAATGATCCACAAGTGCGAGGATCTACGCTGAACAAAAGGTGCCAGCCTTTCCTACAGGGCACGTTACTTCCGCAGCCGTTGTTGGTACTGTTGCCAGTTGGCCAACTGCAACGCAGAGAGTGCTGGCAAGGAGAGGCGCCCAAGGGAAAAGTCCGTACCTGTGGGGCATCGGCCTGACAGGCTCAGCCAAGGCATGCCAAGGCTTAGTCCCAGAGCCTGTTGTCAGTCTTAGGACTCACCTGTGGAACAGACCATCATAGAATTGTAGAGTTGGAAGGGACCCTGTGGGCCAAGGGAGACAATAGCTGTCAACTTACAGATTTGAAAATAAGGGACCAGCAGCCTTGAAAATAAGGGATCAGCAGCCAAAATAAGGGATTTTCCCAGCACAGGTATGTTCAACTTCTGAGCCCCTCCGAGCCAAAGGCAGAAAGCCCAGCCAGCAGCCAAACGAAGCCTCAAGCGGTGGTTCCCACAGCGCAGCAACCCGGCAAAGGGGATGCAGCAAGGAAAATCACTGTCACTTCTTTGCTGGGAAGCGCTGAGCAAAGGCAAGTCCCCAGGCAACGCGGCTGATTTGATCAGCACAATGCATGCAAGCTCCACCCCCCAGTCGTTCTTAGACTCCTTATTGGGTGAGCAACACAGCCAAGCAACCCAGTTGGAGCCTCCCTCCTCCCTGGCCAGCAGGGAGGGAGGGAGAGGAGCTGCTTCCTTTGAAACCTGGGAAATTTAAGGGACATCAACAATCCGGGAGAGCAGCGGGACACGGCGCTGGGATAAGGGACTTTCCCGCCAAATAAGGGACGGTTGACAGCTATGAGGGAGACGTCTGTTCCACTGCTGAACAGCTCTTAATGTCAGAAAATTTCTCCTGATGTTAAGTCTGAATCTCCTTTCTTTGTCACTGCCATGGGTTGAAGTCCCACCCACCAGAGCGGGAGGAAACAAGCTTGTTCCCCTTTCCATGTGACAGCCCTTGAGATATTTGGAGCATCTGCTTTGCATTCAGAAGATCTCAGGTTCAGTCCTGGGTGGCATTTCCAGGTAGGACTGGGCGAGTTACTCTGCCTGAAACCCTAGGGAGCTGCTGCCAGTCAGTGTAGACAATACTGAGCTAGATGGATCAATGGACAGACTCAGGATGCAAATAAACTTAAAACACATTGACACCCCCTGCTAATAATCCTTTGGGGGTTGGATGCATGGCACGTGCCCTGCTTTAGCAGAAGGCAGCTTCCCATCTAATAATAATAATAACAATAATAATAATAATTTATTATTTATAACCGCCCATCTGGCTGGGTTTCCCCAGCCACTCTGGGCAGCTTCCAACAAAACACTAAAATACAATAACCTATTAAACATTAAAAGCTTCCCTAAACAGGGCTGCCTTCAGATGTCTTCTAAAAGTTTGGTAGTTGTTCTTCTCTTTGACATCTGGTGGGAGGGCGTTCCACGGGGCGGGTGCCACCACTGAGAAGGCCCTCTGCCTAGTTCCCTGTAACTTGGCTTCTCGCAGTGAGGGAACCGCCAGAAGGCCCTCGGCACTGGACCTCAGTGTGAGGGCAGAACGATGGGGGTGGAGATGCTGCTTCAGGTATACAGGACCAAGGCCGGTTCTCCCACTTCCTGCTTTTATCAGATTAATTATATTTACTAGCATTCTTGCATTGTAGTGGGTTGGGCTAGATGATCCTTTGGGTCCCTTCAAACTCTGTGATCTCACGCTCTCCCACACGTGGCCAAACATGGATGGGGCTGCGACACAAGCATTTCCATCTCCAGTTCCCAGGGGACTCTGAGCAGGAGGAAATTCCTGGAAACAAAACGATGGGCCTTTTAGATCTAAAGGGGAAGAGACAAGCCCTTCAGTGGCTAACTGGTGAGCTCAACCCATTCATCTTCCACTGGCTATTATAACTGTCAGGAGCTCAGCCTACACTCGAGTAGGACCCTGGCAGAGACACATATTTGACTGGCATGTTCTCTGCCTCCTGGTCGATTGTTCAGGAGCTTCATAAGCTTTCTTCAGCCCAAATATCACAGCAACTGATGCCAACCGACACCGGCACACTTAGGGATTTGCAGAGTTTGTGCATCATGCGTGTTACAGACCTCAGCAACTCAGCATTTTGGCTAATCTACTTTATTTACATCTAAACACACACGGAGCACTGCAACATGGCTCCCTCTATCACTAGCATCAGACAGCAAAGAGAGAAAAGAACAAAGGACAACAGTCCCACTTCACGGAACACAGGAACACAAACATCCTGTCTCCGTCACTTCTCACTCTGTGGAGTCAAAACATACACCGTCATGTGTGAGACAACGATCCCATGACTGCAATCACGGAGCAGGAGTTCTAACAGCTTGCACCATCTAAAACTAATCTCCTCTCTGCTCATATACGACATTTGTTCACCTATTTATTAGTGTGTACAAGGGGATAGGTCCCTGCCCTGAGGAGCTTGCAATCTGCAGCTGAACAGAGGCAGATGGAGGAAGCCCTTCTCCACCTTTCTAGGGGACCTGGAAGTTCTCATTATGACCAGAGGCTCTCTCTTCACTCCGCAAGGCGAGAGCCGCCATTGCTTCTTTGTCCCAGCATGCCTTGCTGCAAACTAATGTCTTTTTTCTTTTTTTTTGCACCAAAAGCAAATTCTAACCTAACGTAATTAGCTCTACAGAAAGAAAGAAAAAGCCTTCCCCTATACTCACATCTTCAGGCAGCTCTAAATTGCAGACTTCGGCTTTTCATCCAGTGCAGAAGCAGGGGAGTCTTTTAGCATATCCGCCCAGCCCCCCCAAGTCTGACAAGCCGCCGTTGTGAATGACAAGCACAACACGTCTTTGGTAAAAGAGCGCACAAAGTCGAAAGTCCTTTCACTAACAGTAGGTATACATTTTGGTAATACTTGGGTATATATGTATTTTGTTTTTCTAGCTTGATCAAAATTATTATTTCATAACAGGTAAATAGTTAAGAGTTTAGGCGGCTTCAGCGGCGGGTGCCTGGCGTCCCCTAGAATTCGGCGCCTGAGTGCCCCACACCCCTTGCACCCCCGGGGTAAAGACAGCCCTGCCCAATGGTTTGGGGTGATGAGCATCGTAGCCAGCAACAATTTCTCTAGCTGAGAATCTGGGAGAGTAGAATTTCACTTCTCTTGGCGCATGTGAGATCTCCCCACCTTTAAGCACACATGATTAGCAGATAATAAGGTAAAAGGTAAAGGGACCCCTGACCATTATGTCCAGTCGTGACCGACTCTGGGATTGCGGCGCTCATCTCGCTTTACTGGCCGAGGGAGCCGGAGTACAGCTTCCGGGTCATGTGGCCAGCATGACTAAGCCGCTTCTGGCAAACCAGAGCTGCGCATGGAAACGCCGTTTACCTTCCCGCCGGAGCAGTACCTATTTATCTACTTGCACTTTGATGTGCTTTCAAACTGCTAGGTGGGCAGGAGCAGGGACCGAGCAACGGGAGCTCACCCCGAACCGCCAACCTTCTGATCAGCAAGTCCTAGGCTCTGTGGTTTAACCCACAGCACCACCCACGTCCCTTAGCAGATAATATGCAGCCTTAAAAAAAAAAAAAGGCAAGATAGTCCCAGTCATCTATCATTTTTCACCACCCTTCCCCTCCAACTGGTCCCAACCCACCCAATTGTACTGATCACAGCAGCCGCCTCTGCAGCTTTTAAGGTTGGATCCAATGGACAGAATGAATCTGGAGAAAGCAAGAGGTCACTGAGGGCACAACTTGAGATGATGGTGACAGGGCCCAACGAAAGCTAGGCGGATTCCCTATGGGCGGGCAGCAATAGGGAAAATCACCAGAAGCCAACAACTGGAACAAACAAAGCCAAACCGTCAGTGGTCAGCTGTCTTATACCAGGTCAAGCATCTTGTCCATCTAGCCCCAAACCTCCTTCTCTGGCTGGCAGCCACTCTGCAAAGTTCACAAGGCAGCCATTCCCAGCCTTGTTACGTGACAAAAGAGTGACATTTCGCTGTCACTCTTTTGAGGTGGGATTCAGTCACATGCCGGCCAATTCAGATGGCGCAATTATAGTTGATTGGGAGGTAGCAAACCAAAATATCTGACTTGATTTGCGGCAAGGAAAGAGATGGGAAAACCACACTGGAAAATGTGAGATAATTCTTGCTGGATGCAACGTCATCTGACCTCCCAGCAAACCAGTCGGAAAGAGTGCTTGTTTAATAATAATAATAATAATAATAATAATAATAATAATAATAATATCTTTATTGTCATTGCCCCCTCTCGGGGACAACGAAATTACTTGGCTGCTCCATCCACCCAGGTAGGGCACTCCACACAAAATCAAATCAACTATAAAAACACTAATTAAAACAATACAGTATAAAACAGCAAGGAAGATTAGATGACTTTCAAAGTCCAGGCTTCCCATTCAGGGCCGAGATCGCTCTGGGGAAGAAGCTGTTCTTAAGACGGCTTGTTCTTGTCTTCACCGTCCTGTATCTCCGTCCCGATGGCAGGAGCTCGAAGAGACAGTGACCAGGATGCGATGGATCTTTTACTATGTCCAGTGCCTTCCTATGGCACCTTGTGGCATAAATCTGCTCTAAGGTGGAGAGTGGGCAGCCAACAATGCTCTCTGCTGCCTTAACAACTCTGCACAACCCCAACCTGTCCCGGGTAGTACAGCTTCCGTACCACACACATAAGCCATAAGTGAGCACGCTCTCAATGGCACAGTGATAGAAGGCAAGCAGCAGTTTCTGCGGAAGATGGTTTTTCCTTAGAATTCTCAAAAAGTACAGTCTCTGCTGCGCCTTCTTCACAAGCCCCCTTGTGTTGACACTCCAGGACAGATCCTCTTGTAATTCAATGCCCAAAAATCTGAACGTTGTTACCCTCTCCACACAGACCCCATCAATCAAAAGTGGCTGGACATTGCTCTTCTGTCTCCTGAAGTCCACCACAAGCTCCTTTGTCTTCCTTGTATTTATGAGCAAGTTGTTAGCTCTGCACCACTCTGTCAGCCGCTCCACCTCATCTCTATAGTCCGTTTCACCCTCCCTTTCAGAGATGAGCCCAATCACGGTTGTGTCATCTGCAAATTTGACAACCCTATTGCTAGGGTGAGCAGCGACACAATCGTACGTGTAGAGAATATAAAGGAGCGGACTGAGTACGCATCCCTGTGGTGTTCCTGTGTTAGTCCTAAGCATACTAGAGGTATAAGGGCCCAACCGAACCCTCTGGGGGCGGTCTGACAAAAAGTCCAATATCCACCCACAAAGTGATAACGGAAGCCCCAGATCTTCCAGTTTAGACATCAGACGTTGTGGTAGAATGGTATTAAATGCAAGAAATGCAAGTTTTCCTTCTGGGGCAGACCCTGATAGCGATAGGCTTCGAGAAAGCTAGGACTACAATTCGCCAGCGTATCTGGGACGTAGAATTACAATGCCACATGAGCGAAATGATCAAACATCCAGCAATAAGGGACCATGGGAGAGGTTTCTCTCCAGCTAACTATCTGTCAGGTCTTCAGGTACCCAAATACAGACGGTCTTTTACCCTCGCTAGATTCAACGTTCTCCCTTCTGCCTTACTTCAGGGCAGATTTGAGGGTAAAACCATATACAGCACGGGTTTGCCCTTGTGGCTCGCTGGAAGTTGAAACTGCCCCACATGTACTATTACGTTGCCGTCTTTATGAGGATATACGCTTGACTTTTATTACACCTGTTTTGCAAAAGTCCAGGAAAGAATCGGAACACCATAGTTTAAAACTACTGCTAGAGGACAAGAATCCCAAGACTACATTAAATGTAGCTAAATTCTGTGTGTCTGCAATCAATCGCAGGAAGCAAGTGGTATCCCATAATGACCAAATTCCTAAATGTAAACTACAGGGAGCACGCTAATAATTAATTTTAATTTTTATATTTAAATCCTTGTTATACTCATATTGTCCTTTGTACTTCTGGTATATATATTTTTTTATGATCTGTGATATTGTGTGTGTTGACGCTGGTCAGTGACCATATTAATAATAAATTCAAATTCTGGGGCAGTTTTGTATGTGTGCTGAGGATTGGGGCTACAGTGCGTATAGGGTTAACTCCTGCACGCTGCCATGCTGCCAAATCGCCCCCACCCTGCAACTAATTAGGAAACAAGCTAAACACCAGACGAGTTTCCCTCCAACCCAAGCCATTAATGCTCCACCAGCTCATTACCTGCCTGGGCTTTTCACCTCACCCAGAGAGAACTGAATCATTAGGCTTCCAGTTATATAAAAGCAAAGCTGAGTGCTGGTTCTCTAGCCGCTTGTAATCCAGTCCCCTATGCATCCTATATGGCATGTTTGTATGGTTTGCACGGGAGCGGATTTCTCACGATGGTTTTGTGACAGTTCCTGCCACAGCTACGCTTCTCCTCCAGGATGTTTGCAGGCAAAAACTTTCTGCGGCCCTGGAGAGGTTTGTGTGCCTCCCTCTCGCAAATGATTTCGGAGGCGGCGACAACAGTTCCAGAGGCTTTTCTTTCGCCTTCCGAGTTCAGCAGGTGCCACCACATTCGAGGCCGCGTTCACCCTCTGACCCATCAACAGCAAGCATCCTGTTTTATTCAAAAGGGCCTGTAGCAGAAATTGTAGTGCGCACATTGATGGATAGCCTACGTGGGGAGAGATGTAATAACTGTAAAAGGAGTGTGAAAGGATATTAGTAGGAGAATCTGCTCACGCAGGCTGAGTCAATAATGCTTGTGCAGGTAAAACTCAGCCTTGGGCTAGCCAGAAATAATGGAGGGACCCTATTCTTCTCTGCAAATCAGGCATCCGGCTTTCCTGTGAGAACACGACAATTTCAATGCAGGTGTAAAAGCTAAGGTGAAGGGCTGCCTCTATTATCAGCCTGTGCAACTTTTAGTCCTGGAAACCCTACTTTTGTGAGTTTCCCCACTGCTAAAGCCAAGTAAAGTTGCCTTAAACATCACAATAGTGTGGTTATTGAAGATACCCACTACAGCTCCAACCCCCCCCCCCACTTGATTGATCTGACCCAAAACATATGGTGCAACTTGTTGAGGCAACTTGGAATTCTGTCTCAAGTCCTCCTAAACTGCCTGACCCAAGGCAGAACAGCATTTCTGTGACATCACAGCAGCTAAGCCAATGGCAGCCAGCTGGGTTGGGAGAATTCTGCCAGCAGTGGCTTGAGCCGAGGGGGCAGTGAGAGGCAAGGATGTTCAGGAAGGCGAGTGCCGGACAGCCAGAGGCGGTTTAACAGCCTTCATGACTCTTGTGGGCTCTGCTCCTAGCAAGTCAGGATGCATGTGTGAATGGGCAGAAGTCATTCCAGATTAACTAAGATTGCTCTAAAATTCTGAAGTTCGGAGCATAGACCATGTGGGGCTTGGTGTGGCAAGCTGGTGGGGTGCAAATTCCATTTCTCGATGGAAGAACGTAAAGTCGGTTGCAGATGTCCCGATCGCTTTTCTGTCCATCTTCCTTGCTTTTGCTGGATCAGACCACGTGGTCCAGCTCTGCCTTTCCAACGGTGGCCACTTAGATGCCCCAGGGAAGGTCACTCAGAGAGGGCTTAATGGAGGCAACTGCCCTATCTGCCCCCTCTGTACATGCACACGGATGTTATTTCTGGAACTCACCCAGTGACCCAGGCCCACGAAAAGCTGCTCCCGCCTGAATCTCCGACGGGACTGTTGCAAAGGCAGCACCATGGCAACAGCGTGGAACTAAGGCAGCTCTCTAAGGAGGAAAGTCGCCCGGGGAAGCAGTTTCTATAGGAACCGACAAGAGCAGGGGAGAGTTACGTAGCCACTTCTAGAAAGCCACAGATGAGCCCGCAGCCCGCCTCGCTGTGGCGGGATAATCAGGCTTCAGAAGGCTGAG
Source organism: Podarcis liolepis (assembly GCF_965112155.1). Lineage (NCBI taxonomy): Eukaryota > Metazoa > Chordata > Lepidosauria > Squamata > Lacertidae > Podarcis > Podarcis liolepis. The sequence goes on along the minus strand of NC_139556.1, from coordinate 99,329,924 downwards.
GGCGCACAATGCACCACAGAGACACAACCGCTGCTATGCAAGACCCCCTGCCTTCATTTCTGCAACGGGGGCCCTTGGAGATACACTCTGTGCAATGGGGGGGGGGGGGTTATGGTCTCAGTGCTCTGCCCCAAGTGGCTCAATACTATCTGGGCACAGGGCTGTTGCACTTTTTGGGTTTCCCATTGGGGTACTCCTCTCGGCCACTGTGACAGGAGGCTATTCTGTTCTTGCAGGTCTCAAAAGAATAACCTTTTCCTGCATGTTTCCCCCTAGGCGCTCTGACCGCAGCAGCGCCTGCCCCCTTCTCCACCCACTTGAGCACTTAAGCTATTTGGAGCACCTCTAGAGTAGGACGCCTTTCCCCAGCACAGCACAGCTGAGCCCGTTTTTTGTTCCACCACCTGAGATGTAGGGGGGAGAGAAAGAAGGCTGGAGAAGCTACGAGTTGTCAAGATGTTTGTCTTACTACTTCAATGTTATTGTTTCAACTGGGTGGTTTTTTTAAAGTGTCTAATGCTAAAGGGTTTGACCAAACTGCGGGAGGCAGTGGAAGACAGGAGTGCCTGGCGGGCTCTGGTCCATGGGGTCACGAAGAGTCGGACACGACTAAACGACTAAACAACAACAACGCTAAAGGGGGGAGAACAATTACAGATAGGTAGCCGTGTTGGTCTGCCATAGTCAAAATAAAAAAGTTCCTTCCTGTAGCACCTTAAAGACCAACTAAGTTAGTTCTTGGTATAAGCTTTCGTGTGCATGCACACTTCTTCAGATACACTGAAACAGAAGGGGGAGAACAAAGCAGGGTAACAACTGGTTAAAGCGTGTGCCAGTAGCTGAACTGCTGGGGTGCCACAAAAATCTTAATTAATGGCCCAGGGGAGTTTACATGCACACAACCAGCCCCTCGTTCCACAGCCTGTCCAAGTGTGTCTGCAAAAGGCAAAGCTCTGATCCGCCCCCTTTCTAGCCAGCCTTCCTCAGCGCCGAAGAATTCTACAATCTCTCTGCAGCAGGTGAGACCAGCTTGTTCAGATTCAGAGAAAGAGGACTGCTTGCCCTCACAGGAGGTGAGTCGGATATCCGCACAAGGCGATGTGCCAAGTTTACGTACAGAGATGCAAGAGACAAATGGCTCTACCAATGGGTCGTTGAAAGTTTTCAGATAAAGAAATGTGCTTGTGCTTAGTTACCAGCGCAACTGATGCCAGCGTACCATCTTTCTCGCCCTTCTTAGAAAGCTGCCTGGGGCCTACAGAACATGAAGGGAGGTGAAGTCTGTGGGCAAGGCAGTGGCATTTCCCAAAGGAAAAGGAAGAACAAGCTGTGGCCATTAGGGCACCCGACTTCCTGCCCTGAGCATGGCTTGTCCTTCAGAAAGGAGCAATGGTCCACCTTACATCTTACCTGGATGCCTTCCCGCTGGGACAGAAAAGAAGAAGCAGGTAACTTCAAGCTGCGAAGCCTGAGTTCAAGGGCTGGGCCAAATTGTCGCTCCACAGCAATCGGCAGGCCTCAACTTTGCTGGGAGTTGTGGCCCATAAGTCTCTGGAAGGCCCAGGCTGCCCAAGACAGACCTAATATGTTTGCTCTACCTGCCCTGTTTCTTTCTATGCTCTAGGCGATGTGTCCCAATATGCAGCCACCTTCACAGGTGGAAAGTTCTCCAAGGCACTGAGGTCAAGCGATGTTCAGCCTTCCACGGACCCAGGAAGCTACCCTGGTCTATCTGGGAAAAAACAATGCTGCCCAGGGTTGTAAAGACTGTGGAGAGAATAATTGGGTGCACTCTTCCCACCTTGGATCAAATCTATGCTTCCAGGTGCCATAAGAAAGCTGCAGAGATAGCGCAGGATAGTGCGCACCCCGGAAATGATCTCTTTCAGCTTCTACCTTCTGAAAGAAGGTACAGGGTTATAAAGACCAGGACTAGCCGCCAGAGAAACAGTTTCTATCCAAATGCGATTTTGGTTTTAAATCCAGCGTGAGGAAGTCTCTCTGGGAGTATATTGTATTCAATTATGGGGTATCAGAGTTTTTAGGCTAACCAGGCTGGGATAGCTGAGATAGCAGGCTTGTTGGTTTTTGAATGTCTGATGTAGATTTTTTCAATTTCGTTGTTCTCTATGGGACAATGATAATAAAGATTATCGTATCGTACTAGTTCTATATCCTCTGCACTGACTAGGAACAGCAACCCAGGGAGTCTTTTCCCATCCTTACTTGGAGATGCAGCCAGGGATTGAATTTGGGGGCTTCTGGATGCAAGGCATGTGCTCTGCCACCCATCTCCAACCTCTCTGGTATATGAAGGAGCAGTTATCCTTCCTTCGCAAGCCTCCCCGCTCGTCTAAGCAGAGAAACCCCCCCCCTCCATTCACACCCTGCACCATGCCAGTCTCCAGCCTGCAAATAGTTTTTTATGTCCTTGTGTTTGGGCTCGGCTGGTCAAGGAGCCAGAGAGGATTAAAATCTCGCCTGGACCTCCGAGTGGTAGGAATGTTTGCTTTTTAATTCAGAAATGTTTTATTTTAATTACATTATGTAATAATATCAGTCTATTTTACAAGTTCAAGGAGCGAAGGGGTGTGGGAGGGAGGTGATGATGTTTGGGCCCCCTATGTAGAAATAAAGAGATGGAATGAATTGAGAGAGAGCAAAAGACACACAGAGAGAGAGATAGGAAGGGAGAAGGAGCAAGAGAGTTAACTTAAAACCGAACTGACAAACAGAACAATGGAGAACTGAAGGGTTTTTCCAGCCTGCCATGGAGGGGAAGTTTGGGTACTAAGATACAGAGACATACAAAGGATTTTTAAAAAACCTAAACATAATTTACAGTCTTGATCCTTCATGCCCATTTGGGTCTCTAATAAAACAGAGTCCTCAATCCCTCTTCTACCCCCCACCCCATTCTGAGCAGATGGTGACACGCCGTGTTGCGGCTCGGCCTCATCCAGCCAGAAGAGCAGAGAGAATGGGCCAAGGCTGCAACTTGCGCCGAGCTGGTCCCCGGGCTCAGCGCCTACGGGAAGAGAGAGACAGAGAGAGAGAGATTCTTCCACGGGACACTTTTTTGGATGTGGGCTGGGGATTCGGCACCAGGAACCAGGTGAGGGGGGGAGAACTAAATCAGGCCTGTGCCCCGCCCTGCCGGGGCCTTCTTTCAAACGTAGAACAGTCTTACTCTTGACGTGCTGACGAGGAGGTCGTCGTCGTAAAACTTGGTTTCTATGATAACGTTCCCACTGCAGAGAGAGAAAGGGGGGGGTCAGGGGAGAACAAGATGCATAGAATCAAAGGGCCGCTCTTAAAACTGCAAGCTAGAGGAATGGCTTATGAAACTGATGGACTATGCTGAAATGGTGAAATGAACTGCCAAATTAAGAGGACATAAGGACAAAGTGTTTAAGGAAGAATGGAGACCACTGATGGATTACACTGGGCAACAATTTTTTACTTTTTGAATGTTGTCTAGATTTCTGCAACTGATTTAGGGTATTTTAGCACTGCTGAATCAGGAAATGGCATCCGTTTCTCTCCATCAGGTCAGGTTTGCTGTAAACTGAATGGTGGGCATTGATAAAGGTAAGTACACGTAAATTGCATGTTGCTTCACCATTTTTCAAACTTCAGGGCTTGAACTTCTGTTTCTTGGAACTCCTGGAATGCTCAGCGGCAGGGAGGTCTCTCTTCAGAGTCTCTCTTCAGAGTCCAACAGTAGTCAGCCATCATGACTGCGTCCCAGCGACCCTGATACCTGGTCTCCATCTCTTTCATGTCCTGATGGAATCTCTCCCCCTGCTCGTCACTCATTGAACCCAGGTTCTCAGGAAACCGGTCCAGATGTGAAAATAGGTAGTGCATCTTGACGCTCATGTTGCAGCCCAGGTTTCTGAAAGCAGTCAGCATGTTGTTGACAAGTTCTGCGTAGTTTCTGGCCTTATTGTTGCCAAGAAAGTTCTTCACTACCAGAACAAATGCCTTCCACGCTTCCAGTTCCACTTCGTTCATTGAGTTTCTGAACTCTGGATCTCTGATGAGCTGACGGACCTGAGGACTGTCAAAGATACCAGCTTTCACCTTCTCCATGGTCAATCCTGGAAAAGCCTGGCACAAGTAAGTGAAGCAGTCACCATCCTTGTCCAGAGCCTTGATGAACTGCTTGATTAAGCCGAGCTTGATGTGCAGCGGTGGGAAGAGTATTCTGTCTCTGTCCACCAGAGGGTCGTTGATGACGTTCCTTTCTTTGCAAGGCACCAATTCCTCCCACACAGGCCAGTCCTTCTTCGTGTAATGCTGAGCACAGTCCCTACTATCCCACATGCACAGAAATCATGGGTACTTGGTGAAGCCAGACTGTTGTCCCAACAAAAAGTTCACCATCTTCAGGTCAATACAAATAAACCACTTATGCTGATCATAACCAATTTTCTCCAGCACATACTTCACCGCTTCATAGTTCTTCTTCAGTGTACTCGAGTGAGCCAGGGGTATAGAGGCAAACTGGTTGTCGTTGTGTAGCAGAACACATTTCAGTGCTGCTGTCAATGAACAGTCTCCAATCTTTCGGTTCGTACTGTGGCACTCCAAGCTTGAGCAGAAGCTGCGCAATATCTGCACAGTACACCAAGTCCTTCTCTTCCGAGAAAAAACGGAGGTACTCTTGATGCCTGTTGCGGAAGAAGCTGATGCGAGCACTGTCAGAGAGGAGGTTTTTTTCCTTCAATCTGGATGCCAACAGTTCGGCAGAGTCCTTTGACAAGCTGAGGTCGCGAACTAGATCATTCAACTCCTTTTGGGAAAATGGATGTGGAGCATCATCTTCAAGAACCACTTCTTCTTCTTCATGTCCTTCAACACTGGAGGCATCTTCCTCACTAATGTCAGGAAGTTCTCCGAAGATAGGCACTGGTATTTCATCACAATGAGCTACAGGACGATGTGCTGATTGAAGATCAGGATACTTCGTGGGGCGGCTGCCCCATTAACTTAGTTTTGATCCCCCAACTTTATGCTTTCCCTCACCAATTTATGGAAGATTTCGAGGTTTTATGACTTCAAACTGATCCCTTTTCAACATAATCACCCAGAACTATCGGACCTGAATACTTCTTGTCATTAAAATAATCATTTCCAATCAAAACAATTATTCGACATGGCATTTTACCCCCACCAACTTCTTCTAAAATGCTCCACACAAGCGTACATGTGAACAAAAACGTAAAAAAACGACATGTGGCCATAGCTCAAAAACTTGACCTGATTGAGCAAAACCAATGTGATTTTTGGATTCAGCGCATCAGATTCGTCCTAAATCAACTGAAAAAACGCAGACAACAAATTTGTTGTTGACCAGTGTTATCTATCAAATTGTCACCCCTATATGAAGTCGCAGGCAGGATTTGAAATATAAGCAGTGGATTATTGAAAGATCTAACGGTGGCGGGGTTTAGACAATAAAAATATACGTGCTATAGGTAAAGGTAAAGGACCCCTGGATGGTTAAGTCCAGTCAAAGACGACGATGGGTTGCGGCACTCATCTCACTTTTCCGGCTTTCCGGGTCATGTGGCCAGCAGGACTAAACCACTTCTGACACTGTGATGGAAGCCAGAGCGCACAGAAACGCCGTTTACCTTCCCATTGCAGCGGTACCTATTTATCTACTTTCACTAGCGTGCTTTCAAACTGCTAGGTTGGCAGAAGCTGGGCTAGAGCCACAGGAGCTCACCCCACTGCGGGGATTCGAACCGCCAAACCTCTGATCAGCAAGCCCAAGAGGCTCAGTGGCTTAGACCACAGCGCCACCCGCATCCCATCTATGTGCTATAAAACAGCTAGGAGCAGAAAACAAACATCAGGAAAGGAGGGGTGTGAAGTCAAGAAGAGATTTTGTATGTTGAAAAGAAAAAAAGACTTGGTGTAAAAGAAACCTACATGCTGGGAGGCAGAGATGCACCGGGGCTAAGCAACACCTGCTTCTGAGGTGCCTTCAGGTGAGGGAGCTCCCAGGAGAGCTAATGGGGGTAGGTGGAAGCTTTCTGAAGGCACATCCCACTGCAGAACATAGGAAGTGTCAAAGACATCTTAGACCAGGCCAGGCTCACTGGGTAAGAAGCAGGTTTGCAGGCCTCAAGGCTGGGGGAATCTATGATTGGAAGTGCAAGAGCAACGCCTGAACTCTCAGACACCGCGTGAGTGAGATTTCTATGTGTGGTACGCTGGTTTGACATCATCTGATAGGAAGTGCCTACAGAGGGTGGTGAATACAGCACAAAATATTATGGGCTGTCCCGTGAATCCGCTGGATGAAATAGCGGAAGAACAGTGCCTCAGGAGAGTGAGGAAAATTCTCAGGGATGATTCACACCCTGGCCGGCACTTTCTTATCTCCTGCCCTCAGGCAGAAGATATAGAAGCATGATTAGTTGCACCAACAGGGTAAAGAACAGCGTCTGTCCGTGGGCTGTTAGGCTGCTGAATGAAAAGATAACAACAGGGCAACTGACTTTCGCGTTTGATAGGTGTGCGTCAGTAAAAGAGGGGAATTAAGACTAAGAGAGCCGAGTGGCAGGTGCTCGTGTAATCTCACTGTATACAAGTTGTACAAGGGACAATGAAGTATTTCAATTCAATTTCAATTTCTAGTGGGTGGTTCAGGGTGCACAGATCCCTCCCTAGGCTGTGCAGAAGCCAATTCTTCTGCTGCACAGGGCACTGAGCTCAATGGTCTGGAGCATAATTCTGACCCCTTCGGCCGCAGAATAGCTTTACACTGGCACCACTGAATTTGACATGCTTTGTCAGTCCAGCCCGCTCCACACTCCAGGCAGCCCTTGGATCTCTCCTTCTGCAGTGTGTGTTATATGCAAGGCTTTTTTCCAGCCAGAACTCAAGTCAGCACCTCTCAGGTGAGCACCACTGCCATTCTAAGAGAGGGAGGGAGGGAGGTGCTCACGGTGAGTTCTGGCACCTCTTTTTCAAGAAAAATGGCACTAGATATATGTGACAACTCACGTTAGAACATTAGCAGTCATCATCTGTGACTCAGGAGCGGCCTCTATCAAGGACTGCCAAGTGTTTGTTGAGTTGGGAATCACAAAGCCAAACTCAAAGAACCATTCTGTAAAGGGAAGAAGGGGACAGTTATTGCAAATGCTCTAATTCCATCTCTCTCTCTCTCTCTCTCTCCCCCCCCCTTCCCTCACCCTGGTTATCACCCACCTAAGCAACAGACTGGGAAGCAAATCTGGACTTCTACCCTACAGGTCATAAGCTTTATCTGTTGCAGAGAACCATTTCACCCAATCTAAGATCTGCTTTTCCCTCCATATTGTTAGACATCACCTACAGCTACTCACAGAACAGAACATTACCTTCTAGACACTGTCCTTTGAAATACACTTTCTGTTCCAGTCGGAATTTCTCCATCTGCTCAGTCGAGGAAAAGTTTAGCTCCCGAGATACAGCCTTGCATTTCAGAATTTTCTTAGGAACTCGAGCTAGCAGAGAGAAAGGGGGAAATTAGATTATCATTCTGAGTACCCTGCTGTTGCCAAAGGCACTGGGGTCCAAAAAGAGGAGAAAAAGACACGTCCGACTTTTGTGAAGCAAACACATGCAACAGGTTGTAACTAGGGTAGTCTGATGCAAAAAAGGCCTGGGCTCTTACACCTTTAATAGTTGTGTAGGAAAGGAGAGTTTTGGGTGTGTGTTTTTTGGTGTTTTTTTTAAAGCAATTAAAGGTACAGGAGCCCTAGGCCTCTTTTGCACCTACCCACCCCAGCTGTAACCTCAAGCACTTTCAGACAGACCACTCATCTGATCTCCTGCATCAGGAAAGTGACCAAGAAAGGAACCATAAATGACTAAATGCCATAAATGACTGACGTGTCATAAATGACTAAATGCAGTATGTTGGTCAAGCAGGCTGGGCTTACACTACACACACGAGACAATCAGGGCTACGGCTGGGGGTTATCTGGTTTTCAAAACTGTGATATATCAGCAGCTAAATACCACAATATGCTGATATGTTACAATGTCCGGAATGTACCTTGGCTGCTTAGGGGAGGAAGAAACAGCCAAGATATATCCCCCAGCCCTACTGAGCAAGCCCCAATACCTCTCCGGCTTACACGAGGCTTCCTTAAACTGCTCAGCTGGGGGGGCAGGAAGGTTCCCAGCCACCATGATGTATTGCCAGCTCAAAATGTCTGATACTGGTATTGCGATCTGAACGCCATATATACTGGTTTAAGACAATTTGCCAACATCCAGGCCAGCTCTAAACAGGGCGGGTGCTGCATCGCATAATTTCCTCCTAAGACCATGGTTTTCAAAGGGTGTTTGCTGCAACCTCAAGGCCCCTTGGAAACTTATGAATGAGATCAGCCACCGTTGACAGACTTCTCTGACTGGCAGCTGACCCGTCATGGCTCTCCTGAAGCATGCGGCCACAGGGGAGATACTGAGCGTGTTCCAGGAAAGGGAGAGGGCAGGAGGCAAATCGGACTTCTGAAATAGATGCTGTTCATTTCTGACTTCTAGTTTCTTAAGGGGTACCATAGTTCCAGTCTTGTCTCCATCTGGTCCTTTTCCTTTCTCCACGGCTGATTTGCACATGGGCTCCAGTCAGTGGACTTCAGGGGTCTAAAGGGTAAAGGTCCAGTCATGGCCGACTCTGGGGTTGCGGCGCTCATCTCGCTTTATTGGCCGAGGGAGCCGGCATACAGCTTCTGGGTCATGTGGCCAGCATGACTAAGCCACTTCTGGCGAACCAGAGCAGTGCACGGAAACGCCGTTTACCTTCCCGCCAGAGTGGTACCTATTTATCTACTTGCACTTTGACATGCTTTCGAACTGCTAGGTTGGCAGGAGCAGGGACTGAGCAACGGGAGCTCATCCCGTCACGGGGAATCGAACCGCCGACCTTCGCCCTAGGCTCTGTGGATTAACCCACAGCGCCACCCGTATCTAGTAAAACCCAAATTGGACCCTGCAAGCCTGAAGGCTGCTCATGCCTGTTCCAGGGGCCCTTTCTTGCTTCATAGAGCTGCCAAAGGTCAGCTCAGTGACCCTCTCGAAACTGCACACTCTCTAGACCCCTCCTGCGAATGATCTGCAAAGGCGGCAGCATCATATCAGAGAAATGGATGCAGAAGGCGTTCCCTGAGGACAGAGATGATTGGAACCACTGTTCCAAGGGTCACTTCGGGGCACGAGGGCTTCCCTCCACAAAAAGCGCTTCCATGAAGTAAGCTGCTTATAGGTCTCTGTGTCTAACCACTGAAGCTGCATCTTTTTCAGGGTCTGGGCTCCCAAACCAGGCATTCCATACTCAGCACATGCTGAAAGAAAAGACCCAAGCCTTGCGAACCAGCACACAAAAACGCTTAAAGCTTCGTGACTCAGACACGCCACCCATCAGACTCAGGCCACTGAGGGTCAGGAGGGTTTCAATGATGCGTTCTTGATGAGCGCTGCATCAACTGGGATTTTGACAATGTAAAGAGGGAGAGGAATGTGACTACCAAGTTCCAAAAGGGAGAGCAGTCCCGTGATTCCAAAGACAAGAAGCCAGCATGGGAAAAAGGTATTACTGAGTTATCTTTGTGGCTGAATCCATTCCCTGGGGGGGGAGGCGTTAATGACTTCTTTTAGCCTTTCAACTGAGGCATGATTCAGGAGGTATCAGATCCGCTTTTAAGTTATTAAGGTTAGGAGCAGTGATTTCCCGCAAAAAGCACTGCATAAAAAGGCCAAGGGATCTGCTAAAGTGGATCTTGGGGGGGGGGGAGCAAAGCAAAAAGCCAGATTAATGGCTTGCCAGGGCACTGCCCCCCCCCAATCTGGCCTCACATTTCTAGACATGTCCACAAATATCCTTAGCAAAGCACAAAATGCTAGTGCAGTAGGAAGGGACAAAAAGGCCCCGAAGAACAGAGGGAGCCAAATTTTCCCCCTTCCGAAGTAGCGGCAGGGGAGGGCTTTCTCAAGCAGTGGAGGGTCTACCCTTTTCCTCCCTTTTTAACCGGCTAGAATTTCCTTAGCCAACACCTGCTAAGCTCACAAAGCAAGAGTGAACACTTTAGGATTGCTTCACACTTAAAGCCAAAGTTGGTGTGTGTTCCTGGATATACAGCCTTGCTCAAGAACTGCATCATCCTGGAAATATCTTACTGAATGACAGCGTCCCTCACCTTTTGGGAGTCAAAAGTTTAGATGGCAGGCCAATCTAAATTGTATCTGTGTATAAGACGACCCACAATTTTGATCATAATTTTAAAATAAAAAACCCTTATACACGGAAAAGAATGGTATATGGAAGTTTATTTAATATTTTTATTAAATCTACTACTTCCTTACATTTTAAGGCCCTCCGCCGCATATATATATATCATGATATATTGAGATTTTGTGATATTTAGCTGGTGATATATCGTTATATTGAAAACCAGATATCGCCCAGCGCTAGACAGCACCCCATCAAACAGCGCTGAACCTGCTCAGTATTTCAGGATCCTTCACGCGCAAACCACGGGAAGTCCAGTCACACACCAAGGCTCAACAGTACCTTCGTGCTCTACTCCAGGGACGGAGAGGTCTTCTGTTCCTTGCCAGAGAATTTTCCCTGTTTCTGCATCACGGAGATTCATCCAATTTCTGTTTGCAAGGCAATTAAGGAAAAAAGCAGCAGCATTGCGGAACGATACCGAGCACGGACTTATTCTAGGGACAAAGGCCTCCTGTGGCACCAAGAATAAAATGGACCCAAACTGAAAATGAGCAGCAACATTCAGCTCCCATGAACAAAGGAAACTTCCTTATGTCAGGCTCCCATATCCATCTAATCCAGTATTTTCTTTTTTGGCATGGGGATCAGGGAAGAAAACGGCCCCACGCTGGCTGCCCGGTCCTTATTTTCAAACTGGGGATGCCAGAAGTGAACATGGGACCTTCTGCATACAAACCATGTGCTCTAACTCTGAGAACAGTCCTTCTCCACACAAAAAATCATGGCTGCTTTGACTTTTGGAGAGTGCTCTCCCACAGCAGCTGAGGGAAACAGAGCAGCGTTCCTGTTACTCCAATTGCAAGCTGCTTTTTGAATTGTTAATTTTTAAAGTATTTCTATGAAGCAACCTTATACTAAGTTCATCTAGACCAGCGGTTCTCAACCTGTGGGTCCCCAGATGTTGTTGGACTACAACTCCCATCATGCCTAGCTAGCAAGGCCGGAGCTCAGGGATGATGGGAGTTGTAGTCCAACAACATCTGGGGCCCAGAGGTTGAGAACTGCTGATCTGGACCAATACAATTCAACTCTGACTGCAGCCACTCTCCAAAACCTGCAAACCTTTTAGCTGGAGATGTCAGGAGAGCGGACCTGGGATCTTCCGTGTACAAGGCACAGGCTCCAGCACTGAGCTTGCAGCCTCCCAGTTCCTACTCCCAAAGGTTCAGCAGAAGGCTGCTGTTGAGGGAAGCACCAGTGTTTGGTGAAGAGGATTTACACCACAGAGCTTGTGATACAGACTGCTCTCTCTTTGGCAGCAGAAACATCTTTCAATAGCTGCAATTCTTTTTCGGAAAAAGGAAGAAAAGAAAACAGCAGTCGAGAAGAGCATGAGCAAAATGGGCCTTGTGTACATACAACAGACCAGGAACAATACGCAGAGGGGGGAATCATTCAGAAGCAGGTGAGGAGGAATGACAAGCAGAGCAGGTGACGCCTAGCAGATCTAGTTAGCTGCCAAAGTAACAAGGAAGAAGGTCGGCAACTGAAACATGTCCTGCGGTGCAGAAATCAGACATCTTGAACCAGAGCCACATGTACGGTTATCTCCTAATGTGTTTAATTGGTTTAGCCAGTCTTCTACCTGAGCGAGAGAAAGGCTGTCTTTAAAAATAGATTCTTATCTCAAGAAGAGCAGCCGGGACCTGTAGGCAGAATCTGGAGAGCATTAAGTATCATTAAGTCACTGAGGCCACGTTAGTATGGATATCTGAAGGAAGACTGTCAGAGGAGGTTGGAGAAGGAGAAAATTTGCACCTGGGAGTGGAGAAAAAAGACAAACCTGGGAAGTGGAGCCATCAGGGGATGAAGAAACCGCAAAGCAAATGCAATATTCAACCCAGAAAAGGTGTCTGGCTACAGACAAGGGTCAAGTAACCTCCAATTCCTCAAGCACAGACTGAGATGAGCAGCATAAGGCAGAGGAATTCTCCTGCCTCCCAAATCAGCCATGTCTCACTGCAGTGCCCTTCCAGGGCTGACATTTAACTTGGTTTGTGCACACACTTATTATTGTAAAATCTCCCCCCACCTTTCAATCACAGGGACTCCCAAGGTAGCCAACAGCAGAAAGGCATAAAATCAATACGAAACACAGCTAAGTTCAAACAAAGAAAACAGTCAAAACCATTCGGCGGCAGCACTGGATTCCCATTGAAAGCTAAAGAAATAAACAGATTCTTTGATTTGTTTCCTAAAAGTCATCAGGCAGGGGACCCAGTGAACTGGTCGCGGGAGAGGTCAGGTGCCAAGACCAATGTAAGTCTCACCCCTCAAGGATACTCATCGTTTTTCAGAAGATGGAAGAACTCTGACCAGGATGCGGAATGTATTAATAGGTGACCTGACCGGCTGAAACACAGAACTGGGCCTGTGAAATGCAATGAAAGAGAATGGCAAGCGGAGAACACCAACGCAGCCACCACACAAGATCATTGTTGGCCTAGGTTTTGGCAACATCCTCACCATCAAAAAGAAAAGAAAATGCCCAAGGAACCGTGGTGCAGTGGTTGAGGCTTACCCAGCTGGCGATGTTTGCAGCCATGGATTCAAAGCCCATGTTCTCTCTGGCCGAAGGGGATCTGGAAGCTACACCAGAAAACTTGCCAAGGGGGACACAGCATGTGACGTGGTCCCTGCAGGAGGTCCCACATTCGATCCCAGGCATCTCTAGAGATCCCTGGAACCAGCAGCAGGAAACACCCCTGCCTGAGTAGCTGGGAAGATGCTGCTAACCAGAAGCAGGCAGCAGGGAGGCTAGGGCAAGGTACCTTTCAAATGTTCAGCTATTTTATTCTGTACATGTAGTAAATCGATTCAGAAGTACAAACTTTCTCTTGCTTTGTGACACACTCAGCTTGCATTTCTCTAAAGAACCTTTTTTCCTCTGGGATACGAAGCCTCCGTTCCCACGTCTCCATTTAATGCAGGACAGCTGAGGTTTTGTTGCAACCCACATTCAGCTCTGCATCCAGACAGGCCAAATTCTGGGGTAAGAAGAGCTTAATTCTGCAATCCAAACTGAGCAGGTTTGCTTATTTATTTACTGCAATTGGGCACTGCTTTGCATAACGTATTCTGACTCTCCCCCCCCCCCCATGGCTAGGAAAAAGGAGCTAAGCCAATCACTCAAAGCCCATCCCCAACAACATGAAACTTTTCCTGCTCTTCTAAGACTCAAACTCACATTCTGCAGCACTCTGCAATTCTTTCCACTGTGTTAATTTAAGCCTGGAAGGAGCATGGACAGGCCTTGTCTGACCACAAGTATGGCAAGTGGGGATAGACTGCTTAACCCTTTCCCAGCTCCAAACCGTCCTCCCCAAGGTGGTTTTTCAAATCAAGGGCCCTCCATCTCTCCTCCCTGCCTGGGAAGTAAAAACCACAGGTCAGGGAGGAGGCATTGAGATGGAAAACCAAGTGGAGGAGGGTTAAGTAGTCTCTCTTCACTCAGCCTTCTGCTATTTGGACATAGCTTACTTAGGATGCTATGGGTATAAAAAAATGCAGAGGAGAGAATTGAAGAATCCTACATAATCTGTTAATTTAAGATCAAGATTTCAGGAGGCATGGCCCCCAAACATTTAACAACGGGATCATCCATGTGTCTACTTCAGCGTTTACCAAACTTGGGGCTTCAGCTGTTTTCAGACTACAATTCCCATCATCCCTGACCACTGGTTCTGCCAGCTAGGGATGATGGGAGTTGTAGTACAAAAACAGCTGGGGTCCCAAGTTTGGGAAACACTGGTCTACTCAGGCTCTAGAGAACACAACTGCATCTCCAATGTGCTGGCAGATGAACAGACTAGCTGGAAAAAGCAGAGATCACATGAGTCCTCAAAAGATTAACAGCCACTCCCTTTTTGCATTTAAGCCTGAAGTGCCACCTATTCCCCCCCCCCCCAGACAGCCCAGGGAGTTGGATGGAAGAGGAGGGAAAATATGGGCTTCCTGCCTGCAATGCATTTGTACCAAGTCCCCTACCCTGCACAGCAATTTCTGCAGCCATCCCTATTAAACCACTAACATTATTAGACTGTAACGGGAGGCCAAGCAGAGAGCAACAGCGAATGCTGCAACAGATGGATTTCAGGAGGGAATTGGAACTGCTCCAGAGGCATCCATTGTCCTTTAATTGCTTATTTTCTTCCATTTCCCACTCCAGGGCGAAATGAGGGCTCAGCTGAGAGTGCAGCTCCCCTCAGACACTTCAGCCTGAGATATCTGCCCATCACCAGTTTTGCATAAAGACACCCCTAGAGCTTGAGTGATAAACCCAAGACAAGGAAAGTATTATTGACAGAATGGTTCTCACAAAGGGGAAACAGAATGAGGCCTTAGCGCTCAGGATGTCTCCAGAGTCTATGGAAGCCCAAGAGTCCCAAAAAGGTTCCATCAAGCTGCTGTTGCTGAAGCTCATTTAAAGGGATGGAGCTGCAGAATGAATCCAGAATTGCACCCCCAACTGCATTCCTGCTCCTTCAGGGATAGTGCAACCCTGTCCATGGCAGATAACTGACCCGATTTCTCAGATCTGGTAATAACTCACACACAGGGCCTCCGTCTTGCCAGGATTCAAGCTCAGCTTACTTTCCCTCATCCTGCCTGGCAAGGCATCTCCTGATGCAGATGTTATGGAGAAGCAGAGCTGTTGTGTCATCAGCAAACTGATGGCAGCATGTCCCAAAATTCCTAATGACCACTCCCAGCGGCTTCCTGTAGATATTAAATAGCATTGTGGATAGAGTAGTTTCTTGTAGGACCCCACAGTGTAACAAACAGGAAGACATAAAGCATTCTCTCAGCACTACTCTTTGGACTTGGTCATGATCATGATTGGGGGATGAAAGGGATGCTAAGCACAAAATAGCTGCTGGTGTTCATACTCTTTATGACCGCCATGATTTCATTTCAGTAGAGAACTCACAGAGCCAAATCAGGCACGCAACACAAGCAATGTACAGCCAACTGAGTCAACGATTTTTAGATCCATCATCGCCCGTCTTTTAAAGCAATTCCCCATTGCACTTCTTCACCAACACCTGCCCTTCTTCCTAGGAGCTCAAGAGAACGCTCCACGCTCAGTGATTGGCCCAAAGCCACTGGTCAAATTTCATGCCCTCTGGGGTCCAAGTCCCACGTTGAAAGGACTTCCATCTCAGAAAGGAAGGCAGCTTAAAACCCTCTCAAAGGGTTCAGAGAAGGAGATTCACAGTTCTCTGTATTCTGGCCAGAGTCAAGTTGCCTACCCTTAACGCTCAGCCAAAATAGAAGCCATAGTTTCCCAGCCAGCCCCTGTTAATCCTGGCACAACCTGTCTTAGATGAATATGGGGGAAACACAACATGCAAAGTAGCAGAGCTGGGAGGGAGGGAGAAAAACATTTGCAAGAGGCCTAGATGACTGGGATTTTTCCAGCCTTGCATATGTGAAGTGGAAAGATGACGTAAGAGGAGTAGGAAAAAGTTGTTTCAAAGCCTTAAGACACCAGCCTCAGAATTCTGAGCGTAATATAGTCCATTTCCTTAGCGGCAGTCTCTAACGTCAAGGAGCCTGGTTTCCAACCTCAGCTATGCATTCAATTCACCATTGCTCTCTTCCTTGCAGTTTCCAGGAACACCCCCTGCTCATTCCTTGCATCATGCACTCAACAGCATGCCCAGCTTTATACCCTCATCCTGGTCCTCTTCTTAAGGCAAAGGCAGGCAGCCCAACCCTGAGATGCTTGGGCTTCTCAGTGTTTCCTCCCTGCATTGCCACAGAGATTTTCCAAGGCTGCTTCCAATCCGTTTCAAAACTTTGACATTCCTGGCACCGGAGAACAAAATCAGAGACTCTGGCAGAACAAGGACACTGAGGAGTTTCTCCAGGAAGCCAGCTGAAGACAAGAAAGCTACTCCAGAAAGTTGCAGCTATCCTAGCTGGCTCATTTGCCCGCTTCCCTCCAGAGGGGTTCAAAGGCTACAGCCTGACCAGAAAGAGGGGTGGGATGTTTAGACATTATGCTCCAACAGAACTATTAGAAAGTGATAGCAGTGACATATATGTGTACATGCAGGAACATTTTATAATGCAATCAAACACATGGTGTTGTGCAGTTTGCCGCAGACAGAAATACTGTACCAGAACAGCAAGTATCTAGCTAAGCCTTGAAGAAACATAGGCAACTTCTCAACCCTATTCTCCAGTCAGGTGTAGCATAGATTTTCCCACTCAATACAACCACTTTTCAGATAGCAGACTGTATAGTGAAGCTGGCACCTTCTAGCCTCAAGGTACATGTGTTCTTGAGTAAGGTTATACAGTGGTACCTCGGTTTACGAACTTAATCTGTTCCGGAAGTGCGTTCTTAAACCGAGGCGTGCTTTCCCTATTGAGGCCTCCAGCCACTGGTGCCCTTCCACCATTCAGATTCTGTTCTTAGACCGAGATAAAGTTCACAAACCGGGACACTACTTCCGGTTTGGCGGAGTTTGTAAACCGAATCATTCGTAAACAGGACTGTTCTTAAACCAAGGTATATCAAATCCACGGGGGACGGGAAGGAACCATTTCAAATGAGGAAATCTTTATTGCTTCTCATTCAAGAGAATCTCCCTTTCTTTCCTAGCAAGGGGATTTGTGGACAAAGTATTTCTTTACTACAAAGCCTCCCAAAGTGGTTGGGGAAACCCAGCCAGATGGGCAGGGTATAAATAATAAAATTAGCATCATTATTAAAGGTAAATGCAGCTTATATGACCTGCCAGGTTATGGCTGATCCTAGCCCAGAAGATGCTAGAAAACACAAGGCCGATTCCAGAAAGACAACTGTGCAGTGCTCTGTGTTGATTTTGCTGCAACAGAGTTGTGGCACTTTTCAATATTAACAGATTTGGTGTCACATAAGCTTCTGTGGGTTAGAAACTTCCCCAGATGCATGAAATGCTGTCCTCAGCTGGTGTGTGCATTCTCACACACACTTAAAAGTGTGTGTGTGACAAGCTGAGAGGCCAAAGGCCATGGCATATTAATAGCTGCTGTAGGTCTATGCAGAACCCAAATGTATGCAAGATAAGAAGAGAGTGACTCTTTCACAACAGCAGCAATTGACAATAATATACTCTTTCCTGTTACTCCGCACTAATGATTATCGGCAAATCAGATTTATTCAGTTCAGGCTTTATTGAAGGAGGCATTTCCTTCACGTTGCAGCTTTTAAATTATCAAAAGCATGATTAGAAAGATAGCAATATCATCAATTACTGCTGTTGTGAAGAGGTCAGTATTCTGATCTTGTACACTCTGCGACTGCAGCTTCCGATCTTTCCCAGAAAGGCCATCGAAAGGGAGGCCACTGCTGCCGGTTCTTTTCTCTTTCTACACGTGTGTGATGTATTAGCCAGCCAACTGCAGAGAATGCTTCATGCACCTGATGAAGCGGATTCCAGTCCACAATAAACCTGTCAGTCCGTGAAGCACCACAAGACCCTTTGCTGTTTTTAGAAAACACCAAGAGATTTCCGTTTGGTAGCAGCACTTATCTGGACTGGGCCCTATGTCAACTCAGGGAAAGTACAAGCTGGTTCCGGGCCCTTTGAGGAAGTGTTGTGGCTCCATAGTGCAGCCCATGCTTTGGATGCAAAAGGATCGCAGTTCAATCCCCGGCATCTGCAGGAAGAGCTGGGAGATGTCCAGCCCAAAGCCCAGAAGAGCTGCTGCCAGTCAGTGTGGACAGAACAGAGCTGGATGGGCCAATGGTCTGACTCAACCCGAGGAAGCCTCCTAGGTTCCACATCCAGGATCAAAAGACAATCTTCCCCGCAAGAGTTTTGTTGGCCCAGAAATGGAAGCAAGAAGAAATCCCAACGAAAGAAGAATGGCAGACGAAATTAATGGACTACGCAGAATTGGATAAAATGACAGGAAGGATTCGAAACCTGCGGGACCAGAGATTCACAGAAGATTGGAAGAAATGTACGAACTATTTGAAGAGCAACTGTAATCAACAAATTACACTAGTAGAAGATTTGTAAGGAGGAATATAGGAAATATTGCAAAGAAGAGAGATATTAGTTATGATATTTAAACGTAATAGTGAAAGTTAGAAATGTAAATAAAAGGGAAAAGATTGGAAAATTTTCAGATGTGATTGATCGAAGCCAAAAAAATTGTATAAGATATAAAAGTATGTTTAATAATTGTTGAAAATGATATGCTAAAAAACTAATAAAATATTTTTTAAAAGACAATCTTCCCCAGAAGAGGCAGACCATGACGTGCCGTTCCTCATCCTTTTGTTCTTATCACACGGCACACATGAACAACTTTGGATCTGCTGGAAAACACTCAGCAGCATCTTCATCTCCAGAAGCAGCGACTGCCCTGCTCCTGAACAGCAAAGCAAGGATATTGGCACCCTCCCTGCCTGGCATCCTCAGCACACCTGAGAGAGGAAGCATGGCAGAATGCCAGTCTCACCAGGGAGAGCTGCTTGTGTCACTTGCCAAGTGGCACACTGCTACCATGGCAATAGGTGCCAGAGGAGGGAGGCTCTGCATCATAAAAAATAATATGGGTAAACATGAGCCAGAGAGCCACCGCATCACCAGGCAGAAATGGGCGTTATCTTACACAGCCAGATGCTGAAGCAAGCAGTTTCAAATGTGAGCTCCTGACAGCTGGAATTGCTTTTCCCCTCCACAAAAGCAGGGGTACCCTTCTGGGAACATGTCAAAAGGAGTGGTGATACTGCGGCAGGGATGCTAATAAGCCTGTGAGGGTCGGCATTTGCACACTGAGCAGAATCCGAACTCTTGCACACTTCCATCGCCCAGCTTTGATGTTTCCTCTCTCTCTCTCCTCACACCCCATTCCCAGAAGCAGACTAGCCATTTACATGAACACATTTAGCAATGCAGAGTGGTTGAAGTTCGACACTTTATCCTGCTAAAGCCGTGTATTAAAAGGATAGTTCCAAGAGCATGAAATGTACACACACTTAGCACGCACCTTCGATCAATTACCCACAATAAATCTGGATTCCAGGCAAGCCCAGAGAATGCAGATGGGCCTCCTGTCCTTACAGATTTAAACTTATTGAAATTTCACAGCGGACTCACACTGAGCCCTGGGCTGCTGCAGCATCTAATGAGCAAAATAAAAATTCTGATCAGGACTGAGGCAAGCACTCCCTGGGAAACCTATGCCAATGCTGCAACGGGCTTCTATTTGCTGACGAAGCACCAAGGCACGACAGGCTGCCTGCCCAACATTCCCAAGGAAGAACATCAACCTGGACTGTACAGCACGGCTGTGCGTGCTTTGCACTTAAAAGTATTAAAATACTATGGGAAAGTAACCAAGTTACTTTATTTATTTCTATGGGCTGTAGCTCAGTGGCAGATGCATTCTGTAAGCCCCAATGCCCTGGCCTGATCTGTTGTGGTGTTACAGTGAGCATGAGTTCTTCTCGCAAGGGCATCAACTCCTGGGCTCTACATCTGATGTTGCAGGCCCACCTGCTGCCACTGACTCAACTGCTCTGGTACTAGAGGGTCTAGTCCAGGGGTCAGCAACCTTTTTCAGCTGTGGGCTGGTCCTCAGACCACGTGGTGGGCAGGACTATATTTTTTTTGGTGGGGGAGAATGAATTCCTGTGCCCCACAAATAACCCAGAGATGTGTTTTAAATAAAAGAATACATTCAACTCATGTAAAAACATACTGATTCCCGGACCGTCTGCGGGCCGGATTGAGAAGGCGATTGGGCCGCATCCAGCCCCCAGGTCTTAGGTTGCCTACCCCTGGTCTAGTCAGTCCTGAGGATTTTGGGGGGGCGGGGAACTAGAAAGTGAATTCTATGTGAAATTTAACCCCTCACTCCCTTAGGCTGAAACCCCTGGTCTTTGTAAGCACAGATCATCTGAGTGGTATCTGAGTCTTTTGTGAGAAAGGAACAGGATATTTGGTGGATGAAGGCACACTATTAGGGCTGCTCTATGCTTGTCTTAGGGCATACAATGGTACCTCGGGTTAAGTACTTAATTCGTTCCGGAGGTCCGTTCTTAACCTGAAACTGTTCTTAACCTGAAGCACCACTTTAGCTAATGGGGCCTCCTGCTGCTGCCGCAGAACGATTTCTGTTCTCATCCTGAAGCAAAGTTCTTAACCCGAGGTACTCTTTCTGGGTTAACGGAGTCTGTAACCTGAAGCGTATGTAACCTGAAGTGTATGTAACCCGAGGTACCACTGTACTACTCTTAATTTTACATACAACTTCAAAAGCATACTTGTGGCACTAAAGGAAACCTGCATAGCCCCCCAGAACTGCACTAAAAAAACACACCTTCCCTGTCTCAGGCCTCGTTTACCTAGGCTATTTCGGTTTAACTCATCAATACTCTGTGTCTATAGATACCTAGGTATGAGTTAGGAGTGATTAGGAGTCCAGATTTGTTCATGCTAAAGTACACTGCTGGCAAACAGGAAGTCCAAATGGTGGCCAGCACAACACCCAGCACAGCAGTATGCGAATTAAACTTCAGAAACAGAATCATAAGCAGCAGTCCAGGGAGAGGAAAGTACCTGCACAAGCTGCCCTGTTCCAGTGGGCAGAAGAAACCCAGAACTGACTAGCTGGACTGTGGGTGCCAGAGACACTGAACCTTATGCCCACACTAAACAGCTGTCTGCATCAGTCCTCATATCCAGCTAGCCTGAAGCTCATTTTCTGAAGCCTTGACAGTGTTTTGCCCCAGTTTAAACTTCCACTGCCAGACATCACCGTATGGCACCTTCTCTCCCACCAAAACTATGGCACCTTCTCTCCCACTGGACTAGAGACTTGCTTGCAGCTACTGGAGGTATGCATGTGGAGGAGGAGCTGAATCTATGTGCTTCATTTCCACCTGAAAGCAACTAAAAGACTTTTCATCAACACAGCCACCTCAGTCTTTGTTAAGCAAGGCCTAACCAATCCTTTCCTCGGCTGTTAGCAGCTGTGCTCTAGTGAAACATTTAAGCGGACTTCCTTTTTCTTTAACGCTGCACCTGGTTATTGGCCAAAGCGGCAGCCCTTGGAGACTCGGGTGTCAATATTCTCTTAGACGGAATAATAAATTCCACGGATTGGAATGACACCTTGAGGTCTAAGCCATAGGCAACACACTGGAAAGGGGCTTCTGAAAGTTAAGAAGCTGATCGCTTCTGCTGCTGCCCTACTCACAGAGCGATAACAGCCATCTGCAAGGGAGGAAGAGAGAGGAAGTCAGGGACTGAGAGAATGGTCCCTGAGCAGAGCAGGCACAGAGCAAATGGGAGAAAGATGTGCTGGGAACTAACCGGTGCCAGAATGCTGATGGTCACCGAAGGCTCAAAAGCAAGATGCGTTCCTCCAGCCTTTGTTTGTGGGACAAGCCATTCAGAAGTTTGAACTGACACTTCAGAAACAGACAGTGAAGATTTTCTCTGCTCTGCCTTCAAAACGGCACACGGCACTTGCGCTGTAGTCAGCCTTAGCTAAGCTCACACTGTTTCTACAATGTCCAGGGGGAATGGGGCATCTCCCGGGCATTGCTGTAGTAAGCCATTCACAATCAAGGCAGGCTCATCCTGTCCTTAGAACGAACGACACACACAGAGACATTTAGTCCTTGCAAGGTTAATGCTGGAGGTGTTAAGCATTTCTGCGAGAGGCAAAACAATACGTCAAGAGCGAGACTGCTCCCAAGAAAGCGACTGCGCACTGTGGTACTTATTTATGAACCAGCCCATATCAGACGTTTCTGGTGCCATGCCAACCCTGCTGCCTTACACATTCCTGAACAGCGTGGCCGTTTGTTCCACGTTCTACAGACTGAGAGTTGTGAAGGAAACAAGAGCGCGGAGAGTCCCCCTCTGCCAACAACCCCCTTGAGAAGCCAGGAGCTAGAGAAAGAAAAGCCTCATTCTGCAGGAGAAGGAGCACAGAGGGGAGTGACTAAGACGCTGGCAGGATCTCACGCCCCAGCTCTCGCTGGCTTGCTCCAAGTCTCATCCACCGAGAGAAAAGGCTTGCCGTGTGCAAATGCTAGCCACAAACGGAAATACGAGGGTGGGGGCCCTGTGGCCCTCCAGATATTGTTGGATTACAACTCGCATAAGCCCCAGCCAGCATGGGGAATGGTCAGGTTTGGTAGATGTTGCTGGACCACAGGTGCTCTATCCCTGTATTACATTTTAGCCCCCCACCCGAGTGCTCTGTCACTCTACCCTCACCCACCCCCGGAAGATCAATTTAAAGAGCTTGAAAATTGCAGGTGGGAGTAATTGGAGAACTCACTTATGCTTCTCACACAAGCCATCTGTCCACCTTCATTCCACAGAGAATTGCAAAGTACTCCAACCGAGCAAATGCTATTCAGCTTTACCTTCAGAGTTATTCATGTCCCCTTTCCCCTCACAACACAGATTCTATTTAGTAGTCATTCAAACAGCAAACATGCTCAGTTTGAAGTGCACTTTGGGAAATATTATTTACACCTTCTAGTATAACTGTGATCAATATCAACACATTACGGAGCACATGTTTGAAGCACCTCGAAGCTATTGGCCTGCATATGTCTCTCCCACACCCAAGCAGACACAGGGATGGCTTTAGGATGAAGCAGCCTGTCTGCTCAGGGCACCGGAGTTTTTGCTCTACATCAAGAAGCAAACGCAGCCTTGCAAAGCGTTCGTGCAAGAGGGTTGTCCACTCTCCAAGCAGCACACCAGCTGCAGCAGGAAACGAGTCTCATTTCCCAACCACTGTGGACACAGCTTAATTTTCAGGAATAAGAGGCGCGGCAAAAGAAGTGATTGTAGGACCCAATACAACAGTATGTGGGGTAGAAGGGGCAGGGCAGAAGATCCTGGAAACATTAGGAAGGGGATTTCTCCTGTGGCCAGGTGAGAAGCATGAAAGGGCTAAGAGACACAAAGTGGGGACCTCTGTCTCGGTGGCCACAGAACCACACTGCATGGGCCACATGTAGAAATGGAATTCCGTTCAAATATCCAACCCTGGCTGCCAAAGTACGAAGTTCAAAGCTCCCTGGTCCAAGCTGGCAACTACTGGTCATCCAGCCATTTCTTTGCCTGCCTTTGGCATTCCCTGCATGGCCTTAAACCTCCTCAAGTGAGCAACTCTTGTGTCCTTGGGAGCAAGGAGTCGGCAGAATCTGCTTAATCCAGTTTTTGCTAATATTTTGGGAAAGGGCATGATCTGCTTTATTTACCAGGCGTATGCTCATAGCAATCATCAGAAGCATTTCCGTCGGGCACTTTAGTGGAAGACTTATGTCAGATTAAAAGCTCAGCTTTCCTATGAGCTGCTCTTTGGCAGGGGCTTGCCTTGAAATTCAACCATAGCCGAATCCTCTGCTTTTCAAAGGAGGGGGCATTGTTCACTTAAAAAGTCCAATCCTGCACAGATTCAACCCCCACCCCACCCCGGGGTGGTGAACCATGCAACTCCCATTCTTTTCTACTGCACTCCCCAGAAGGATGTGCCAAGGTTCTGCCTGCTCTACCTAAAAGCTCCCCAAATTTTCAAATAGTTTTTGCCGTCTCACAGGCATGTTGCATACAGCAGTCACAAGCCAGAGCGCCCTATTCAAACAAACATTCACTTACCACACAACCCATATATTCAGAAACAGCTCAAATACCATGAGCTGAATGGAAGCTCCTGCAGCCAATCGGAAGCCGTGCCTTGGTTTGTCAACGGTTTCAGGAGTCAAACGGACTCCTGGGACAGATTAAGTTCGAGAACCAAGGTGCGACTGTATAAGACTGAAGCTTTTTGTTCAATGTATAGACACAGAAGATGAAACAAGGAAGCACCACAGCTCAGTAAAGGGTGCACACGCTTCAAAGGCAGATGATTCAAGGTTCAATCCCCCGGTCTCAGTACTAGTCTGAAAGACCTCTGCCCAGAACCTTGGATCCAGAACCAGACCAAGAATCATATCAGGCAGCTCCTTACATCCATAAGGATGTTATAGTCTTGGTGAATACTGAATCCCAAATTTTGCGTCTGAAAATTCAAGACCCAGACTGCTGAAAGTTGACAGACAAGCTAAGCATGAAAATCAGCGCTCACTAACACATGCCTGAAATATACCGTATTTTTTGCACCATAACACTCACTTTTTTCCTCCTAGAAAGTAAGGGGAAATGTCTGTGCGTGTTATGGAGGGAATGCCTATGGGTGGATGCCTACGGATTTTCCTCCTCTAAAAACTACATGCGTGTTATGGTTGGGTGCGTGTTATAGAGCGAAAAAATACGGTATATCTATTTTTGGGTTATCACAGAATTCAATGTGAGCTGGTGAGCATATGATCCAAATTAGATTGTGCCAAAATTCCAGGTGTGCGTGCACAAAGATCCATAGTGGTGGTGAGGGGGGGAGTTAAAGGAGATAAAAACGGATCAAAAACAGCTGTGGAAAAGAGCCAAATGTTTAAAAAGATGACAGCTGTACGAGTGGTTATGTTCCCAAATGCATTTTGAGAATCTCAGTCTCTTCGTCGAGGAATCCTTGGAAGACAGCTTGGATTGAGGCGCCTTATCTTGCAGCTCATTGGCAGTCTAAGAAGCACATACGTCCGTCCTTTGATAAATGTCTCTCCCTTGCCCTCACACCCAGAAAGCATTGGGATCATACCCACTGGTGCCTCCGTCTCCCTTCTACTGTGTTTGAGGAACTTAAAAACACAATCGTGTTATTTCCCTCCCAGCACGACTTCTTCCACTTTGGTTTTCTTCCAGCGGGGGCTACTTCCAGCGTTGGGAGAAAGAGGCTAGGGAGAGGCAGTTTCGGGGGAAGGCACAGAACTCCTCTTCCCAGCTTCTCACACTGTACTTTCAAACCCACCTTTGTAGGGATTCTCAGCAGCAACCAAATTCTGCTATATGAGTCTGTTGCCAACACTTCCCATTTTGGCCTTAAGAGACTGACCTGTGGATCCAGAAACTGTACTTTGAATCTTGACTACGCCATGAGCAAATCAGGAAGTCACATTTGGTCAGGCTCACCATCTAATTGCAATATGGGGATAATATCAGCCCACCTTATGGGTCTGTTGTAAATCTCACCATAATATAGTCTGCATGAAGCGCTTGAAACACTCAAAAGCACTATATTAGAGCTAAATATTAGTACATAGTAGTAGTAGTAGTAGCAATAGTAATAGACGTATTGATATTGGAGGATGCCCAACCATTTCCCCATGCAAGTCAGAAGCTAAACACACAGTTACACAGATAAACACATGTGTAAGTGGTTGCCTGCCTGAGGCTGTTGGCTAAGGAATTTCATTTTTAGGAACTGATTCAGTTGTCAGTCTTGTTTAACATCTGTAGCACACAGAGCTCACGCCTATACTTCAAAAATAATTCAGGATTTACACACAGTAGAAAACAGAAGTATGGGGATCACGCATTGGCCAGATGGCTATAGGTGCAACCTGTGTATCTTACAGAAGGCATCCCAAGCACCACCATCCACAGAACACCAGATGTATGTAGGAGTGACAACTTGACCCACATTTTGCAGGGAAGATTGGTCAGCAGGAAGAAATTTAAGATGGCTACAGAGTCATTTTACCAGAAATCTCAACCAGGTGCACAATCAGATTCTTCAGGTCACTTGGCAGGACCATACGGAGAATTGAGTTTCCACAAGGTGAGAGAACTCAGCCCAGGGCAGCCTGCTCACCTCGCCTGCACAGACATAGCCGGAATACGGCAGTCGGAAGCAACGTCCAGGCTGAAATCACTGAAGTGTCTGGGAAAATCCAGACGTATGGCAACCCATGTAGGAAGTCTACATTTTGCTTTTCTTTTCTT
Source organism: Podarcis liolepis (assembly GCF_965112155.1). Taxonomy (NCBI): domain Eukaryota; kingdom Metazoa; phylum Chordata; class Lepidosauria; order Squamata; family Lacertidae; genus Podarcis; species Podarcis liolepis. Next base: position 99,303,764 of record NC_139556.1, on the reverse strand, counting down.
TCTTTTTTGAGATTATTTTCACTTTTTGAAATATGGCAACCCTAAGTAAGATAGCAATCAAGTATGAGCTGGCTGTAGGAACCCTCACTTCAACAGCTACCAACCCACAATCTGCTTCCTTATAAAAAGGAGCAAATTCTGATTCACACACAGCTGTTTATTCAGACCTAACACACACCAGGCCATCATCCCATGCACGGATCTGCTCTCAGGAGGCACACTTTTGTGGGTTAAATTGTGTATGTGGCAGTGGGACATGAGTGGTTGCCCACAGGCTGGTGAACAAGCAAATGACCACACAACTATATTATTTTACATAATTTTTATCTCCACCCTTTAGCCCCCATCTCCTACCCCACTGAAAGGATCCCATACTCAGGCCCAGGACACTGAACAAAAGCACACAACCAAACTGTCCTCAACTCTTCTGAACCCACATCTTCTCTCTTAGAGCAAAGCCCAACCAAGAGGACCCAAAAACACCCCATACACAAATCCCATTAATTAAATATTTAAATCCATGGAGTCTGGACCAAACTATTCAGGCCCAAGGTTTATTCCCACAGAACATCGCTGCATTACTACTGTTACAGGAAGGAAATCACTGTCCAACATGACTGAGTCAGAGGGTGGATTCCCTCAGCTATGTCTATATTCATCATGTCTTGAAAGAAAACTTCCTGAGCGACGCAGAAGTAAATAGAAGCAACTGTGAGAAAGTTTAGAGGACTGTGGCATCAACTGCACAAAGAAGAGTTCTGGAAATCCCAGAGCTGGGAGGGTAGTACAATAATGGCTCTCTCTGGAGTTTCCCACCCAACATTACCGAAACCTCGTGCTTTGAAAAAGCCTCCACTGGGGGCAGAGGGAAAAGAGAAGAATCAAGCTTATCCAATCCTCGCTAATGTCACTTGCTTCCAAAGAAATTGGGTGAAAGAGGAATAAAACAAGGGTGGCTGACACCACTTAATTTCTAGAGGGAGAGAAAACTGTCAAGGCTCATAACTGCTTGGAACTTGCCTCATGTGACCTGGAAGCTCTTATGTCAGATGTGTGGTATGCTGCTGTTTAGTGGTACAGTACTCTGCCTGCTTGCAATTTCACATTTCAGAGCAATGAGCTCTGGCAGCAAAAAGGGGAAAGGATGGAAAAGGACGGATGGACAAGCACAACGTTTTAAGGTAGAAGTGAGCAACTCACGACCTTCCAAAAGTTGCCGGGCACCAACTCCTGCCCCAGCTAGCATGGCCAAAGGTGAGGAGGATGGGAGTTGATGTCCAGCAACTGCAGTGGGGACACAAGTGCCCACCCCTGATCTAAGGCAAGGGAGAATGTGAAAGCTCGGTCAACAGCCCATGCTTCAGCACAGCTGAACTGCAGAGAAGATACTGGTGGCTTTATCTCTTCTTTCAGGGCATGGCTTGCTTTCCAAGAGTACAGCGTCAGACTCAAGAGGCTTCCTATCAGAAACAGCTTTGTTGGACAGCTCCACCGAAGCCAAAAGGACGAAGGTGAGCGCACTGCAAGGACACCAATCCTGACATGGAAAAGCCACAGCACAAATACAAAAATCACAGAGGAGGAATCACATCAGGAAACTTACAAAGTAAGGCTTTGGCGTTAGCAAGCTCTCACTGTTAGGAGGGGGGGGGTGATGGATGTGAGAAACTTCTCTCGGGGCCCAGATAAAGAAGGTTCCCTGGCGCTATTTTCAATGGACACCTTGCTGTCAAGGAACTCAAAATGTGGTCTTTAAACTTTCATCAAGCCTTCCGTTTTTGTTGACTATGAATCTTCTCAATCTACCTTGTCCACACCTCCCTAGCTCTGAAAAACATCAGGAAACAAGGGCTCATAAGCAAGGGCTCAAGAAATTGGTAACCATGATGCAGAGTCTCCTGTAGTATCCTGGGGCCTACATGGCAAGTTACAGCTTTTTCCTCTACCAGCTAGTTCTTAGTTCTCATAACCAGAAGAAAAATAACGAGCCACTTCTGCTAAAAACTGAGGTCTGGCCTTGCAGGTGAATTTCACAGAGTTACTAGATTGCCCTAACATTATACTAGTCCACCAACTGACCAGTATACTGGTCCGTCAGCTGAAGATTTTTTGCAAAGTTTTACTTCTTGGTCACCTGGAAGAAATTTTAACTCATCACAGGTGACCAGGTAGGCAGCTATTTAGAGGCCTAGCTGACCAAGTTCCTAAAAAAGAAAAAACTAATAACCCCATATATACTGCAAAGTGAAATAACTATTGAAAAGTCAGGGTAATTTCAAGAGCAGGTAAAGGTAAAGGTACCCTTGCCCGTACGGGCCAGTCTTGACAGACTCTAGGGTTGTGCGCCCATCTCATTCTATAGGCCGGGGGCCAGCGCTGTCCACAGACACTTCCGGGTCACGTGGCCAGCGTGACGAAGCTACTCTGGCGAGCCAGAGCCGCACACGGAAACGCCGTTTACCTTCCCGCTGGTAAGCGGTCCCTATTTATCTACTTGCACCCGGGAGTGCTTTCGAACTGCTAGGTTGGCAGGCACTGGGACCGAGCAACGGGAGCGCACCCCGCTGCGGCGATTCGAACCGCCGACCATGCAATCGGCAAGTCCTAGGCGCTGAGGTTTAACCCACAGCGCCACCCGCGTCCCTAAAATTTCAAGAGCAGTTGCAATGAAATGTGCCTCTGCCAGCTGGGAGTGCATAAAAGCTCTTAGAGACATTAGAGAAAGGCTGCAAGAGTTTCTCAGGAAAGTTATTTACCCAGCGTTACTGAGCCACTCCCTATGGATACTGACCTCTGCCCTAGAGAAGAACCATTCCACTCCTCCAATTGTCCTTTTTCCAGTTGTGAACACCAAACAAAAACGGACCGCCACAAACACAATTGGGCTAGAACACAGGTTGTGCAAAGCATACCAATCAAGCACAGGGGTCCTCGGATGAGGCTCTGCTTCAGCCAGGAAGCCTGTGTTTGAAACTTCCTGGAGTTTAGTAAGCTCATTTGAGCCCACTTTGCGTGTGATAACAGTCCCCAGGCTGCCCAAATGTGCAGTGCTCATAATCAAAAGCAAACCAGAGAGGCATGCCGTCCACCTGCTGGCCAGAGTTTCCATTGGAGACAAAGTACTGATCCCCACAAATGCCTCCTTCTACAAACTACAGACACTCAGTTCTAATACATGGCACCTCCCAGAGCTGGAAGTTTGATTGCTTTATACCACCACCATTCAAAACATGTGGCACCAAAGACAGCAGGGAGGGAGAAGCTTTTGCCTGCAGGCCTAACCAGGCCCACCAGTTGTCTCCTTTCAGCTGCACCCACCTACTTGATACCTAATGTCACACTTGGCGCTAGGCGTAACCAGTGCTCCTGTTTTTTGGAAAAAAAGGTCTGGCTCTTATCATGAAGGTGTTACAGTAAGTGCCACACTTTTAACATTTGGGGGGAAAGGTGCTGGCACTGCATACCCTTGAGTGCTGCCAGCAAAAAAGGACTGGGTGTAACCTCCTGGGCCCTCCGGATTTTCGCAACGCCAGCAAAAATAAAGTATCTGTTTACGTGATGCTGACACAAAAGCTTTGTTCATATACCATGTAAAAGAATGAATTTTGCCTCTTTCTTGCCCTCAGACCCATGCTGCCTGTAGCATTAGAATTTCACTCTGAAAATGACTGATCTGCTTGAATGATTCTCTGACTTGAAAAGAGAGACTGTGTGTGGTCTATTGTTGCCCAAGAAAAATCTTTTAATTAAGAACATATTATATATCTATATGGTGCTAGATGGGAGGCAGATAAAGATGTGCCTGCGACAAAGTGCATAGCACTTTGCAAACACTGGCAGCCAGCTGACTGTCGTGCAGGACGTTGTAGGCATGCTTTCTGCATTCCTCTCTCTCGTAGGTATATGATGGTAAAGAAACAGGGGGCAGAGAGAGAAGTGGCCATAGCTACTAGGCACACTTACTCAGAAGTCCATTCCTGTGAGTTTGATGGGACTTACTCCTAAGTAATCATACCTAGAACCGCAGCCCAAGACAGCTGTCATTTGAAAGTACAAATTGATGGGTAAACGAATTACCACCTCTCAGATCAGGCCGACTTGGGCCCATTTGCTCAAGTGCTCTGGAAACCCTTTCCTGCAACGCACCCATTCCTGCTCTTGGCACACTATGATCTGGATTATGTGGGTTAATCCCGCAGAGGCTCCCATCTATAGAATCTTGCAATGAAGGGGGATAGGGCCGGAGCCGCAGCTTCTGGCTCTTTCCAGATCTCCAGTTCTTCTCCTATATGGAAGCCTTGCAAACTTGCCAAGCTCCAGGGCCCGCTGGCGCCAAGCCACAAACAGACACGTCAATGTGTTTCTGAAGCTTACCGCAGACCCCTTTCCAGCAGACTAGAACTGCGGAGCATCTGAAACAGAGGGAAAGTCCCCACCTCCCATTTCCCATGGAGAGTGCATAAGGAGGAAGGCTTGCTGCAGACATAAGACCATTCCCAAACACCCCCGAAGACACAAAACCGGCTACTGGAGTTCTCCCCATGCCAGAAACACCTTAAATCACACCCAAGTATATTCTACTGACTCGCTGAACACCCCAAATGAACAGGCATGCCCCATTCATCCCAATACTTGCACACACCTACAAGGGAACATTTACACACCCAGCTCCCCACGCCCCGGCCAAATAAATCCTGCAAGCACATCTATGGGTATTCTTCTCCACCAGCTAGGCGTACCAAACACAGGGCTGCAGAATTGGCTGGGACCCCGGCGGTCATCTAGTCCAACCCCCTCCAATGCAGGAATCTGCACACCCCGTAGTTACAACTCTTGACGCTCCCTCCGAATATCACGCCCCCATGCATCCATTGCTTTCCCCCTCCCCGCGCTAAAACCGCCCATAATAATGTTTAGCCATTACCGTATTTCCCCGTCTGGCGCGCCCCCCGCAATCTCTCTACCGTAATTACCCCCCTTCCCCGCCCCCCCCCCGCCCCACAAGCCAGGCCGGATACAGCTTGAACCCCCTCAGGATTTCCTTGGCGCGCTCCTCCTCTTGGCCCGACATGGTCCCGCTCCTCGCGGCTGGGCTGGGCGCCCCCCGGCCCGGCCTTGAGCTCCCGCTCTCGCTCCCTCACGGACCTGGGCGGGGGCGTCGGAAGGAGGCGAGAGCGCGCCGGCCCGGACCCCGCTGCGCCCGCCGCTGAGCCCAGACAGACCCACCAACCAACCAACCCGCTTTGGTCCCGGCTGGCCCCGCCCAGCCAGCCAATCGCCCCCCCTCGCGCGCGCGACTGGCAACGCCGGTGACCAATCCGCGGGCTTAGCGGCGGTGGTGCCCCCGCCTCCCTCGCCGCTGGTCGCTAAGGCAGGGACGCCTGACTGACTGACTGCCCCCCTGGCGGCGGGGGGAAGACGGGTGTCGCCGCAGGACAATCTTAGGCGGAAGGCGGGCGCGCCGTCCCTCCCGCGGGGAAAGCGGCCGCCTCGGGCGAAGAGGGCCCCCTGGCGGCCGGACCTGCGGGTCGCGCTAGACACGGGCACCCTTCACACGTTACGCGATCATCGCCTGACGCACACGTGTGTGGCTTTACGGTAGTTGTGAGAGATTGTGGATCCAGTCCTGTGAGGGTCTCTTTTCTTTCAAACCAGGGGCCACACTTTTCAGAATAAAAATTTACTCCTGCCACAATATATATATATATATATATATTTGATAAGCAATAGATTGGAAAACAAAAAGGAACAGCTCCCAGCTGTGTTGGATTTATAACACAGAACACAACTGTTATTATAAAATACGATCGTGGGAAATACAGAAAGTACAAAACAATGCAGCTACATAATAACATGAATCATTACCAAAATATAATTATGAAGAAGTTTTCTCCAGCACTTTGTTCGAACGGCGATTCTGGGTCACAACTAGGATTGTCTTCAATATCACGGCTTCATGCTCTCTTGCTCTCATTTTGAAAAAATATATCTACACATATTTTGCAAATAAAAAACATTTCATTTAACTATTGTTGTTGTTTGTTGTTGTTTAGTCGTTTAGTCGTGTCCGCCTCTTTGTGACCCCATGGACCAGAGCACGCCAGGCACTCCTGTCTTCCACTGCCTCCTGCAGTTTGGTCAGACTCATGTTTGTAGCTTGGAGAACACTGTCCAATCATCTCGTCCTCTGTCGTCCCCTTCTCCTTGTGCCCTCCATCTTTCCCAACATCAGGGTCTTTTCCAGGGAGTCTTCTCTTCTCATGAGGTGGTCAAAGTCTTGGAGCTATTTGACTATACTACTCTTAAATGCTTTTAGACCTTTTTGTGAGTTGCGGGGTCAGCTATATTGGCCAATGACAGCAAAAAGAGCAGAGTCCTGTGGTGTTGGAACAGGTTAGCAAGTTTATCTTTTATATATAGCAGAGGCTTCAGTGGACTAAAGCTCCCTTCCTTAGAACTTGAGTTCAGAGACTTTGTCTCGGACAAAGCAGCTGAATGTCAACCCACAAATTGAGAAGTTCAATAAGATTCCTTTGGGGCAGAATGGAGAAGTGCTTTCTTACCTTATTTGTGTTAATACAAGCCGTCTTAGTAACCCTGAGTGAAATGATCATCACAAATTGTTGCCGGGTTCCGATGAAACCATCACAGGCAGTGCTTTTTGCTTCTCATAAGCGTTCAGGTCTAATCTTAGTTTTCTCCTCTACACCCAATTTAGGAATGAGAAAATCCATCCACTTGGGTTTCTCTCAGTTTCTCATTTTTCATCTTTTCATCTCATTTTCTCATCTTAAGTTTCAGCTCTTCACATTTCCACAACACAACCAATCTTTTATTTTTTCCCTGCGTTGCAGGAAGTTGGACTAGAAGCCTTCCAGCTCTACAATTCTCTGATTCTCTGAAAATTCATTCGTGAATTTCTCCTAATATGCATGGAATCATAGAAATTTAGAGTTGCAAGGGACCCCGAGGTTCATCTAGTCCAACTCCTTGCAGTGCAGAAATCTTAGCTAAGGCATCCATTAAAGAAGACCATCTGACTTCTACTTAAAAACCTCCAGGAAGGAAGCAAGAGGTGATACCATAGCCCCCTTCAAATATATGAAGGGATGTCCCTTGGAAGATGGAGAAAGCTTGTTTTCTGCTTCTCCAGAGGGGAGGACCAGAAGCAATGGGTTCAAATTGCAGGAAAGCATATACCAGTTAAACATTAGGAAGAACTTTCTGAAGGTAAGAGCTGTTTGACAGTGGAACAGATTCCCTTGGTAGGGGATGGACTCGCCTTCACTTGAGGTTTTCAGAGATTGAGTAGCCACCTGCCATGGATTTGTTAGCTGTGACTCCTGCATGGCAGGATGGTGGACTTCAATTCTATGATGTTTGGTCATCTTTCCTATCTTAAAAACAAATATCCCTTTTTATTTTTGAGTGTTGTGCACGCAGCGTTTTTATACGGTCAAGCCATACGTCCCACCCCGTTGGATTTGCTCTTTCACAGAATTATAGGATTGTACATTCAACGCTTGTACTTGATTTTTTTACAAAAAAATGATAATATACATTTGGGAGGGGGCGTGTTTCTGTATATCTTTATTTGTAGGAAAATTTATAAACTGCCACTTAAGATAAGAATATCAGCAGGGTGTACAATAAAATAATAAAAACATCACAAGATTATAAAACCTTAGAGCACAAGTGAGCCCCAACACACACATTTTAGTGCCAGAGGGAAAAGCTTTTTCTTGCTCTTGAGATGTATACAGATAAATGGCAGCAACTTTCCCCCCATATTTACAGTGGTACCTCAGGTTACATACGCTTCAGGTTACATACGCTTCAGGTTACAGACTCCACTAACCCAGAAATAGTACCTCGGGTTAAGAACTTTGCTTCAGGATGAGAACAGAAATCGTTCTGCGGCAGCAGCAGGAGGCCCCATTAGCTAAAGTGGTCTTCAGGTTAAGAACAGTTTCAGGTTAAGAACGGGCCTCTGGAACGAATTAAGTACTTAACCCGAGGTACCACTGTACTTGGACTGAGAGTTATGATAATATACATATTTTTTAACCAAAAAAAGTCATGGCAGAATTCAAATGGAAGGATATTGAGCTTTTGCCCTTCAAGCAAGCCAGAATTCCATTTCTCACATAGAAAACAGGCTTGTTGGCCCCCTGATGTTTTTACCCATTTACCCTGTTAGCAGGTCATTAAAAGCAGACAGTCTTTAAGAGCTGAGGGAGCTGCAGCAAAGCAGAGATACTTCAATTTCATCTCTGAGAGACCGATCAATGCTTGTTTTTGTCTTGCAACTGCTGGTCGATGAGCATCCATCTTTTTACTGAGCGAGGTTACCTTAGGAGCCCCGGAAGTCCTGAGAGGGCGCTTAGCCGTAGGATAGGACCAAAGCTGTTCTCTGAAATTAAAGGGATCAAGGCAGGGCAGGACCCAGGAAAGACACTTTGCTGCCCGAGTTAAAAGGACACGGTGGTCCCCTCTCTCCTGCCTAATCCCATGTGCAGGATGAACTAACTGACAGCTTAATCTTCCTTCCTGCTGGGATACAGTACTGTCCTGTACCACCAGACCCCCTGTTGGCTCTGCAACCAATCTTCCCTGAACATAGGATACGAACTGCCCTTAAGAGTTTGATACTGCTCTTTTTCGTTGCTGCACAACAACAACAACAACAACATTTGACTGGGTTGCCCCAGCCACTCTGGGCAGCTCCCAACAAAAAATAGTAAAAACTTCTCTAAACAGGGCTCCCTTCAGATGTCTTTTAAAAATCACACAGCTGTTTATCTCCTAGAAATCTGCTCGGAGGGTGTGTCACAGGGCAGGTGCCACTACCAAGAAGGCCCTCTGCCTGGTTCCCTGTAACCTCACCTCTCGCTCCAACATTTCTCTGATGAAAATAGGAATGTCCTATTCCATAAGAAATAACTTTACTATTTATACCCCACCCATTTAACTGGGTTGCCCCAGCCAATCTGGGTGGCTTCCAACATATATATATATATATATATATATTTGCTTTCGTAGATTTTCACGGGTACAGGAATGCAGGTTTTGGTGTCTTCGGGTGTCTTCCCGTGTAAGAGTTGGGGTGTCTAGGCGACGTTTCGACGAGGTCTCACTCGTCATCTTCAGGCTGGTGCTTTCGGCTTCTTGTTACTGGAACAGAGCAGGATCTCAGTGTTTGAGTTCCTATAAATACTGTTGAGGGGGTGTGGTGTATAGCCTCCAACGTTCTGGGCAGAGAGGAAGTTCCCAGGTTAGTGTGCCTTTTCTTCTTTTGTTCCTTAATTACTTGAGGGATATCTTGAGTGATTTCTTGAGTGATATTCTGAGTACCACTTAGGTGGGTCATTAAGTGTGGATTAGTTGGATTAGTATTCTCTTGTGTGGATTAGTATTCTCTTGTGGTGGTGTTCCATGTTAAAGAGCAATTTGGAATCTGCAAAATTAATTTCGTGTCCTGTTTCTTTCATGTGTTGGAAAAGAGAGGAAGTTTTTTCTTCTTTTTTGACGGCATTCTTGTGTTCTGCGATACGTGCATTTATTCGTCTGTTTGTTTGTCCAATGTACGTGGCTGGGCAGACTTTGCAGGGTATTTCATAGACCCCTTGGTTTTCCAACTGGATTTTATCTTTGGGGTTTCAGTTGGAATCTTTGGGGTTTCAGTTGGAATCCAGTTGGAAAACCAAGGGGTCTATGAAATACCCTGCAAAGTCTGCCCAGCCACGTACATTGGACAAACAAACAGACGAATAAATGCACGTATCGCAGAACACAAGAATGCCGTCAAAAAAGAAGAAAAAACTTCCTCTCTTTTCCAACACATGAAAGAAACAGGACACGAAATTAATTTTGCAGATTCCAAATTGCTCTTTAACATGGAACACCACCACAAGAGAATAATCATGGAAGCCATCGAGATAGAGAAACACCCTCACAACATGAACAAGCGTGACGACACGTCCCGCCCGCCAGACATCTGGAAATTAGCCCTCCCCACAAAAACCAACACCAGAACCAGAGGCACACAGAACGCCATCACCAATCAACCACACCAGACCCAAACCCAGACCCTCTCCACAGATAAATTACAGACACCATCCAGTAGCCAAACCATAGTGGCACCTCCGGATGCTGCACCCCCCTGCAATCCCTACACAGATCTGGCTGGCACAGGGCACAAAACCACAGCTCGCCCCTATACACGAAGCCAAGCCAGAGCACAACTAAGTGCAGTACAGCCATCTTCTCAGAAAAACTCTTCACAAGCTCAAGAGGTCAAGACACGAAAGCTTTAACAACTAATCCACACTTAATGACCCACCTAAGTGGTACTCAGAATATCACTCAAGAAATCACTCAAGATATCCCTCAAGTAATTAAGGAACAAAAGAAGAAAAGGCACACTAACCTGGGAACTTCCTCTCTGCCCAGAACGTTTGAGGCTATACACCACACCCCCTCAACAGTATTTATAGGAACTCAAACACTGAGATCCTGCTCTGTTCCAGTAACAAGAAGCCGAAAGCACCAGCCTGAAGATGACGAGTGAGACCTCGTCGAAACGTCGCCTAGACACCCCAACTCTTACACGGGAAGACACCCGAAGACACCAAAACCTGCATTCCTGTACCCGTGAAAATCTACGAAAGCATATATATATATATATATATATATATATATATATATATATATGCAGGTTTTGGTGTCCTCGGGTGTCTTCCCGTGTAAAAGTTGGGGTGTCTAGGCGACGTTTCGACGTTTCGAAGCTAGCCTAACCAAAATCAACCCAGATGAAGCCAATAAAATCAGACTTGAAGTCACCAACATCCTCTGCTCCAGCAAACCACCCAGAAGCAATTTACACAAAGAAGAACAGAAAGCACTCACCAACCTGAGGAAAGACAACAACATAATCATTCTCCCAGCAGACAAAGGTAATGCCACTGTTGTGATGAACACATCGGACTACCAAGCAAAACTATCAAATCTACTCCAAGACCCTACCTACCAACCTATAAAAACAGATCCCACCACCTATCTGGAAAAAACCACCAAATCCAAAATAAAAGCCTCTCCTATCAGTGAAGAAATCCAGCTAAGAATCATCCCCAGAGAAAAATCATCCAGATGCCCCAAACTCTACGGCCTCCCCAAGATACACAAAGAAGGAACACCACTCAGACCAATAGTCAGCTCCATAGGCTCACCTCTACAAAATCTCGCTAAATTTCTCGCTAAGCAACTTCAGCCCTATGCAGAATCCATCTCTTCACACGTTACAAACTCCTTCCAGTTCATAGAAACAATAAAGAAGCAAAACCTACATCCCGATGACCTACTTGTGAGCTTCGATGTTGTATCTCTCTTCACACAAGTGCCCATTAATGAAGCCTTGACAGCCATTCAAAACAAATACAATCCCCCCGAATACATCCTGGACCTGACCAACCACTGCCTAACCAACACGTACTTCATCCACAATGGACAAAGATACAAACAGATAGAAGGAGCACCTATGGGATCACCCCTCTCACCGGTCATCGCAAATCTGTACATGGAACACTTTGAAACCAATGCTTTAGACAAGTCAGAACACAAACCCAAACTTTGGCTCAGATATGTTGACGACACCTTTGTAATTTGGCCACACGGGAAAGAAAAACTAGATAGCTTCCTCACACATCTCAACAGCCTACACCCCAAAATACAATTCACTATGGAAATAGAAGCCAACAACCAGCTTCCCTTCCTTGACGTCCTAATCTACAAAAAACCTGATGGCTCCCTAGGACACACTATCTACCGGAAAAAAACACACACCAACCGCTACTTACATGCTCAATCACACCACCACCCTGCACAAATAAACTCCGTAGCCAAGACCCTCATCTCCAGAACCAAACGCCTGGCTGACAAAGACCACTTGACAACTGAGTTACAGAATCTCTCAAATGTGTTAATCGCCAATGGATACCAGCAAAACAGGGTTAAGAAGCTAATCCAAAAAGAAACACCCCCCAAAAACCAAGACACGGAAGAAAACAATGGCATGGCCCTCCTTCCTTATATCAAGGGCACTACAGATAAAATTAGCAAAATCCTCCATAAACACAATATCAAAACAGCCTTTTGCACCAACCAAAAAATAGCCAATATCCTCAGAAACCCCAAAGATAAAATCCAGTTGGAAAACCAAGGGGTCTATGAAATACCCTGCAAAGTCTGCCCAGCCACGTACATTGGACAAACAAACAGACGAATAAATGCACGTATCGCAGAACACAAGAATGCCGTCAAAAAAGAAGAAAAATCTTCCTCTCTTTTCCAACACATGAAAGAAACAGGACACGAAATTAATTTTGCAGATTCCAAATTGCTCTTTAACATGGAACATCACCACAAGAGAATAATCATGGAAGCCATCGAGATAGAGAAACACCCTCACAACATGAACAAGCGTGACGACACGTCCCGCCTGCCAGACATCTGGAAATTAGCCCTCCCCACAAAAACCGACACCAGATCCAGAGGCACACAGAACGCCACCACCAATCAACCACACCAGACCCAAACCCAGACCCTCTCCACAGATAAATTACAGACACCATCCAGTAACCAAACCATGGTGGCAACTCCGGATGCTGCACCCCCCTGCAATCCCTACACAGATCTGGCTGGCACAGGGCACAAAACCACAGCTCGCCCCTATACACGAAGCCAAGCCAAAGCACAACTAAGTGCAGTACAGCCATCTTCCCAGAAAAACTCTTCACAAATTCAAGAGGTCAAGACACGAAGGCTTTAGCAACTAATCCACACCTAATGACCCACCTAAGTGGTACTCAGAATATCACTCAAGAAATCACTCAAGATATCCCTCAAGTAATTAAGGAACAAAAGAAGAAAAGAACACTAGCCTGGGAACTTCCCCTCTGCCCAGAACTTTTGAGGCAATACACCACACCCCTCTACAGTATTTATAGGAACTCAAACACTGAGATCCCGCTCTGTTCCAGTAACAAGAAGCCGAAAGCACCAGCCTGAAGATGACGAGTGAGACCTCGTCGAAACGTCGCCTAGACACCCCAACTTTTACACGGGAAGACACCCGAGGACACCAAAACCTGCATTCCTGTACCCGTGAAAATCTACGAAAACATATATATATATATATATATATATATATATATATATATATATATATATATATTACAGGGTCGCCTTTAGATGGCTCGGGGATCGGATAATTCCATATTCTCCAACATTTCTGTGATGAAAATAGGGACATCCTACCATATCCTCCAAGATTTCTCTGACCAAAATAGGGATTTCCTAAGCAAAGCAGGACATTCTGGGATCAAATCAGAAACTGGGACGGCTTCTGTAAATCTGGGACTGTCCCTGGAAAATAGGGACACTTGGAGGGTCTGTGAGGGAACCACCAGAAGGCCCTTGGAGCTGGACCTCAGTGTCTGGGCTGAATGATGGTGGTAGAGACGCTCCTTCAGGTATACTGGGCCGAGGCTGTTTAGGGCTTTAAAGGTCAGCACCAACACTTGGAATTGTGCTTGGAAACATACTGGGAATCAATGTAGATAGATCTTTCAGGACCAGTGTTATATTGCCCCGGGGGCCACTCCCAGTCACCACCAAATATCCACACAAAAATCAGCCAAATTCCTCCACAATCGCTTCCTCCCACCCTCCTTTCTCACTCTCTACATGCCTGAAAATTCTGTGCAAAGGTTCCTGAGATTGCTAGCTGCTTTCCCGCTCTTTTTGCACGATTTTTGCAGTTCTCCTACCTTTTGGGGCTGTTTTGCAGCTTAAATCAATTTATTTCCCGTGCTTCACATGGTTGTACATGAGTCAAAGTGGGGGAAACGCCTGCACATCATAGTTATAATCCAAATTTCTAAGGAACCATTGCAACAAGTGGAAGCGGTCTTTCCCCCCCCCTCCCCCCAATACATTGAAACCAACATTTTAGCTTCTTTCTGGACCTTCCCACTCACTGCTAGCTGCGCCCTGCCCTCTGCCTTTTAAGGCTGGCAACATTGTGGACATCACCAGACCGTGATTTGAGCCACGGGGGGTTAGGGGGAGAATGGGATGCTGCCCGTCTTTGAATGTCAAGAAATTTGGTGCTGCTGTTAACCTGGTAACTCAAGGTTTTCTTCTAACAACAACCATACCCTAAACCGCGCTCCTAAATCCACTGGTGTGAATGGGCTTAGGCCTCACGGGGCTCCCGAGAGCATTTGCACAGCAAGATTCTCCTTGCATGCCTTTACTTGGAAGTTAACTATTGGCTTCAATGTGCCACAGGACTGTGCCTTACCCCACTTAATTTGGAAATAAACCCCACAAAATTCAACAGGATTCATGGTTAGGAATGGGGCTGCTAGGCCGCAACCCTATACCTATTTACCTGGTGAATAAGCCCCGTTGAATGTAGAGCACCCCTTATTTTTGCTTCCACTGGGTTTATCTGTGCTAGATTACAGGTGCTTTTATTGTGTGCAAAAGCCTTTAAAAAGTAATATGGGGAGGGGTCCTTTAAAAAAAAAAGCAAACATTTATATCGTTACATGTTGTTTCAGATTTCTGTGAACTGCTCTGGCGCCTGTTTTTTTGATGAGGGTTGGTGGCTGCATGATAAATATAACAATTATTATTATTATTATTATTATTATTATTATTATTATTATTATTAAAACCACATTATTATTACTTATTGAAATACAGCCTTCAGATGTGCAAACTCCGGCAGAGTGTTAAGGGAGGAGGACCGGGCGGGGATGGCTGTGCTAGCAATATGTATAATCATAATGAATATTATGGAAGCAGCCCAGAGGGGCTGGGTATAATTATAATTATACTTATTTGGATGCCTTCACCTGTTGATCTCAGCGTGGTTCACAGCATAAATATACAATATATCTATACCTATACAGTATCAGTATCTATGTATAGTGGTGTGGCAGGGCAGGGGGAGAGGTTTATTGTTTCGTGCGCTTGTTCTGTATTTTTGGGTTCTGTATTATTATTATTATTATGAAATATTATTATTTATTGTATGCTCCAAAAAGGGGATTTTCACCTCTTCCTCTGAGGGCGGACGGATATTTCTTTGTTTGCTTTAATGAAATTCATACATTCTTGATTGTAATTTATAATAATAATAATAATAATAATAATAATAATAATAATAATAATAATAATAATAATAATAATAATAATAATAATGTGAGGCGGCGCTGAGTCTCCCCAGGCGGAACCTTCGTTCGCGGGGGAGGCAGTTCCCGGCCGGAGCGGAGGCGGCGGCGCACGCGCGCGGCGCTCTTGCCGGTCCCTCTCCGCCGCCTCCTTCTACTCCGCCGCCGCTGCTGCCGCTGTCATGGCGGCCTGAGGTGCGGCACGGGCGGAGGAAGCGAGCGAGGGGGAGGGAAGGGAGCGCGCCGGGCTGCCAGGTAGGGGCTGCGGCAGGGGAGGCGGCCCCGTGGCCAGGGCGGCGCTGGTGGGGCTGGTGGTGGGGCGGAGGGTGGCCTTTGGGGGGTCTGGGGGGCGGGTTTCCCCCTCGTGATGGCGGCCTCCCTCACCGGGCGGGGGCTGTGGGAAGAGGGAGCCCCCCAAGCACACCGGCCCTCCGCCCGTCATTCGTTGCCGGAAAACGCCCCGCGGCGCCCGGTCCCGTTAAGCGCCTCGCAATAAGGCCCTTCTCCCATTTCCCCTCCTGTGTGTGTGACCTATTATATATATGCGTGTGCAGCATTATTGTTATTTATTGTGTATTCCGCCTTTCATAATATATATATATATATATGCAGTGGGAGGGGGCGTATGCGTTCTTGTTGTTTATTAAGTGTATATTTCGCCTTTCATCCAAAGATCTCAGGGTAGTTCACAGCATAAAAATACAGAATAAAACCACAAAGTACATAATAAAAACAACATGTGTGTGTGTGTTACATATATGTAATGCACACACATATTTATAATACATACAACGGTACCTCGGTTTTCAAATGCCTCTGTAGTCTAACGCTTTGGAACTCGAACGCCAAAAATCCAGAAGTAAATGCCTCGGTTTTTGAACACACCTCGGAAGTCAAGCAGGAAACGAGGCTTGCGTTTTGAGGTTTCCGCTTTCAGTTTTCAAATGTTTCGGAACTCAAACTGACTTCCGGAACGGATTATGTTCGAAAACTGAGTACCATTGTATGCTCCAAAAAGGGAATTTTCACCTCTTCGCCTGAGGGCGGACAGATATTTGTTGGTTTGTTTTAATGAAATTCATACACTTCTTGATTGTAAAAAAAACAAAGCATATGAAAGAAAGATAGGACAGTAGAATCAAGGGGAAAGTTCACAGCCGTATTTTAAAAGCTGAAATGCAGGAACAGGATTGGGAAGCAATTCTGAAATCATTTATGTTGATGACAATTCTGGCATTGTTTCCATGGCTCTCTGGACTTAGAGATCTATTTTCCAAGGGTTCACCCACTTCCCTACTGGAGTAATGTAGGCTGTGTCCTTCAATAAGCAATACTCTTCAGTTACTGTTTCCCAACCTTCCGCAAGTGTGTATGCAGTTGTGTTTGGAGTTGAGGTGCTGCTGCTTTGTGCATTAGTAAACTTATCACTTCCGTTGGGTTACCTTTTTTAGAGGAAGAAGCAGAGCTGAGACACATTTGCCACCTTGGCCACACTCATATTGTTTCTTAGCAGTGCTTGGGTAGTGATTTATCCCCCTTTTCTCTTTGAAAGGTAAAAGCGTCTAGAATGGCAGGGGAACAGAAACCGTCCTGTAATCTCCTTGAGCAGTTTATTTTATTAGCCAAAGGCACCAGTGGATCAGCTCTGACTGCCCTCATCAGCCAAGTTCTCGAGGCCCCTGGGGTTTATGTCTTTGGTGAGCTGCTGGAATTAACAAATGTGCAAGAGGTGAGTGTGACTGATTTCCTGGAGACTGGTGAGTGTCAAACCATAAATGATGCTGCTGGATTGCTTAACTAATTTGTTTTAAATTGGCATTTCAAGTTTTGTGGAAAGTGAAAGCAAACTGCTCAGGTAATTTTCCAGGTTGTACTGGGTAGGTGGGTGAGTGGAGTGTGGGAGCTCAGGTTTTCTCTTGTGCTCATTATAACTCATGCTCGTTGTTCTAAATCATGGTTGAGCATTACATGTAAGCCTGCCATATGATTTATGGCTTCAGGACAAGCCAGGGCATTAACCCAACTTCAAACTGTGGCTTAACATCTTAACTTGTTCTGAAGCCATCAACCCTAGTCTCTTGGTCCTGACAAAATGGCAAGAAGTGGCATATTGGAAGGTGCTGTGGGTGCCTGGCCAAAGTACTTGGTTCATATATTGGCTTATACAGACCTTGATCCTGCAACAGCCTGCAAAGTCGACATAGTCTGTGTGCCAGAAGATTCTGTGAAACAATGAATATGGAATCTCTTTTATTTAGGGCGAACTTTGGCAGCACAGTACCCATCAGACACTTTGGACTACATCATTCATTAGTTCCAGTCAGCATGGCCAATGGTCAGGAATGATGAGAGTTGTGGTCCAAACCTCTAGAGGGCACCCACTTTGGTGAACGCTGCTTTAGCAGTACCATTTTCAACATTTAAGGTTGAACCTGGAAAACGGGAAGCTCCGTTGCTGAAACATCTGGCCTTGACCAGTGCTGTCTCCTTGATTTAAGCACGCTCACAATAGTGTAATTTGATAACCCTTGGAATAGTCTTAATACTTGATTAGTCATTGGATCAATATCACTCTGATGGGTCTCTTCCTTTCTTTTTTCTTCCTATGCAGCTTGCCGAAGGTCCCAACGCTGCTTATTTTCAGCTGCTGAATCTCTTTGCCTATGGAACATACCCGGACTATGTAGGTAAGAGGCAGCTGCAATTCTAGAACGCATTTTAACACTACTGTGTCTTCATTGGCTTTTGACATCTCCAGTTTCTTCCTTGGCCAAGTTCATGGAAGATCTCAAAATCTGCCACATCTGTCTGCCTTAGTTCCTTCAGACAAAATTTCTGTCCTTTTCAGATGGAGCTCATCTCTAAAACTGTTTATTGATTTTATTTCTAGCCCTATTTGTAAGCCGCTTTGGGATTCATTTGAATGAAAAGCAGTGTAGAAATATAGCATTGGTTAGCATACCATTTCTCCCCATTTTTTTCTCCTGTTATCGTGCAGTTCTGTTCCCATTGCCTCCCATCTCATTTCCCTGACTGCTGGTGATTAGGTCATCAGTTGCCTGGCTTTGCACTCCTTACTCTGCACTGCAGATCTTTTAATTGTCCAAGAGCAGAGCAGGAGCTGTGCTTCAGGTAGCTGGTTGTCCTGTTCAGTTTCTATCACAATTCCTTCCTCTTGCTTCACTTCCATTTCTGCTCCCCTTTCTATCTGCTTTCTGCTCTTCCCCTGTGATCTCTTCTGAGCCCTGCACCTTCCTTTCCTACTAATTTTACCCTTCCTTCCAGTTTCACTGTTGACTCTGAAGTATTTCATTGTACAGCATGTAACATTTCAGGCACTTTATAAATAGTATTAATTTATTCTGCTCTGCACTAAAGACGTAGCAACATGTGAAACTGCATTAATGCATCATACTATGGGTTCAGCAAGTCCTCAGAGGTCTTTCTAAGCCTTGTTGCCTGAGATCTTTCTAACTGGATGTTGCTGGCTTTTAACTTCAGCAGATATATGCATACAAATACAAAGTATTTCTGTCGCTCCAGCAATTCAAGACATAACACAGATTCACTTCTCAAGGCACACTGACTGTCTAATGAGCCATTGCCATAACAACTGGATTGGTTGACCTTGTACCTCTTAACTTATCTCATACCTGGGGTGATTTCTGCCCTTGAAAGAAATTAACCCATTCTTTCGTGTCCAGTTCCTCCAGCAGAGCATGTGAACTTGGGCGGCTCCAAATGTTTCATAGGAAGTTACTTTATCAGTCCAGCTGAACTGATTTGCTGTGACTTGCACTGGTTCCCAGTGCCAGGCTGCTTCTCCGTCCAAAAGTTTTCCAGCTCCCCCGTTTTGCAGATTTCAAGGACATTCTAAGAATAATGAGATTTGAAACTTTCTTGTTACCAAATCTGCCTTGTCGATAAGTTGTGCCTAAACTTGATTCTCATCCAAAATTTACCACCTGAGTCTTCTAAAGTTGCCATACATTCTGCATCAAATCTTTTAAAGGGATAATCTTTGCAAAACGCACAACACTTGCGTAGTTCTCACATGCTCAAACCAGCTTATGGCAATTGGTTCTGTGAGGGTGGGTATCCTACTCATGGTATTTTGTAATTAAAACACTGGGATACTGTGGGTGGTGATCCAAAATGGATTTATTGGTGAGGCACAATGGAGGGAATAGAAACTGTTCAGTGCAAAATCCATGGATTCTGGCTAGCAATTCATACCCAACGGCATACTGCCTGTTCCACCCCTTTGTTTTGTTTTGTTTTAAATGAAGAGAAATGTGTGGATGCTGGAAACAAAGTTCTGCCTTGTCCAGGTTTTCACTTGCTTGCAACTTAAGGAGAGTTAAAGCCACATTGCTCTGGTTTTCTCTTTTTGGTTATAGATATATGAACTCAGTGAAGTGACAGTCCATGTCAGCCTTTCTCAACCTGATACCCTTTAGATGTTTTGGACTCCATTGGCCATGCTGGTTTGAGTTGATGGGAGTTATAATTCAAAACATTTAGGAAGGTTATTGGGTTGGGAAATGCGGACTCTGCTTTTCAGAGGTGCGTATTCTGAAAACTGCCCCATGCTTCTCCATTTGCCAGTGCCTGTAGGGAAGTGGGAGCATTCTTCTGTGCGGCAGAGAACATGGCTCAAAGTTGTGTGAATGAAGTCAGCAGCGTTGAGTAATTCAATTGAAGCACATAACCTGAAGTTTTTCTTTAATTCAATTTCTTGGACAGCAAACAAGACTAACCTGCCAGAGCTAACAGGGGCCCAGAAGAACAAGTTAAAGCACTTAACTATTGTCAGCTTAGCTTCCAGAATGAAGGTAAAGTATTGGCACTAAGACCAGCCAATGTGAAGGCAAACCTCCATATATGTGTGTTTGCGCACACACAGAGTGTGTAAATGTGTGTCGACACATGCATGCATATATGAATTTTTGGGAACTTATGACATCTCCTGTTGATCTTGAGAGCCAAAGGGTGTAGAATAGACTAATGGGACATGAATCCCCGGTGCTTTCAGGCAGCTTTTTAGCAATGGGGGAAGCAGAGAGCAGCTGCTGAAATGAAACATTTATGCTTGAATCACTTTGGCTTCCTTTGATCAGTTATCAGATGGCTTGATGGTTTATCCTTTGCCATCTCTCCCAAATCGCAACTCCATGGCGTAACACAAGGACGGCTAGATATCTGTGTCAACTTTAGTTCTCCCTAAAAAATAGGAATAATAGTAGCCCTGTATCCCATTAGGTGGGATGCAGGTGGCACTGTGGGTTAAACCACAGAGCCTAGGACTTGCTGATCAGAAGGTGGGCGGTTCGAATCCCCACGATGGGGTGAGCTCCCGTTGCTCGGTCCCTGCTCCTGCCAACCTAGCAGTTTGAAAGCACGTCAAAGTGCAAGTAGATAAATAGGTACTGCTCCGGCGGGAAGGTAAATGGCGTTTCCGTGCGCTGCTCTGGTTCGCCAGAAGCGGCTTAGTCATGCTGGCCAAATGACCCGGAAGCTGTACGCCTGCTCCCTCAGCCAATAAAGCGAGATGAGCGCCGCAACCCCAGAGTTGGTCACGACTGGACCTGATGGTCAGGGGTCCCTTTACCTTTACCTATCCCATTAGGTATTTCTGGAAAAAAGCAAGAACTGGAGCAGTTTTTTCATTGACTTCAGCAGATAGGTTACAACAAGTAATAACAAGCTACACCTGGCTGTAGTGCCACAACTACTGCTATTACAGCACACCCTTCATGCGTTTCATTGATGGGGCTTGGGTAATGTTTTATCTTCTGGTTGGCAGCGCATGAGTAATAATAGAAACTGCATCGGAATCCCTGGTTCTCCCCAGTAAAGCATGATGTGCCCTTGCTGTGTTCTATCTAACACCTGCCATGTTCTTTTAGTTCCGTTTCTCTCAAACCTTTTCAACTTAGGCCTTCCTCTTAAACGTCCTCTGCCTTTGGTGAACCCCCCCCCCCCACTGCATGCTAGCCACTGATGGCTCAGTCCCAGCATTTTTGACCTTTGTCCCTGTCCTACAGATACTCTGGGTGAATTCAGCATACCTCTGCATGGGGGTTTGTACGTGGGGAATGATGCTACTCAAGCAACAAGATTTCTCCCCTTCACCCCCTAAACCTGTTTTGGGGTTTTCCCTAACCCTCCAGAACAGATTTTTTTTTTTTGAAGGGTGTAGTCCCATGACACAAGCAGACCTCGCTCCATGCACACAACAACTTAGTTGAATCCCGCACCTTGACGTGCTAAAGGTATTTGAGAAACTTAAGTTCTGATCATCTCAGCTGCTAGAAGTTAGATGGCCATCTGTCATGGATGCTTTAGTTGAGATTCCTGAATTGCAGGGGCTCTGAGTAGATGGCCCCCGGCGTCCCTTCCAACTCTACATTTCTATGATTCTGAGTGTGAAGTTGGCAGGTATCCTATAAAACGGTGAGCAGCGCCCCAGACTGCACCTAGAAACAAAAGCATGTTTTAGTCTAGGCTCCAGGGTCTTCCTGCTGGTCTCTGCTCCCTTCTCTCCCCCAGTGTATTCCTTACTCGGTGTTACTGAATGACCTGGAGATGCGGAACCTGCGGGAGCTGGAAGACCTGATCATCGAAGCCGTTTACACCGACATCATCCAGGGGAAGCTGGACCAGCGCAACCAGATGCTGGAAGTGGACTTCTGCATTGGCAGGGACATCCAGAGGAAGGACATCAGCAACATCATCAAAACACTCCACGAATGGTAAGCTGCCCCCCGACAGGGTTCCCCAACTTCCCCACCCTTCGGTTTAGGCAGAGCCCCACCTCCTGCCACCTCCCTGACATTGACTGCGCAAGTATTGTGTTTTCAGGTGTGATGGGTGCGAAGCAGTTCTGTTAGGAATTGAGCAGCAGGTGCTTAGAGCCAACCAATACAAAGAGAACCACAACCGAACCCAGCAGCAGGTAGAGACAGAGGTAGGTAATGCCCCCCCCCCCGTTAATGTCTCCATTCTCTAGGGCGAGCGGCAAGCAGCAGCCCTCGTTTCCAAACGGACTGGAGTAAATTCAAGAACGCTGAGACTTTTCCTCTGCAACCTTCACTCATTCCTGTGGAATTTTCTCCTGTTGGTCTAACCAGCCTAGAGGATGTCCGTACTTTAGCTTTGTGGGAACTAACGCTCAAAATCAATCCTGAAGTTTATCCATTCTTCTCAGGATGGCTCCTGTGAGTCTTCTGGCCTCTAGAGGGCAGCATGCTACTGCCTAAAAAGGAACAATTCGTAATCACTCCTCTTAGGTTCTTCCTCTCAAACCTTTCTCAGCACTTTATATTTCACATTATTTGGTCATTCAGTCCATCTATCGCCTGATAAACTTAGCTCAGTGCAGATCCTGGGAGCTCACGGCCAGAGTTCACCAACGGGGGCATTTGCAAGGGCGTTTAGTGGGGGCGTTTAAAGGGGAGGCCAAGAGTTCTGTCTCTTGGTGTGCATAGGACCAGGGACTTGGAGAGTGAGGGAGCTGCTGCAGTGACCTGTAACACCTGTGCCATGTTTGTCATTCTGCCAGAGAACAAGCAACAGCACACTAGTAGCAAGTGCAAGCTGGTTGTCTTGCTGGAAGAGAAGGTGTAGCAACTTGAGGCCTGCCTAGCCACACCTCAAGCAACAGGACAACATGCAGAGTTGCTTGATAGAGCTGAGTTGACTGAGATTGAGCTCCAAGATGGATGGGTAAAGAAAGATTGCCCATTGCAATAGTCTAACCCAGGCACCCCCAAACTTGGCTCTCCAGATGTTTTGGGGCTACAACTCCCACCATCTCTAGCTTACAGGACCAGTGGTCAGGGATGATGGGAATTGTAGTCCCAAAACATCTGGAGGGTCGAGTTTGGGGGTGCCTGGTCTAACCCCTGGAGGAATGCGACACACAGAAGTAGGACAGTCACAAACCACACTTTGTCATTAGAGTTGCAAAATCGCTTCCATACTCTCACTGTGGACGCTGATTCTGGGCCAGAGGAGCTAAGACAGCAGTTGCCAACCTCAGAAGACATTCAGAAGGTGTCTGGGAAAGGTACAGTGCACAGAACGATTCTTGCCAAACCCCCCCCCCCCCCAGAGGAGATGGATTTGGATGAGCCTTTTTCCATTCTTGATCTAACCCCATCAGATCCAAGGCTACTGACTGTGGATGAGTATGCTGATAACATACTTGCTACCTTCTGTGGAGGCGACACCAGAGAAAGGGAATTGCAGCCCAGTGATGACAAGCTGGGAGGAAGGAGTAGGAAGTACTCAAACCATAAGTTTCCAGCCTTTGTAACTTGTCCCAACAGTATCAAAATAAGCTCCAATAAACAAGAGGGGAAGACTTCGAGCACAGCAGAAGCAGGCCTCAGAACACTCCAAGCAGCCTTTGGAAGGCACAGCCCATGGAATGATTCTTGCTACTCCCCAGAGGAGGAGGAGACAAGTCAGGGTGATACTACTGAGGGGAACAGAGGCAGTAGTGTGTGGAGGAAACAGGATGTCACAGGAGGTGTGCTGTCTTCCAGGTGCAAAGATTCACGATGTGACAGAGAAGTTGCCAAGTCTTATAAAGCCCACTGACTACTACCCCTTCTTTCTGATTCATGTGGGTACAAATAATACTGCCACACACAGGAAGGGACTATGAGACACTGGGCAGGGAGCTGAAGAGACATCACTCCTTCCTGTTGAAGGTTGTGGCCCAAGAAGAGAGAGGAAAATACTTGGAGTAAACCACTGGCTGCGCAGGTGGGTCGTCCGGAAGAATTTGGCTTCTTGGATCATGGTCTCTGCTTCCTTGAGGTCAGACTTCTGGCGAGAGATGGGCTGCACCTCACAGCAGTTTGCCAAGAGTGTGTTTGCCAAGAGTCTGGAGAATCTAATCAGGAGAGCTTTAAACTAGATCTTGAGGGGGAGGGAAAAACAATAGGAACAGCAAAAGAGCACCTGGAAATGGGGATAATAGCTTCATTGATGCACAGGAAACTGAGCTGGTGCTCCTGAAGACTGCTAAAAGGCAAGAAACTGCAGGAAGGAAGCAGCTGCAGGGAACAACTCATGGTTTCAGTTGTCTACACAAATGCACAGAGTATGGGAAACAAACAAGATGAACTGGAGCTTTTAATACAGGACAGCAAACAGGCATTACTGAAACCTGGTGGGATGAGACTCATGACTGGAATGTAGGAATTGAGGGGTATAACCTGTTCAAAAGGAACAGACCACACTGGAAGGGAGAAGGAGCAGCATTATAGATAAAGGATGTGTATACTTGTAAAGAATTCCATGACCTGGAGCATGAAAAGCAGATTGACAGTATAGGAGAAAAAAATTGTAGGAGAGAGAAAGAGCAGTGACCTTACTGTGGGTGTCTGCTATAGACTGGCAAGCCAGACTGAAGACTCGGATGATGCCTTACTAGAGTAGATTACCAAACATTCAAAAAGGAAAGAAATAGTAATCATGGGGGACTTCAACTTCCCCAATATCTGTTGGGACTCAAACTCTGCCAAGAGTGTAAAGTCTGACAGATTCCTCCATTGCATCGCTGACAATTTCATTTCTTCTTCCTCTAACTTCTGCTCAGTGTCCTGCCGCCAATGCCCTGGCTCTGAGACTTCCTCCTCTGGGGTTCCCTGGCTGCTGCCCCCCCCCCCACTCCTCTTCAGCCAGTCCCTGACACCAGGGGAGATGGCTGGTGGGTTCAGCCCGGTCTGAGGCTGCTTCCGATGTTCCTTTGAGCTCCCTGCTCCTCCCCGTTGGTCTCTGGCTTGCTGTGCCCCCTCCTGCACCTCGACTTGGGACAGAAAACTTCCGTCCTCCGCTAGCGCTTCAGAGGAATGGGGGTGCCCCGCTGTTTCATGTTTGCAAAGAAACCTCCTCTCTGCCTCTCTCCTCCCCTGCAGGTCACAAACATAAAGAAGACGCTGAAAGCCACAGCCTCCTCCTCGGCCCAGGAGATGGATCAGCAGCTGGCGGAACGGGAGTGCCCCCCGCACACGGAGCAGAGGCCGCCCACCAAGAAGATGTCCAAGGTCAAAGGGCTGGTCTCCAGCCGCCACTGATGCCTGCACGGCGGCAGCAGGGCGTTCCAGGGCCCCTGAGCGACTCTGGCTCCTCTTTCCAGCAGCAGCTTGTGAGCCGTTCTGCGTTCTTTCAGGCTGCGGGGGCGGGAGGGCGGCCCAGGCGGGTCCATGTTTGAACTAGCAAGGGACACTGCCAAGCTCGCAGTCACTCAGGGCAGCCCTTCAGCACCATAGCTGCTTCTTTTTCTCCTTTTTATTTTTGAGGAACACAAGGGCACCATTTGCTCTCTGATTTGGGGACAGGAGGCAGAAGCAGGGCACAGTTCCCCTGGGGCTCCTGCAGTTAGCCGCAGCCTCCTCCCCAGGTTGCCCTGCTCCACATTCCTTGGCAGCAGAGGTCCCCGGGCAGTGAGATTTGCCTTCAGGCTGGGAGAGGTGGCAGGAGGGAGGGAGGGATTTCTTCACTTAACCCCCAGCTCTGCCACATACCAAAGGTGACGCTGTGCCCCTGGCCCAGGCACTGGTTCTCGTTGCTACCTTCTTACTTCCCCTGCTCCTTTACAACGGCGTTTTGTCTTAGGGTGCAACTCTCTACCTCACGCTGCAGGGGGGTCGGGCTGTGTTTACTTGCCACCTGCTCTGCTGACCTCCTCAGCCCAGGTAAAAGCCCCTTCCCTCTCCTGCCGGCTTTTTAAAGTCCTTCAGCTCTGAAGGGGAGGAAGTTGGGGCAGGAAGAGTGGAGCCCGTGGGGGGAAAGCTGCTTTTTCCAGCCGCCGGCTGCCGCTGCTGCCGCTGCCTCCTCCTCCCCCCCCTCTTCCTGACCACCCTCACAAGGGACGGGGTTGTTGCTGAAGTTGTGCGCTCTCAGTGTGTGTTCCACGGTCATAGTTCCCCTCCTCCCGAAGCCTTCTGAAGTGTGTTGCGTTAGAGTCTCCCTGGGCAAAAGCGAGCGCTGGGAAAAGAGGTTCCCCTCTTGGTCTCCCAGCCCTGGGGACACTCCAGCGGAGGCAGCAGCAAGCAGGAGGGGTCACCTCTGCCGGCCTCTGCCAGACTTAACAGAACTTGAACTGCTTTCTGGTTGTATTTGAACCCCGTGGACCCAACCTCCTCCCCACGCCCCCGTTTTTGTACATTTGTTGGGAGGCTTGAGAATTTACAGCCTTTTGTATTTTATTTGATATTTGTTACAAACTTAATTGAAAGTGACTTTGTCAGAAGGATTGTTTTCTTTTCTATTAAAAAAAAAAGTCAGCGTTGAAATTCATACCCCTGGCTGGAAGCTCAGTGTTTTTTCATTAAGTTGGTTTTAGGCTTCAGAGAGCTCTGGCAGGTAGAGCAAGGCACTCAGGGGGCGGCAAATGATACAAATCTATGGCACAACCACATGTGTATACTTCTGGCCGCCTCCCCTCAAAAAAGGACATCTTAGAGTTGGAAAAGGTTCAGAAAAGAGCAAGTGATCAAGGGGTTGGAGCGACTCTGAGATTCCCAACGAGCAGAGTCGGATACAGAGCTCCAGGCTCGTGTGAGGCAGCCGCACCATCCTTCTGGGATCCAAACGAGGTCAAACTGCAGTTGCAGTATATTTAGGGCCAGGGCAGGCTGGGGCAGTTGTGGTCATGCAGACCACCACCAGAGAGCAGCAAGGCCCCGTGGGGGGCAGTAGCAGCAAGCAGGGGGGCGGGAGCCCCTCCCATGAAACACACGGGGTTCACGGCAGTGCAGTTTGCATACAATCGCACGTTTTCAAAAATTAATTTATTGCTGAAAATGGCATCCCACCTGCTGCACATCCTATGGGGAGGCAGAACACTGGCTGGCTGTGCTCATGAAAGAACCACCTTCAAGCTCTCTAAGGCAATACAGAGAAATGGGTCCAGGTGGGCTTTGAGATCTGTGAGCCTCAGGCTTCCGGAGCTGGAGCAGGGGATTTCGACAGTGGAAACGGCAGGGATGATGTGTTAAGTGCCTTGGGTAGAAATCTGGGCTCCACAGACAATAATGAGCTCCACCACTGGCGCGTTGCGTGTGGTGTTGGCCTCTCTCGATGCCAGCAGCATACCCTGCTGTGAAACCACCTGATCCCAGTGCCTCATGGGGAGTTGGCTAGCTAAATTGCCAGCGGGGTAGGAAAGGAGAGGTCGCGTTTTCCATGTGACGTCGAAAGGCACGTGCAAGTTGCCTCCTTCCTTCAGTACCTGAGCCCATCAGCAGCGAAGAAAACCCGAGAGCTTGGTTGGTTAGAGCGTGGTGCTGGTAACTCCAAGCTTGTAGATTCGATCCCCGTCAGGGACAGCTACGTATTCCTGCATTGCAGGGGCTTGGACTGCATCATCCCCGGGGTCCCTTCCAGCACACTGCTTCTATACAGTCTTTCCTGCCAACCTTAGCCACTAAGGAAAGAATGGTGCAATAATCCAATAAATACTCCCTCCTAAATATGAAATGTGGGGCGCAGGTGGCACTGTGGTCTAAACCACAGAGCCTAGGGCTTGCCGATCAGAAGGTTGGCGGTTCGAATCCCCACGACGGGGTGAGCTCCCGTTGCTCGGTCCCTGCTCCTGCCAACCTAGCAGTTCGAAAGCACGTCAAAGTGCAAGTAGATAAATAGGTACCACTCCGGCGGGAAGGCAAACGGTGTTTCCATGCGCTGCTCCGGTTTCGCCAGAAGTGGCTTTGTCATGACCCGGAAGCTGTACGCCGGCTCCTTCGGCCAGCAAAGCGAGATGAGCGCCGCAACCCCAGAGTCGTCCGCAACTGGACCTAACAGTCAGGGGTCCATTTACCTTTTTTAATATGAAATACCTGGTTCAGCTTTGATCCCATCCCACCCATACTATGGCGGGGGTGGGGAGCTTGTGGCCCCCAGAAGATGCTGGAGCCAGTTAGAGTTGGGAGTGCAACAAGATTTGAAGGGACACCAGTTCCCCATCCTTGTGCCTCATGACCAGGAAGCAAAAAAGGCCCTCCAAATCTCCAGCTGGTCCTCTGAGCTGTCTAGGCCACACCTCTCCCTGACCTGCAGTCACCCCACCCGGTATTTTTGCCTGGTTGGAAGTTGCCTTGAGCCATGCTGATGTCTCTTGCTTGTCCAGATGGAGGAAACAGAGGAATCAGCCTCCTTTCCAAAGGCAAAGTTGACATTTGTTGTTCCACAGGTGGAGCCTTCCTTGCCACTGAGCCTTCTGATGTGTGAGAGGGAAACCCATACCTGTTGAACATCTGCCTTTTGCACACCCCTTAAAACCGGGTCACGAAAGCTATGGTCCTCCGGGGGTGGGCTGCACTACAGCTCCCATCATCCCTGGTAGCCGGTCATGCTGGCTGGGGCTGATGGGAATTGGAGTCCCACATTCATCTGGAGAGCCACAGGCTCCCAATCTCTGTAAGCCACACTGCACCCTCTAGTAGACCAGGGTGTCTGGATCTGTGTGAGATGAGCGGGCTGCAATTTGGTCCCTGGCAGGTGCCTGCTGCGCATCATCCTGTGCAGGCAGCCAGGCACGTCGTCAGAAATCCGGGTGAAGGCAGGACCGAGGTCTCTGAGCTGCAGCCGGCCGACTGCCGTTAACTGGCTGCCTGCTCTGCTGCACTGCTGCCAGTGGCCTCATTGGCGCCTTGCGACAGAGCCCAGCTGTGCTAAGGCGCCAGGCACCCTCTGGTTGCCCCTTCTCGGCTTTCACGGAGGGACATGCCAGCACCGCCTCACAACTTGTCTTCTGCCCTCCTCCCCAGCCGGATCACATGGGCAGAGCTGGATCACCTGTTTCAGAGGCCAGTGCTGGAAACAGGTGAGATTCTTCCAGCAGATGAAAAGTGTCTGGCAGCTCGGGCAAAGCAAGAGAGAGCTTATGCACCTTTTAACTTTCCTGCAAGCAAGGCTTGCAGAAATTCCCTCTTTTATGCAACTATTAAAGGTGCAGGAGCCCTTGTCCTCTCTGTTCATCTAGCCGCCCAAGTTTTATTTAGATGATTTATATGCCACCTTTGCTCAAGTCACAGGGCAGTTTGCAACAGGCAAAAAGATTTTAAAGGCTCCATTGAAAACACTTAACAAATTGCTAACAGCAGCAACTGGGTCTCTCCCAATGCCTGCTGAAAAAAAGATGTGTCTTAACATCCGCTTAAAGTTATGAAGAGGTAGTGCCAGAAGCGCCTCAGTGGAGGGAGGGAGTTCCACATACAGGGAGCCACCACCGAAAAGGCCCTCTCTTGTCTTCACAGCACCACAGATCTCATACAGAGGAGAAGGAAGAACCCTCTTGACAACCTCATCTGCCCAGGCAGAGCTGAACGGAAGAAGTTGGACAATGGGAGACTGTAATTCTGCCATATGCTAGGGGTAGGCAGAAGGCAAGTCAGGACCTACTACAGGTTTTACGGCCAGAAGACAAATTTTCAGCTCTCCCACCCCCTTGGCTCACTTTGACAGGTTATTCTCCCATGAGATCTCTGAGTGATTTGCAGGAGACTGGCGAGAGTTTCGGACTGAATTGTATTAACAACATCAAAACCCACAAATTGGCTCTCCCCCAACTGGTGAAATGGGGGGGGGGAGCAAAGCAGGGTGGAAATTTTGTTCATGGCAGGACTGTGAGTGCAATTAAAACCAATTCTGACTGGCTTAGCACCCTGGTCAGGAGATCCAGGAGTTCTGGTAAAGAAACCCAAAACATGTTGGACAAGCCTGAAAACTGCCCATCTCCTTTCTTTTTGTCCCACCACAAAACATGTAGCGCAGGATTTTGAAGTGCTGCAATAACCTCCTAGCAGAGGGCTTGTCAACCTGGTCCCTAATGTTTCAGGATTCTGGGTAAGCGGTAGGGGGTTCTACGGCATCTGGTGGGCAGTAAGGAAATGTTACCATCAAGAAAGATGCATTAGTGGGCAGTAGGTATAGAAAGGTTGGCTACTCCTGTCCTAGCAGATGGCATTATGGGCAGCGGCACTCCTTGGGCAATTTTCAGCTCAAATATTGTTTATTGATGGACACAGGAGGTCCCAGGTCGTACCCCTGGCATCTCCCACTGCAGCTGGCAATTCGGACATGTGACTCTCTCACTGCTCTTGGACTGCAACTCACGTCAGTCCCAGCCAGCATGATGGGAACCGGAGTACAACCCCATCTGGAGGGCCATTTATGTTCTGCATTGTAGACGGGGACGAGACCCAAAGCAAAATGAGTACCCCAAATCATCCATGACCGAAAGCCCTTCCCATCAACACCACTTCTGAGAAAACTGGAGATCTTACTTAGTTACCAGCTACCAATTCTAATATATTTACAGCAGCTGAGGTCTTTTTCCAAAACCAACAACTCTTCGAGGAGTAAAAAGAAAGACAGGTTACAAATGGTACATGGAATGGTGGTTTTTTTTTCCTTCAACATTTTCCAACGATTTAGGACGGGGAAAAGAAGTTACAATGCTAGACTCCTTTTCATTTAGTTACATAAATAAAATTTTTATAAATATCTCTTTATAAACAATATATAAATAGCTTTACAACATAAATACATTTATGCGTGACATGAATGTACAAACAGCTTCCTCAGTCTCTGGGCTTGGAGCGGTCCTTTGTCGTGGGTGGGTTGTTGGTGTGTAGGATACATATATGTGTGTGTGTATATATTGGGTATGATAGGAAAAGAGCTTTTGGATTTCAAAAACAAACCCACCCCGGACACCCCACCCTCACCACTAACACCCCCCCCCCAAAAAAAATTGCTGGTTCTGCTACGAGTCCTCGTACCAATAGGATAAGCCCAGCCAAGCCTTTTTCGGGTGCCATCAACATTGACCCTTCATGACGGTGAGGAGATGGCCAAGATATGTCCTTGGGATGGGGTAATGGAATGCAGAATAACCCTCGTCAGTTCAAAGACCTGGAATGAGAAAAGAGGTGATGGGTTAGGAACTTCCCAGGTCATCTCTAGGTAGATAGGTTAAGAAGTAAGTTATACATATATAGTGCTATTTTCCTAGAAAAAGAGGTGCTGAAGCTCACCACGAACTTCTACCTTGTTCTCTTAGAATGGGAATGGAACCCACCTGCCTCCTCTTTGGCTTCCTTCCCCCACCCTGACTGAAAGCAAATCCACCTTTTCTGATGCAGCACTACACAGTGGGCGCTGCGTGACGACAGCCTTACATTTCTCTGTATACAGGAAGATATGGTATCTAGTTTTGTATCTGTATGTAACTGTAAACGGGACACAGCGTATTAATCAAGAAAAGGTCGCAGGATAATACAAGAGCTTGTATAAAAGGTAGCGTTAAGTTAACTCTGTCTAGCGGTGTGCTTTCTCCACCGGGGAAATGTTTATCACCAGCAGAACATCGCAGTGCAAGAGAGTGCATTCAGCAGGCTGCTGGCGACGTTGCTGCACAATAGATTGTGTTAACCTGTTGCGCAAGGAGTTTCCGCTAGTGGAGCTGTTGCGTTGGGACTCCTTTGAAGCGCAGTATTATAATTCTAGCGGGCAGAGAACATTGGAACCAGCCCAATAGATCATTCATCAAAGCAGACCACGACATAACAATATTAGGAGGATAAGAATGAAAGAAAGCCCCCTCAAGCTAAAGATTTTAAACCTGCCATTACCAAGGCGGTGTCTCACATGCTTAGGGGCTAGAAATTGAACAAACGATCCTGTGCATGCACATGCCTACAGCTGCATATAAAAGCAGAATAATTAGCAATAATTACACCAACTCATATCTATCGCAGTAGTTGAGACAATTAGCAAAGAAAAGACATAGCAAAGACGTTTGACCATCTAAATGGAGGGTTCTTTGTTGCGTTGCCAAGTTGTGGGGCTAAGTGGGCATGTTTAGGATCCAGTTTAAGTTTCCCCCCCTTACTGGTCCCATCCCACTTTTGGGGGGCTTAACACCAGCCTCAGCCTGAGCCCCTGCTGAGCAGGAATGAGCAAATTATGCTGGTTTATCTTTGGCTCAGTCAGATATCCAGTGCATCTTAAACTGCTTAACCCAGCAGATCTTGCCATAGGATTGCCCCGCAAGAGATGTTCCTTTAAGTTGATTAATCATCTGCCTTGGAGCCACAGGAAGGCAGCCTGGCTACTTTGCTGCTCTTTTTGGAAGCTTCCTCTCTGGGGAAGGGCTGGCCAGTCCAAGCCCAGGTTAAATTCAAAGAAGCCTGCGAAGGGAGAGCAGGGGCAAGTCGCTAGCTGGAGAAGCTACAGGGTGAGCTGGAAGATCTGTCAGTCTTCCCAAGTATGCTGAGAAGTACCGTATTTTTTGCCCTATAGGACGCACTTTTCCCCCTCCAAAAATGAAGGGGAAATGTGTGTGTGTCCTATGGGGCGAATGCAGGCTTTCCCTGAAGCCTGGAGAGCGAGAGGGGTCGGTGTGCACTCTCGCTCTCCAGGCTTCAAGAAGCTATCCGCAAGCCTTGCAAGCCCAGCGGAAGGTCCCGCCGGCTCGCAAAGCTTGCGGGCAGCAGCCTGCAGCCCGCAAGCCCAGGGGATAGCGGGGAAGTGGAGCGCCCTCACCCCGCTATTCCCCGACCTGATCTGGAGGCTGGTGGGGGGGGGGGAGAAGCAAGCTTGCTTCTCCCCATCGCCAGCCCCATAAGCTCGGGGGACAGCGGGGCAAGCCGCTGCCCCACAGAGGCTAGAGAGGCTGTCCCTGAAGGCAGAAGAGGGAGACGGAGCGCTCCGTCTCCCTCTTCTAGCTTGGGGATGGCTGCGCAAACCTGGGGGGGAAATAAAATTTTTTTCCTTGATTTCCCCCCAAAAAAGCTAGGTGCATCCTATGGGCCAGTGCGTCCTATAGGGAGAAAAATACGGTACATCTATCTATCTGTCTGTTACATGTATATCACAGCCTTTTGCCCAAGTGCTCAAAGTGATGTGTGTGGTTCTCCCCACCTTCTCCCATATTTTCTCCCCACAACAACCCTGTGGCATAGGACAGGCTGAGAGAATGAGACTGGCACCCAAGGTCACCGGGTGAGCTTTGTGGCCAAGTGGGGGTTTGAACCCCAGTCTCTCCCAGGTCTCGGCCCGACATTCTAACCACTATGTGGCACTGCCTCTTTTGCTCTAACCCAGGGGCCCCCAAACTAAGGCCTGCGGGCCAGATAAGGCCCGAGGGACTCGTTTATCCGGCCAGCAGTGACCCCCGCCGCCCGCTGCCGCTGCCCGCTCTTACCAGCACTGCGCTGCGCGACTGGCCACTGAACACCAGAAATAGCTTGTGCGCATGCACAAGTGTTATTTGCGCATGCGCATGCGTTATTTGCACATGCACAAGCATTATTTCCGGTGCACATCCAGGTCGGAGGAGGCCCATGCACATGCGCATAAGCTATTTCCGGTGCTCCTCTGACCCGGAAGTGCACCAGAAATAGCGTATGGGCATACACTCCCCCACCCTCCGGCCCACCACATGATCGGCGCTGGAGACACCAGCCCGAGGTGCGGTAAGTTTGCTGACCCCTGCTCTAACCACTAGACGACACTGGCTCTTGTAGCAACTGCGCCAACTGTTTCTAAGCATATAAATCAGCATAGGCACACATCCTGAAGCTCTCTGTCCTCTGGCAATGCACTGGCGCCCCCCTCAATGTGTCTGTCTCTACATAAGAAAAACACAGCAAGGGAAGAGACTTGGAGCAGCCGAAACAGCATGGGGCGATCTGCAACCTCAGCTGCGCTTGTCTTCTCGAAATGAGCAAGTGAGAGCCACTCGCCCATCCATCTGAACCCTCATAATGAGCCCCTGGCCTGGGCGCTTTTCACGGTTTCCTAGTAAACCTGCTGCCGACGCCTGGGAATGCATATCTGCGCAAGAGGGCTGGAGGAGGGAGGCTGAGCTCCTGGCGGAGAGAGGGGCAGCTCTGGGGAAACCATCAATGTGGTGTTGTTTGCAGCCGGTGCTCTGCAGGAGCAGGGGAATTTGCCCCCGGCCCTGGGTTCAAAGGGGTCGTGCGAACAGCCCTAGCTGGAAAGGAACCTGTTGCTTGCACACCCTTCTCCCGGACCTGCAGCACAGACAGGGGGTTCTTGGCTGCACAGCAGTTGTGGCTTGATCACTCTGTACACAACGGATCCCATTGCATGGATGCCTCGCCATTTATGCTCAGAATCCTCTGCAGCTCTGAAGAGAAGGTGGAGCCACTCCCTGTGATCCATCCCCGGTGGGTTCCCCCAGGAACCTGGGCTTTCCCCGAGGAGACGCCTTTGGCACTGGGCACTGATGGTTGGGTCCACAGGCCCCCTGGGGTATCAAGAGGAGAAAACCCCACTGCTGGAAAACCAGTTATCCCAAAGGCATCAATGGCTGTGGCCTTTGAATGAGCTGGGAGGCAGCGCTGATGGGCAGGGGAGTTCCTCCTGTCCATTACTACGTAACCCAGCTATCAAACCAGTTGCTCCAGGAGCTGGCTGGGGTGCCCATAGTCCCAGCTGTGCAGTCCCTGCACCAGAGGGAACCTCTGGCTTGGGCTATGACCCCCCCCCTTTGTGGTGGGCATCCCTGTGGCCTTTAACCCTTGCCTTGATGTTGCTGAGGTCCTGCCAAGCTACCAGATAGCAGGCTGCTGAAACCAGAATCTATGCAGGATAAGCACTACTTTCCTCACACTGTCCCTCCACTGCCCCACCAAGGCTGCCAACTAGAGGAGGAAACGACAGGGAGCTTTGACCAGGCAGCGGGCAAGGCCTGGGGCACCCTTTCAGCCAAGTGGGGCTGTTTGGCTGCCTCTTTGGGCCACTTGCCTGTTGGGATAGATGATCCTCTGCCTCCCTTTAAAGGTAAAGGGACCCCTGACCATTAGGTCTAGTCATGGCCGACTCTGGGGTTGTGGTGCTCATCTCGCTTTATTGGCTGAGGGAGCCAGCGTACAGCTTCCGGGTCATGTGGCCAGCATGACTAAGCCACTTCTGGCGATCCAGAGCAGCGCACGGAAACGCCGTTTACCTCCCCGCCAGAGTGGTACCTTTGTATCTACTTGTACTTTGACGTGCTTTCGAACTGCTAGGTTGGCAGGAGCAGGGACCGAGCAATGGGAGCTCACCCCGTTGTGGGGATTTGAACTGCCGACCTTCTGATCGGCAAGTCCTGGGCTCTGTGGTTTAACCCACAGCGCCACCCGCATCCCTTACATCCCTTTCAATGCTGTAATTCTGTGATTCCCCACTAGCCAGCTCCCTGGCCTCGCCAGCCCCACTCTCAGACGTGGTGACTGTGGCCATGGATTCCCCTCATTTTCTGCACCATAGATACCACTGCTGCTACTGCCCTCGCCTTCTGCAACCCTCCCATTCACAGGGATTGGATGCTGCAAGCGTTTCAGGCAGAGCATCTGCCCAAACATGGCATGTTCCTGTGCCCAGCTGGCAACCTCAAGAGACACTTGGACATGTCCCCCACAACCTGCTAGTCTCTCCTGCAGATCAGCTCCAGCTCATTTCAAAGGGGATCTGCACTAAACTTTGCAGTGAATTGTAGTGGGCCCCTCCGCTGCAGTTGGTTCCCCCCCCCTTCAGAGACCACCACCTCACATGGCTTCAAGGCTTCAGAGCTCCGTCCGCTAACAGTGAACACCCCGGTTTAAAACAGCTCTGCTAAAACTTCGCTTCCTGTGCCCTGTGAACAGCATTCCCAAGGCCACACAAATAGCCTTTTATATATTTGAACATGGCTATCATATCACCCCTTAACCTCCTCTTCTCCAGGCTAAACATGCCCAGCTCCCTTAGCCGTTCCTCATAAGGCATTGTTTCCAGGCCTTTGACCATTTTGGTTGCCCTCCTCTGGACACGTTCCAGTTTGTCAGTGTCCTTCTTGAATTGTGGTGCCCAGAACTGGACACAGTACTCCAGGTGAGGTCTGACCAGAGCAGAATACAGTGGCACTATTACTTCCCTTGATCTAGATGCTATACTCCTATTGATGAAGCCCAGAATTGCATTGGCTTTTTTAGCTGCCGCGTCACACTGTTGGCTCATGTCAAGTTTGTGGTCAACCAAGACTCCTAGATCCTTTTCACATGTACTGCTCTCAAGCCAGGTGTCCCCCATCTTGTATTTGTGCCTCTCATTTATTTTTTTTGCCCAAGTGCAATACTTTACATTTCTCCCTGTTAAAGTACATCTTGTTTGTTTTGGCCCAGTTCTCTAATCCTTTCAGGGGGTTGGACCAGATGACCCCCGTGGTTCCTTCCAACACTATGATTAATTTAAATGGGCAGCTGGATCGGAGGGAAGCTGTGGGCAGACATCAGACACCTTTCCAAACCTCTGCCCAGCTGGATCTTCACTGGGGAAGGGGCTGTATGGCATGGGGAGGCTGGTACATTGGGGAAAGTGGGGCCCCGCCCTCAGACAGCCCTTACCTGCCCCTCTTCCTTCTTACAACCAGACTGAGTTGGCTCTGCCGCCACCTACTGGCAGCCTCCATGACTTCTGCCCTACTGGTCGCAATGGGCACCAGCCACCACTGTGTATGACAACCCTGACACTGACCCATACGCTGTCTGGAACTGGTCCTCTCCAGCCTCCTATTTTAGTTTTCGGCTCTCAGCAGGTGCCTTAGCCATCTTTGCTATGCCGGCGGCAGGCAGGAGGCTCTCTGCAAGGCAGCAAGGGGGATGTATAAATACATAAGGAGCCCTCCCCAAAAAATACCCTTTGGATTGTTTGAAGGCCTAACTATAGGAATAACTATAATTATTCGCAGCGCCTAATTTGAGAGGAAGCAGGTGTGAGCCAAATCTGAGGGCTGTCTTCAGGAAAAACAGCACCCTGCTCCACACATGTGGGGGGCTGGCCAGTTTTGGATCTGAGGCATTTCTCACTGCTCCACACCCCAAACCCTCACTGTTTTGACCTCCGAGCAAAATATTTAGTTATTTTGTGGTCTGCCTCTCGGACCCCTGCAGATAATTTATGCACTTGCCTTTAGGGAATAATTTGCTCAGATGTTCTCCTTCAATGCCCCAAAATTATTATACACACTCACGTCAGAGGAGTGGATTTGGGGACAGTGCACCAGTCTTGTGGAAATAGTGTTGGGGCTACATTGTGTAAGCCTTTTTAAAAAGAAAAAAAAATATCCTGTTCAAATCTCACATTTACCAAGAACCTGCTATGTGGCCTTAGCGAAGCTTCTATATTTTGGCATCATTCCTGCCTCCAAAGTGGGAACAAGAACCCTGGCCTAACTTAAAGGCTGGTTTTCAATATTATCCGGACATGAAAAGCGCTTTGAGAACTCAAAAGCGCCACATACTTGCATGTTTGATTTATGGCAAATTCATGCAAGAGACGGGTGGGGTAGGAGAGCTGGGGGTGGGGGTGGGGATCACATCTGGCAACCAAGGAGACTTAGTTTGGTCAGAATCAAGTAAACACTTCCAGAATTACGGTAGTTACAGATAGGTAGCCGTGTTGGTCCGCAGTAGTCGAAACAAAGAAACAAAAATTCCTTCCAGTAGCACCTTAGAGACCAACTAAGTTTGTTACTGGTATGAGCTTTCGTGTGCATGCACACTTCTTCAGATACACATATTCTTCAGGTATGAGCTTTCGTGTGCATGCACAGTTCTGTGTATCTGTGCATGCACATGAAAGCTCATACCAATAACAAACTTAGTTGGTCTCTAAGATGCTACTGGAAGGATTTTTTTTCCAGAATTAACTTTCAATATATTACTTCCGGTCAACGAACCACCATAGCTGCTAGATGGCTATGAAAATTTGTGTCCCAGGCTTTTTGGACTCGTCTACCCATGTGCCGTCTGAAACCAAAGCGGCACATTGGTTGCCAGATGCGAAATAGATGGGCATTATTTCCAGCTCTCCTACCTCACTAGAGGGCCATCAAGGGCGACTAGCCAGGGCGACTAGGCTCTCCCTCCACAGCTGCAGGCAGCAGTGCTTTCAAAGAATAGTTTGTCTGGATTCAAGGACAAGGGAAACGCTCCCTTCCTGTGGTTTCCAGAAACTGGTATTCGGAAGCATATCTGCCTCTGAACATGGAGGCAGCGCATAACCATTGTGGCTAGTAGCCCTCAATAGCCCTCTCCTCATGAAATTGTCCAACCCTCTCTTACATTTAGGTTCGTGCCAGCACCAGATTGAGGGCTGTGTGGGCAGTTCTGCTGTGCAGGGCACTGAGTGAAGGGGGCGACCAGTTGGGAAGATCCATTTGGGGGTGCCAAATGTTGACCTCGCACAGGGCGCTATATTAGGAAAGATGACCAAAGAGTCTGCCCCAGTTGGTGGCCATTGCCAATGGCGGACCTCTCAAATTTCAGCGGCGCCCTGCGCATCGCCATGCCTGAGGTTCCGTGCCAGGGGTGCCAACTTGAATAAAATATTGGGGGGGGAGGACAGGGAAGCCCCGCTGCGCAGAACTGATTACATGACGCAGTGCCTGCGCACCATTTGAATGACGATGCCCTTCAACTTTGGGGCAGCCTGGCCCACTCAGATATTTTAGGGGAGGGGCGAAGACCCCCATGTCACCAGGGAGTTGGCTCCCAGGCTCCGTGCCCAGTGCGGCAGAGCTGGGAGCACTCCTCTAAATTCTTCTCTGATATCACTGCCTCCTGTGGAAAGGAGTTCTGTAGATTAACTACGGGCTGCGAGAAGAAGGAAGGAGAGAACCACGTGCGCCCCCTCGAGCTACTGGGAGGGAAAGGTGGGGTACAAGTGAAACACACAGACAGACAGACAGACAGACAGACAGACAGACAGACAGACAGACAAGGAGGGGGTTTGAGGCGCTGAAAGTTAGAGCGCTCTCACTTTTGCGCTAGCGTTAAAACCAGCGCCGTCTCGGCTTGGGATGGACGGCAGCGCGCGCTGTCTACTCACCGCCGCTAGGTGTCGCCCGCAGGCCGCCTCGACGGCTCAGCAGCCCAGGCCGCTAATGGTGCCGATGCGGTCCAGCTTGAGGCCGAAGCAGCTCTTGGTGGAGCCCTTCTTGGAGGGGTTTTTGAAGCGCCGCGACCCTCCGCCGCCGCCGCCTCCTCCTCCGCCGGCGTGGTGCTCCGGGTGCGCCCCCCGCGCCCAGGTGGCCCGCGACTGCTTGGTGTCGGTGCGCAGATCCCGCATGAGCCTCGACGACGAGCCTTTGCCCTTCTGCTGCGACGAGGAGCCCTGCTTTCCGCCGCCGCTCCGCCCACCGCCCGCCGCGGGCCCCGACGACGCCTCCAGCAGCTCCGCCAGTTCGCGCCCCAGCGCCGCCAAGCTGCCCGACGGACCCTGCGCGGAGGAAGCGAGATAGAGGGGTGAGCGGGGTGCAAGTGGAGGGAAGGAGGGGCAGAGCAGCCCCACTGCAGCAGCAGGAAATAACAGCCCAGGTGGTTTCTCCACTCGGCTCAGCCTGGCCGCCCCCTCGAGGAACCTCGGATTGCCCCGGGCTGCGGGGAGAGCGATGGCAGAAGGAGGAGGCTGGGTCGGTGCGGGTGAGAACGGGGCTCCCATCAGGACGCACCCCAACAGGAGGAGATTCCTGCCACCCCAGGGAGACCCCTCGAGGAATATCCCCCGTCCTGGGGACTGGGAGGACTGGCGGGGGCGGTGAATTGGGCAGGTGGCATCCGGCCGTCCTGCCCATTTGTCAAGCCCACCTCGCCACCTCAGCCTCAGGCCAAGAGGACTGTCCGGGTCACAAGTTTATTCGGGGAGAAGGAAGAGAAACGGCAACGCGGAGTGGGGGGGGGGGCTGGAGGGGCGAGCAGGAAATGCCGGTAAAAAGAGGTTTTTCTTTGGGAGCAGATCTCCCCAGATCAGACCTCCCCGACCCGATACAAAGTAGCCTCGATCTCGAGATTCACTTGGGAGAATAGTTCATGGAATCGCAGAGTTGGAAGGGACCCCGAGGGTCATCCAGTCTAACCCTCAGCGATGCAGGAATCACAGCGCCTGCTTGGCCGGTGAAGAGAACTGGGGGTCTCCTCCAGGAAAGCTCCCCCTCTTCCTTTTCTCTCTCCTCCGCCAGGGACAAGGACCCCCTCACCATTTCCACTATCACCCCTCAGATCTCCACAAGAGCACCCACCTTCGGTCCTCCTTTAGCGCTTTCCCCTCCGAAGGCGCGCCCGGGCGCCCGGTGGGTCTCCCAGCTTCCCGCCCCGTCTGCTTCTCCTTCTAGGGGGTGTCGAATCTTCCGCTCTATTTCCCTAGCGCCTCACCCCAAGGAGAGGCTCCTCTCCGCGGGCACGGAGCTCGGAAGCCGCCCGTCGCCGCTTGCCTGGACGCCCTCCCCTCTCCCTCTCAGCACCACGGGGCGATGGAGAGCAGCCGGCGGCAGCTGGAGTCGCCGACCCACCTACCCGGCCTGAAAGGAGGACGGCGGAGAGAGTGAGGGGCGTCCCTCTCATTCAGCCCTTCCTGCCCCACTCCCAGCAGAAGCCACCCCGGGCTGGACCGTCCGCCCCGTCGGGGATGCAAGAGGCAGGGGTACGCGGGCGAGAGGGATCCCGCTTCTACAGCCCAGGCAAGAGCGCGCCCGCTGACTCCAGAAAGTTATCCGGACCTCAGCTCTGCCCGTCAACCGGCTTTAAGGCAGGAGACGACAGCCACTCTTTCAGCCAACCACCCTAGAAAGCGGGGCAACTTAATCCGGATTAACGTTTCTGTGAGGACTCCGGCAGACCTCGCTTCTGCTCGTCTCCAGCCACCTCTCCTCACCTCATCCCGAATCTACCCGTCCGTCTATCCTTTCCCTCCCAGTCCCGAAGCTTCCAGGGATCGCCCCCGACGGAGAGGCAGCCCGGGACCTTTCCCGTCGAATCTCCCCGCGCCGCCTTACCTTCTGCAGGTTCTGCGGAGCCGGCTTCGCCTCCAGCGCCAGGGCGAGCAGGGCGAGGAAGAGTCCGCAAGCCACGACGTGAGAGATGTACATCCTGGACCGGGCGTCGGGAGAAGAGAAGGGGAGAAGGGGAAGGAGCAGAAGAGCGCGGGAAGGAGACTCGGGAGGCGGCGGCGGCGGGACGGGAGTCCCCTCGACGGCAAGGCGAGCGCAGCGGCGGAGGATCGACGGCCGGCGAGGCGCGCAGGCTGCAGGCTGTGTCCGTGGGAGGCGCGTCTGCAGATCAACCTCTCTCTCTCTCCTTCGACGGCCAGAACCGATTGTAGCGCCGGGATGGCCCTCGGCCCTTTATAACCAACCTGCGGGGTGATGTCATCCTCCGCCTCACTCGCACGCGCGCGGGGCGGGGGGGGGGGGAGGTGAAAGAGAAGCCGCGATCCCGGAGGTGGATTTCGCGCTTCTCACTCGATGGGGCGCACGGCGATTCTCGCTGGACGGAGAGCCTTTGGGTTACTAACCTGCAGCGCGTGGTTAGTAGAATACAATGGACGGGTGTTTGTGTGCATGGAATACGAGTCGTGGAGGTGAAACGGCCGCGCGCGGGGGGGACTTTAGGGAGCAGGCGGGCACGTCCTGGTGGTGGGGCGCTCTGCAGAGATGCCCCCCCCCTCAGCACCTGTAGGCTTGCAACGCGTGGGAGATCAGCACCGAAGACCCCGCACAGACTAGTGCAAACTTGTAATCTCTCTCACAGACACGTGTCACCATCACACGCGTACACGTGTCTCTCCAGAAATAACGTTGCTGCTTCCTACCTCCGGAGAACACATTGGTGGAGGTTGATTTAAGTGAGGGGGGGGGTTGTTTGATTTTTAGATTTAGGAGGATGGGACACACCGCGACACACATCAGATTGAAGCGTGCACAAAGTTCTTCTCTTCGGACTTTCGCCTGAAAGCCCACGGGTGAACCATTTTGAAACGGGGTCTCGGGGCGGCGTAATTTGTCAGCTAGAACTGTCGCTTTGGACGCTTGGGCTCCGAAGGCGGCAGCTTGGATTGCCCCCTCGGGGATCCGGGAGAGAAGGCGGCGAGATCCCCCTCCGCTGCTAACCGAGGAAGAGCTGGCGAGGCTGGGACTTCACCCGCGAAAAGCCTCCCGCGCGAGAGACGCGTGAGACGGGCAGGTTCTTGAAGACCTGGCAGCCGAAACTCAGCATGCAAAGTTAGGTATGCAAGCAAGCAAGAAGGCAAGAAGCAGCAGCCGCGTGTATCTAACAAGCAAGCTCGCGTACCAATGCTCGGGGAGCTGGTGTTGGAGTTCCACGCCTGATTGTGTACATACACACAGGCACACGCATGTATGGCTTGGTATATCTATCTATCTATCTATCTATCTATCTATCTATCTATCTATCTATCTATCTATCTACCTACCTACCTACCTATCTATCTATCATCTATCTATCATCTATCTATCATCTATCATCTATCATCTATCATCTATCTATCTATCTATCTATCTATCTATCTATCTATCTATCATCTATCTATCATCTATCTATCATCTATCATCTATCATCTATCTATCTATCTATCATCTATCTATCTATCTATCTATCTATCTATCTATCTATCTATCTATCATCTATCATCTCCCCTATATTTAGGGGAATGAGGTATGAGGGTCTTGTGGCATTTCTGTGCCTGTGTGTCCACACCCAGTGGTAGGAGAGGGGTTCAAAGGATCTCTCCCTCCTCCACAGATACAAGAGCATAACTGGATTGACTCTCCCGTTGTCATTTTCTTCTTGCTACTCTCTCCCCAGATTTGGGTTAGGGATGCAGGGGGTGGGGGATCCAACCCCTTCCTCTGGGTCTCTTCTGGCCGTGATCCGAATTGTCCCATTTCATGACTGCTATGGGGAGGATCAGTCGCTGCTGCCACAGAGCTGCTGCTTGATTTCCACTCCCCACTTTGGTCTCTCGGCAGGACCCCTTCCAGACCCTCACATAAAGACACCCCCTCTCCCCATCAGAATTAACACACACTTAAAAGGTTCCGTTATAAGCTGGTTTGAGACTTTAGCCGTCGCCCAAAATGGGCAGCAGAATCAAAGTGGATTTGCAACATTAGAGGAAAACGAGATGGGGAGGGCAGAGGAAAACAAGCAACCAATGTTGTCATTTCATTTGCTCATCAATTGAAATCACCCACTGCTTTGGCATCTTCCCCCACCTCTTCACCTCCCTTTACCTGCACTTAGAATGATACCTGATTTCCCTGCCCTTTATTCTGCCGGACCTTGTCACCTTGGAGTCCACTTTATCTGACAAAACAAGACTGCAGATTCTCTGTGTATCTCTTTTAGGGTGTAAGACTATAAGACCCATTGACAGACCAACTCTGCAGTACAAAGATGTCTGCAAACATGAGATGT
Organism: Podarcis liolepis; assembly: GCF_965112155.1. Lineage (NCBI taxonomy): Eukaryota > Metazoa > Chordata > Lepidosauria > Squamata > Lacertidae > Podarcis > Podarcis liolepis. Next base: position 99,260,242 of record NC_139556.1, on the reverse strand, counting down.
CTGCAAACTTGCAGATGTCCACAGTGCCTAGAGACAGACAAAATAATAAAAAAAAATCCTTCCAATAGCACCTTAGAGACCAACTAAGTTAGTTATGGAAGTGAGAGCTGGACCATCAAGAAGGCTGATCGCCGAAGAATTATGGTGCTGGAGGAGACTCTTGAGAGTCCCATGGACTGCAAGAAGATCAAACCTCTCCATTCTTAAGGAAATCAGCCCTGAGTGCTCACTGGAAGGACAGATCCTGAAGCTGAGGCTCCAATACTTTGGCCACCTCCTGAGAAGAGAAGACTCCCTGGAAAAGACCCTGATGCTGGGAAAGATGGAGGGCACAAGGAGAAGGGGACGACAGAAGACAAGATGGTGGGACAGTGTTCTGGAAGCTACCAACATGAGTTTGACCAAACTGCGGGAGGCAGTGGAAGACAGGAGTGCCTGGCGTGCTCTGGTCCAGGGGGTCACGAAGAGTCGGACACGACTAAACGACTAAACAACAACTAGTTAGTTATTGGTATGAGCTTTCGTGTGCATGTCTAAGGTGCTACTAGAAGGAAATTTTTTATTTTGTTTCGACTATGGCAGACCAACATGGCTACCTACCTGTAACAGGTTGTGCATCCATAGCTGTGACCAGAGGAGGAATGACCGCTGGGAGGAATCGCAGAGAGAAGAAAAGCCCTGGTGCATCTGCAGCAGCACAAGCGGACGCCTTCCTCTGCCCCAGCTGCAACAAAACATGTCTCTCCCACATCGGTCTCTACGGCCACAGCAGGCGCTGTAACTCTCAAATAGTTTGATTTTGCCTCCAGAGGCATCTTCTTCCATTGTCTCATGAGACAGTTGGGTGTCAATGTTAGGGGAACCAAAATGTTAGGTTCATTCAGAACCGGAACCCTTGAATTTGGTACAAAGCCACCAGCACAATCATCACTTGTTGTTTAGTCGTTTAGTCGTGTCCAACTCTTTGTGACCCCATGGACCAGAGCACGCCAGAGCACAATCATCACTATTTGTGTTTATTCATTACTTACTTTTTTTTAAAAGGCAGCTTGCAAAAAGACCTGTCAGTCATTCAAAACCGAATTCACAGAATAAAGCCCGATTAGAACAAAAATTACTAAAAGGTCTTCATCCAAGAATGAGAATAAAAAGGACAGATTCTGCCCCACCTTACTGAAAGATGAACAGTTGTGATGATTAGGCAGGGAAACAGACAACTTCTGTACACTTTCTCCCCAAAACAGGGAACTCCAGATGTATCTCAAATGGTTATATTAGCCAGAAAGCAGAGTTTAGGTATGCGTATCCCAAGAAGCTCAGAAACATTTTGAAAGGGAAACGTTTGTAGGTCTCTCTCTCATTCTCTCTCAACAGGGGGTCTCAAAGGGAAATGCTTGCGCTGCTCTGACATTCAGTACAAAACTGAAGTTTGGGCGGCACATAGCCTGAGTCCCTTTGAGTACTACTGAAGTCTTAATTTGGGGGATCTCTCTTTAGAAAGGTGGAGCTAGAAGTGAACCCCAAAGAAGTGAAGGTGCTTGCAGGACCATGTGGAGAGAAAGAAAAATGGGACATTTTCGTAGGAGAAGAAAAAACAAGCACATGAAACCATGAACATAAGACGTTGCTTTCCTAGAATCATAGAATTGTGGACTAGGAAGGACCACAAGGGTCATCTAGTCCAACCCCCTGCTCTGGAGACAGAGCTTCCTCCGCCCACTAACCCTCAGCGTTGCAATGGTAAATCCTGACCCGCAGGTGTTTTATTATTTTTATGACAGCCATACCTCTTGTATCCCAGCTTGATCACTGAGATCTTCTGTAGGAGTGCTTCTGAGCTGGCGAGACTCGTTCAACAACAACACTAAACCAAGCCTCTAGAGTCATTGGCCCAGTCCTGTGGAACTCTCTGCCACTAGAGATTCAGCAGGAGCCTTCTGTGGCAACTTTTAAACACACGCTGAAAACTTTTCTATTCTGAAAGACCTATAAAGGTAATTTAGACTACTTCGCCCACTATGGTCTACTGATGTATTTATTTATTATTGCTTTTAACTTTTTATGATTTTGCTGTCTAGTCTTATATTTTACTGTTGTTGTAAACCACTGTGATGTATTTTTTATGACACAGCAGTATATAATTATTTTTATAAACAAATAAAATAAATAAAGAGGACTGTTTTGCATTTTTGCTCACTGCAGACATTCTGGCTTCAAACTGGTAAAGCATGATATTCTTCATCTCAGGGTTGTGGGTTCGAGTTCCACGTTGGGTGAAAAATTCCTGCATTGCAGGGGGTTGGACTAGATGACCCTTGGGGTCCCTTCCAACTTTATAATTCTATGATTTTATGAAATCAATACCAAGGCAGATCCCACCCCCCTTTCTCGGCCCCCTACTACTTCTACTTTGCTGATGAAGAAGTTTTCTGGACTTGCTTGCTCCCTGTTTTGTGACTTTTGAGTTGGTAAGGGACTTTGGGAATTTTTTTCAATACAAAAGTTGGAGTTGAAGCCTTAACCATGTGCTAGCTCTTTCTGCGTTTAGCTTATTTTGTGTGTTTTCTCTCAAGTTGTGCATTTGGCAGACAGAGAAAGGGTAGAAACTGTCCCAGGAGATTAAATCTTTGACTTCATTCCGGCCTCCCTGTACCACTGTCTGTACTCCTGGGCTGCCTGTTATTCCCCCTGTCAACGGCTCCCAAAGGTCTCCAGCAGAGGGTCTTCCACAGATCTGCTGCTTTTCATCTCTCTCTCTCTCTCTCTCTCTCTCTCTCTCTCTCTCTCTGGGTCTGCAAAACATGTCCTTTGCCAGTGAGCTGTGACTCTCCTCCCTCCAATAGAAATAAAAGTCTCCATCTGCAAAAATTGCATTTGCTTGTGCTTGCTCCTTGTCATCCTGGCCATTCCCCTCTGTCTTCCTCTACGATTACGGTAAATTTTAGGCAGTGGATGCCTTGGGTCTCTCTTTCCTCCCGGCGGTGGGAAAGAACCACTGGCTGGGAGCATAGCTGCCCCAGTGAGGCCCCCGGCAAAGGAACCCAGGGCTTATCTAGATGTGTGAACATGGTTAGGCAAGCTCCCTGCTTCTCAGGTTTTGGAGTGAGCCCTGGTAGGCAGAGAAAGCTTTCTGGAAGGCAATGGGCGAAAGATGTGGGACATAACCATAGCTGTCAATGCTTCCCCCTTTTTTTAAGGGAAATTCCCTTATTCCGAATAGGATTCCTCGTCAGAAAAGGGAAAAGTTGACAGCTATGGACATAACATACAAATGGCGGATTGGGAGAGGCTATCGAAAGCCGATCTGAAATTTACGGTTCTTCATTGAAAGAAACACATTGATCTGTGCACGTTCGCAACCCGCAGCGTTCGCAACCCGCAGCGGCATGTCTGCGCACACACGGCTTGTGATTCAGCGCTTCTGCACATGTGTAAAGTACGATTTAGCGCTTCTGCACATGTGCAACCCCTGAAACCCGGAAATAACCTGTTCCAATACTTCTGGGTTTCGGCAGGTCCATAACCTGAAAAAACGCAACCTGAAGCATCTGTAACCCGAGGTATGACTGTATATGAAAATGATGTATCAGTGGTACTTAACCCCAGTAAAACTAGCAAAAATGTATAGAACAAGCACCAATATATGCTGGAAATGTAAAGAAAAAGAGGGTACCTTTTATCATATGTGGTGGAACTGTAATGTAATTAAAAAATTCTGGGAAATGATCTATAATGAAATAAAAAAAAGCTTTCTTATTAGGGATTATAGGTGCCGAGATCCCAAAAGAGCAGAAGAAACTCTTTATGTATGCTACAATGGCCGCCCGGACGCTGCTAGCCCAGAGATGGAAGGAAGAGTCAACCCCGACCAAAGAAGAATGGCAGATCAAGCTGATGGACTGTGCCAAAATGGCAAAATTAACTGGGAAGATCAGGAACCAAGAAGACAAGAAATTTAAAAAAGAATGGGAAGTGTTTATAATGTATATACAAAATCGTGGCAAACAGGTTAAAACATTAGCAGGATTTCAAATGTAATGTAATAGAAACTACAGATAATTTAGGAAGATTAAAATTTTGGAGAAGTATTGATATGCAGATGAAAACAGAATTAAGAGGACCCATGGAAGGGACGGAGGGAAGTCAGGAGAGTCAGAGTCATCTCATAGAATCCTAGAGTTGGAAGAGACCACAAGGGCCATCGAGTCCAACCCCCTGCCAAGCAGGAAACACCATCAGAGCACTCCTGACATATGGTTGTCAAGCCTCTGCTTAAAGACCTCCAAAGTAGGAGACTCCACCACACTCCTTGGCAGCAAATTCCACTGTTGAACAGCTCTTACTGTCAGGAAGTTCTTCCTAATGTTTAGGTGGAATCTTCTTTCTTGTAGTTTGGATCCATTGCTCCGTGTCCGCTTCTCTGGAGCAGCAGAAAACAACCTTTCTCCCTCCTCTATGTGACATCCTTTTATATATTTGAACATGGCTATCATATCACCCCTTAACCTCCTCTTCTCCAGGCTAAACATGCCCAGCTCCCTTAGCCGTTCCTCATAAGGCATCGTTTCCAGGCCTTTGACCATTTTGGTTGCCCTCCTCTGGACACGTTCCAGTTTGTCAGTGTCCTTCTTGAACTGTGGTGCCCAGAACTGGACACAGTACTCCAGGTGAGGTCTGACCAGAGCAGAATACAGTGGCACTATTACTTCCCTTGATCTAGATGCTATACTCCTATTGATGCAGCCCAGAATTGCATTGGCTTTTTTAGCTCATGTCAAGTTTGTGGTCAACCAAGACTCCTAGATCCTTTTCACATACGTGAATGTGTAAGATATTTGGATGTAACCTTATCACTATTTCTTCTTGTTTCTCCCCCCCCTCTTTTTTCTTCTTCTTTTTTCTTTCTGAAAATCAAATATAAAAATTATTAGAAAATGAAAAGAAAGATTCAGATTTGTCTGCAGGAAGTTTAGAAGATGCCAGCGATTGAATGAGCATTCACTCTGATTCGTGAGCAGGGAGGTTAGATGATGCTGTGTCAAAGCAGGTGTTGCTTCACACTTTCCAGTGCGTTTCACCCTCACTTTCCTTATCACACACACACAAAAACCCCAATCTTTTCTGGAAGCAGGTTTGTTGCGCAAGACACTTAATTGCACAACCTGAATTTCCCGGTATGTGATTGAATCTCACCCAAAGACAGTGACAGGCTGGCGGTGGCAAAAGTGCCTCAGGAAAGCTGATCCTACCAGCAGACTGAGACAGGGGGCTGAAGTAATAAAGAGAGTGGGGCAATAGAAGCATTTGCCCCAGAATGCCATGCCATGTATCTATAAAATGATGTCACATCATGTCACATTTTTGTTCAGTTTTCCAACCAATCTGCATCCTACAGATTTTTTAAATTCTCTACCCCACGTTGAACCTGTTTTACTTACTGAAACATCGCAGGTGATGTTGTGAAATGCTTTGCTGAAACCTAGTTAAATTATGGGATGCGGGTGGTGCTGTGGGTTAAACCACAGAGCCTAGGACTTGCCGATCAGAAGGTCGGTGGTTCGAATCCCCATGACGGGGTGAGCTCCTGTTTTTCGGTCCCTGCTCCTGCCAACCTAGCAGTTCAAAAGCACCTCAAAGTAGATAAATAGGTAACGCTCCGGCGGAAAGGTAAACGGCGTTTCCGTGCGCTGCTCTGGTTCGCCAGAAGCGGCTCAGTCATGCTGGCCACATGACCTGGAAGCTGTACGCCGGCTCCCTCAGCCAATAAAACGAGATGAGCACCGCAACCCCAGAGTCGGTCACGACTGGACCTAATGGTCAGGCGTCCCTTTACCTTTACCTTTACTATTTAAATTATGTCTGCAGCATTCCCATGATCCACTAAGCTAGCAACCCAACCAAAAAATGAGATAAGACAAGTTTGGTAGGATTCGCAATCAACTAACCCATGCTGGTTTCTATTAATCATAGAAACTGCTTATTAAAACTGCTTCCTCCAAAGCGACTCCTTTATAATCTTGTATCTTCCCTGGAACTGAAGTCAAAGTGAGCTTTATGAAGACTTGAGGGAACATTTACCTTTCTCTCAGTCTTGGGTCTAGAGATGGAGAAATAGTCTGACTAAGTATAAGGCAGCTTTTGATGCTTCTATGATTGTTTTGCTCCAGGAACTGTCCAGCAGAGACTATCTGTCTCAGATCTCCATTGGGGGCTGGAAGGAGAAACGTCAGACAGAACAAATTCAGTTCCTGACCTCATATTTACTGTAAATGTAAAACCATGCAGACCTCTTTCGCTGGCATTTATAAGAATGTATTAAAAAGGCATAAATCCAGCCAGTTGACTGAAATGTTGATTTCTTTGCCTTGGAGAAACAAAGAAATATGTAGAATTGAGACATGCAAAGCAGGTTAAAGTTGAGGTTTGACAGAATATTTTCCATTGGTGTCCGATAAATGACATCACCAAGCCTATTTTGTAACCGTTTTTGACATCACTAGCAGATTCTGGTAAGCAGAGCAGATTGCTAACCTTTTCGGCGAGCCAAAGCACCCAAACAAGTCAACAGACAGCTCTTAAAATCAAAATGACAGCCTGGGGGTTTTTAATAGCCATTTTATTAATTCTGATTACGACTCAGGCAGACATATTAAGTCACCCAGATGAGCTCCTCCCTGCCGCCAAATTTACACAGGCAAGGAAAGGGTTGTGTCCAAGGAGAGTCTTACTCAGAGTAGACCCCTCTGTCTGGAGAGATGGGCTGTGAAGCCAGTGCAGCTACCATCAAAGGGAGGGAGAAGGATGTTGCTAAGACAGTACTTAAAGGATTTGGGGCCAAGGCCCACCATATGAATTTGCACAACCCCCCTAACAACTTCCTTGCAGGCTGTGGAAGAGTTGAACAGAACTGGCTGTGTTACAGGGATGATGGTCTAGAGCAGAACAAAAAACAGCAACAGACTCTAGAAGCGACAGCATAGACAAGACCCAGAATATCAAAGTGGAACTACAGTCTGTATTATCTGTATTTTAATAGATCTGTTTTTTTAAAAAGAATATTGTTTTGATTATTTTTAAGTTTGCTTTTTAACAAATATCCTTTATATGGGGGTTTTGTTTGTTTTTTGCTTTCTTTATTTTAGCCAGGCAAATTTGTGTCAGCTGCCTTCAGCCCTGGTCTGCGAAAAAGGCAGGGTAGAAACAGAAACAAAAAAAATATAAAAGCAACAGCAACAAAACCTATACAGTATTGTACTATCTCTATCTCTCTATATCATGAGCTACATAAACTGAGATATAACGAAATCAAACCAAGTGATATTAATCAGAAGGTGGGACACTGGTTGAAAAATCTGTTTGACTGCTCGGCTTTTTAAATCCAGCCGTTTTTACATTGATAAAGTCTCAGCCATAAGCACTGGCCACTAAATATCTAGCACAATAATGCCAAAAACATATAAATAATATGCAATTGTTGCACTTGCCCAAATTACATGTGTTGCCCAAACAATATTCATGTGCTCCTCTCAGGCAAAAAAGAGACCCCATTGACAATGACTGATAATACCTTCCCATGTGATAGATTACAAACAGATGTTTCAAATATGAGGATAAATCAAAGTTAACATTGGACACATTAGCATTTTCAGAGTTTAAAGTGAAAATCCAGCAAGCCTCATGCCTGCATAATACTAGATGTGGATCTTTCCCTTTGAAACAAGGTGTATGAATCTGTACTCTGTGTTCCATCTTCTGATTAATATTATTTGGTTTGCTTTCATTGCATGATAACTGATGCTGCTTAATCTATCTATCTATCTTACAGCACAGTAACACTTTTATATTCTAGGTCTTGCTGTTGTTGATACAAGAGCATGGGTATCCAACATCGTGCACTCTTCCGAGATGTTTGGGACTACAACTCCCATCATCTCTAACCATGCTAATTAAGGATGATGGGAATTGTAGTCCAAATAATAATAATATTATGCCACCCATCTGGCTGGGTTTCCCCGGCCACTCTGGGCAGCTCCCAACAGAATATTAAAAACACGATAAAACATCAAACATTAAAACCTTCCCTAAACAGGGCTGCCTTCAGACGTCTTCTAAAAGTCAGATAGCTGTTTATTTCCTTGACATCTGATGGGAGGGTGTTCCACAGGGCGGGAGCCACCACCGAGAAGACCCTCTGCCTGGTTCCCTGTAACCTCACTTCTTGCAGAGTCTCATGCTCTCCCAAAGGAACAGCTTTGGAGTACAACTCCCATCAGTCTCAGCCAGCACACTAACTGGAGGGCACCACGTTGGAGAAGGCTGCCCTAAACTATATGGGTCCTGAGTATCTCAGCCTCTTTCATATCACACTACACCAACAGCACAGCATTAAGATCTGCCAATGAAATCTTGTTCTGGGTACTATCAGCTGCAGCTTCTAGATTGTCTTCAAAAAGGAGCAGGGACTTTTTCTTCGTGGCCCCACTTCTTTTGAACGCCACCCCCCTGGAGTTTCTGCAGCCGCCATCTCTTTTCTCTTTTTAAAGGTGGGGGGGGGGGAACTGTCTGCGTCCCACTTTACCTCAAGCAATTTGGTTCAGCTGCTTATTTTATTTGGAGCTGCTTATTTTATTATTGGAGCTGTTTGCACTGCAAATTGTTTCTGAGTCTGTGTTGCTGTTATCCCGCCGCCGCCCCCTTCTTAAGGCGAGGTGTACACTCACTGCTGGTATCAGTTTTATGGCTTATCACCTGAGATGCAAAGTCCACTCTCACGCAGACTTATATTTATAAATAGAACCTTTGTTTTTACTATGATTCTATGATTAATAATAATGTCTATACAGTATTGTTATCTAGCTATCTGCCATGTGGCACTTTAAAGGACTGCCTGTGCAATGATGTAAGGAGGTAAGAACTGAATCAGGTCAAAGGGGATCCACCTGATCCAGGATCCTGCTCTCACAGTGGCCAATCAGATGCCCCAAAAATGAAGCTCACGAGTGGGACCCGAGAACTAGAGCAACGCTGAAAATTTGATGTGCCGATGGTATTTAACTCCTAGTAAATTAGCAAAAATGTACAAAACATGCTCAAATGTATGCTGGAAATGTAAGGAAAAAGAAGGCACCTTTTATCATATGTGGTGGAACTGTTAGGTAGTAAAAGGATTTTGGGAAATGATATATAACGAGTTGAAAAAAATGTTTAAAATAACATTTGCTAAAAAACCTGAAGCCGCCCTTTTAGGAATTCTAGGTGCTGAAATCCCAAGGGAGAATAAAAAACTATTTATGTATGTGGCCACGGCTGCACGGATGTTACTGGCCCAGAGATGGAAAGAAGAAAAGTCCCTACCAAAGAAGAATGGCAGATGAAGTTGATGGACTATGCTGAAATAGCAAAAATGACCGGAAGAGTCAGAAATAAGGAAGGCCAAAATCTTAATAAGGGATGGGGAAAATTTATAGATGATTGTAGACAGTTAAAATCGTTAGTAGGATTGGAATATCACTTGTAGTTTAAGGGTGAATTCTGCGTACAATGGAGATGTAAAAGATTTGGATCATCATAAAAGATGCAGGAGGAAATGATTAATAATAAGACCCACAAAGGGCATGATGGGAGTCCAGGAGATTCCTTGGAATCTTGTTTTTATGATTTATGTTTGATATATTCCTGTAAAATGTTAATTTGAAAAATCAAATAAATATTTATTTTTAAAAAAATAAATTCAGGATTCAGAAGCTTTGCTGCCTCTGACTGTGAAGCTAGTAGCCACCAGTAGCCCTCCCCTCCATAGATTTGTCTAATCCTCCAAGTCTGGTGGTCATCACTGCCTCTTGTGGCAGTGAGTTCCGTAGGTGCTGCAAAAAGAAGTCATGCCTTTTGCCTGTCCCAAATCCTCCATAGTTCACTTTCTCAACCTCAAGTTGCTTACAGTTTATATTTTGACTGTGTGAGTGTGTGTGTGTGTGTGTGAGAGAGAGAGAGAGAGAGAGAGAGAATACAGAAGGAGCTCCCAACCTTTTTTTTGTCCTGAGGGCACATTTGAAGATCTAAGAAACCACCATGGCCCTCACAAAATACCCACGTCATGGAAGGAAAACTTCAGGCAAAAAAATCCAGGAGAAGCACTTTCCCCTCTCCACAACAAATAATGCACAGATATGACCGATCAAACAACAGGAAGCCACCCCAGACCAAACAACCAAATAAAACAATCTCTTTTTAAAATAAAAATAAATTTTTTTTGGAAGGGGCAAGTGTCCTTGGCGGGGTGTGTGTCTCTGAGGCCCCCAAGAATAGGGAGATGGCTGAGTAAAAAAAGGTAAAGGACCCCTGACAGTTAAGTCCAGTCGCGAACGACTCTGGGGTTGCGGTGCTCATCTCGCCTACTGGCCGATGGAGCCGGCGTTTGTCCGCAGACATCTTCCGGGTCATGTGGCCAGCATGACTAAGCTGCTTCTGGTGAACCAGAGCAGCGCACGGAAACGCCGTTTACCTTCCCGCCGGAGCGGTACCTATTTAGCTACTTGCACTTTGATGTGCTTTCGAACTGCCAGGTTCCCCAAGAATAGGGAGATGGCTGACTATTTGAAAGAAGTTTTGTGAGGTGAATTATTGGAACTATTGCAAAAATGGATAAAGGGGAGGATGGTTAGTTAAGATAATTAAAGGCAATATGAATTTAAGAAATGCGTAAGAAGTGGTTAAAACGGTGGAACATCAGAGGTGCTGATGGAAGTCCAAAAAAAGAATGTATAAGTGGTGAAGTTTTGTGGTATGTATTATAATTTATATGTTAAAATTAATAAAAATTATTTTTAAAAAAAGAATAGGGAGATGGCTAAGTACCCTTAGCCATTTTGGGCATCTCCATTTGGGGGGGGGGAGTGGGGTAATCATAAAGCAACAGTGTCTTGTTGGGAATCTCTGACTGGAAGAGTGCTCCAGCAGGTCTTGTGGGCGGCAGGCACTGAGCGGTCGTCCCCCATAAAAAGGTGTGTCCCGAGAGATCTCTTCCTGTGCAACTTTGAGGTGAAAGTCCTTGTGGGACGTGCCAGCGTGTGTGGCTGGTGACGAGCGTCCTGCTGCCAATTAAAATAAAGAGCACGTGTGGTGCACTGGTTTGAGTGTCAGACTAAGACTTGGGAGAGAGCTGGGCTCAAATCCCCACTCGGCCATGAAGCTCCTTGGGCGACTTTGGGTGCTCAGCACCTAACCCACCTCACAGGGTTGTTGTGGGGATGAAGCGAAGAGGTGCACAATCACGTTCTCCACCTTTTGGAGAAAAAGGTGAGATATAGATGCAGCCAATCAATCAATCAATCAATCAACCCAGCAGCATCCTCTAAGAGAGAGAAGACCAGCTGAGCTATGTTCTGACTCTGCAGCCGGAGGCAGCTGTGATGGCCTGGGACTCGAGCTCGGACTCGGAACCAGAGGAGTCTCAGTCCGCACTGGATCCTTTGCCTCAGGCATCACCTGAACCAAGTCTGGGGCCTGATCCTGAAGAGTCCCAGTCTGCACAGGTTCCCCTGCAACAAGCACCAGCTGGGCCGAGTCAGGGGCCTGAGCCTGCCCTGGCTCCAGATGCGGGGATGACCTCATTGCCTCCAGCTGGGCCATCGCTTACAGCTGCTCCACTTGGGTCAGGGGAGGCTGAGGCGGCCCCTGGGTCTAGTAACCCACCAACGTCTCCTGAGTTGCAGAGACTGAGGTCTTAGAGAAGGAGAGACCTGAGTACTCGCAGGAGGAGTGCTCGCCTTCAGGCGAAACAGGGAGGTGAGTTGCCGGGGGATCAGGACCGGCCACTACCCCGACAAAGATAAAAGGCTGCCGGACCCCGCCCCAGGTTGTGGGTGCAACATTGCTGTATGCCAGATCCTGCCTGAGATCCTGTACCCGACCTTGCCTGGTTTCCTGCCTTGGCCCTGTCAGAGTGACTCCTAGCGGAACCTTTGGATTCTGGACTGGTCTTGGACCGTGTTTCACAGGTTACCCCTGGGCCCAGCCAGTGGCGTAGCGTGGGGGGTGCAGGGGGGGCCGGCCGCACCGGCCGCAACATCTGGGGGTTAGGGGTAGGGGGCGCAAATCCACGGGTTAGGGGGCGTAAATTACTTGCCTTGCCCCGGGTGCTGACAACCCACGCTACGCCACTGGGCCCAGCACAGCAGCATTGCTTCTGAACGCCAATTGCCGGAAGCCGCAGGAGGCAAGGCTGCTTTTTTTGCTCAGCCTAAAGGCTTCCCACAGGCATCTCCCACCACGAAGACACGATGCCCGTCAAGATGGGCCAGCAGGGCTCTTTTATGTTCTCATGGTCTCCTTCTGTCAACCAACCAGCCTCAAGCACGTGCCTGAGGCCATTGGTTTTTCTGGGTGCCCATCCCAGATCCGTCTGAGTAGATAAGAAGGGATGCATACAGGCTATGGACTCTTTCGTCATCTCCAGTCACCCTGTGGTCAACCTGGCTGCTGGGAATTCCCTGTGACAATCCATTTCACAAAAGGCAGAGAGGCAAGCAAGTTGCCCAAGACGCAAATGCAGAAACAGGTTTATAACCAGGTCAGAGCACTGGTCCACCTGGCTCGGTAATGTTGCATACCCTTCAACATTTCTCCGATGAAAATAGGGATGTCCTATTCCATAACAACAACAACAGCAGCAACAACAACAATAATATCCCACCCATCTGGCTCAGTTGCCCCAGCCACTCTGAGAGGCTTCCAACGTATATAAAAACATAATAAAACATTAAACATTAAAAAACTTCCCCATACAGGGCTGCCTTCAGATGTCTTCTAAAGGCTGCATAGTTATTTACCTCCTTGGCTCAGTGGGGTCCCATAACTCCATACCCTCCAACATTTCTCAAATGAAATCAGGGACGTCCTAAGGAAAAGCGGGACATTCCAGGATTAAATCAGAAACTGGGACGGCTTCTGTAAATCCAGGACTGTCTCTGGGAAATAGGGACATTTGGAGGGTCTGTTGTTGCACGCCACCCCAACGTTTGAGCAGTGGGAGACTCCAGGGGTTCCTGAACTTTCCCAGGAATGTCATCCTTGGAATGAAGGTCAATAGAGACTGCGGTGTCTTTAGGATATATGCTTTTATCTACCCATAATATAAGCATAAGATGGAGGGTTAATAGGATTTATATGCCATTAACCTTCAGAGGAGAGGGACCCGGGTGGCGCTGTGGGTTAAACCACAGAGCCTAGGGCTTGCCGATCAGAAGGTCGGCGGTTCGAATCTCCGCGGCGGGGTGAGTTCCCGTTGCTCGGTCCCTGCTCCGGCCAACGCAGTTTGGAAGGACGTCAAAGTGCAAGTAGATAAATAGTAGCGCTCCGGCGGGAAGGTAAACGGCGTTTCTATGCGCTGCTCTGGTTTGCCAGAAGTGACTTAGTCATGACCCGGAAGCTGTATGCTGGCTCCCTCGGCCAATAAAGCGAGATGAGCGCCGCAACCCCAGAGTCATCTGTGACTGGACCTAATGGTGAGGGGTCCCTTTACCTTTACCGATCCTTCAGAGGATGAATGGGTTGAGCAAGTCTAACTCTTGCCTGGGGCCCAGCATCCTCCATTCATTCGCCTCAAACCACTTGCATCATCCTGCGCAGCCCAGATTCCTCAGTGCCACTGTCACACAGAATAGTGATGCAGGGATGCACTCAGCAGACCTTAGTAGCTACAAGATGGCCAGAAGCCCAGGAAGACTGGGAAATCTTAATCAGTGCAAATGATGACAGAGCGGCTGGAACAAAGTGTGTGGGTGTTCTGTACCTTTAAGAGTCAGCTGAAAGAGGGGATTTTACTTCTCTCACCCCTTCATAGGGCATTTTGTGAAGACAGAGGACAGGGTCCATTTGGTTGATGGCCATCACTGGCCCCTGTGGCAATGAGTTCCATAGTTAACTAGGCACTGCTCGAAGAACGACTTTCAAATTCTGTTGTTGTTGTTGTTTAGTTGTGTCCGACTCTTCGTGACCCCATGGACCAGAGCACTCCAGGCACTCCTGTCTTCCCCTTCCAGATTCTATCTGTCCTAAATCTTCCGGCATTTGGTTTAACTGGATGTCCACAAGTTCTAGAGTTAGGAGACAGGGAGTGAAATATACTCAGAGTCGAGTGTGGATTTCATGCTCTTTATTCAGCTCATAATAGCGAGGAATCGCTGTTCCCCCAAACTGTCTGCTTTGTATACATTATTTACACAATGGGCACCACGTGATTGGCTAATTCTGGGATTCTCCTGTAGGCCAATCAGGTTGCGGATTCACTTCCACCTAGAGCTGGATTGGGTGGCTCCTGCGGACCAATCAGACTGCTGCATTCTGGATCCTATTCCACTCAGTACATAACAGGGAGGGAAACTTTTCTCCATACACTTTACCCAAGCCATGCCTAATTTTGTAAACCACAGAGCCTAGGACTTGCCGATCAGAAGGTCGTCAGTTCGAATCCCCGCAATGGGGTGAGCTCCCGTTGCTCGGTCCCTGCTCCTGCCAACCTAGCAGTTCGAAAGCATGTCAAAGTGCAAGTAGATAAATAGGTACCGCTCTGGCGGGGAGATAAACGGCGTTTCCGTGCACTGCTCTGGTTCGCCAGAAGCGGCTTAGTCATGCTGGCCACATAACCCGGAAGCTGTACGCCGGCTCCCTCGGCCAATAAAGGGAGATGAGCGCTGCAACCCCAGAGTTGTCCGTGACTAGACCTAATGGTCAGGGGTCCCTTTACCTTTACTGTGTCTTATTATAATCCTATGCGGGTGGCAGGTCCTTGACTCACAAGGTGCAGGAGCCGAGACAGAAAGAGATTTATGAGCTCTGGGTGCAGCTACTGTGTGAGAATTTCGCTCCAGATCAGTGAGGGTCCTCGGAGCTTCAGACATGCCTGGGAAGCAGAGCTGCCGGGCTTCCCATCCTTCGAGGGGACGGTGTGGTGGGACAGGCCCCCCCCCCCCGCCTCTCAGGAGCCTGGGCCTCGGACGTGCCGTGTGCCACCGACCTCCCTTTTTGCAGCCAGACAGCACAACAATGGGAGGGAGAAGAATGGTTGTGCTTTTCTGAGCAAGCTAGCGCATGAACTAATACTGATAAGTAGGGGTGGCGGTTCTCGCCTCCAGGAAAGCACGCGGTGTGGCCTGGGGGTCACCCCTCGCAGCTGTGAGTCAGAAGCAACGGTGGCGTGTCTCACGTAGGATAGCCCACCAAGCATTAAAAAAAACCGCCGCCACCAGCACTTCTGCGCAGAGGGCAGGTCATAGGCTGGGTGAACCTGTGGTTCACTAGCAGTGGTACCTCGGGTTACATACGCTTCCGGTTACATATGCTTCAGGTGACAGACTCCGCTAACCCAGAAATAATACCTTAGGTTAAGAACTTTGCTTCAGGATGAGAACAGAAATCATGGGGTGGCAGCAGGAGGCCCCATTAGCTAAAGTGGCACCTCAGGTTAAGAACAGTTTCAGGTTAAGAACGGACCTCCAGAACGAATTAAGTTCTTAACCCGAGGTACCACTGTACTGGACTCCCAACTCCTGACACCCCTGACCAGTGACCATGCTGGCTGCTGGGAGTCTGGCAACATGAAATAATAGAATGGTAGAGTTGGGAGGGAGCACGAGGGACATCTAGTCCAACCCCCTGCAATCCAGGAATCTTTTGCCCAGTGTGGGACTCGAACCCACAACCCTGAGATTAAGAATCTCATGCTCTACCGATGGAGATACCCCATTACCAGTCTTGGGGGGGAGTCACCCCCTGAAGTATGATCAAGAACCAAAATGGTTGAGGGGTGTTATGTACTGAGTTGAATAGGATCCAAACTGCAGCAGTCTGATTGGTCCTAGAACAATAGGATCCAAAATGCAGCAGTCTGATTGGTCCTAGAACAATAGGATTCAGAATGCAGCAGTCTGATTGGTCCAAGAGCAATGCAGCAGTATGATTGGTTGGCAGGAACCACCCAATCATACTCCAGATACAAGTGAATCCACAACCTGATTGGCTTACAGTAGAATTCCAGAATTAACCAATCATGTGCAGCCCATTGTGTAAATAATGTATATAAAGCAGATACTGTGAGGGGACCTTCATTCATTCCTCCTCACCACTATGAGCTGAATAAAGAGCATGAAATCACTTGGCGACTCTGAGTATATTTCACTGGCGACGAAGGTGGGATCCCGCTGAGCTGACTGCCACACACAGCACCGCAGCACCGCCACCTGCCGCACCGCTGCCTCGCACCGTGTATCCAGGCTTCAGCTCCGGGACACAAGGAACTCAGAATGGCAACCGACAGCAGCTTCTCGCCGTTCAACCCAGCATCTGGAGACTGGGAAGCGTACGCCTCCCGTTTCACCTTCCTTCTAGAAGCCAAAGGGGTCACTGATGAAGAAGACGCCAAGAAGAGGGCGATATTCTTCAGTGTCTGCGGAGAGGAGACATTTGAAATCGCCCGGGCTCTCCTTGCGCCTGAAGACGTCGCTTCTGTTCCATACAAAACAATAATGGAACAGTTGAAGGGGCACTTTTCGCCGCAGCCCTCAGTGGTGGCTCGTCGAAATGCCTTCTACGCAAAGCGGCAAGCCCCTGGGGAAACCATAACTGGGTTTGTGACCTCTCTCCGCCAAGCTGCCCGGTTCTGCAACTTCTCAGAGCTGGAGAACATGCTTCGTGACCGCCTCGTCGGTGGCCTGAAGGATGAGAAGCTGCAACGACGCCTCTACGCCAAGAAGGACCTAACGTTCCAGGTCGCTCTGGAGGAGGCCCTGGCAACGGAAGCTGCCGAGTGGTCGACGCAAGAGGCACGGCCGAGCCTGCCATCCCAACCGAGGGTCCACCATGAAGACCTCACCGACGACTCAGGATCTGACAGGGAGGAGGTGCACCGAGTACAGCAGCGCACTCAAGCAGCCCACATACCACAGCTGCCTCGACGAGAAGGAGGGAACTGCACAAGCTGCGGGGAAAGTCACGAGAGGAGGACCTGCCGTTTCCGCAACGCAGAGTGCAGGCAGTGCAGAAAATTGGGACACATCGCCCGGGTGTGTCGAGCTCGGCCCACCCGACGCCAGGCATCAGATGACCAATCCAAGAGCCCCAGGTCCCGGGGCCCAACGCACCAAGGCAACTCTACGGAGCTCACGGACTTCCAGGTATACCAGTTGCCCCACCCCAACGTAGAGAAAATTTATGTAGAGGTACAGATAGAGGGGGCCCCATGCCGCATGGAGCTTGACACGGGTTCAACTCTATCCATAATCTCGGCAAGGACCTTAAGGAAACTGTGTCCTACTGGGGGTCCCAAACTCAGGCCGGCCCCATTCACCCTCCGGGACTTCCAGAAACGTAAGGTCCCCACAATGGGGGTGGGGACCTTCAGGGTGCAATACCGAGGGCGGACGCGGCAACTGGACTTGCTCGTGGTCAAGGGCCCCTACATTAGCTTACTGGGATTGGCATGGTTTGGACCACTGGGGCTAGCCATCACCGGGGTGAACCACACTACCTTACAAGTGGACGTGGACGCCATCTGCAAGGAATTTCCAGGGGTTTTCGATGGGAAATTGGGACAGTATACGGGCCCCCCCATTGCTCTACAGCTTGACCCTGCAGTACGACCAGTCAGGCTCAAGGCCCGCCGGGTCCCGTTCGCCCTGAAACCCCGTATAGACGAGGAATTGGACCGGCTCGTGGAGCAAGGAGTGCTGGAGCCGGTGCCTAATGCCCCCTGGGAAACCCCAATCGTCACACCCGTCAAGCCTAATGGTTCGGTCCGCATCTGCGCAGACTACAAATGTACCATAAACAAGGCCCTCACGGCCCATGCATACCCAGTGCCAGTGGTCAGCCATGTCCTTGCCACCCTGGCTGGGTCGAAAATTTTTGGCAAGCTGGACTTGGCCCAAGCATATCAACAGCTGCCAGTAGATGAGGCCACAGCAGAGGCACAGACGATTGTGACGCACAGAGGAGCGTTCAGGGTAAAGCGGCTGCAATTCGGCGTCAGTGTGGCACCAGGCATATTCCAGAATCTAATGGACTCTCTCCTTAAAGGGATTCCTGGCGTCACCCCCTTCTTCGATGATGTGCTGATTGCCGGGCCCACACCAGAGGAGTTCGAGGACCGCCTCCGCACCGTTCTGCACCGTTTCCAGACGGCGGGTCTCAAGGTGAAGCGGGAAAAATGTCTACTAGGAGTGCCTCAGGTGGACTTTCTGGGATTTATGGTGGACGCAGAAGGGGTCCACCCGACTGGGGACAAGGTACGGGCCATCTGTGATGCCCCAGCACCCAAGAGCAAGACTGAACTTCAGGCCTTCTTGGGACTATTGAACTTTTACCATTCCTTCCTTCCCCACAAGGCGGCGGTAGCAGAGCCCCTACACAGACTCCTGGACAAGCGGGCCCCTTGGGTGTGGGGCCAGCGCCAGGAGGCTGCATTCCAGGCAGTCAAGGACTTGCTTGTCTCAAACTCGGTCTTGGCACACTTCGACGAGAGGCTGCCGGTGGTGCTAGCATGCGACGCCTCGCCCTATGGCATTGGCGCTGTCCTGGGGCACCAACTCCCGGATGGAAGAGAGGTACCGGTGGCATACTTTTCCCAGACACTCAACGCAACCGAGCGGAACTACTCGCAAATAGACAAGGAGGGTCTGGCAATCGTGAAGGGAGTAAAAAAATTCCATGATTTCTTGTACGGGCGGCCCTTCACCGTGGTGACTGACCACAAGCCGTTGCTTGGCTTGTTTGCCCCCGAAAAGCAGACCCCCCAAGTGCTGTCTCCTCGCGTCCTCAGGTGGTCAATTTTCCTTGCCAGCTACCAGTATGCACTGATTCACCGCCCGGGGAAGGCAATGGGCCATGCGGACGCCCTCAGCAGGCTACCACTACCGGAAACAGGCCCCGACCCAGCACCTGCACAAGAGGTTATGAGCCTGGAGCTGCTTCCCGACCGCCCCATTCAGGCACAAGAAGTTGCACACCATTCCAAGAAAGATAGGGTCATCTCCCGGGTCCTGGACTGGGTGTGGAGGGGATGGCCCAGCAGCAGCCCTGGGCCGGAATTCGCTGGCTACACAACCCGCAAACATGAACTGTCGGCCCACAAGGGGTGCCTGTTATGGGGAAGCAGGGTCGTGGTTCCCCAGCCCCTCCGCAAAAGGGTCCTCACAGCCCTACACGAGACACACCCAGGGGTAGTAAGAATGAAGGCCCTTGCCAGGAGTTATGTGTGGTGGCCAGGAATCGACGGAGAGATAGAGGCCTGGGTCAAACACTGCCAGGCCTGCCAAGAATCCCGCCCAGATCCCCCAAGGGCCCCAGTCCAGTCCTGGGAGTCCGCCCGAGCACCATGGTCACGCCTGCATGTGGACTTCGCTGGCCCCTTTCAGGGGAAAACATTCTTCATAGTGGTGGACTCCTACACCAAATGGCTGGAAGTCGCACTGGTACCGTCCACTTCCGCGTCCGCAGCCATCCGGGTACTACGCAGGCTGTTTGCAACCCACGGGCTCCCTGACACTCTCGTCTCAGACAACGGGACTGCATTTACGTCAGGAGTATTCCAAACCTTCACAGCACAGAACGCCATCCGCCACATCCGTTCGGCGCCGTTCCACCCTGCCACCAATGGCCAAGCAGAACGCATGGTGCGGACCACCAAGGACACCCTTCGCCGCATGACGCAAGGGGACTGGGAGTACCGCCTGGCCACATTCCTTCTAGCACAGCATAGCACCCCCAGCTCAACGACTGGCCGGAGCCCCGCTGAACTACTAATGGGTCGGCGCCTTGCAATCAGATTGGACCGCCTTCACCCCGATAGAGCTCAGGATGAGGTAGTGGTGGGGGAAGGCAGGAACCCCCGGACCTTCGAGGCCCAGGACCCAGTGTACGCAAAGAATTTTGGGGCAGGCCCAGCATGGGTACCCGCCACAGTCACCAGAGTCACTGGCCCCGTGTCGTATGAGGTGCTAACGGATGGGGGGCAATGCTGGCGCCGCCACTGCGACCAGATACGGCGACGATTCCCAGGAGAAAACCAGGAGGAGGACAGGTCAGAGGAGTCCCAAGGGAACAGCGGGACAGTGAGGCCCATAGACCAGGAGGGGCCAGCAGGAGAGGCAGAACCAGGAAATACAGAGAGGACCCGCGAGGCCGAAAGGACACCGGAACCAGAACCACGACTGAGCGAGCCGGTTGCACCAGATCAAACAGGCCCATCACAGCCAGCATCCTTGGAACACGAGCCAGAACCTGAACCCCAGACCAGGGAACACCCCAGGCCGCAACGCACACGTAGGCCGCCGGCGTACCTCGAGGACTATGAATGCGACCTCCCGGGCAGGACTGGAACTTAGAGGGGAGGGGTGTTATGTACTGAGTTGAATAGGATCCAAACTGCAGCAGTCTGATTGGTCCTAGAACAATAGGATCCAAAATGCAGCAGTCTGATTGGTCCTAGAACAATAGGATTCAGAATGCAGCAGTCTGATTGGTCCAAGAGCAATGCAGCAGTATGATTGGTTGGCAGGAACCACCCAATCATACTCCAGATACAAGTGAATCCACAACCTGATTGGCTTACAGTAGAATTCCAGAATTAACCAATCATGTGCAGCCCATTGTGTAAATAATGTATATAAAGCAGATACTGTGAGGGGACTTTCATTCATTCCTCCTCACCACTATGAGCTGAATAAAGAGCATGAAATCACTTGGCGACTCTGAGTATATTTCAAGGGGAATGGGGGTGATTCCCCCTATGAGAAAAGCTGAGTAACTGGGGACATGAGAAGCTTATAAATTTGTGCTAGCCATGAAGGAAGCAGGCAAAGTTTTTCTCCTTCTCTCATAATGCTAGAAGCGGTGGATATCCAATGAAGCTGACCATTGGAAGGCTCAGGACAGATAAAAAAGAATGTCCTTCTTCACGCAGCAGATGGATGAACTATGGAACTCATTGCCACAGGAGGCAGTAATGACCACCACCCTAGATGGCTTCAAAAGAGGACTGGACAAATTCAAAAAGGGTAATACTATCAGTGGATAATGGCTTTATTATGCCTCCACAGTTGGAGGAAACCAGTTGCTGGAAACCACAGGAGGGAAGAGAGTGGTCTTGTGTTCGAATCCTGCTTGCTGGTTTCCCACAGGCAGTGCTTTTTTTCTTTAAAAATGTTTAGGGGTACAGTCATACCTCGGGTTACAGACGCTTCAGGTTGCGTTTTTTCAGGTTACGGACTGTCAAAACCTGGAAGTAGCGGAACGGGTTACTTCTGGGTTTTGGCGGTCGCACATGCACAGAAGCGCTAAATTGCACTTTGCACATGCGCAGAAGCGCCAGATCACAACCCGCACATGCACAAATGCGGGTTGCGAACATGCACCCCACACGGATCATGTTCACAATGCGAGCATCCACTGTACTCTCATTTTGACTCAAGGAAACCACCATTTTGTAGTTCAAATCAGGGGAAATAAATACAGTAAATGGACAAAAGTACAAAGATACTCAAAATGTTTAGGGGTATGCGTACCCCTGCGTACCCCCGGAAAAAAGCACTGCCCACAAGAAAAGAAGTTATTTCTATATGCAGTGACAGCAGCAAGAATATTGATGGCCCAGAAATGGAAACAAGAGGAAAAGAATGGAGAACAAAAATGATAGACTATGCAGAACTGGACAGAATGACAGGAAGGATCCGAAACTGACAAGATCAAAGATTCACAGAAGATTGGGAAAAAAAGTATTGAATATTTGCAAAAATTAAGTGATAATCAGATTACGTTTGTAAGTTTTAATGAAGCGCTATGATGGGAATGTTATAATAAGTATTAAAATGGGATGAAGTTCATAGTAATAATATAAACAACAAAATAGAAATGTGTTAAAAGTTAAAATATGAAGGATTTGCATACAAGTTGAGGGAAGTCGGAAAAAGAGAAATAAGATGTAACTAAGATGTATGGAGTGTATAATTTTGTTTTGTATTTGAAAACCAATAAAATATATAAAAGAATAAAAAGAACCAGCCTGAAGATGACGAGTGAGACCTCGTCGAAACGTCGCCTAGACACCCCAACTTTTACACGGGAAGACACCCGAGGACACCAAAACCTGCATTCCTGTACCCGTGAAAATCTACGAAAACAAATATATATATATAATATATATATTAAATATCTATATATATAATATATATTAAATGTGTATATATATATATATATATATATGCAGGTTTTGGTGTCTTCGGGTGTCTTCCCGTGTAAGAGTTGGGGTGTCTAGGCGACGTTTCGACGAGGTCTCACTCGTCATCTTCAGGCTGGTGCTTTCGGCTTCTTGTTACTGGAACAGAGCAGGATCTCAGTGTTTGAGTTCCTATAAATACTGTTGAGGGGGTGTGGTGTATAGCCTCCGACGTTCTGGGCAGAGAGGAAGTTCCCAGGTTAGTGTGACTTTTCTTCTTTTGTTCCTTAATTACTTGAGGGATATCTTGAGTGATTTCTTGAGTGATATTCTGAGTACCACTTAGGAGGGTCATTAAGTGTGGATTAGTTGCTAAAGCTTTCGTGTCTTGACCTCTTGAGCTTGTGAAGAGTTTTTCTGAGAAGATGGCTGTACTGCACTTAGTTGTGCTCTGGCTTGGCTTCGTGTATAGGGGCGAGCTGTGGTTTTGTGCCCTGTGCCAGCCAGATCTGTGTAGGGATTGCAGGGGGGTGCAGCATCCGGAGGTGCCACTATGGTTTGGCTACTGGATGGTGTCTGTAATTTATCTGTGGAGAGGGTCTGGGTTTGGGTCTGGTGTGGTTGATTGGTGATGGCGTTCTGTGTGCCTCTGGTTCTGGTGTCGGTTTTTGTGGGGAGGGCTAATTTCCAGATGTCTGGCAGGCGGGACGTGTCGTCACGCTTGTTCATGTTGTGAGGGTGTTTCTCTATCTCGATGGCTTCCATGATTATTCTCTTGTGGTGATGTTCCATGTTAAAGAGCAAAAAGAAAGAAAAACTAGATAGCTTCCTCACACATCTCAACAGCCTACACCCCAAAATACAATTCACTATGGAAATAGAAGCCAACAACCAACTTCCCTTCCTTGACGTCCTAATCTACAAAAAACCTGATGGCTCCCTAGGACACACTATCTACCGGAAAAAAACACACACCAACCGCTACTTACATGCACAATCACACCACCACCCTGCACAAATAAACTCCGTAGCCAAGACTCTCATCTCCAGAACCAAACGCCTGGCTGACAAAGACCACTTGACAACTGAGTTACAGAATCTCTCAAATGTGTTAATCGCCAATGGATACCAGCAAAACAGGGTTACGAAGCTAATCCAAAAAGAAACACCCCCCAAAAACCAAGACACAGAAGAAAACAATGGCATGGCCCTCCTTCCTTATATCAAGGGCACTACAGATAAAATTAGCAAAATCCTCCATAAACACAATATCAAAACAGCCTTTTGCACCAACCAAAAAATAGCCAATATCCTCAGAAACCCCAAAGATAAAATCCA
The DNA here is from genome assembly GCF_965112155.1 of Podarcis liolepis. NCBI lineage: Eukaryota > Metazoa > Chordata > Lepidosauria > Squamata > Lacertidae > Podarcis > Podarcis liolepis. Next base: position 99,236,700 of record NC_139556.1, on the reverse strand, counting down.
GTTGGAAAACCAAGGGGTCTATGAAATACCCTGCAAAGTCTGCCCAGCCACGTACATTGGACAAACAAACAGACGAATAAATGCACGTATCGCAGAACACAAGAATGCCGTCAAAAAAGAAGAAAAAACTTCCTCTCTTTTCCAACACATGAAAGAAACAGGACACGAAATTAATTTTGCAGATTCCAAATTGCTCTTTAACATGGAACATCACCACAAGAGAATAATCATGGAAGCCATCGAGATAGAGAAACACCCTCACAACATGAACAAGCGTGACGACACGTCCCGCCTGCCAGACATCTGGAAATTAGCCCTCCCCACAAAAACCGACACCAGAACCAGAGGCACACAGAACGCCATCACCAATCAACCACACCAGACCCAAACCCAGACCCTCTCCACAGATAAATTACAGACACCATCCAGTAGCCAAACCATAGTGGCACCTCCGGATGCTGCACCCCCCTGCAATCCCTACACAGATCTGGCTGGCACAGGGCACAAAACCACAGCTCGCCCCTATACACGAAGCCAAGCCAGAGCACAACTAAGTGCAGTACAGCCATCTTCTCAGAAAAACTCTTCACAAGCTCAAGAGGTCAAGACACGAAAGCTTTAGCAACTAATCCACACTTAATGACCCTCCTAAGTGGTACTCAGAATATCACTCAAGAAATCACTCAAGATATCCCTCAAGTAATTAAGGAACAAAAGAAGAAAAGTCACACTAACCTGGGAACTTCCTCTCTGCCCAGAACGTCGGAGGCTATACACCACACCCCCTCAACAGTATTTATAGGAACTCAAACACTGAGATCCTGCTCTGTTCCAGTAACAAGAAGCCGAAAGCACCAGCCTGAAGATGACGAGTGAGACCTCGTCGAAACGTCGCCTAGACACCCCAACTCTTACACGGGAAGACACCCGAAGACACCAAAACCTGCATTCCTGTACCCGTGAAAATCTACGAAAGCATATATATATATATATATATATATTTGCTTTCGTAGATTTTCACGGGTACAGGAATGCAGGTTTTGGTGTCTTCGGGTGTCTTCCCGTGTAAGAGTTGGGGTGTCTAGGCTAGACACCCCAACTCTTACACGGGAAGACACCCGAAGACACCAAAACCTGCATATATATATATATATATATATATATATATAATATAATATATATAAAAGCAATGCCCACAGGCATCTAGCTGGCCACTGTGAGAACAGGGTGCTGGACTGGGTCGGTCGCTGGCCTGATCCAGGAGGCTCTAAAAGCTAGGATAGTTCAGATGGTAGGGCGTGAGACTTTTATTGTCAGGATTGTGGGTTTGACCCTTTGTTGGGCAAACAATTCCTGCATTGCTGAAGGTTGGATTAGACGACCCTCGTTGTCCTTTCCAACTCTACAGTTCTCTGATTCCTATGTAGTCCACACCCGTGTGCCACGGAGCTGGCTTGCAGAGCTCAGCCTGTTGCAGGAGAGACAGTGGAGTGGCCAAGTGTGTGCTTCCCCTACAACTCCCTCTAAAGCAGACTTCCCGAACCTGGTGCACTTCAAATGCTTTGGACTATATGACTGATTGACCCCAGCCATCCTAGCACCCTTCCTACAGACACTGATGAGGAGCTGCTGTTCTTCTTGTTAGCCAGAATGAGCATGGACAGGGCAATATAGAATAACTGTTCCTTTAAGAACTTGTGCTTGAGCTTGCTTTTTTCCTCTACCCTCCCCATTCTCTTTTCTTTGTGTGTCATGGCAGGGATCGTTTTTGTCCTGAATTTTGTAAGTTGCTCTGAGAACATTCTTCTGCTATAATGCCTAATATATATAAGGGTATAAATGCCTCATATATATACAGTGGTGCCTCGCAAGACGAAATTAATTCGTTCTGCGATTTTTTTCGTCTTGCGAAGCACGGTTTCGGAAAAGTTTTGGAAAAGCTTCAAAAATCACCAAAGTCTTCAAAAACCTCAAAAAAGGCTGCCACACCGCGTGCTATGAGTTGCTCCTCGAAGTCAAGTCGCAACTGTATTAACGGTTTTAAGAAAAAGGAATCAAACTTGCAAGACGTTTCCGTCTTGCGAAGCAAGCCCATAGGGAAAATCGTCTTGCAAAGCAACTCAAAAAACCAAAAACCCTTTCGTCTTGCGAGTTTTCCGTCTTGCGAGGCATTCGTCTTGCGAGGTACCACTGTAGATAAAAACAATGTAAAGGCCCTGTTCATTTAAAGGAAATAGTTTGGGTGGGGCGGCAGAGCAACATGAATACAAGCTACAATCAATGTTCTAATGATTACTTGCATAGTAGTTGTACTTAACTGGGTGGTTTGATAGTAGCTCAAAAACAAAAACAAAAACACAACACAACATTTAAATCCAAATGGTTTCTTCTTTTTACTTAAAAAGTGATAGAAATATATCGCATTGCGTCACACACTAAAATGACATGATTTGTCGTTTCCTTGAAAATGTTTCCAAGAATAGCTGCTTTGCAGAGTGCAATTGATCCCACAGGTACTCAGATGAGGAGGTTTCATTGTTTTGCACTAGTGACCACCTTTATGCCTTTACATTTACGAAGCACACATGGAAGGGAGCATCACAGTGGTGGATATGCTTCAGCCACAGATGATTAAGACCCAGGTAACACCACTTGCACATTGCTTATCTTTACCAGGAAAGAAGCTTCTCATATGCGATGCTCCCTGGCCAGAGGCGAGTGTCCTAATCTGAATCGTTGGCCGCTTCTGTTTGTTTTACTGTATGGAAGCCAGCTGGCCATCCAAGTCGGCTTTCCAGGTGTGTGGGGAGGAGCCTGTGGCCAGCTAGGGACTAGATCCTTGATCTCCCTTCAGGATTTCAGGGCACGGAGCCATCATATTCAGGCTGAAGCTGAGTGTATTTTGTGATTTATGTATTTTGTGATTGTGATGTATTTTTGTGATTTATCGTGATTTTATGTTGCGAACTGCCCTGAAGGGCAGTATACAGATTTAATAAATAATAATGATAATAATTTGTCAAAATGTGATCAGAGCTGCACAACATTCAACATGTTTTGCTTCACATAACTGATATCTAAAGTCATGTACTTTGCTCATGTGCTTTACACCCTAAAAAAGAATTTGTCAAGGTGCTACATTCATAGATCTTCAGTCATCGGTTAAAGGGAAGTCCTCTTTCTGCATATAACTGTTAGTTCTCCTTCTGCACAAAACTGCTCCATTATGGGGAAGCCTTGCTCCTCTTTTCTCTTGCATTCTGGGAAAGTCTTGCTTACAATCTGCTTCTGAACAAACTGTACAAAACTGTTCCAAACACCAGGACATTCTTTTCCTTGTTCAGTCATCCTAAGCGCATGGAAAACAACATGACCTGCTCTCCATGCCTAGCTGACCACATCTACAGAACTTGATTGTTATATTGTTTCGTGCCATATTAATCTCTAGTTACAATTTAATTAGGAGGCTTCATGCCTGTCTAGTTCAGCTTCGATTCCCAGCCTTTACTCCATCGATGATAAATGATCAAATGTAAATCCCACCTCTCACATGTAATTCCCGCCTTAGTACTTATGTTAACCAATCAGCAACAAGTTTCTTTGTGTATCAACCAATCAGCCACAGGCCCCCCTGTGGCAGTGTTTGTAATATTCAATAAAAGAGGCCTTTCAGGGTCCGCCCAGATAGACGCCTCATATTGCACCTGCCTCTCTCGTCTCCTGTGATTTTTCATTCCTACATCTGGTGACCCCGATGTGCCAGATCCCTTCACGCAGCCTCATACTTCACTCGACTGGAGAAGTCTTAGCCGGCTACACCGTGAGTATGGGGGGGGGGGAGCTTTCAAAGTCCCAGAAAGTGCATGCTACTGAACTGCTTCATTTAGTCAGACAAAGAGCTCATGTTTCTTTAAAGGAAATTGAACGTTTGTTATGTGAAATTGCATTTCAATGTCCCTGGTACCCTGAGGCAGGCTCCTTGGGGGTAGAGGCTTGGCAAAAATTGGAAAAACTTTTTTTTCAGAACCCAGGGCTCCTATTCATTGTCTGCTTACTTGGCAGAAATGTGCTGATGCCGTAGCAAACTTAGGGCCCCTGGCCTCTCAGGCGTCTCCCACGGCTCCTGCACTTCTAACTATTGCAGACAATCCCCCTCCTTACCCCAAGCTTTTGCCTCCTGCACTATCCTGCCAATCCCTCCCTCCTTTGCCTGCTTCCACCCCATCCACCCCCACTTCCCCCCTCCTGTGTCTGCTCCTACAGGAGCTATGCCACAGCCCACACCCATTCCCCCTTCCCTCCCTCCTACGTCTCCTTTGCCTGTGTCTGCATCCCCAGGAGCTGTGTCTCAGCCAACATCCACTTCCCCCCCTCTTTCTTCCCTCCCTCCTTCCACCCCTCCCTCGCCTGCTTCAGCTCCTGCATGTTTCACAGGAGCTGTCCGTGCTGCACTTTCTCAAGCTAGGCAGAAAGGTCTCCTTTCCTTAGAGGAAGAATCTGCATGGGCTGGTGAAATGCCATCAGCTTTCCCTATCTCCAGCTCAACCCCATCTGCTTTCCCTATTTCTTATACAAACCCAGGCACTGCGCAACAACAGGTGTTGTACGAAACCCTTCCTTATTCAGTAATGAGAGAATTGAGAAGAGCCATTGCTGATTCCGGTTTAAAATCCACTTATGTGACAGGAATGCTGGAGGGAATAGCAACTGCTTCAACTGCAATCGCCCAGGTCATTTTGCTAAACAATGCAGAGCCCCTGGCGGGGGTGCAAACAGGAATGGTGATGCCAATAAGGCTAAGCCTTCCAAGAAATGCCCAAAGTGCGGTAAAGGCTATCATTGGGCAAATCAGTGCAGGAGTTCGGGAAACTCCTTAGGGGCCCCACTCCCGGGCCAGGACAAATAGGAAGCCCCCCGCCGTTAGTCTCCACTATTAAAACCATCTCAAAGGATACATGCTCTGATTTTACCATCGACTTAATTAATCAAAAAACCAAAGACACTGTTTTACATCCAGCCCTGTGTGCTGAAAATCCACCTTAACCTGTGGGGCAGAGATTTATTGCAACAATTACAAGCTACCATTCAATTTAATGAGTAAGCTTGCACTTCCCCTCAACTGGAACTCTTCTGGTTGTGTCCTGGCTATACGTTTAATTACATTCCAGCAAACATCAGCCATGGCACACCTTGCTGTTTAAGCCGTTTGTCCATCATTTTACCCAAGAAACATCATTTATCCTGCTCTTGATATCGCCGCTCTGTGAAATTGACTAACGATTGTGATGCTTTTGTCTCTCTTCTCAGTAGGTCTGAATATATCTCTTTAGCTGTTTTTCTCTTAGGAGTCCCTGGATTGGCTGTATGGAATCGTATGAACATTAACTCTTTAGCTTGTTCTGCAGAAAAAGCCCTGAATTTTACTTCAGAAGCTCTTCACCTTTTGAATAAAGAACAGAGTGGACTACATAATGGACTTTTACAAAATTGCGCTATAGATTATTTGCTGATGCTTCATCATTATGGCTGTGAACAAGTGGACAACATGTGCTGTTTTAATATTACTGATAATTCCAAAGCCATCCAAAAGCAGATCTCTCATTTGCAAAATCTTACACATCACATTAAACAGGACGTTGGTTTTCCTGGCCTCTGGGGTTCTTTCACCCAGTGGCTTACTGCTTGGCTACCTAATCTTACTTGGCTTCGTAATCTCTTTCAATATGCCCTTGTCATTATATGCATCTTAATTTTGTTATGTTGCTTCCTCCAATGCGTTCCTAGCCTCATAAGTCTTTTCTCCCGGCTTCTCTCTCTCCCCTCAACCACCTAATAAACTCCTTGCTGCCTACTTTGCGAAATGGCAACACTAACAGTAAACCTAAGGTGAGATGTGGACGGATTTATTTTGGGCATGCGTTGGCAAACCACGTATCCCGAAATATTCTTGTCCCATCGACCCTGGCGAACTTATTTTGGGCATTTGTTGGCACACCACTAATCCTGAAATATTTTTGCCTTATTTACCCAGAATGCCTCGCAAACAAGAAAAGAAAGGGGGAGATAAAGGGAAGTCCTCCTTCTGCACAAAACTGCTCCATTATGGGGAAGCCTTGCTCCTCTTTTCTCTTGCATTCTGGGAAAGTCTTGCTTACAATCTGCTTCTGCACAAACTGTACAAAACTGTTCCAAACACCAGGACATTCTTTTCCTTGTTCAGTCATCCTAAGCGCATGGAAAACAACATGACCTGCTCTCCATGCCTAGCTGACCACATCTACAGAACTTGATTGTTATATTGTTTCGTGCCATATTAATCTCTAGTTACAATTTAATTAGGAGGCTTCATGCCTGTCTAGTTCCAGATTCGATTCCCAGCCTTTACTCCATCGATGCATGGATTTCTGAAAAATAAGTCATGTCAGACTAACCTGATCTCGTTTTTTGACAGAATTACAAGCCTGGTAGATGAAGGGAACGCAGTGGATGTAGCCTACCTTGATTTCAGCAAGGCATTTGACAAGGTGCCCCATGATATTCTTGTAAAGAAGCTGGTAAAATGCGGTCTTGACTATGCTACCACTCAGTGGATTTGTAACTGGCTGACTGACCGAACCCAAAGGGTGCTCATCAATGGTTCCTCTTCATCCTGGAGAAGAGTGACTAGTGGGGTGCCACAGGGTTCTGTCTTGGGCCCGGTCTTATTCAACATCTTTATCAACGACTTGGATGATGGACTCAAGGGCATCCTGATCAAATTTGCAGATGACACCAAACTGGGAGGGGTGGCTAACACCCCAGAGGACAAGATCACACTTCAAAACGACCTTGACTGTTTAGAGAACTGGGCAAAAGCAAACAAGATGAATTTTAACAGGGAGAAATGTAAAGTATTGCACTTGGGCAAAAAAAATGAGAGGCACAAATACAAGATGGGTGACACCTGGCTTGAGAGCAGTACATGTGAAAAGGATCTAGGAGTCTTGGTTGACCACAAACTTGACATGAGCCAACAGTGTGACGTGGCAGCTAAAAAAGCCAATGCAATTCTGGGCTGCATCAATAGGAGTAAAGCATCTAGATCAAGGGAAGTAATAGTGCCACTGTATTCTGCTCTGGTCAGACCTCACCTGGAGTACTGTGTCCAGTTCTGGGCACCACAATTCAAGAAGGACACTGACAAACTGGAACGTGTCCAGAGGAGGGCAACCAAAATGGTCAAAGGCCTGGAAACGATGCCTTATGAGGAACGGCTAAGGGAGCTGGGCATGTTTAGCCTGGAGAAGAGGAGGTTAAGGGGTGATATGATAGCCATGTTCAAATATATAAAAGGATGCCACATAGAGGAGGGAGAAAGGTTGTTTTCTGCTGCTCCAGACAAGCGTACACGGAGCAATGGATCCAAACTACAAGAAATAAGATTCCACCTAAACATTCGGAAGAACTTCCTGACAGTAAGAGCTGTTTGACAGTGGAATTTGCTGCCAAGGAGTGTGGTGGAGTCTCCTACTTTGGAGGTCTTTAAGCAGAGGCTTGACAACCATATGTCAGGAGTGCTCTGGTGGTGTTTCCTGCTTGGCAGGGGGTTGGACTCGATGGCCCTTGTGGTCTCTTCCAACTCTATGATTCTATGATGATAAATGATCAAATGTAAATCCCACCTCTCACATGTAATTCCCGCCTTAATACTTATGTTAACCAATCAGCAACAAGTTTCTTTGTGTATCAACCAATCAGCCACAGGCCCACCTGTGGCAGTGTTTGTAATATTCAATAAAAGAGGCCTTTCAGGGTCCGCCCAGATAGACGCCTCATATTGCACCTGCCTCTCTCGTCTCCTGTGATTTTTCATTCCTACATCACGTCGGGGTCACCAGATGTAGGAATGAAAAATCACAGGAGACGAGAGAGGCAGGTGCAATATGAGGCGTCTATCTGGGCGGACCCTGAAAGGCCTCTTTTACTGAATATTACAAACACTGCCACAGGTGGGCCTGTGGCTGATTGGTTGATACACAAAGAAACTTGTTGCTGATTGGTTAACATAAGTATTAAGGCGGGAATTACATGTGAGAGGTGGGATTTACATTTGATCATTTATCATCGATGGAGTAAAGGCTGGGAATCGAAGCTGGAACTAGACAGGCCTGAAGCCTCCTAATTAAATTGTAACTAGAGATTAATATGGCACGAAACAATATAACAACCAAGTTCTGTAGATGTGGTCAGCTAGGCATGGAGAGCAGGTCATGTTGTTTTCCATGCGCTTAGGATGACTGAACAAGGAAAAGAATGTCCTGGTGTTTGGAACAGTTTTGTACAGTTTGTGCAGAAGCAGATTGTAAGCAAGACTTTCCCAGAATGCGAGAGAAAAGAGGAGCAAGGCTTCCCCATAATGGAGCAGTTTTGTGCACAGGGGCGCCGACTTATAAAAAATATTGGGGGGGCCCATACCGGGGTCCTGCCGCTGGTTCGCTCGGGTAGCCGGGAGAACGCAGTTCAAGGTGGCGGTGTTGGGGAGAGACCCTCGCTCAGGGCGCCACTAGACTTGGCGGCCGGCGGCCTATCTGGGGGGTTTTGGAGCGTATTTCGGCGGAGCGATTGGGGAGGAGGGGGCTTGTTGCCGGATTCTTCAGCTGAGCCGGAGATCCGCTGCTGGGGGTCCCTGGGCCGAGTTGTGAGCACGGCCTGCTGAAGGGAGATCCAGCCGATTGCGCGACGGGGACGGCCGGGGCTCTCCGGCTAGGGCGCACGGCTGGCTGGCTGGCGAGGGAGCAGGTGGGGAGGAGGCGGGGGTCCTCACTCTCTTAGGAAACGCACCCGCGCACCCGATTGTCACAAAGTCCGAAGGGTGCGTGTGTGGAATTAAAAAGCAAAAACGAGATACGGGCAGGGCAGGCAAAGAGTTTTCTGCAAGAGGATGGAGGACAGGTTGAAGAGAAAATCACTCAGGATGAGACAGTCAAATCAGCCATGATAAAATGGGCTCAGGATATTGGGTATAACATCATGTTTGAGGACAGGGAAAGGTTATGGACCACCGGAATGAAATTCACGGCATGTAATGCCTTGAAGGAAAATATTATGAAAATGATTTATAGGTGGTACATGACCCCAGTCAAGCTTGCAAAAATATATCACCTGTCTGATAATAAATGTTGGAAATGTAAGGAGGCTGAAGGGACATTCTTTCACCTCTGGTGGACTTGTCCAAAAGTGAAGGCCTTCTGGGAAATGATCTATAATGAGTTAAAAAAGGTATTTAAGTATACCTTTCCCAAGAAACCAGAGGCCTTCCTCTTGGGCATTGTTGGCCAGAAAGTGTTAAAGAAGGATAGAACTTTCTTTATGTATGCAACTACAGCAGCAAGAATACTTATCGCAAAATATTGGAAGACACAAGATTTGCCCACACTGGAAGAGTGGCAGACGCAATTGATGGACTACATGGAACTGGCTGAAATGATTGGCAGAATCCGAGATTTGGGAGAAGAAACAACGGAAGAGGACTGGAAAAAATTTAAGGACTATTTACAAAAACAATATAAGTTGTATGAATGTTAAAAATTTACACGATTCGGAAACTATAGCTTCAGCAATTAGATTTGGGAAACAGGAAATTATATTTTAAGTAAGAAAAGGTCAAAATCTAAGGTAATACTATGTTTAATTTAAGATATAAGTAACTGATGAAAAGTATGTTAAATTTAGAGGTATAGTATTTGAAAAGTACAAAATAAGGTACGAAACAAGGTAATAATTTGCTGATATCTTTATTATAAAGAATGCAGGGTAAGGGAGATGCGAGGAAGTCCAGTTAGTTATATAAAAAATGTGTTGAATGGTTGGTTTTCTTTTCTTCTTTTTCTTTTTTTCTTTTTCTTGTTCTTTTACTTTTTTCTTCAGTGTATGTTTCTAACTTTGTATTTGAAAACTTAATAAAATATTTATAAAAAAAAGAAGAGAAAATCCTTTCGCTTTTCTGGGGCGCAGGGAAGTCTCAGAGCCGGAGGTTGGGGAAGGGACCCCCTTTGCTCTGCCCTCTTCTCCCGTCTTAGATTCGCATGGGGGTCCCCGCCCGAGCTTGCCTGGCCACCGGGCCACACAAGTGCCGCGCTCTACGCGGCGCACCTTGCTAGCCGCGCAGCTGTCCTCCGCGGCTGCGGAGCGGCCCTGCGCCGGTGCCCAGCCCCTCTGCCAATGACAAGCGGGCGACGTCGCGGGCGGGGAAGGCGTTGCTTTCTTTCCCGATCCTTCATCCTCCCAGTCTTCCAGCCCTTTTTTGGGTTGGAAGCTCGTCTCGTTCGCCCTTCTCCTTTCTTCACCCTGCGCGCAATTTTCCTCCCTCGTCTCCCTCCCCATTTCTCCTTCCTTCCTTCCTTCCTTCCTTCCTTCCTTCCTGACTGACGGGCTTGGGCTCGGGCTTCGGGTAGGGCTCGGGCTCGGGCAGCCACAGCGTCGGCGGTGTTGGCGATCGGCGGCGCGGGGGATGGCCCTCCCGGGGGAGCCGGCGCTGCTCAATGGGGTTGCCAAGGAGACAGGCCGGCCGCCCCCCTCCCCCGGCCCGGCGCCCCCCGCCGCGCCGGTGCCCGTTATCGAGCTGGTGCGTGCCGGGCGCCCTATAAAAGCCGCGGATGCGCCCACCGCCGCCCGAGATTATTGGGGGGGCTGAGCCCCCCCAAACGAATTTTTGAGGGGGCTCGGGCCCCCTCAGGCCCCATGGAGTCGGCGCCTATGTTTGTGCAGAAGGAGAACTAACAGTTATATGCAGAAAGAGGACTTCCCTTTAGGTTGTAGTAACAAATATTCTGCTCCACTTCTGGATATTCCCTGTTTTCTTTCACACGCACACTCACCGGATTCCATTGAGTCAACACTCCCACATGTTCTTTCTTATCCTTCAACATTGTTAGTTTAACCACATTCAGCTACTCCCACGTTTTCCTAGTGGTGTCTAATTTATTTTTGTTTCAGGACATTCTTCCATGCTGTAGCAAACACACTCCTTGCAGACATTAAGACACACAGAACTTGTATTCTATAAACAATAAACAAGGATCCTAAGCAAACATATTGGGGGATCTAAAGGGACTTATTCCTGGAAAATGTATCTGGTTATCTCTATTATTTAGGCCCTTCATAACTTATTTTTGCAAACTGCTTGGGCGCTTTTTCTTTAAAAATAAAATAAAAATAAATATTAAGTAATTCAAAAATGCATTTAATTTAAACAAACAATCGTTTGCTTTTACAACGATGGTTTTTCCTTTATTTTTAGCGGTTCTTGGTTGTAATCGGTAAACGACCTCGGGTCCCTGTCAGGAAAAAAAAAAAGGCGGCTGTAAATCAATATATAACCAACCAACCTAAGCTAACTATATATATTAATAGAAACACAGACACCCGAACACGTATAGACAATTAATAAATAATAAGAATACATATATAACTGGAAGCTAACGAAATAAACGCAAACGCACAAATAAACCGATAGAAGCTAAGGAAATAAATACAAAAACGCACGTGCAAACGAAGCGAGCTGGGCAGCCCCTGCTTTCGAGGGAATACGGTAATGTCCGCTTGCAAGGGGCGCCCGGCCGCCGAGGCCACCCCAGGCCAGCGGGACTTCGCGCCTGCGCGCTCTCCTCGAACCTTCGCGCCCCGCGGGCTTTTGGGCCCTGCTGCTGCCCGTAGAGCCACGCCTGACCCGGAAGTAGAGAGGAGGCAGGAAGTGGGGGAACCTTTGAAGGCTCCTCAGTGATGCGAGTGGGGAGTTTGGGGCAGGTGAGTGAGGGGCAGGGTGTGTGGGGCTCATTGCCCGTGGGGGGCGCCGCCGCTTGTGGCCATGGGGCTGGGCCTTTCCCCTCGTTGCCTTCCGCGGCTGGCTCCAGGGCTGGGTCTGGGTCGCGGGTGTGTGTGGGGGGGGGGGAGGACCCCAGTGGGCTTCGACCCCCCAGCCCCAGTTGCCCCCGGGAAGCTGCCTCACACCGAGCCAGGCCGCCGCCCCATCTAGCGTAGCGTTGCCTGCACGGGCTGGCAGCAGCTCTCCGGGGTCTCCCCCAGCCCTCCCTGGAGATGCCACGTGGGGGTTGGGCCTGGGGTGCGCTAACCACTAGGCTACGGCTCTCCTGCCTTGTTCTGAGCCAGGCCACAAGCTCACTCGGGCCAGTATTGCCTGCACGGACTGGCAGCGGCACTCCAGGGTATCAGGCGGGGGCCTGTGTCTGTCTCTCCCGGTACTACCTGGGGATGCTGAGCAGGGGGTGAACTTAGGCGGTTCTCAACCTGTGGGACCCCAGATGTTGTTGGACTACAACTCCCATCATCCCTGAGCTCTGGCCTTGCTAGCTGGGGGTGATGGGGGTTGTAGTTCAACAACATCTGGGGACCCACAGGTGAGAAAGGCTGAAGGGCCTTCTGCATGCAAGGCAGGTGCTTTGCCTACTGAGCTATGCGCTTTCCCAGGGCCTTCCGTAGCCCTGGGTACCGAATCAATTACTCCTCCACCTTTTTTCTTTTTCTTTCTATTTTAAAAAGGGATTTTGCAAATTCTTATCCTTCCACTGTTCGGTGTGCTGTATTGCCTTATGCGTGCATGATGTCTGACTTGCCTACCTGTTTGCCCCTGTTCACTTCAGGGTGTGTTTTTCTTTGTCTTTGCCTGTTTGTCCTGTGTGCCTGGAATGGTTTGCAACATCGGCAGTGAAATCCAAAAACGTCAAACATAAATCATGAAACAAATGTTAAAGGTGGTGTTAATACAACTCAGCAGAGAGAAAAACACTATGACCAGAGTGGAATTGTGGGGATGGAGGGGGGGTGTCCCTGGAACAGCTCTGTTTTCTGGACTTCGAGCTCAGTCCCTAATTTTCCTTTGGTGAATTTTTTTTTTAAAGTGTAATTAATGTGTTCACACATGTGGTTGAGCACACAAACCCCTTCCTACCCCTCTCCTTCTGAAACTGTTTTGCCTAAATAGCAGTGTGCCTGAATGTCTTTGAGCTACAAGTACAGCTAGGCATACAAATAATAACTACTGTAAAATTGAAATACTATCTATATAAATAAAAGGAAGCTATTGTTGTCAGTTCCAGGGCATGTCCTCGCCTCTAAAGAAGGCTGCGCAGGGCAAGCTGCTGCTGAGTAAATAAATATAGCAGGCAAATATGAGTCTTGTGCAATATGTGATGGAGGAGCCTGTGTGAGGAGAGAGAACGCAAAGATTAATTATTATTATTTAAATTTCTATACCACCCTTTGCCCAAAGATCACAGGGCTGTTTACAATGTAGAGACACAAAATGCATTCCATAATAACAAACAAAAACAATACCCCCACAGATTAAAGGCCATGTATTGTTTAATTAGCCAAAGGCCTGAGATAATAGGAATGTTTTTGTCTGGTGCCTAAAGGTGTATAATGAAGACACCAGGATGAGCATCCCTGGGGAGAGCATTCCTCAAATGGGAGCTACCACAAAAGAGGCCTGTTCTCATGTTGTTGCCCTTTGGACCTCTCACAGAGGAGGCACATGAAGAAAGGCCTCAGATGATGATCACAGGGTCCTAGTTGGTTCATATGAGGAGAGGTATTCCTTGACTTACTGCAGTCCTGAGCCATTTAAGGCTTATAGGACAAAACCAGCACTTTGAATCGGGCCCGAAAACGCATTGGCAGCCAGCGCAGTCGGACCGGGATTGGTGTAATATGCTCAAACCGTCTTGCCCTGGTGAGTAATCTCGCTGCCAAGTTCTTCACCAGCTGTAATTTCTGAACCATCTCCAGAGGCAGCCCCACGTATAATGTGTGGCAGTAAGCTAACCTAGTGGTTACCAGAGCATAGAGGACAGAAGTTAGGCTATCCCTGTCCAGATAAGGGAACAGCTGGGCCAAATCAATGGAAGGCATTCCAGGCCACTGAGGCCAACTGAGCCTCAACCGACAGCAATGGATGCAGAAGTACCTACAAACTGCCTACGTGCTCCTTCAGAGGGAGAGTAACTCCCTCAGGATCAGGCAACCTCCCAGGCATCCGGTATAGGGAATTCTTGGTGTAAACATTGGAAACCGCCTTGTAGTGTTGTGCCATGCAGCTCAGTATTGTCCACATTGACATAGGAAGTGCCTCTCTAGGGTTTTAAACAAGAGTCCCTATGGGTTCTACCCGGAGAAGCTGGTAGGAATTGAACTCAGGGTTTTGCATGCAAAGCAGATCCTCTGCCACAAAGCTATGACTGACCCCCCAGGGTATGAGAAAAATGTAAGGGTCTATCTAATTCAATTTGTGATTATTTCTTGTACTCCAGAGGGGTTCAAACCTTATAGTCTGGCCAGAATTGTTGGTAGTTCTTCAGTGGGTTCCTCACAAGCCACAACAATATGCTGAAACTCTTTTCTTTCCTCCTCTTTCTGTGGCTGCTTGCTGCCTGTTTCAACTTGTTATACTTCTAGCAAGGCATGGGACTTACCCTACTATATATACCGTAGCTAAGACTTTAGTATATTGTAACCGAAATAAATACATATTCTTCCCTTGTTTGTACCTGCCTCCATTTTCTTCCCCTTCGTCTCTTGCCTCCCCTGTGATTGCAAACTCTGAAGGGCAGGGACTTGTCCATTATTTTTACTTGTTACAACATACAGCAAAGGCTGCAACTTGGGCCTAATGCAGCTTTGATCTGCTGCCTTGGGGACACCCAGTATTTTTCATTGCAAGGGGATATAGTGTGTTGAGATGAGTTTCCTAGAAAGGAGGGCATTGTGGCCCAGGGAGATGGGTGTTTTTTTCCTTGCTAGACTGTCTTCTTTCTTTCTTGGGTCAAAAGGGTGAGTGACAGCAACTTTCTCCTAATCAGGGCAGCCTGTGTGCTCTTGTGCTGATTGGGATATCCCCAAAGAACTGAAAATGTAGATCAGGCCAAAGCCCATTTTCTAGTGTTTTGGGATCTGGTATTCCGAAGTACACTGTATATAGACGTTCCATTTGTGGGATGCAAAAAAACTCACTGAGTTTGAAACAACAAAAAAAGGAGCTATCTTCCAGTGTCTAGTCATTTATAATGGCTTGCTGTGTTAGGAAGAACTTTGATCTCCTTTGCACCACAAGTGAGGGTGTTCACTCCACCCATTTTTTGGGTCATCCTGGACTGCCACAACATAAAAGCATGAAGTTGGGTGGGGCAACACTACATCCTCTGTATAATTTTGTTTTGGGAATACTTATATTAAGTATCTGGGTGTGATTATAGCACTGGCCATACTTAATAACCTTTTCTATTTTTACTCTGAGCCTCCTTGAGGACGATATTAAAGGTTTGAAGGAATCCCTCCCCTTGCCCCCACCCATACCCCCAGTCAAATGAGATAGAGACTTTGGGGTGTGTGTGTTTGTGTGGGAGCTTGATGGCTTGTATGCAGTTGGATACTCCTTTGTGAGACACGCAGAACCGTTTCCTCTGCAAGGTGCTGCCTTTTCCTTTGTACTTTCACTCTGCTTGTGAAACTTTCTGGTCTGCATGTGCTGGTGAGCCAATGGACCTGTGTTTGGTTGGTGGGGGCAGGTGTGTTGGGCTGTGTGGCTGTGGACCCCCATTGCTTTTTCCTGGAATTGTAAATATCTACCCGCATGCAGCTGTGTATGCAAGTAAAAGGGTGGTTGCTGGTTGAGCTCAGAGGTGTAGGTCACTGGGAAATATCTGCTGCTGTGATAAGCTTTCCTCCTGAACGTCACACATCTCTGAAATATGTTGACACCATGAAGTCCCACGTGGAGATGAGTGGGTTTGACCCTGGCACCACAAGGGGTGCCTGAAGGAGAAAGGAGTGTTCAGGTGAGAGATTGCTGGGAATGAAGGGGAGGGTTCAGCTCTTTTCTCTCAGGTGTCCCCCAATTTATGTGTGATTGGAGCAGACACGTGTCAGGGCTGGGTGATACTTGCTTTTCAGCATCATGATATATCATCCACTAAACATTGCAGTATGCCGATATATCACGACGTCTGAAATAAGGATGCGTAAGTTATGTAGACTTAAGGGTCTAAAGCTGACACATCTTTACTTGCCTTTAACCTGTTTTTACAGCCATTTTTAATAAAAATAATACAGAACAACAGGGGCAGTAGGAATCACGAGAGAAGTGATGACTAGCTTCATGGTTTTTCCCATACTACAATTTTTACATAGCACAGGCACACATTGTGACCCGTGATTTATTGCCATGTCAATTTTTTTTAAAAAAATATATTTATTAAGAGTTTAATAGTTACAGAAAAAGAAGAAGAAAACAATAAAAAGTTCACAATACATCAAAAAAGAGAAAAAAATCAAAGGAAAAAAAGAATACAACAAAACAACAAGAAAAGCAAAAACATTCAAAAAAACACATCCAATATCTCTATATCTCTACCTTTCATTTACTTGTATCAT
The DNA here is from genome assembly GCF_965112155.1 of Podarcis liolepis. Classification (NCBI taxonomy): domain Eukaryota; kingdom Metazoa; phylum Chordata; class Lepidosauria; order Squamata; family Lacertidae; genus Podarcis; species Podarcis liolepis. Next base: position 99,220,275 of record NC_139556.1, on the reverse strand, counting down.
TGACCTCCTCACACCTCCCTTTTTTGTATTCTTGTTCAATTAGCTATTTCAGCAAATCCTTTCCATCTTTCTCAATTTTTGTTCTATAATTTATCTTAACACAATCTGACCTTAAATTTTACACTTTGGGCCATTAACAATCTATTTTTACTTAGTTCTTTATAACATCTCTGCTAAAACCATGTAGCTTCATTCCAGCATCCTTCTAACATTCATTAATTTTACAATATTTCTGTAAATATACTTTGAATTTTTTCCAATCTTTTTCCACCAACGCTTCTCACTGGTCTCGGATTCTGCCAGTCATTTCCGCCAGTTCCATGTAGTCCATCAGCTTCATCTGCCATTCTTCCCGGGTGGGTAAATCTTGTGTCTTCCAGTGCTTTGCGATGAGTATTCTTGCTGCTGTTGTAACATACATAAAAAAAGTTCTATCCTTCTTTGGCACCAATTGGCCGACCATGCCCAGGAGAAAGGCCTCTGGTTTCTTCAGGAAGGTATATTTAAATACCTTTTTCATTTCATTATAAATCATCTCCCAGAAGTTCTTAATCCTTGGGCATGTCCACCAAAGGTGAAAGAATGTACCTTCAGTCTCCTTACATTTCCAACATTTGTTGTCAGGCAAATGGTAGATTTTTGCAAGCTTGACTGGTGTTATGTACCACCTATAGATCATTTTCATTAGATTCTCTCTTAAGGCATTACATGCCGTAAACTTCAGACCTGTGGTCCATAACTGTTCCCAGTCAGCCATCATAATGTTGTGTCCTACATCTTGTGCCCATGTCCAAAATGTCACTTTTTTAAAAACACAGTTGCACCAGTATATTTAGTATCAAGTCTCAATTACTTTTACTCAGTTACTTTTACTCAGTTACTTTTACTCCTTTTAGCCATTTTTGTAGTCAGAAGAGGATAATTGAGACAATGTATCACTCTTGTTTCACTAGCTGTCAATAAACGGTCTATTCACAGTCTATGCAACACTCCAAAGTACAACAGTCTTAATGGCTCAATGGCAGCCCGTTCCCAGGTTCTGAGTGATGGAAATTTAGCTTCTTTCCCTCTCTTTTTGCAGGCAAATATTATCCAAGACTCCCCCCCTCTTCTCCTTCTTCCAAGGGGGGGTTCGCTATTTTTAATGCTGGAAATTTGAACGTTTAAGATAGACTTCCAAGGCTTAAGCCTGTTTGCTTCCGACTATTTACAAAGGAGGAAGGCGGACTTCCTGTTTTAAGACTCCCCCCGTTCGTTGCCAAATTCAACTTTTAAAACTCCGATTCTTCACTTTACTCACGGGTAGTTACTTTTAGATCCAATTGTCCACAGGAAAAAGTCAGCGCTCTCCGGCAACGGCTGTGCGGCTTCACTCCGTGAAAGTAGCAGTCGATTCAAAGCACCGCGCCACTCACCCCACTTTGCTCCGGATCCCCGAAAACGGGTCTCCCCGCGAGTAGGGGAGGCGCTGGTGGTGCCCGCCGAATCCCACGTTCACAGGCTTCACCCGCCTGTGATTTTTGAAGGGTCTCCGCCTTCGCCGCGGCGACCAGACCCGATTTCCACGGAGCGGGTTCCTCTTATTCAGAGGAATTCTGCCATTACCGATGGCGCTAACCCAGAAGTCCCATGTCAAATATTATGAAACTGTTATCACGATGTGGTCTTCAACCGATTTTGGACTGTGTATTGATACATCGCCCAGCCCTGGTGTTTTGTGTGCAGTTTGATCCTCACTTTGTAGCTCATTCCATTTCCGTTTAGTTTTACTTCATATATACCAGGGAAGGGGAATCTGTGGCTTTCCAGATATTGTCCCACCTGTCCCAGCTAGCAGGCCCACAGTCAGAGATGATGGCATCTTTGGTCCAAGAATATCTGAAGTGGCACAGATTGCCCATTCCTGAAAGAGGGAAGGAAGATATCTAGCTGGTGTGACTCTGTTGCAAAGATCTGGAGCCTCTTCCTCCTGTACTGTGTGTGTATTGGTTTTAACTGCTGATGAATAATTACATTTTTAGTGCTTTTGCACTGAGCTCCCTTGAGGATTTCTACTGTTTTAAGGTTATAATAACTTGGCCGAACCCTCTTGCCTGTCAGTCCAGCCTCCACCCCTGAATCGAAAGTTGGCTGGAAGTTCCTTGGGACAGAGAACTATCTTCTGCTTGTCTTACTCTGCCCTGTGTCCTGTTCACTGGTCGACACTGCTGTGCAATTAAATGATCAGGGTGGTCCATACGGGATTGAGGAATGGTGCTGTCCTCAGTTGCTGGTTACATGAGGTTTGTATTGATGTAAACCTCCAGAACTTATTTTGTATAGCTAACTATTTAGCTCCATCCCCAGTATATTTTATCTTATTGCTATGGCTAGTGGCTAATGCAAATAAAGTTTCTATCTATCTCCACCACTTACGAGGGAATCTCCACCCTTCCTGTTGAAACCGTCGTAAGAGTTTCAGAAAGAGAGAGAGAGTGAGAAGAAAGAAACATGGTTATTTTTGGAGAGCCTGAGAATGGACATGATCGGGTTTTTGTTTTTGTATGATGGCTGCTCCTTTAGCTTGGCCACATTTTCTTCTTAGGAGCAGAGTGGGTTGAAATGATTTGTGCACGGCTAGGATGAAAATATTTGGCTCAGATGCCTCTCTCTGTCTCTCCCTCTCTGGAATACCGCCATATGCACTGCTCGGGTCATAAACTGGTCACTCCTACCCCAGTTAAATATTGCGAGTCTTCTGATGTAATAAAACTACAGAACTTATTGAAGTGCTGCTACCACGTTCTACCTCTCTCTCTCCCCACTCCCCTCACAAATGAAAAAGAGAGAAAGACTAAAGGGAAGGTTTGTAGCTCTGTAGTGGAAAGCATGTTTGGCAGTGGAGAATCCCGAGCTCAACGTTCCAGATAAGGACCTCCACTTGCACTCTCTTTAAGCATCTCTTTAAATGGGCTTTCACCAGTACGCAAACCATTCTTCCAAGTCTTGAGATAAATTGCTTTGCAAATATTCCTATCCCCCAAGAAGAAGGCACTTATAACAATTATTGGAGCTTTAATTATTTATTTTTAGAAGCATAGAAAGTTGCTAGGGACCTCATCCAGTCCAACCCCCAGTGCAGGAGCCTCAGCTAAAGCATCCATGACAGATGGCCATCCAAACTCTACTTAAAAACCTCCAAGGAAGGAGATGTCCTGTCAGAATTTCCTTTCTTATAACTTCAATCCATTGGTTCAGGTCCTACCCTCCGGAGCAGCAGAAAACAAGCTTGCTCCATCTTCCATGTGACAGCCCTACAGATATTTGTTGCATTTCCTCTCAGTCTTCTCTTTTCTAGGCTAAACATACCTAACTCCCTCAACCTTTTCTCAGCAGGCTTAGATTCCAGACTGTTGATCATCTTTGTCATGAATTTATTTATTGCATTTATATCCTGCCTTTTTGTCCAGGGAGCTCAGGGGTGGCATACATGGTTCTCCCTGTCCTCATTTAATTCCCACAACAACCCTGCGAGGTAGGTTAGGCTGCGAGACAGGCGGTTTGGGAGAACTGAGAGCCAAGGAACCAAGGGAAGGGTGGGACGAGAGCTTCATACAGGACCTAGGGCAACCTTTCCCCAACCTGGTGCCCTCTAGAAGCTTTGGACTACAACTCCCATCAACCCCAGCTAGCACAGCTGATGGGAGTTGTAGTCCGGGGGCACCAGGCTGACCCAGAGACAGGAGCGGCTGTGCGGCCTTAGTGGGAAAGGATGTGGGGAAGGGCCATTTAAAATAACGGAGCCAAATCTCTGTCCTCGTGGCGTTCACATCTTCCTTCTTGCCTGTCTTCTTTGTTTCTGATTTGCTCCTGCAGTCCTGTCGCGTAGTTGTTCTGATGCTAGTAAGTAAAACTGCTCCTCTGCTCAACGCCGACCTCATGTTTGCGCTCCTTTGATGGCAGGTGACACTCCCGGGATATGGAACCGCAAGGATGTGCACGAGGCGCTCCTGCCCACGCTCCGAGGGATGGACCCAGCAAGCCCGCCATCCCTCAGAAGAACGCGTACGCTAGGCTCGTGCAAAAGCACCACAGTGGAAGGTTCCGCTCCTACCTGAACCACATCGCTCAGAAGCTGCAGCTGGAAGAGGGGACCCTCAACGACTCGGGTTCGGACGCAGAGCCGTCCTTGAAAAGAGGCCTGGTGAGGGAGGCCCTGTTGAAAAACGGGGTGAAAGCGCCCGGGACTTTGCTGGCCAGAGCCCTGCATCCAGGCCAGCCGGAAAAGTCTGAACGCCTGAATGAGGAAGGTTTGATCAAGAGGCAGAGCCGTCCAAGCGAGGCTGGCAAAGGTGACTACGAGGAGGACGTCGCGGAGGAAGAGGATGATGACGTCTCTCCTAACCGCCATGGTGATGCAGCTGCCTCTGCAAGGGCAGGGCAGGTGTTGGGGGGCCACAGGACGTTGTCCACAACGGCCTCTTTTCTGCCGAAAACCCCCAGCTCTGGAGAGAGGGGCAGAGAGGAGTATTGGAGGAGCAAGTGCAGCGGCAGTGACGGTCCTGCCGCTTTGGAGAGAGCAGACAGATCCGTATCTGCCGGACAGTTTGGCGTGGATTTGCCCGCAGTGAGTTCCAGGAAGGCCAGTCCCTTCTCCAGCCAAATGCATGGTGAGCTACCGAGTGTCTTAAATGGTTGCAGTTGTTGATGCAAATAGCAGCGTGTGGCTTATCTGTGTAACCTGAGATTGTTACAGCTTGAGTGGTGTGTTGATCGCTGGTGTAACCCGGGCTCGCATGAGGATGATGGTGGTAAGAGCAGCTGAAGGCTTGCAGCTGGTTTAACCTGCTGGCATCCCCAGCCAGGAACAAATAGGCTATATATAGATTTTGGTTGCTTAGAAGCCACCTCTAACCGAATTGTTAGGCGTTGGCCTCAGATGTTTGGGTGTCTTGAATATTTTTCAGCCCTGTTTCTCTCTGTCACCATTCATCCATGTGCCGTGTGGTCTGTATTGCTAGATCCCAGATAGCTCCAGTGATTCCTTGCTTGGGCTTGCCGTCAAGGCAGTGAGCTTGTTTGTGCCTGCTTGTTATTACAGGGCGCGCAGAGCACCTCTTTGTAAACAGGGGCACGCCCTGGTCTCATCAGGCCTACATGCATGTCCCAGCAGTTGCCAGCTTTGTAGGGGGTGCTGGGCCTCTGTATATAGGGGGTCCTGTCACTCTTGCCTGTGTAATCTTACTGCTGCAGCACCCCAATATGATATCCTGCTGCTGTCAAGTTTGAGGCCAATCTAGGAGCTCATTTGTAGGGTACCACAAATGAGGTATGTTGTGGCGTAGCACAGTAGCCCAGAGACTGAGCTAAATTGGGAAGCTCAGGTCTTGCTTCTACCATGAACACATTACAAGGCCTCAGACAAGTCACACTCTCTCCCAGCACCTGCAGATCTGCAGTATTGGGATAATACTGGCCTACCTCCCAGGATTGTTGTAAGGGTCATAACAAAATATTGTGTGTTACTCCCTTGGAGCATTCTGAAGTGCTACACAGATGCCAGTAATTATTCTTAGCATCTGTTACGTGCTTTCTTTTCCCTTCCCCTCGATGGCGGGTGGGCAGTGGTGATGGGAGGGTCTCCCTCCCTCTCCTTCCCGTCCCTTCCTCTTCTTTTAAGCATTGTCCAAGCCCATTGAGTTAATTCCAGCCCTGGTTGCAGGGGTGGGTGGGTGTCTGCCTGCACACCATGGAAGGAATTCAGTGTAGTGCTAAGTAGATCATGCCACCAGCGCAAACATTTCCACTTTCCTGATGGAACCATCTCCCCTCTCATCCCACTGTGTGTTGTTCTGGTGGTTCTCCGACTCCTCTCCCAAGCCAATTTGGGGGGAGGCACAGGGGGAGGGGAGGTGGGAAAGCCCCTTTGATCTGCTGAAAGCCTTTTTGCTGGCTTTTGCTGGCAGGACCAGTTAGCTGAAACCACGCCCCATACATTTAAAGCACATTCCCTCCCTGCCTCCCCCCAAGAATCTTGGGAACTGCAGTCTACCACTTACAGAGCTACAGTTCCCAGCACCCTTAACAAACTACAGTGCCCAGGATTCTTGAGGTGGAGGAAGAATGTGCTTTAAATGTATATGTGTACACAGCTTAATCCTGCTTAGGAGTTTGGGCCTTTTGTGTTCGAGAGGGAAGCATTCCAGCTATTTTACGTGCAAAATCTATGCACACATCTATGCTTGTTTCTAGCCATCACTGCCTCTCCCGCTTAAGGGTTTTGACTTTTCTGTAAGTTCCTCTGCCTGCTGTATCTATCTGTTGTGTGATCGCCTGTCCCACATTGGCAGATTTCCGAAGTAGGCAAGTTTGTAAACTGACCGCAACACTTCTCTTTCCTCATCTATATTTCTTAATTTTTATTTTTCAAATACATGCCAAGCTTTTTAGCCTTCAAGGAGTTTTATATTTTTAAAGACCCTTGGAAGCGTTTAATAGCCCTTCCGGTCAAGGTGTGATTGCCTTTATAAGAGAATAAGAACTAGGTTTCATTCAGCAGCAAGTTAAACTACCGTATTTTTCGCTCTATAACACGCACCCGACCATAACACGCACGTAGTTTTTAGAGGAGGAAAATTCATAGGCATGCCACCCGTAGGCATTCCCTCCATAACACACACAGACATTTCCCCTTACTTTCTAGGAGGAAAAAATTGAGTGTTATGGTGCAAAAAATACGGTAAGTGGATAAACAGAGTGTGTGAGGATGAAAGAGAAGCTTGCGCCAGCCATGTTATTTTTAAAAAAATGCATCGGCCCCAAATAGTGGCAAAATTGGGAGAGCTACTTACCAGGAACAAGAGCTGTAGAAAGCTCTAGGACCAGTGACTGTTGATGTTTTGTAGAACCCTCCCTTAGCAACAGCTCAGATTGGCTAGCAGTGATTCCGTCGCACCAGTTGTGCTTGGTGGTGACTTTTGCCTTCCATTGCAGCAGGCGGCCAGTCAGGTCAAGCTTGCTTAAGCCGCATGGAGTTTCTGTTCTACAGGCGCACCTTGGCGTAGGTGGGGCACTTAGTTTGCTCCTGCTTTCCGCACAAGACACACCGAGGTGTGGATTGTACAGGTTGAGCTGGCTGTGGGATGGACAGGGAGATGAGATGCTGAGAGACGGTTTCAAACTATTGGCTATTTTGTGGTATGAAATGAGCTTCCTGGCAGGCAAAGTGCCATGGGAGAGTCCTCAGTTGTTCTAACCAGGAAGATGAAAAGATGTGAATGGCGGAAGGATGGTGATAGGTGGAAATTCTGATGACGTCGGCGAAGGGTTGAGTAATTGAGTGTCTTGAAATCTTGCGTAATATATTTGATTCCAGCCCATTGCAATAGTAATACTGCCACCTTTTGATCTGTGGATCCACAAGGCAGCTTACAGCGTATTTGAAATCTTTACGAAAAACAAAATAAAGACTGAACAGCACAGCAACAAAAACTAATAGATGGAAGTAAGGAAGTGGCAGAAAAGGGCAACCAAAACAGGTGCTGGGCGCTGGAAGTTTCAGGGCACACAGAGCATAGTTAAAACTTTGCTGCTACAAGGTGGAGTAGTGGCCGGCAACCTGGACGGCTTAAAAACAAGTTTAAACAAATTTGAAGAGGGTAAAGCTGCCAATTGCTACTAGCCCAGATGGCAATATTCTGTTAGACATGGCCTCTGAATCCAGTTGCTGAGAATCACAAATCGGGAGAGCGCAGTTGCACACGAAGCCTTCTTGCTGGTTTCCCATGGTGATCAGGTTGGCTGGTGTGAGAACAGATTGTTGGACTAGGTGGTTCTTTGGTCTGATCCAGCAGGACTTTTATGACATTCTCATGCTCAATAAATCATGGCAATATTTTAGCCTGGAGTTTCCCAAATTTGGGTCTCCAGCTGTTTGGGTCTCCTAGCTGGCAGGACTAGTGGTCAGGGATGATGGGAACTGTAGTCCAAAAACAGCCAGAGACCCAAATTTGGGAAACCCTGTTTTAGTCTATCAAAAATCTAGGCTTTGAGTCTGGTTCATTGGCGAAGCTCATCTCGTGTTCTTAGCAAAGCAGTAGTGATAGTTAAAGATGGTAGTCCTTAAGGTGCCATAGGACTTAGTTGTGTTTTCTGCAACTGACTAACTTGACTCCTGCTCTGGTAGTAAAAGTGCAGTAGCACACAAACTCAGTGAACCCCCAAAGATTCATCTTTACTTGCAGTTTCAAAGGCCCAAAAGATGGAGTGAGACACATCTGCTTAGGAAGGAAGTTCTACAGTTCTGCACCACTATTGAAAGGACTTTTGACCTGATGGCCACCTGCTGTAAGGTGATGGAGGGGAATGGATCAGGTCCTCCAATGAGCATCTTTAGCTATGAGGAGGTTCACTTCCATGTTCAATATTTAGCTTCTGTGTCTTGGAAAAACCCTGTTAACTAACAGTCTTTGTTCTGGACCCTTGGTCTTCAAGTGATCGTGCTTAAATAGAGAACCAAACAGAAATCTGCCTCCTCACTTTGGATATCCTATTGCAGTGCACAGTTGCATTGGCCAGGCCAGGCAGAAGTTGAAGTCCAAAATATCTGGACACCCCCTGGTTGAGGAAGGCTTGTGCAGTGCAGTAGGTCTGTGGACTGTATGACCAGAGGTTTTGGGTTACGCTTCTGGGCTGAATGAAGACTGTATTTAATAGCAAACATACACGCATATATTCGTATAGCAACCTATTGGTACACACAGTACCCAATAAAGAATACAAATTAGAAAGCTGGTTTAAACCAGTGATTAAACTTGACCCCTTTTAAATCAAGCTATAGCTTGTTCACATGGGAAGATGAGAACTTGGCATCTGTGAGCAGACACTTTGAACACCACTAATGCTTGGGGTTTGTTTCCTGCAGGTGGCTTATACACTGCTATATATTAGCATGCTGTAATTTCTGACTCAGCCTCTCCCCCAGTTCCTTCCAGATATTTGGAGCTAGGACTGGTCTCGAGGGTAGTCGGTTGGAGAAGGCTTCTCTGGCTATTCAGGGTTACTTTGAGTCTGGCAGGGTGATGGAGCTCCCTGTTAACAGTTTGCAAGACAGAAATCTAATAAACTCTGGACACAATTTCATATTGCAAAATTGCACCCCTCTGGTCCATTTAGGGTGAGTCATACGCCATATTACGTGGAGCCCTCTTTGCTGTGGAAACTGGGCCAGGGGACCTTATGTCCTCGGGTACTAAATGTGAGTTTTTCTGAAGTGTTGACTCAGGGGTTGCGCAAAATGTGCTCAACAGACCCAGCTTTATCGAACCCATGCAGGTGCCAGGAGTTGTAATTTATAGAGCAGCGTTTTGGCGCAAGGGACCAAAATCCGTTCTGTGTTTGTTTAGACCGGTCTTCTCCAAAGACTGTTCAGATTTATCTTAATCCTGGTTCCTGATCGAATGGAAGTGCTTAGGAAAATGAGCTGATTTAATTCAGTTCCATTGCTGGTGGGTGGGCGTGCAACTGATCTCTGCTGAGATCTGTGGGATCTTATGCTGACTCTGCTGTGGGTACTGATCCTGACGTCATCTCTAGGTCTGGGGTGGCCCAGGAGTTTGAGACTCTGGGCCTTTTTAACTGGGACTACAACCATCTATCTAGCCAAGACCTGTGAGGTTCCAATTTCTTGGAAGGCCAGAGCATCAGTTGGTGTGGAAATCTTCAAGCCCCAAACAATTCCCCCCTTTAAATCCAGTTTACTATCTGTAAATGACGTTAATCAGAGTAATAGGATACAGAAAAGAAGGGAGTCTGGATTTATAGCACGGCACTGACTCTCCAATTGTTTCAAAATGTCTTTGCAAATTTCTCTCCTGATTTCTTGGTAGGGAAGGGATGCATGCATTCCTAAACTTTGTGCAGTTGTGATGTGATGTTTTTTGGCTTGCACCAAGAAGAGTGTTAGTACAACAGTGGATAGATCTTCTCTTGGGAGCTTATATCATGCTCTTGTGCAGGGCTACCGTTCTTAAAACCATATATTCAAAACACAGTGTCAGCAATTGGAGCCCTGTGAAAGTCTCAAACAAGGGGAGGAACTTGTGCCAGTGTTCCCAAAGGTGCATTATCATATGCCCTCCATATCTTTGTGACTACAGCTTCCATCAGCCCCAGCCAGCAAGGCCTTGTTTGCTGGGGTTGTCATCAAGTATGCCAAACACCTGACAGTTCTTGTTTATCCTCTCTGCTCTTCCTCCTCCTCCTCCTCCTCCTCCTCCTCCTCCTCCTCCTCCTCCTCCTCCTCTGTCTCTACCATCATCCCCAACTGTTGGTTACTTGTTGTTGTTGTTTAGTCGTTTAGTCGTGTCCGACTCTTTGTGACCCCCTGGACCAGAGCATGCCAGGCACTCCTGTCTTCCACTTCCTCCCGCAGTTTGGTCAAACTCATGCTGGTAGCTTCGAGAACACTGTCCAACCATCTTGTCCTCTGTCGTCCCCTTCTCCTTGTGCCCTCCATCTTTCCCAACATCAGGGTCTTTTCCAGGGAGTCTTTTCTTCTCATGAGGAGGCCAAAGTATTGGAGCCTCAGCTTCACAATCTGTCCTTCCTAACAGTGTTCAAATTTATATCTGTTATATTTTATCTGCACAATTGGAACGAATTTCAGGAATCAAAATGCTTTTTCTGTGCAACCTCATCAGAAGCAGTCACTATTAAGAAAAAGAGGTAGGAATAGGCCAATACATACCTGGATCAAGTAACTTTTCTTCTTTAAGTTCTCAAAGTTCTTAACCAAGCTCGAGATTGTCATCTGAACTTGCCAGATGTTTAAGAGATAATCAATCACAGTCAGTCCATAATTTGAAAAATAAGACTTTAGTCTTGCCCCAAAATGGCAACTAGGCATCCCCTTTCGGACACTGCAACCTAGGTTTAAGGAGCCATTTGGCTCCTAGCTTCATATATCTTTTGAGTTTCTAACACTGGCTTCTCGGACTTAGATGTCATCTTTCTGCTAGCTTTGCCCCTTCATACCTCCTTGCTATGGCCATCTCCTTTGGGACCTTCAACTAGCCTTCCTGGTCCCTCTGTCATCTCCGCTGAATGTTGCTGACAGTTTTCCATAAAAATAAAAGCAAACCTCCTTGAGTATAGAAAGCTATTTGGGAGAAAGGTTCCTGCCTACTCTTCTCCCTGTCCTACTAAGTTTCTGCATGTAAAGAGAGGCTTATTTGTTTTAAACATTGGAGCATTCCACCAAACTTTTTTTAATTTTTATTCTACCTTTCTGCACTTCAGGCAGCAAACTTGGGTTTCCCACGCTGTCTCTTAGTGACCAGATCTAGGCCTGCTTGGTTTTCAGCAAGACAGCTGCTTCTTCATGTGTTTTCAGAGCATGATATTTTAGGGTGCCTCCCCTACCACTTGCAGCCTACAAGCCCCTGTCACACGGCACAATTGCACATTTCACTGTGCTCTGGAATATTTAAACTCCCTTTTGCCTTCTTTCTCTGCCTTCTTTTAAGAGCTTCCTGTAGGCTTTTTATTTCTTTCTTTCTGGGTCCAAAGAAAGCAGAGAAGTATCCTTGGCCATGTTTTCTTTTGCTTGCATTCTGAACCATCTCCGAGGCTTTTTATAGTGCAGTGGGCCTGCCCTTGGCCAAAGAGAAAAAGGGGGAATTTCAGCTGGTGTCTCGGGGCAGGTGGGTGGGTGGTGGGGGTGGAGCCTCTGCAGCAGCTGGAAGGAGAGACCCACGGCCGGCCGCGTCTCAGAGCCCAACACTGACGGGCGGATGGGGAGCAGCTAGCAGGCAGAGGAGGTGGCCAGGGGGTCACGAGCAGGGTGGAGCAGGTTCACGGAGAGTCCTGAAAAACCATTGGCGTGCCGCAGCCCCTCCCTGACAAAGCAGATGTTGCCTTGCGCTCAGCTGGAGCGCGGGAACTGTTTTGATAAACTTTCGGCCCCCTGCTACTAAATGGCTCTGGGGCCAAGCCTCAGCCGAGCATGCCAGGATGGTGTATCTGTGGGCCTTGCATAACTTCCTTGCTCTCTACAATATTCTGTTCTGTATTTGCTCAGGTTGCCCGTGTCCTCCTGAAGCACAGGGGCTACTAGCCGTACACTTCTGCATGGCTATGGAGGACAATTCTCTCTCTCTCTCTCTCTCTCTCTCTCTCTCTCTCTCTCTCTCATTAATGGTTAGTGGCACATGATTCTATTCTCCTTGCCTTATATAATAATAATGATAATTATATGCCGCCCATCTGACTGGTTGCCCCTGCCACTCTGCCACCCAACAAAATATTAAAAACCCAATAGAACACCAACCATTAAAAACTTCCCTAAACAGGGTTGCCTCTAGATGTCTTCTAAAAGTCTGGTAGTTGTTTTTCTCTTTGACATCTGGTGGGAGGGCGTTCCACAGGGTGGGTGCCACTACCAAGAAGGCCCTCTGCCTTGTTCTCTGTAACCTCACTTCTCGCAGTGAAGGAACTGTCAGAAGGCCGTCGGAGCTGGACCTCAGTGTCCGGGCAGAACGATGGGGGTGGGTACGCTCCTTCAGGTATACTGGGCTGAGGATGTTTAGGGCTTTAAAGGTCAGCACCAACACTTTGAATTGTGCTCCGAAACTTACTGGAAGCCAATGTAGATCCTTTAAGACCAATGTTAAATGGTCCTGGTGGCCTCTCCCAGTCACTAGTCTGGCAGCGGCATTCTTCCTCTTTAAGTTCTCAAAGGTTCTTAACATAGCTTAAGGTTGTCATCTGAAATAGCCAGATGTTTAACTGATAATCAATCACAGTTGGTCCATCATTTGAAAAATAAGACTTTAGAGCTGTCTTGCTCAAAAATGGCAACTAGACATTCTGTTCTGGTGACTGTGTTTCTAACACTGATGGGGATGCATATCCGAACCACACTACAATGCAACTGTGAAAGCAGCTTAAGCATATACAAGCTATGCTGGATCAGATCAATAGTCTGTCCAGTCCAGAACCCTGTTTCCACCAGTGACTACTGGAACTCCCCTCCCCTCGCTGTTTATCCCCACACCAAGTATTCAGAGATATACTGCCTCTGAACATGGGTGCTCCACACTGCCATCTTTACTAATAGCCATTGGGACACATGCTGCTCCTCTATTAACTTGTCTATTCCCCCTTTAAAGCCACTTGAGCCAGAGGCCATCACCACCTGAGCTGGAGGGGAGGTGGAATTTGTCAAGAACGCTGCATCTGTGTGTGTGAGTTTGGTTTGGTTAAGCCTGGCTCCGTGACTGCTTCCCATCAAAACAGCACAACCAACAGCTGCCTCTGTTTTCTTACAAAAAAACTGTGTTTGACGGGGGTTTTCAGGCAGGACATTTGATCTCTCGAGTTATTTTGATGAAACAAGAGGGTCACTTTTGATCTGTCAAACAGAATCTGTGTGTGCCGCTGCGATCCACATTCAAGACCATGGCACCCGTGTTTGCTGTTCTGCCTGGTTTGCGCAGCTTGACGTCGCCGGCTTCCTTCATACCAGGCGCACGAGTAATTGTGGGAACTCATTGTGGGATTTTGATTTGGCAACTTTTTCTCCTTAGGTAATGCTGAACATGGCTGGAGCAGCAGTGAGCCGGGTGGAGGGTTCGGAAATGCAACACCCCAGACCTGTTCCTTCTTCCTTGCAGAGTATTTGATTTCGTGTTGGAATCTGCCTTTCGTCCATTGATCCCAGTATAAACTACTTAGAGTGGCCCTCCAAGCAGTGTTAGAAACTCAGATATATAAGCTGGCGCCAAATGGCTCCTTAAACCAAGGCTGCTTAAACACAATGTTTAGTTGCCATTTTGGGGCAAGATTGCTCTAAAGTGTTATTTTTCAATGATGTACTGACTGTGATTGATTATCAGTTAAACATTTGACTAATTCAGATGACAACCTTGAGCTCGGTTAAGAACTTTGACAACTTAAAGAAGAAAAGTTCCTTGATCCAGGGACAATCCACATATCTATTGGCCTATTCCTACCTCTTTCTTAAGGGTGACATGGACCATTCATTGTTGTTATTGTTTAATTGTCTTAGTCGTGTTCGACTCTCTGTGACTTCATGAACCAGAGCATGCCTTGGAAACACTCACTTTCTTCTCAAAGCTTCTCCATTTTTGTGTCCATGGAGTTTTCTTGCCAAAATACTGGAGTGGTTTGCCAGTTCCTTCTCCAGGACCATTCATAATCTAAGAATATTCTTCACAACTGAGAGCAGGGAAGTGCGGTGGGGGGAAGTGAAGACAAGCAACAACAATTAAGTGTAACGTTGTTCACTGCTCCTGCTGAAATTGCACAGAAAAAGCATTTCGGTTCCTGAAATTCGTTCCAATTGTGCAGATAAAATATAACTGATAGAATTCTACAGGATGTGATATTAGTGTGGGAAAACAATCCAGATCCAAGGATCCCCAGGCATGCACCTCAAGATGGTGGAGATGTCAGACGCCATCTTGGTGCCCAGGCACCTTCACTTGGTCGCAAGTGGCCAATTTGTTGTTTAGTCATTTAGTCGTGTCCGCCTCTTCGTGACCCCCTGGACCAGAGCATGCCAGGCACTCCTGTCTTCCACTGCCTCCCGCAGTTTGGTCAAACTCATGTTGGTAGCTTCGAGAACACTGTGTCACCATCTCATCCTCTATCATCCCCTTCTCCTTGTGCCCTCCATCTTTCCCAGCATCAGGGTCTTTTCCAGGGAGTCTACTCTTCTCATGCGGTGGCCAAAGTACTGGAGCCTCAGCTTCAGGATCTGTCCTTCCAGTGAGCACTCAGGGCTGATTTCCTTCAGAATGGAGAGGTTGGATCTTCTTGCAGTCCATGGGACTCTCCAGAGTCTCCTCCAGCACCATAATTCAAAAGCATCAATTCTTCGGCGATCAGCCTTCTTTATGGTCCAGCTCTCACTTCCATACATCACTACTGGGAAAACCATAGCTTTGACCTTTGTTGGCAAGGTGATGTCCCCTTCATGGATCACTGCCTTGCCGTGTTGAAGGGGCTTGAATAACTCAGAAAAGCTATGAACTATGCCGTGCAGGGCACCCAAGATGGACAGGTCATAGTGGAGAGTTTTGACCAAACGTGATCCACCTGGAGGAGGAACCGGCAAGCCACTCCAGTATCCCTGCCAAGAAAACTCCATGGACAAAGACAACAGGCATATAAAAGTGGTCAATAGCAAGGTTCAAAATGTGCCTGGCTAATTTCGAGGACTGCCTCCAAGGTCTCTGGCAGAGGTCTTGCTATGTAGGATGGCGGGGGGTGGCGGCTCTAGAACCCAGCAGCTCCCACAAGCAAAGTGTCATTCCTACCTCTGATCTGTGGGATTTTTCAAAGTATTTTGGAGCTGTGTGCTTACACGCATATTTGCCACACCAACAAGAAGGCGCTCTTGAAGTGCAGTGGATGCTTATCCACGAATTGCTCTAAGAACTGAGGACCAGTTCTCAGTTGCCCATGCCCTGTTTGCATCCTTGTGGCATCTCCCTTTTTGGATAGTTTATTATCCTGCCCCCCTACATTGCTTGGGGCTTTTTCTTCTTTCCTTCCAGTATCCTCAAGCAAATCTCCACAAATCTGCTCCCTGCCCCAGTTGTCTGTTGCAAGCTCGTGTTCAGCACAGTATGGGAAGCCCCTTCTCTACTCCAGCTCTGCAGAAGGGAGGACGGGTCTTGCGTGTTGCTCTGGGCGTTGCAGTAGACAGATTCTTGCTCTGCTTTTGCCACCTCCCACGTTCATCGTGATATGAAGGCAAGCCCCATCACCATTATCACACCCTGCAGTTCCCTGGCATGTGCAGAGGACTTGTGGCAGCCACAAATTACGTCTGGCTAGTAACCAAGCCAACATTTCTGGACTCTGAAATTTATAAAGCTCTAAATGGCTTAGGACCATGACACCTAAAGACCTAAACTTCATGCATATGGATTTGCCCAGTTTTTAAGCCACAGACCTCCCCGTCCTGTATCATTGCTCCTCCACCAGCTACAGTAAGGCCCATGGAGACTGGCCACAGGGCCTTTACAGTTGTAGCACCCCATTTATGGAGCCTCCTTCCCTGAGACGCTCTCCTGGTGCCGTCTCTGTTTTTATGTTCAGCACCAGTTGAATAGTTCATTGGCCCAGGCCTTCTAATGCTGTGTTTTGAAATCCGTTTAGCGATCTCGGCTGTATAAGTGCTGCTTTTTTCGTTGGAGGCATTTCCTTGCGTTCACGGCTTTGTTTGTTTATCTGTTTCATGTATGCCGCTCTGTGAGCCTTGCTGGCCGAGTGGCAGATTTTTGTTTAAGCTTAAATAAGTAAATTTCCACGCGGTAAGGTTAAGAGTCATGTTGTAGCGACGGCAGAAGAAAGTCACGACAAGGGATTTGGCTGTGGCGTGGTTGCTGCAACAGAAGGGTGCAGTACCTTCGCTGTGGGGCAGACTTCCAAGGAGCACAGGTCAGGGGTGGGGGGGGGGAAGTGGGAGAAGCAATGGGTGCAACTCTTGCATTTATGTGTGCTAGGGTGCACCCCAGCCACCCAAAAGCCAGTGGTCTTTATGCGCTCACAGTCCACGGACTCTCACCCCTTCCTCCCTCATCCCAGCACGCATCACGGTTCAAGAGCGCACTTGTGAGGGGTGTGGCCTTGTGAGAGGGCGTGGCTTGGCAGACTCAGGCGGGCTGCGTTTGAGGGCTGCCATTCACTTCTGGGCCTCAGGGCAAGGCTCTTAAGGAGCCGTGGGAGGGCTTGGCACTCCTCATCCTACCCTTTTGTTGCAAAAACCAGGGGACCCCCCTCCCCAATTCCTACATATTCTTGGACAACTGCGAGTTAAAGCCAAAGGGATTGGCTAGGCTCCTTTGAACTCCCCATATCTGCAGGAAATACAGTGGTACCTCGGGTTACATACGCTTCAGGTTACATACGCTTCAGGTTACATACGCTTCAGGTTACAGACTCCACTAACCCAGAAATAGTACCTCGGGTTAAGAACTTTGCTTCAGGATGAGAACAGAAATCGTGCGGCGGTGGCGCAGCAGCGGGAGGCCCCATTAGCTAAAGTGGTGCTTCAGGTTAAGAACAGTTTCAGGTTAAGAATGGACCTCCGGAACGAATTAAGTACGTAACCAGAGATACCACTGTACTTGGAAACAGTGCAGGAACCTTCCTATCTAGGCAATGATGTGTCGAAACCATCTTGTTACCTGAAAGCAAATTCTTCTAATTTGTTTTATCAGTTCTTTGGCTTTGCTCCTGTTTCCTGCAAATGTGGAAGTTTTTCTTTTTTCTTTTTTATATACCATATTAAAAAAACCATATAAAAATCCTCTCTCTCTCTCTCTCTCTCTCTCTCTCTCTCTCTCTGTGTGTGTGTGTGTGTGTGCATATACTAGGCTCACTTTGCCTATAATTAGATTGTGATCTAACACTGAGAACAATGAGACGCTACTTGACAGCAAGTGGAAGAAACTGAAAGGGTCTGACACCTAGTTATGGACTAGCCTCAGAAGGTTGCAGATGGAAGCGTTTCAGTGGGGAAAGTTACCGAACAATGGGAGACTTTGTCCATTCTCTTCCCCCCACCCCATTCAAACACTTCTACGCCAAATTGTGTTTAAAAATCAAAAGGAACAATTTAGTGCTGTGAGCGACGGTCGGAATCCATTGCTCTGCTTGGTAGGGAGTCACCTGGGAACCGTACAAGCCTTTAACGATGCTCTCGCCTGGTTCCTCTCGCCCTGGGAGATCTGGGTTAAAGACATAAATAACCGCAATGTAAACAAAGCTGAGAGTTCATCGGCAGGCGAAAACGCCCAGCGCTTGAGTTGCAAGATTGTATATGGGCAGAGAACCTCTCTCTCCTCCTCTCTTTTCTCTGACTTCAGTTGGCTTGCTGTCTCTCACGACTGGAGCTGTGTGCCGGGTGAAAGGTTTTCTAGGACTGGCCTTCTGTCCTTTGGGTTGCCTTCCTTTCTCAAGGTGCAGTGCAGTAGAGGAGCTGTCGCTGTGGGGCAGAGCGTGTGCCTTGCATGCCAAACACCCCAGGCTGAACCCGTGGCATCCCTGCTTAACTGGACTGGCACAGCAGGGCCAGGGCAAAGAGGTTCAGCCACCCCTCCCGTGCGCACCCACAGGCACACAGATTCCACATGTGTGCTCCTTTCCTCCTTTGCAAGAGAGATTTCCCCCCATCATTTTTGACACACATGGAAGTGGGTGAGTGGGTGGGTTGGCACTGCCATGCTGCAGGAAGAAGTTTTATCTGCTTCAGGCGGCACTGGTGGTGGGGGATGTATGAAGACAGGAATCGACGTCTCAATAGTGCAGCAATGTGTTAAAGTGCTGACTGGTGGTGGTGGTAGGTGTGTGACATCTGTGCAAAATAAATGAATAGTAAAGGAGCCAGGTTTTGCTGTGAAATTTGATGATTGGCCCCCCCCCCCAAGTGCAAAGGAATGCTCTGTCCCATGAGACTAGGGCCCTTCAGGATTTAACCTCCTTCTGTCGGGCCTGTAAGACAGAGCTATTCCGCCTGGCCTTTAATTTGAATTCAGCCTGATCTTTTATTTCCCTTTTCTTCTCTTCTCTTCCCTCCCCCTCCCCTTTTATGAAGATCACCCACTCTGAGACCCCACAGCTAATTCTCCCCTGGCCTCCTCGCTGACCCAAGTAGGACCAATTCAGCCAGCTAGCCCTGGGGATTATCTAATTGATTTTTGATTTTTATTGTTATTCATGTTTTTATACTGTATTTTATGCTGCTTTTATAATTAAGTGTTTTAAAGTGTTTTAAATTTGTTGTTAGCCACCCTGAACAGGGAAGGGCGCAGTATAAATAAAAAATTATTATTATTATTATTATTATTATTATTATTATTATTATTATTATTAAAGGTGCAAAACTCAGCTTAAGTTCATAGATTGTAGAGTTGGAAGGAACCCTGAGGGTCTTGCAGTCCAAGTCCCTGCAATGCAGGAATATGCAGCTGTCCCACACGGGGACCAAACCTGCAACCTTGGTGTTGTTGACACCACACTCTAACCGACTGAGCAATCCGCTTGGATAATCAGGCCAAAGATCCATTTAGCCCAGTATCCTGTTCTCACAATGGCCAGACAGAGGCCTCGAGGGAAAGCTCACAAGCGGGATCCAAGCACAAGAGCCCTTTCCCACTGGCAATTCCCAGGAACTAGTATTTGGGGTCATATTTCTTCCAAAAGGGCAGGGACAACACGGCCATTGATAGTCTTATCCTCCATAAAATTGTCTCATCCTTTTTCAAACCCATTCCAAGTTGGTGGCCATCATTCGTTTTTGTGGGAGCATTGTAAAACCAATACAGTGAGAGGCTCTTATGAGGAGGGGCAGGATTATAGCGAGAGGCCTTGCTCTGAGACTCTTTTGCCTATATACCACCCTTGTGCTTTGATTCTTCTAGGTGCACACAAGCAAGGCTTGGCGAGGACCAGAAACCACTCTGAATCGGCCAGAGCCCCCCCGAATGTGGAGAGGAGGCGGCAGCTCTCTGAATCACATACAGACACCATGAGCAACTCTGACTGCAGAATGGGCCAGCGGCAGCTGGGGACCCCCAGAGGTATGAATGGGGAGGTTCCGCAGTTGAAAAGTGCAGCTTGCTTTCTGCACGCATGCTCTCAATGCCCATAAAAGATGAGCTGCGTGGAAGTCTGCTCAGAAATGGGAATCGCCTTGGATGATCAGCTGTGTGCTCTTTCAAACCCTGATGTTGTGATTCCGAATTCTAATTCAGGTGTCTCAGATCAGCTTTACAAGTCACTGTGCATCTGTAGGAATTCAGAATCAGACCTCATGAAAACCCTGGGTCCTTTATTCTCTTCAGGCAGCCAACAAAATTTTGGCGCTCATGGTTGTAGATCAGGCTTCCTCAAACTCGGCCCTCCAGATGTTTTGAGACTTCAATTCCCATCATCCCTGACCACTGGTCCTGTTAGCTAGGGATCATGGGAGTTGTAGGCCAAAAACACCTGGAGGGCCAAGTCTGAGGAAGCCTGTTGTAGATGAAGCAGAACACTGTCCTGTAGACCCCCATTCTCTTCTCGTCTTCCTTTCTAATTTCCATGTCTCCCCATACATCCTATCTCTCTTGCTAAAATGTCCAGATTACCGACTGTTGCAAAGTATGGTAAACCTGCAGTTTGGTTTTTTTTAATCGTTTGGAGCAATTACAGTGGTGCCCCGCAAGACGAATGCCTCGCAAGACGGAAAACCCGCTAGACGAAAGGGTTTTCCGTTTTGGAGGTGCTTCACAAAACGAATTTCCTATGGGCTTGCTTCGCAAGACGACAATGCCTTGCAAGTTCCTGCGGGGTTTTTCCCCCTTTCCCCCCCTTTTTCTAAGCCGCTAAGCTGCTTATCAGCTGATCCGATCAGCCAGTAAGCCGCTAAAAGCCGCTAATAGCGCTAATCCGCTAATCCGTCAATGGGCTTGCTTTGCAAGACGAAAAAACCGCTAGACGAAGAGAATCACAGAACGGATTCTTTTCGTCTTGTGAGGCACCACTGTATGGAATAGAGACAAACAGCAAGGAGTAAATATCAAGGAGTTACAATCGTTCAAACAGGGTCATTAGATCTCAGCTTAATCAGCCAAGAAATGAACAAACTCCTTTCAGTGCCCTCAGCCCTGCTGCTCATAGGCCCACCACGTCCAGCATCCTCTTTCCTAGAGTGGCTTTGGAAGTTCTGCCCTCAGGGCATGCTGCCTTTGATTTTGTAGTAAACATATTGTTGTCATGACCAGCAGCCATTGATAACCTTGATCCTCCACGAAGTTGTTTGATCTCTTCAGAAAACCACCTAAGGTGGTGGTTGTTGCCCCAACTTGTGGTAAAGAATACCATAGTTTTAACCAGTGCTTTCCCCCCCTAAAAAAAAATGTTTAGGGGTACTCTCATGTTGACTCAAGAAAACCACCATTTTATTGTTCAAATCGGGAAAAATAAATACAGTAAATGGACAAAAGTACAAAGAACTTATATTACCTCATATTACACAGCTGACAGCTCACAGTAACTTCCGCACTGGCATGAGGTTGTGTGCACTAACATCTTCCCTCCTACTCTCAACTCCTACTTCACACATTAAACGCTCGCTTCCACCTGAGACTCAGGGAACACTGTGACAGGAAATGGGGCCGCCATCAGGGATAGCAACAGAACTGACAATTCTCTGTGCTAGAGAACAAACTAATTTTTTAGTTTTTTTTTTAGTTTCTTCTCCAATTAGATTCACAAAATGTTTAGGGGTATGTGTCCCCCTGCGTCCCCCCAGAAAAAACCCACTGGTTTTAACTATGTCTTAAATGTGGAGAAGTTCTCCCATTTGTCTGCCCCTGACCTTCTGCCATTCAGTTTTACTGGATGACCCAGGATTCTGATATCACAAAAGAGGAAGAATAACTTTTTTCTGGTCAGTTTCTCCACAGCATCAATAACTTTCTGTCATGCCTCCACTTACTCATGACCCTCCCGCCAAATACCACAAACTTTCCTTATAAGGGAGATGCTTCAACCACTTGGTCATTTTGGTTGGCCTTTTTGAACCTTCCCCAGCACTACGATTTCCTTTTTGAATCAAGGCAACCCAAACTGGACACAGTGCGGAAGCACTCTAGGTTCTTAAAACAGCATTTATGATACTGGCCGTTTTATTTTCAACCCCTTTCCTAATGATCTCGAGCATGGAATTTAGCTTCTTCACAATAGCCGTGCTCCACCTAGCATCCTCTCTGAGCTATCCATGACAACCCCGAGATCCACCCTTTGGGTGAACTAGGGGACTAGCCAGGATGTCCTCTGTTGACAACCATTTCCTGTTTTCTTTGAACAGGTAAACTGTTAATTGAAGGCTTCCCAGTTTGTTTGGTGGCTGGTGCAAAGGGTGGGCGGCAAGTGTGAAGAAAGGGCTTCCTTAAATGATCATTCTGGGTTGCTGGGAAATTAAGCCTCCTTAGCCATGGTTTTTGCATGTCTGAACTGAGCCATTGGTCTCTGTAAAAACAAACAGCTTTGTTATATATGGCGAGGCAGTGATTCTGCCTTTTTTCCCTTCCAGGCGGTCCCTACACCACCTGCTTGGCCCCTGGCGACAGAAAGAATCGGAGCAAGCCAACTCGGGGGAGGAAGAAAGTATTTGAAGCCTACATGTCCAGGGAGGATGTCTCAGCAGGACTGAAAAGGAAAACACTTATCCAGGTACTTTGAACTTGGAACGACCGCAAAAGCAGCAAGCTGTTGTTGCTGTGGATTTGCATTTTGGGATGCTACGATAGAGTCAGTCCTTCTGTGTCTCCCCCCCCCCAGTGCTTGTTTACCTGTGTAGCTCTCAGGTAGGACTGCAGGCATCAGTGGGCTGAATTGGTAGATGGGCATGTTAATCAGCGGAACAGATTGGAGAGTAGCTTTTCGGTATTTAAAACTATTTCAGGCAGAAGAGGGGAAACCTTTTCCTTCTCTTCCTCCCTGCCTCTTCCCTGAGGACAGGGAACAAATGGTTTTATAGGTTAGGAAGGTGGGATGCTCTTGCCTAACCTTGAACCTAAATCTCCCAAGTTAATGGGCTTCAAACGTTAGACCCTCCTTGAGTCCCTACTGTGTCACCGCTTTCCCAGACTCCACATAACTTCTTAAGCCATTTTGAAGGCTAGGAACCAGTGCTGTGTGCTCCCCTTTCTTCTGTCTAAACAGGAAGCCGGGTATGAAAGATGAGAGGCTGAGATGGGGTTAATCAGAGCAGAAGTGGTGGTGAATTCAGGGTTGATATTGCTGGTGGAATAAATTCGCCTTCCAGCTCCTCTAAGTTCACCGTTCCTGGTCTAGCTAGTAAGAAGAGCAGATCAGCAGCAGAATACAGAGCTATTGAGGAGGCTTGGGATCTCCTTCCTCTGAGATTTTCCCAAAGAGGCATCTGTCAGAGGATGTTAGAGGCGTAGATTATCCACTCTCAGGGGGTTGGCTTAAATGACCTAGTGGATCCTGTCCAGCTCTGTGGTCATGGTCATGGTTTTTGAAGGAGAAAGTCAGAATATTGTGACTGAGGCCCTACAAAAAAAGTCTTGAGAGTACTGACACCCTCTGGCAGGTGTGGAGGTAACCTGTTCTGAAGAGTCAAAAGAACATTAGTTCAGTGCATATTCCCCCTCTTGAATGCCTGCCTCTTCCTGCACAATTGGGGGAGGAAAACGCAAAAATCTCCACCGATAAATATAGCAGCTATTGTTTGTGAGTGATTGCAAAGTAATGCGGGTTAAGGATGACATCATGAGATTCTGCAGCCAGAGCCTCGGCCCCTGACACACATGTGAGAACAGTTGTTCTTTGCAGATGGGGAGAGCGGCTGGTTCCAGATATGATATCACAGCGTGAAATGCACAACATTGTAAATAGGATTTTCATAGGCACAGATAATAAGGCCCATCTGCTTTCGAGGAGGAACGTGGGGAGTTCCTTCCTTTTTCCAGAAGAAAAGCACCGGAGGAAAAAGTGAGGTGCATATGCGTGCGTTGCGAGGCTGACTGTCTTTGCTTTGGGGTGGGGCGGAGTATACAAGCCCTTTCTATTTTGGTTTGTTGACATTTGGGTGGTGACACATGTGGTGGGCCATGTTAGGCATGCGCCTGCCACGTATGCAATGCCTGCTATTGGTGCACAAATGGGCTGCAGTCATACGGCTGCGGTGGCATAGCTTGGGTTGCCAGTGCCCGGGGCCATACGGAGGGGGTGGGAGGGAAATGAGATGGAGTACGCATGCGCATTCAACTGCCTAACGACCTCCGCGTCACCCGGGAGATCGCAGCCATAGAGAAAATAAAATAAGAGTTGCTCTGTTGTCTGGAGAGGTTGCTTCCTGGTTCACAAGGAGAAGCCGTTTGCAACTAAGCCCAGTGATGGAAGCGAGTAGCTGTATTGAGGCAGCACCAATAATTGAAATTTTGTGCCCCTAACAATTTTGCACCTGAGGCAACTGCCCTGGTGGCCCCCCTACGGCTCTACTGTATGGCAGTCTTGGAATTGTTGGCCTTTAGTGATGGGGGTTTAGACAAGGTACGCTCCCTGCAAGCTTCTTACATATCAAGAACTAGAATTGAATGATGGGTTGAAAGAAGAGTTCCTTTCAGATGTTCTGTCTCTGTCCAAGGCTGCTGGTTATCTCTGGTGGGTAGTTTGCTCGGAACCTCTCTTGCACCAGCCTCTGCCAGATCTGGTTCCTGCGCAGTTACAGTGGAGGAAGGCAAAGGGGGCCTGTAGACAGCAAGAACAGGCCTCTCTGAGCAGCCTGATTCAGAAGTGCCTGGGAGTTACACATGTTGCGGTTTCAGACGCTGTTGGCAGCGTCCGAAACCGCAACAACACATAACCTCTCCTGGCCTGTTGGTGTCAGGAGGCTTCCTTGGTTGAGAACGTAAGCAGAGCCATCTTGGATCAGGCCCATCGTCCAACATGCTGTTCTCAGCTTCGTCAACAAGGTGCCTCAGGGAAGCCTGCAAACAGGACCCGAGATCAACAAAAACTCTCCCCATTTGTGACCCCCGCCTCCTGGTATTCAGAGGGCATTCTGGTGGGGTGGCCACAGGCTGGCTGCTCACCTTACATTACTCCCTTGGGGCAGGGGCTCAAGTCCATTCATTGGAATGAAACAGAATTGCACATATGCATTCTTATGCTACTGCTGCTAGTTCCAGCAGGCATTTCCAATGCTTTGTGCTCTCAGCGTTAAAATCACTTTCTCTCTCTCTCTCTGTGTGTGTGCGCACGCTTACTGTTGCGGCACAGTTCCTTGCATACATGACTCAAAGCTCCCGCTCTGTTTTCCACATGTGAGCAAAGAATGTTATATGTCCAAAAGGGTCTAGTGCCAGGCTACAGCGCAATATCTTTGTTCCTCAAATGGTTTGGAATGTGCCTGCTAAGTGACTTTTAGCTGTGCAAAACAAAGCATCTTTTCTATAGAAGTATAGTCTGGAGGATGAGTAATGTGTCCTTTTTCAAGTGGCGGGTCCCTTGTGTGAATGAAAAAAATCTCAGAACTGGCTGCTCCCCCCCCCAAATAAATCAGCATATTTTTCGTGTATGGTCACCCACATTCCAAGTCCTACCAAAATGCCACCCTCCCCCCGACCCATTACAGTGAATTTATATGGGGGAATAAAACGTTTTTGTTCCATGATTGTTATCAATCGCAAATGGAATAATTCTGAAAACTTCCACTTTAAAGCCCACTTAAATGCCTCTGATTAAAGTTTGGCTCCAATTTCAAATGCTGACATGGATGCTTTATGTAAACTTAGATGCAGTTTTTAACTGAAGGCACTTGCTATGTTTTCCAGAATGCTTTATGAATTTACATCTAAAAAGTACCCATAATAAAATAGGGTTCCTCAAGTAATGCAATGAGTATGATCGAATCCAAGGAAGATGAGAGATTAGGTGCTATTCTGCTAATGTTAGCACAAGGATTTCTGGTTGTTCAGTGGGACTCCCCCTGACATGCGCCCCATACCCTCCCCAGGTTTTCTCCAGAGGGTTGGGATTCCACTCATTTTATTTCATTATAGATTCATATAAATCATAACTTGAAATGCTCGCTTCACTTTCAACTCCTTGATTTCAGCTTGAATGCAAGAAAAGTCCTATAGTTTCGCAGATATAGTGGTACCTTGGGTTACATACGCTTTAGGTTACAGACTCCGCTAACCCAGAAATAGTGCTTCAGGTTAAGAACTTTGCTTCAGGATAAGAACAGAAATCGTGCTCCAGCGGCGCAGCAGCAGCAGGAGGCCCCATTAGCTAAAGTGGTGCTTCAGGTTAAGAACAGTTTCAGGTTAAGTACGGACCTCCAGAACGAATTAAGTACTTAACCTGAGGTACCACTGTACATACCAAATAGTTTTGTAGTTTAGTGGATACATACCAATCTAAGATGCTTGCAGTAGCTACCACCTCTGGACAAGAAAGATGGGCATTTATTTATTAAAATAAAAGCATTTGAACTGCTGAGACAAAATCCTTACTCAGCCATAAAGATCATCCTGGATAGTTCAGTTTAAATCATAGAATCATAGAATTAGAAGGGTCTAATCCAATCTCCCTGCAATGTGGGAATCTAAAGCTAAAGCAACCATGACAGATGGCCATCCAATCTCTACTTAGAAACCTCCAAGGAAGGAGAGTCCATAACTTCCCGAGGGAGACAGTTCCACTCTCAAGCAGCTCTTGCCGTCAGATAGTTTTTTTTGTATGTTTAGTCGGAATCTCCTTCCTTGTAACTGGAAGCCATTGGTTCTAGTTCTATCCTCTGGAGCAGGAGAAACCAGCTTGTTTCCTGGCTGTTAGAGCATGGTGCTGATAACAGCGGGGTTGCAGGTTTGATTCCCCGTATAGGACAGCTGCATATTTCTGCACCGCAGGGGATCAGACTAGGTCAGCCCCCCCCAAACCCAGCCCTCCAGCTGTTTTGGGACTACAACTCCCATCATCCCTAGCTAACAGGACCAGTGGTCAGGGATGATGGGAATTGTAGTCCCAAAAACAACTGGAGGGCTGAATTTGGGGATGCCTGGACTAGATGATCCTCAGGGTCCTTTTTGAATCTGTGATTCTATGATCTATGATTCTGTGATCAGTGGGGAGGCTGAAGCGGGTGCGGGGAGGGTTCCAGGTGCTGGACTACAACTCTGTCCATTCAGCCACCATGGACAGTGGTCAGGAATGATGGGAGTTGTAGTCCATAACATCTGGACATAAGAAATGCCCTCCCGGGTCAGGCCAATGGCCCGTCTAGTCGAGCATCCTGCTTCCACAGTGGCCGACTAGATGCCCCAGTGGGAAACTGGCAAGGAGGAGTCAAGCTCAAGATCCGTCTCCGCTGCATTTTCCAGCAACTGGTGTTTTGAAACTTCCAGCAGATTGGTGAAGGCAGGTTTAGGGCACTGTTCCCTCAGCAAGAACCAAGACACAGCCCCATGCCTCTCTGAAGTCTAGTTTCGAGGTTGCTTGATTCACGCCGGACATGAAAAAGGCACATTCAGTGTTGGCCGTTATTAGAAAAAATGATTCCTACAAGCCAGGAGGTTGCTAATGCTCATGACAGCTGGGTATTTTATGTACCTGCTTCTGGCTGTGGATTGTACTTGTTTAAAAAGATTGGTGCTCTGCCTCTTGATCTCCATGGCAGCTCACAAAAACAATACAACCCAGTAATCCCAGTTCCCCTGGCTGGTGCCCTTCCTTTGCTTCTGCAGCCTCAGGACGGTTGGCAGTCGATGCCGGGCGCATTCTGGCAGAGGAGGTGGAAGCAAGATCTCTGCTGCCCCTCCTCTGGCTAATGGCTGAAGTTGCGGCATTCTTTCTGGGAGGAGGAGGGTGCAGATTTCTGGTGGCCCTTGATTGGGGGTGGGGAGCTAGATCTGGCCACCCGCTACAGGCCAAGTTGATAGGTGACCCATCCCTCTGCCCCCCGGTTTGGAATCAAGCCATTACTTGCCCTACACATAGGCATGGCTTGGCTGACATAGCCTTGCAGACCTTGCATGGTGAGCCTAGTTAGGCCTGCAGGTCAGAGTTGCGCAGCACTAGTGTAGCTGGGGGCAGAGGTCAGAACCTCCTTTTCCTTACTTCAGACTCTGAACCTTTGGACAGAAATGCCCTTCCTGTGGCCAGGTTTGGCCCTCGCTTCAGGCCACCGTGAAAGATGGATGGTTGGTGGCATAGCCCAGTCCTTTGACTTTCTGGGGAGCAAGCGATTCACATTTTGGGCAGGGGCAAAACAGGAAAAGGTGACCTCACCTGGCTTAGTTTCCTCTGTGTGCTTGACCGGCCTTTTACGGCCTTGATGTGCCTGTAGCGCTGGCCTCCCAACTTCCTCATCTGGAGCTCCTCCTGCCTCTTCCAGTGAAGCCACTTGAGGGCTGCTGGTGCTGCCAGGAGCAAGTCTCCATCTCTGCTGGAAGAGCTGGACTTACACCCAGCTCCACTGAAACCATGCTGTTTGCATTCTTTGCTGCCAGAATGTCAAGACCCTGCATGGGGCATCTCTGACCTGCAGGTTGAATCCAGCCACCCATGCCCCTGTAACTGCCCTTGGGGTGTTCCCTATTCCATGTCCCTCTTCCCAGGCCGGGACACTTCCAGGACCTCCACTGTGGCCTCCCCAAATCCTTCCCTCCCGAGCTACAACATGTCCTTGAACTCTGATGGTGCCTTTTGCTTGTCTGGCTGGAGGATAGATAGGAGTGGCTCCATTGAAACACCTGCCTTTTTTCATGGCTGGAATTCCCTTGCCCATCACCTTTCCCCACTCCTTGCTGGTGTTATTTCTGATGAAAGCCCTTGTTGCTGACATCAGCGTGATTATTATTCAGTCTTTTTCCAGGACTATAACATGGAAGGGAGGGTTTAGGTGGCATCATCACAATAAGCAAAAAGCAGCAAATTGGCTCTGGTAGTCTTATTGGTATTGCATTAAAACTGGTGCAATGCGGCGCGGGGACTCGCTTCCATGGTGCTGGAAATCATGTCTGCGCATGCACAGATGCCAGAAATCACAGGCGCACACGGCGCTATCCGGCCCACGGAGCGATCTCCGCGGCAATGATCCGGCCCAGGCAAGAGAAACCTTGCTGACCTCTGCATTAAAACAACTCATTTCTCGCCTGATCTAATTTCTGTTCTTTTGTCTTCTTTTTTTTTAAAGGGACCCCTGAGAATAAACCCCAAGAAATACCATGAGGCCTTCATTCCATCTCCAGTAAGTAATGTGTAACACAGTAATCAGCGAATGTGCAGAAGGTGAACGGCTGGAGCACCAAGGAATTAAGTCCCAAGACGTGCACAGAGCATGCCAAACCTTTGGGTGCAGTCCATGAAGCATTGCTGCTACCCTGCCTCTGATCTATGCAAACCTCGCTGAAATGGATGCCAGTATAGCAGGAGGGGAGATGGGTGTCCTGGTACACAACGATCCGAACTTTTAGTGCTAGAGGTGATGTTCGTTCTGAGCTTGGCGAATCCAGCTGAGCCCAGGTTGGAGACCACCGGCTAGCTCTAATCCCAAGGGTTTATGATTACGCTTACAGATGGCTTACAGATTTTCCCCTGACTTTAAGTTAAGCTCCCCCAAACAAATGTGCTTCTCTGCTGCTGGTTTGCAGCATGAGCTAATTTGCGAACTTGATATCAAAGTAATGTGCATGCTGCATTTTAACGTTCTTGCGTCTGAATGCCAAACCACGTGCGGTTTGTGAAGCCTCCTTCAATCATGGACTGTGCATGCCTCCACTTTCTTCTTTTTCTTTTTTTTCTGGGGCCATTGGTTAAGAGAAATTAGGGACGCCGGGGTTTCGGCTGTACGGTGCCTTGTGAATGCAGGGTGTGTGCACGTTGCCACACAAGTAGGAGCCAACTTATTCATCCAGTGAAGCTGAATGTTGAGAATTCAGGACACATAAAAGGAAGCACTTCTTTACGTAGTGCGTAACTAATCTATGGAACTCACTGCCACAGGAGGATGGCTTTAAAAGAGGATTAGACAGATTCGTGAAGGAGGAGAGGGCTATCAAGGGAATGGAGTTGAGAGATGACCTAACCTGGGGAGAAAACAGTAAAGACCTGATGAAGAGAGCACAGCAGAGGTTATATTTTCTGAGAATCCTCTAGAAAAATAATCTCTCAAAGGACCTGTTGATGGCATTTTACCATTGTAATGTCGAGAGTGTATTAACTTATGGTCTGTGTGTGTGGTTTGGGAGCTGCGCTGTCCAGGGTTGTAAAGACTGCGGAGAGAATAATTGGGTGCACTCTTCCCACCTTGGATCAAATCTACACTTCCAGGTGTCATAAGAAAGCTGCAGAGATAGTGCAGGACAGTGCGCACCCCGGAAATGATCTCTTTAAGCTTCTGCCGTCTGGAAAAAGGTACAGGGTTATAAAGACTACAACTAGCTGCCTGAGAAACAGTTTTTATCCAAATGAGATTTTGGTTTTAAACGCAGTGTAAGGTAGTCTCTGTGTGAGTATATTGTGTTTAATAATGGAGTATCAGAGTTTTTAGGGGGTTAACCAGGCTGGGATAGCAGGCTTGCTGGTTTTTTAATGTCTGATGTAGATTTTTTTCAATTTCGTTCTGTATGGGACGAAGACAATAAAGATTATCGTATCGTATCGTACTAGCCAGGGTGGCTTTGCTCTGCCTCTACAATCAGAGTCAGCAATGTTTCTGAACAGCAGTTTCTGGAAACCCCAGGCGGGAGAGACTGCTGTCCTGTTGGAATCCTTCTTGCTGGTTTCCCATAGGCATCTAGTTGGCCTCTGTGAGAACAGGATGCTGGACTGGACAGGCCATGGGCTTCATCCAGCAGGCTCTTCTTATGTTCTTATAAGATTGCTTTTGTTTTCTTTCTTTCTTTATTAATTTTGTATTACCACTCACCCCTTTGCTCGCAGTTCACAGCATAAAAATACAAGATAAAAACACAAAATACGCAATAAAAATAGGAACAGAAACCAAACAATAACCCCCGTTCCCCCCTCCCACAAACCTTGGGCTGCTTTGTTTGCTTATAATCCTGTCCTTTCTCAAAGGACTTCGGTGTGGTGTACATCTTTTAGGCCGGCCGACAACAGTCCTGCATGGTAGGTTTGTCTGAGAGATGGCAACTGTCCTGAGGTTTAGGGCAAGCTTTATAGCAGAGTGGGTCTTTGTACCTGAGGGGGGATAGCTTAGTCGGTAGAACAAGAGACTCTTAATTTCAGGGTTGCGGGTTCAAGCCCCACATTGGATGTAAAATTCCTGTTTTTCTTGGGGTTGGGCTGGATGACTCTTGTGGTCCCTTCTAGCTCTATGAAGTCCTGCATTCTAACCTCTCTTTTTAAAAAAAAATATATAATTTTTTATTAGTTTTTTTAACATATCATTTTCAACAGTAATTAAACATACTTATTCAAATTTTTGACTTCCATCAATCCTGTCTGAAAATTTTCCAGTCTAATCTCTCAGTATGCATTTCTTATCTTCCCTGTTACATTTCAAACTCTTAACCAATATCTCTATCTTTTTCTAGTTTGTAACACTTCGTATATTCCTCCTTACAAAACTTCTTGTAGTTCTACTAGCGTAATTTGTTGATTACAGTTGCTCTTCAAATAATTCATATACTTTTTCCAATCTTCTGTAAATCTCTGGTCCCGCAGGTTTCGAATCCTTCCTGTCATTTTGTCCAATTCTGCATAGTCCATTAATTTCGTCTGCCATTCTTCTTTCGTCGGAATTTCTTCTTGTTTCCATTTCTGGGCTAACAATACTCTTGCCGCAGTTGTTGCATATAAAAACAATTGAACATCTTGCCTATTAATGTCCTGACCTATAATACCAAGTAAAAATGCTTCTGGTTTTTTTAAAAAATCTATATTTCAACATCTTTTTCATCTCATTATATATCATTTCCCAGAAGTTCTTTACTTTTTTACATTCCCACCACATATGATAAAATGTTCCTTCTTTTTCTTTACATTTCCAACATTTATTATTTGTCTTATACATTTTAGCTACCGTATTTTTCACTCTATAACACGCACCTGACCATAACACGCACGTAGTTTTTAGAGGAGGAAAATCCGTAGGCATGCCACCCGTAGGCATTCCCTCCATAACACGCACAGACATTTCCCCTTACTTTCTAGGAGGAAAAAAGTGAGTGTTATGGTGCAAAAAATACGGTAATTTCACTGGTGTAATGTACCATCTATACATCATTTTCATCATATTCTCTTTCAAAGCATTACAGGCTGTAAATTTTATCCTTTCATTCCACAACCTTTCCCATTCTTCAAGCTATATATTATATCCAAAGTCTTTTGCCCAATGTATCATTATCGATTTCACTTCCTCATCTTTCAAGTGCCATTCCAACAGTATTTTATACATTTTAGACGTTGTTTTACATTCATTGTTTAATATTTCTATTGTAACCTCTCAGCCCTATTGCTAGAAGTCGTTCATGAGAGGTTCATGAGTACAGTGGTGCCCCACAAGACGAATGCCTTGCAAGACGAAAAACTCGCTAGACGAAAGAGTTTTCCGTTTTGGAGGTGCTTCGCAAAACGAATCTCCTATGGGCTTGCTTCGCAAGACGAAAATGTCTTGCGAGTTCCTGTGGGTTTTTTTCCTCCCTCCCCCTTTTTCTAAGCCGCTAAGCCGCTTATCAGCTGATCCGATAAGCTGATAAGCCGCTAAAAGCCGCTAATAGCACTAATAGCGCTAATCCGCTAATCCGTCAATGGGCTTGCTTCGCAAGACAAAAAAACTGCTAGATGAAGAGAATCACAGAACGGATTCTTTTCGTCTTGCGAGGCACCACTGTACTTCAGGATAGTGTCAGCCCACGACTGGGATGATGCAGGGATCGAATGCTTAGTTAATGTTAAGCCCGCCCAGCTCTAGATGGGCACAACAAGGTTTGCCTCGTGGAGGGACAACATGAGCACCCGTAAGTCGCCGCGTGTGAGCTGGGTAACCCATGCAGGTGCTCAGTTTGGCAGAGGCCCACATTTTACGGTTCTTCCCACTTTAATAATGTGTGTGGAAGAGGGCAGCTGAGTGGGTTCTTCTTCTTAGCGCTAGTTCACATATTCCTTGCCACTTGCCCAGGGATGCATGAACTAGGCGGTAGACGTATCACATTTACTGATGTGCCATTGAATCTAATGCACACCTCTGTTTTCAGAACCTTGAAAAAAAAAAGTATTTGCTGGCAAATGTAAATGTGCCATCAAATCTAATGCACACTGTCAGGGGTTTAGGAGCAGAGGCACGGGCAAGGGAGGAAACAGAGAGCGAAGGGGAGGAGGCAGAAGAAAAGATGAGTGATGACGACGACCCGAGATCTCCTAGTCTTTCCAGTGAATCAGAGGATTCACAGAAAGGAGCACCAGTGGCCAGGGCAAGGGGGGAGTCTAGGGGGGCACCCCAGGAAGATAGAGCCAGAGGGGACTCAGGGGGGAGCAGCTGGAAATCGGGACCAGCGTCACCGCCAGGAAGCAGGGAAGAGGAAAGGAGCCAGGGGGCAAGCGCTGGCAGCTCACCACAGGAGGGAGGGCATGAGTCAGGAGTGGCCACACCTCCATCGGGGAGCGAAGAAATGGTTAAGAGGAAAGTGGAAGGTTGGGCGCGCGCGCCAAGTTCAAATGCAGAGGAAGGCGGCGCAGTAAGCAGCCCCGAAAGGGAACCAGGTCCTAAAGCCCGGCGCAAGGAGGCAGGAGGGTCCGGGTCAGCGTCAGAAGAATCCCGGAAGGAAGAAGCCCCGGGGGGTAGAGGGACCCAGAGGAGGACAGTCAGGCGGAAAAGGTGGAGCAAGGCTAGGATATTAAGTTGGTGCACACGGGGCGGAGACTCAGACGGAGCTTCGCCGATCTAGCTACTAGACGTAGAGTTGCGCGCAGCAGAGTGAGAATGGAAACTGTAATTCAATAAAGACTTTTACTTAATGATCGCTGGCTAGCGTGATCCTCTGTGAGCTAGGATCTTCAAGCAGCTCTGACACACACCTTAATTTTTGCAACATAATTTGGCAAAAAATTGGCATTAGTAAATCCGGTATATTGAAATGCATGCTGTTTTGAATATGCAGTTATGCTGGTACATAAAAGGCACCTATTTGCATTTTGAGGGGACTGTATATTCATTATTCAAACAGACAAAACAGCCTTGTAGACAATTGCTGTTGCTCATTAGCTGTAATAGTTTTAAGAGCTTATATTTCCAGTTTTATACAGCACAGGTGCATGGATATGTGCAGAGGCCTTTGCGATCCTCTGCTTTGCTTTTTACCACAGGGTGGGCAGCGTCCCAGTGCTTGCAGGTGTTTCCAAGGGGTCAAAGACTGTGTCAGCTGGCATCTCCAGAAAAGCCAGCCGTTCTCCTTAAGACCCAATCCTATGCTCATTTATAATTTTTAGTCATCAACAGGATGGTAGGCAAATGTTAAAGTGGCACCAGGATAAAACGAGGTCTGCAAAGAATGAAATAATGTTTTTCAAAACTGAAATTTAATTGACGCTGACATAAAACCCCACACATACTCTAGGTAGAACAGAAGCATTGCCCCCCGACCCCACCCCACCCACCATTCCCCGCTCCACCTCTTTCCCCCTTTTCTTCCTAATGTAGCACTAACGTCTCACAGCAAATGAAACTGATCTGTAGAAAACGCAGCTTGAATAAAAGAGACATTGCACATACTTTTCGTAAACTAAGAAGAAGAAGAAGAAGAGTTTGGATTTGATACCCCGCCTTTCACTCCCTTTAAGGAGTCTCAAAGCGGTTAACATTCTCCTTTCCCTTCCTCCCCCACAACAAACACCCTGTGAGGTGAGTGGGGCTGAGAGACTTCAGAGAAGTGTGACTGGCCCAAGGTCACCCAGCAGCTGCATGTGGAGGAGCAGGGAAGCGAACCCGGTTCCCCAGATAACGAGACTACCGCTCTTAACCACTACACCACACTGGCTCTCTAATAAATCTTTAATAAAAATATATTAAAAACAAAACTGAAATTTGAGTTTCCTTGAAGCAGCTCCTGCTGTGTTTCGGTGTGCTTAGGATTGTAGCCTTAGGCTTTGCTGAGGACGAATCCATTCCCGAAATCCCATGCACTCTTGGGGGCGTATGGGGACCATGTGATTTAACCTCTTAGGCCCCGTTCTTTTGTGCAAACAACCTGTTTATGATAAATGACAGAACGAAGAGAGAGACATTTCTAGTCTCCCTGGCTGGGGTGGCCTGTCTGGCAATGCAGCTGGCAGATGGCAAGCTCACTTTTTATGTCTTCCCTTACTGACAAAGAGCTGAACGATGGGTTGTGGTTTTTTTTAAGAAACTGCCATCCGTCACCTCCTGGCATGGCTAACTTTGCCAGGGGAGGGGTTGCTGCAGCACGCGGGTGATGACTGAAATAAGAGGGCCCTTCTCCCGAATGATGATGTAAAGCATTTTTTAAGGACGTGGTGGGATTACTTGGGGAGTTGAGGTGAGAGGGGGATGGGGAAGAGAAAATCTGGACTCGTCAGAGGAACAGCTTCCAGGCGGAATTACGCTAGTCCAAGAAGCTTTGCAATTTTTCTGCATCTTGTCATGGGAGGCAGCCTTTGCACAGCTGTTGAGCTGCTGCTACGGAGGGTCGCCTCCGTTTCACATCAGGGCAGCGGCCTTCTGCCTCTTCAGCAAAGAATCACAGCCTTGGAGCCACGTGGAAGGTGGGCCTTCCCATGCACAGTTCTTGCAGGTGTGGTGGTGCAAGAGCTCTTCCCCCGGCACACTTGCTGCAAAGGAGACAACCTTTCCCCCAGCAATATCTTGATGAGAAAAGGCACAGTTCATCTTTCTTTTCCTTTTCATTTTTTTTAGATGATCCTGTATTTTAGTCTGACAGCCAGCACAGTAACCCATAAGATAGATCCCTACCCCTAAGTTAGCCTTGCAAATTGCCCTATAACTCTGCTTATGTCTTCTCTCATATATATATATATATATAGAGAGAGAGAGAGAAATTCAAAATAATAAAGAGAAAAAACTTTTACCATATCCATATATGAGATTCTCTGAATCTCGCGACTTCCCCCTGTCCCCTGCATGGGTTCTTAAAATAATTTTTCTAAAACTACATATCGTCACATTCTCCACAGTTTTCATCTCTCTGAATTATCTATATTTTTCGTTTCTTTACAAGTTATTTTTAAAGTCCAGCTAACGTTTTTATTTGTTTACAATGGTCTCCTAAGTAAATTCTAAATTTTTCCCATTCTTTTTAAAAAGTCATTATCTCTTGATTTCTGAGTCTCCCAGTTAGTTTTGCCATTTCTGCATAATCCATCAGTTCGGCTTGCCATTCTTCCTTGGTCGGAACTGTTGGTTCTTTCCATCTTTGGGCTAGTAGCATCCTTGCAGCTGTTGTCGCATACATAGCCAGTCCTTTCTGGTCTTTGGGGATATCAGAGCCTGTAATTCCTAATAGAAATGCTTCTGGTTTTTAAACGAATGTTATTTAAACATTTTTTTTTTCATTTCATTGTTCTCAAAAGGACTTTGTTATCTTGCATGACAACTACATATGATAAAAGGTACCCTCCTTTTCTTTATACTTCCAGCAAATATTGGAACTTGTTCTATACATTTTGAATAACTTTTTTGTTGTTGTTTAGTCATGTCTGACTCTTCGTGACCCCATGGACCAGAGCATGCCAGGCACTCCTGGCATGTCTTCCACTGCCTCCCGCAGTTTGGTCAGACTCATGCTGGTAGCTTCGAGAACACTGTCCCACCATCTCGTCCTCTGTCGTCCACTTCTCCTTGTGCCCTCCATCTTTCCCAGCATCAGGGTCTTTTCCAGGGAGTCTTCTCTTCTCATGAGGTGGCCAAAATATTGTAGCCTCAGCTTCACGATCTGTCCTTCCAGTGAGCACTCAGGGCTGATTTCCTTCAAAATGAATAGGTTTGATCTTCTTGCAGTCCTTTGGACTCTCAAGAGTCTCCTCCAGCACCAGAATTCAAAAGCATCAATTCTTCGGCGATCAGCCTTCTTTATGGTCATATACCACCGGTACATCATTTTCATATAATTTTCTTTCAGTGTACAACATGCTGTGAATTTCAAATCTGTTCTCCATAGCCTCTCCCCACACTCCGTCTTCCCCCACCCGTTAGGATATTTCCGTTCCACCTTAAAAGGGAGCAGGATGTTTGTGTCACAGCCTGCGTATTTCCTGTTCACAGGATGTTATGTTTCTATTGCTTTCGTTTCTCTCTCTCTGTCGGAGACACTGATGCAGGCACCATGTCTTTCTTTGTTCTGATCAACGCTGAATAAAGCTTGTAAATAATGCTCTCCGGAGTGCAACTTCTGCTGTGACTATCTGCTGATAGAGTGTGCATGAGCTCTAGAATGTGGCAAGTTTTTTCCCCCTAGAAACTCATGTCGCTAATCGATGATACTGCGTGTCTACGGGAGATCGATGGACGTCCGGCAGACGGCTTGGGGCCATGATGGACTTTATCTCCCAACAACCCCACAGTGGGGGGGGGGACCTGCCACCCTGGGAGGTGGCACCCCACTCTTGCATCCCTGAAAGCCACATCTACCCTCTCAGCTTCTTCAGATCAGCCACCTTGGCCTCAAGGAAATGAAGCTGTTCTCTGAGGGCAGGAGCTCATTGCACCAAGCAAACACCCACAACTTGCACCCAGCAGGCAGATTGTCAGGCATGTGACGTTCTGTACCTTAAGCTGTTAGCTTTCTACCTGCATGTCTTCTGCTGCTGTCCATTGACTTGCTCCTTACCTTGATGCCTTGCCACTCTTCACATGCTGGTGTCTTTTTCACAGTACAATTTCTTGCCTTTTTCTAAATCAAGCCCCCGAGTCTACGTGGCTTGAACCAATTTTAAGGAAAGAGGATTTTTATTGCCAGCAAGGGAAAGTGGTGCTTCTGTTGGCTGGCAGCAATAATTAGCAGATAATTAAGGCAGCAGCCGAGCTTGCCTTAGAAAAACAAGAGACTCCATACTGCTAGAATCTAATAGTGCTTTGCTCATGGATAAACTCCTGTTTTTGGTCATTTGAGTGGTGGCATCTTACTGTGGTTCAAAAGACTGATGGAATTGCTTCTCGTTTCAGAATCTGGAAGGTTTCTGAGTGTCATTATTTGAATCTTCTTGCTTTTATTGCTGTGGGAAATCAGTAACTTGTGTACCGCTCTTCTCCATATGTGTAATGCCACCACTCTCCCTCTTTAAATCCCTCAAAAACCCACCTCTTCGTTGAAGCCTTTAGCGTAACTTTTCAGTCCTCGTTCTCCTCCCTGGGGTCTGTTTGCCTTCCATGCTGCTTCTGCCCACCCATCAGACAGACGGAGGGGCTGTGGTGGTCTGGAGAGCTTCATGCTACTCTCAGGGGACGCGCATACAGAGGGGTGTTGTCCAGGAGTGGCCCATTGGACCCGAACCTTTAGTCTTTTGGATTGGGCTCTCCTTTGAAAAGCCATTAAAACAAAGCAAAACACAGAGCTTTCCTTTCGAGGTGGCTGGGTGGATAGTGCAGGCTGTTGAGACCACAGCCTTCTGCCTCCTTAATTTCCCCAGAGGCACATTTGTGTCCTCGTGCATCTGTGCCCCATGCCTTTAACTTCCTTAGCAATGGCCCTGCATGTAAAAGCCATCCGACGTCAGGCCATTGCGGCTCCAGACTTTCACTACTAGGGTGAGGAGACGGTGAACGTGCAATTCTGGGGGGGCAGGGAGATGAACCGAAAAGAGTGCTGAGGGGAGAGAGAGGGGCGGCTGAGGAATTACGATGTACTTCCCAGCCCATGGCAGCAGTGAAGGTGCTTGGAGGGCAGGCAATTTGCAATTGGCTGTGGATTTTCTAAGGGTTTTGGAACCGTGGGCTTATAATAAGTCAGATCGCTGAGAGCTTGACATGTGAATCAGGCCACTGAATCCCATTGTTTCTCAAAGCCTTCATTATGTGCATCAGGATAAAAAGGGAGAACCAACTTGATTAAAGCATCCTTGTAAACACCCCCCTAAAGGGAAGTTTTCCATGGGGTCCGCCCTGGCAGACGCCTCATGTTACACCTGCCTCTCTCGTCTGTCGTGGATTCATTCCTACACCCCCCCCCCCGAGACTATCCAAATCACTACATGCTCTCCTGGAAACAGATGGAAGCTTTCTTTGGTTCTGAGTGGTTTAATGTGTTGTCACCCACTCCTGACATTGCACACTGAAATGTGCAGAACTCTGTGAAGCAGAAGCAATTTCAGACAGGGATCCAGATGTGCTAATGTGCTGGATTCCCCCCCCCCCATTAAACTTCTTAGCCTGGGTCACAGTGCTGGGTGTTTCACTGGGGGAAGTCTACATGGGGCAAAACTGCTTTTGATCCTGTGGTGGTGGTGGTGATGATGATGATGATGATGATGATGATATAAAATACCCCGCCCATTTGGCTCTTCAGCATGCAACTTTTAGAGTCAATTCTCCTATTGAAGGTGTTGATTCTTCTTCCAGGTGCATGTGACAGGCAGCCTTGCGATGTGCTAGGAAAACATCTATGAGCCATATGGCACATAGAAATGATAGGGGTCCTTGCGCAAAGTGCTCTGAGTGAGGTAACTGGTGGTCTCATTCTGCCCCATGGAGGCTTACTACCTAGCCCCCAGCACAGATCCATATACCAAAGATCTCCTTCCTTTATCATGGAGGTGTCATTGTAGCTGGCAATGCTTTGGTAGTTCGTACCCTAAAGTTTGTGTTACTCTGACAGGTGCCATATATTGGCTTCTCCTTTACAGGTGTGATTCTGAAATTGCTCCTATGCTTTTGAAATTGCTCCCAACACCTCACTTTCTTTGCCTCCTCAAATGACTGCTGTGGTTTAGGCTTGGTTCTCTTATGTCCCCACCACACTTTTGGTATGGCTGAAATGGAGATTTAACAGAGGCAACGGCTGCTGAAAAGATCCCCCGTGGCTCTGTGAAATGAATGAGGACAGGTTCCAGTGCTTCTCTGCCTCGGCAGAAGACATTTTCACCAGCACATCTCATTTCCAGCTACTTATCCGTCGGCTGTGCTTTCATCCCCTCGGTGGGATTGGTCCAGCACAGCTTTTGCTCGGGATCCAATTTCTCTCTGCGATGGTCGCCCTTCTCCCTGAGCGCTGTGCTATCTTGTCCATTTCACACCACTTGCCGGATTTCATGCCTGGGAGTGGCCTGGAATTCCTGGCAGCGGAGGACTCCCTCTGGCTTCACCACGAGGCAGCCCCATGAGGCTGCATGGCGCGGCCCTTCCGTTCCAGAACCGTGAAACCGAGAAGCCTGCTCTCCTGGGCTGTTTCGGTGAACAAGCTTCTGCTCGGGAAGGGCTTGGGGCCAGGGGAGAAGGGGGGCCAGACCTATGGGGTCACTAGGTACATTGACTGGCAGCAGCTCTTCAGGGTCTCAGGCGGGGGACAGTTTTGAGCCCTACCTGGAGCTACCTTTGGAGATCGAAGCTGGTCCTTCTGCAAGCAAAAGCAGATGCTTCATCACTGAACTATGGAGCTTTTCCAAGGGGAGTCAACAAGGGCTTAATGTTTTTATTTTGATGATGTATTTTTTTGTTTTTATATTGTGATTTTATCCTGTCAACCGCCCTGAGACCTGCAGTATAGGGCAGTATACAAAATAATTATAATTATAATACCCTGCTGGGCACAAATGAGGGAGGTCTTCATGGATGATGGGGATTTATAGTTCTGCAACATCTGGAGTGCCACAGACCCCCCATCTCTGCTTTAGCTGTCCGGTGTGAAAAGGAAGTTATTCTGAGACACAGTTGAGGCCAAAAGGAGGGTCTTAGCTGTGTCTGTGCAAATAGTAGTCAGCCAGTAGAAGCACACTTCACCATGTGAATATGTGGTTGCTTCCTCTCTAGTTGCAGACCATTTACTACCTTCAAAAATCCTTGGGTGTCCTTGTAGATCAAAGGGCAGTCTTCTTGTTTTGGGGTTTTGACTCCTGTATGCACCCCAAGGGAACCTTTAAGAGGCAGAAGAGACGGACTATCCCTGACTTTCCCCTCTTCTCAGGTGCAGGCTCTGAAAAGACTCTCATGGCCTCTCTTGGTTTGTTGTCCTCGAGGTGTGATGCATTCTGAAACCAGCTTGTAGCTTTCCCAAACCCTCTTCCTCTATGTAAGAGCCGTTTCTTTCCTTGTCTCTTCTAGGACAGCACCCGAGATATCTTCATTGATGGCGTCGTTGCTCGGAACAGAGCTCTGAATGGTGACATCGTGGTGGTGACTCTGCTTCCGAAAGATCAGTGGAAGGTCAGTGCTCAACCTTACCAGTTAAATTTATTTGGAAATAAGACTCTGACCCTTTCTCGCAGAGTCCACAGCAATCGTGAATGGGGCTGTTTTTCAAATTTATATGCCTGTTCAGCCAACTATCACCTTCTCAATGTTTTCCTTGTGGTGATGGTTGCTCTAACCTCCTTGTCATTTTTCTTTTCCGTGTGCCTTTGCTTTTTATGCAGCTTCACGTGGGTCCCTCCGCATGGTCAAAAAACTGGAACTTCTTGTTCTGATAATGCTTTCTATTTTCCTATTTATTTTTTGCTTCAGAATATAACAATGCTTGCTTTTTTTTTAAGGGCAGAGGACTGTGGTTGTGTCCATTCTGTGGTCTTATCCTACTACACTGGCCCTTGAATGCTTGGTTTTGCTTTTCTTACTGTGGTGCATTTAAACCGCCTTAACCTTATTTTTTTGACTCTGCGCTGGATAGGAGTTCTTGGCCATTGAACAGGCATAAAGATTACCTTGAGAGAACCCTGGCTTGTCTGCTCGCTCGCCCTTGCCGTCTTGTCTCCAAGACCGTAATTGCTTAGAGACTCTTGTTTGGGTGCCTCCGTGTGCTTTGCACAGTAAATATCTCAATCTCACCCTGAGGTTAGCAACCAAACATTAGGTAATTTGTAAATCCGAGGGGAAATGGGATTCGTTTCCCTAAGCAGTCCCATGTGTTGAGGTGTTAATTCCACCGTGAGAGAGTGCGGGACAAGCCTGCGGCGATGGGTTTGCCCAGACAGAGTTGAATATTATTAGGATTGAGTTAATTTGAGTTAAAGGTCTTCCTATTTTGAAGGACGAAGGGAAGTGCAGATGGGTGTAACTGATCTGAAAACAAGGGGCAAGCCAACACAATACTTAATCTTCTGTTATGGTTTGTTCATCCACCCCTCCACCCCCCCCCCTTTGCTTGTAGGAATGATGCCTTCAGTACAACAGATTGTTTGCTTCCTTTAACATCCAGCTCTTCGTGAAACGATTGATTTAAGTCCTTGCCTTCCAAGCCTTTTTCTAAACATGGACACATTACGCTAGATTATGGTTAATCCAATCTCTTATATAACTGCTGTCATTCTGTGCCTATCTGTATCTTTGGTTCTCATGGAACTAATTTTTCTTAGAATTGTTTTTCTTCTACCAGCATGGACTCATTTGCAATGTAATTGAATTGTATGGGTGTCTTGGAATCCACGCTTTGGAAAAGTCCGCTTACCTGTTGCTCCCAATCGAATGTTCCGCATTAAAAATTCGCCCCGATTGTATTTGCAATGTTCCTTTGTTCTCGGATCCTTTTGGATCTGCCAGAGAAGAAATGTTTGAGAAGCTAACTATTCTGATGATAAAATGGCTAAAGGAAGAGAAGCATGGAACAATAGTTTAATGGGAAGCATATAATCCACGTAATTCCTTTCCCAAAACAGGCTGCCTGCTCTAGCAGTGTTTAGCTAATCCTCAACAGCATGAACTTCGTGTATCCAAGAGACCCTCCTCCAAATGTTTTACCACTACGCCCAACATCATTTAGATGTTGATGTGTGTCTTGTTCACATTGTGCTGAAATAGCATAAGAACATAAGAGGAGCCATGCTGGATCAGGCCCAAGGCCCGCCTAGTTCAGCACCAGAGCTTTCTCAACTTGTGATTTCGAGAAGCACCCTGTCTCTGACAGAGGAGGTAGAACACAGTCAATGTGGCTAGGAGCCATTGACAGCTCCATTCTTTGTGGTTTAGTTCAGTCCTCTTTCAGAGCCACCCAGGTTGGTGGCCACCATCACTACCATCCTGTGCAGGAGCACATTCCATAGTTTTAACTACTGTATTTTTCGCTCTATAAGATACACCAGACCATAAGGTGCACCTAGTTTTTGGAGGAGGAAAACAAGGGAAAAAACCATTCTGAATCCCAGAAGCCAGAACAGCAAGAGGGATTGCTGCGCAGCGATCCCTCTCGCTGTTCTGGCTTCTGGGATAACCGCGCGAAGCCTCTTCAGGGCAGCTGTGCAGCCTGCATTTGCTCCATGAGATGCACACACATTTCCCCTTACTTTTTAGGAGGGAAAAAGTGCGTCTTATAGAGAAAAATACAGTATTCTTACTGTGAAGTAGCATTTTTCTTTTGCCTGTCCTGACTCTTCCAACGTTCAGCTTCCTTGGATATCCGTGAGTTCTAGCCTTATGAGAAAGAGAGGAAGAAAAGCTTCTTTTTATTTGGTTTGTACCCTGCAATGCACAATTTCATAACCATCTATCTGCCACCTCCTTCCTGCCTTTTCTCTAAAGAGTCTGCATCTTTTCTCACAGGGCACTCATTCCACCCTCGTGAAAATTGTGGTTACTCTTTCTTGAACCTCTTCCAATTCTATAATATCCTTTTTTTTTTGAGGTGAGACGACCAGGCTTGTATACTGTAGCTTCCAAATGTATTCCAATCCAGCTGTGCTGTAGTTTTGTAGAACAGCACTATGAAATTGGCAGTTTTATTTTCATTCACTTTCCTAATGGTTCCTAGAATGCCATTCTGCATGCACACGAAAGCTCATAACCAATAACAAACTTAGTTGGTCTCTAAGGTGCTGCTGGAAGGAATTTTTTATTTTATTTTCTCACTTTTGTAACTGCTGCACCCTGTACTTACAGAGATTCACACAGAGATGGGTTGCTGAGAGTTGCTTCCTATCTCTGGAACTCTCTTCCACTTGAGAGTGCTCAAAACCTGTGCCTTAGCATATTCTGAAGGAGATCAAAAATTCCTAGTTTGGACAGTCTTTCGCTTATAGGTTTTTATTTATGGGTAGATCTTACTTATCTAAGCAAAATGAAAGATTTACCGTATTTTTCGCCCTATAGGACGCACCGGCCCATAGGACGCACCTAGTTTTTTGGGCGGGAAATCAAGGGAAAATTTTTTATTTCCCCCCCAGGTTTGCGCAGCCACCCCCAAGCTAGAAGAGGGAGACGGAGTGCTCCGTCTCCCTCTTCTGCCTTCAGGGACAGCTTGCTCCGCTATCCCGCGAGCTTGTGGGGCTGGCGGGGGGAGAAGCAGGCTTGCTTCTCCCCCCGCCAGCCTCCAGATCAGGTCGGGGAATAGCGGGGTGGCGGCGCTCCGCCCATCCCCCTATCCCCCGAACTTGTGGGGCTGGCGGGGGGGAGAAGCAAGCCTGCCCCAAAGTGGGGGGAAAAGTGCGTCCTATAGGGCGAAAAATATGGTAAGTTGCTCATTTGGTGTTTCATTGGCTTATAAGTTTCCTTGAAATGCAATAACTCCATTGCACACTGAGAAATCTGAAGGAAACATGTTCAAGGTACAGTTCTGTGC
Organism: Podarcis liolepis; assembly: GCF_965112155.1. NCBI lineage: Eukaryota > Metazoa > Chordata > Lepidosauria > Squamata > Lacertidae > Podarcis > Podarcis liolepis. The sequence goes on along the minus strand of NC_139556.1, from coordinate 99,176,050 downwards.
TTCAAGTTCAAATAGTAGCTTAAGCTTCATGCTTTTTTTTCAAGATGAGAGGAAAATGCAAAGTAAACCAAAACAAAATATACATGTTGAAGATTGAGATATTTGCGCGTCCAGAAAACAAGTCTCCGTTTCGTGTTGAAAACTGTGCTCCGCTAGTTTTCAAGAAAGCCAGGAACTGTTTAAATTAAAAGGCAACGTAGCAATGTCATCTTCAGCATTAAAAGATAGCAATATTTACTTTGATTTCTACTAAAAATGTTTTTTTGGGGGGATCATGATTGGAAGGAGTCCCTCCGGTGCTCTGCATCATTGTGTAAATGTTGAAGGTTCCACTTTGTCCTGTGGGGAAAGATCATGGGAAGTGCTTCTGATGAACAGCAGCGTAGGGCTTTGCAAGAGAAGAATTTGGATAGAACAAGTCTTTATTAAGTCAGTTTGCATCATGTCCTTCCCTGGGATCTTTATCAAAACTTGCAACTTGCTAAATATGAGCTGAATAATTTAGTTTCAGCTCAGGTCGAATTTGCATTGATATGTTTGTGCCAGAAGTATCGGGAAAGCTGAGAGACGTTGGGTGAGATTTTGGCTTCCCATTTAGAAGAACAATAAAACTCAGAATTATGATTCAGGGTGTATGCAATAATGTGTACTCAACGCCAAAGGATATAAATTTAGATTTCAAAGGTACTACTCTATAGGAAGGATATTGAGACTTTGGAATGTGAAATGTCAGTCCTTCCACAGTTAGATTTGCAGCAAAGGGAATTTCAGAGACTTTGCAGAGGGATGAAATCAAGAATTCCATTAATAGTATGAAGGCTAGGAAAGTTCTGGGGCCATATGGTTTTTCTATAGGATGGTAGGAGGTATATTCAATTTTTTAAGTTGCTATTTGTTTTGCCTTTATATAAAGGCTCTTGATCAAGGTACCCTTCTCTTGTCTATGTGCGATACTCGTATCTGTATTTTTCCCAAGCCTGGTAAAGGACTTGCTAGTTGTGCAGATATTATCAGCAGTACTTGCTAGCAGACTTTGGGCTGTGGTAGCAACTTTAATACACACAGATTAATTAGGTGAGCTTTATTTGTCAAAGGTAGAGAGCAGATACTGTAAGGTTGGTAGCAGATTTTGTTGCTTCATATGGTAATATAATTGATGTGACTGCTATTCTTTTTCTTGATGCTGAAAAAGAGTTCAACAAAATATATTGGCAGTTTATTTCTGTTACTTTGGTGCGTGGGGGAACTGGGGTTCTTCAGGAATTTATGAATTGGATTAGACTCTCATACCTGTCTCCTCAGTCACAGGTGAGAACACATGGAATTCTTTCAAGCGTGTTTGGTTTAGAGAGAGATACAAGGCAGAACTCCTCTCTTTCTCCTTCGATATTTGATTTATATTTGAAGGTGGTGGCATATGCAGTTAGGCGGACTAGAGGTTTGTGGTTTTGTGCATGAACAAATGGGATTTAAAATAGTTGTGTATGCAGATGATTTATTATTATTATTATTTATTAGTAGGCCTGAATCATCCACATCTGAGCTAACATAATTTATTAATTATTTTGAAGCAATTTCTTGCTATACAGTTAATTGGTTAAAATCGAAATTAAGTTACCCAGTTTATGCACTAATTGACAATTTTGTTGGTGCCTGGAGGGAGGCATGTTTTGGATCCTAGACGTATTTCTCAAATTATTAAATTGAATTTAAGTAGAGTCATAGAATAGAATACTGTAGAGCTGGAAGTAGATGACAGAAATAACTCATGATTTAGAAAGATGGTCATTACTTAGAATTCGGGATAAAGTTAATACACTCAAGATTAATATTTTGCCACAGATCATTTATTTCCTTTGGAAATAGAGAGGCACTCCTTTTCGTGGCTGATAGTTAGATTTATACATTAGATCGGATCAGATGGCAATTCTTTTGTCATTTTCAATTTTGCCGTTTAGATACCCCTTACCTGCTTGTGTTGAATGGCCGTTTTCTCAGCTATAGCACCTTTGGGTGCCTCTTCATGGACTGCCAGTTCCTACATTGTTTGATGAAAAAGTTGCATCTCTGCAGAGAGCTAAACCCCTAATAGTTACCAGATTAGGAATGAGTTTTGGGCTGACTCTGTGAACAGGCTACTATGCTTTGGTCTGCCTTGGTAGGGCTTCCCACCCCCCGTTTTATTTTGCAGCTCTTCCGACTTCTATGGGCTGTTAAAAGTCCTAAGCATTGCCTTGGAATCTCTAACTGTAGTAGGATTTCTGACAATACAATATCCTTCTCTTCATACAATATCCTGAGAAACAGCGTCCAGCACTCTTAAAATTGAGATCCAAGATCCGTGAGCACCAGTAAAAGCACTGAGAGGTGAATTCTGACTCCTTCCTGGTTCCAGCAAATTCTGCTTGATCTGAGCGGCTTTTGCTTCATGCAGCTTCTGCCTAGGCTTCCAGACCTTTTCGTTCCAAACTGCTTTCATATGATGTTTATGTTGGGATTTTATTGCATATACACACACACACACACACACACACACACACACACACACACACACACAGAGACAGTCTGTTTAGCTGATACTGTTCTATTTGCTGCTGCTACAGTTCTTTTTATTTATTTGAAGAATGTATTAATTGCTTCATATATATTTTTTAAAAATGGAAGTGATATATGATGAAAGATTTTACAGAACGACCACATGCAAAATGATGCTAAGAAGATGCAAACAACTTGAAGGGTTCTAATGTGTGCTGCCTTGGGAGTGGTAGCCTAGAGAGGCGGCCTAAAACAATGGAAAAGAAGTAAATAAATAAATAAATAAATAAATAAATAAATAAATAAGATGATGAATCTGGCTGGCATTGGCATGGAGACTACTTGTTTGGAAGTTCTGGTAGGCTGGATGAGCTGCACAGTCAGGGAAAAAACAATGCTGTCCAGGGTTGTAAAGACTGCGGAGAGAATAATTGGGTGCACTCTTCCCACCTTGGATCAAATCTATGCTTCCAGGAGCTATAAGAAAGCTGCAGAGATAGCGCAGGATAGTGCACACCCGGAAATGATCTCTTTCAGCTTCTGCCTTCTGGAAGAGGGTACAGGGTTATTAAGACTAGGACTAGCTGCCTGAGAAACAGTTTCTATCCAAATGCGATTTTGGTTTTAAACATAGTGTAAGGAGTCTCTATGGGAGTATATTGTATTTTAAAATGGGGTATCAGAGTTTTTAGGGGGCTAACCAGGTTGGGATAGCTGGGATAGCAGGCTTGTTGGTTTTGAATGTCTTATGTAGACCCCCCGCCCCAAATTTCGTTGTTCTGTATCGGACAATGACAATAAAGTTTATCGTATTGTAATGTATCGTAATGAACACAGGCTTACATCCAGTCATGCCCTTGGTCCATCCAGCTCAGTTTGGCCTACTGGCAGCAGCTCTCTAGGGTTGCAGTCAGGGCGTCTTTTTAAACACCATCTGGAGATTGCAGGGATTGAACTTGGTACCTTCTGCATGCAAAGTAGATGCCCTTCTACAGAGCTATGGCCTTTTCAGCAGCTCTGGGCAATGGCGCAGAGGAACTGAGTGGACCTTTCTCCGCTCCCTGTTTGTGGAGTTCCTCCTGCTCAAGATATTCTCCTTATCTCTCTTCCTGCAAATCTTTCTCACCCCTTGGATTGTGCAGATTGGGGGCTGCTCTCTGTAATCTGGGTTTTGGAGGCCTGTTGTGGTTGAGAATGCATTGCTCTTTGCTTTGCAACTGGTTGCCGTTGAAGACTTCTTCTGGCGTCCTTTTGGAAAGGTCTGTGCGGATGTAGACAGTGACTTCCAAGCAACAGTTGTCAGCCCAGCTGACCTCTCTCGCTGCTCCTGGCCTGCGATTCCTTTTGAAGGTGCAGCAGAAGTCAAGTCTTTTCCCAGGGCAAAGGGTGTGGTCCTTCCAAGTTCACTTCCTTTCCGTCATTTTATTAGCTGGGAAGTGGGCTGGGTCACCATCTGCATTGGAGGTTAATGGGAGGGGATGCCCCACAGCGTGGAGGTTAACAGAAAGATATGGAATATGCAGAAATGGTGAAACTTACCAGAAGAATAAGAAATCAAGATAACGAAATGGCATATCCGAATTAACTTAACTTGCTCATTTATTCACCTTCTTTAAATATATACTTTTATGAAACTGCTGGTTATTACAATAATCCTGCCAATGTTCTTATCTGTTTACAATTTATCTGTAAATATTCAATAAGCCATTTCCATTCTTTTATTTTAAAAAATTGTTAATTTGTTTTCTTATTCTTCTGGCAAGTTTCGCCATTTTTGCATATTCCGTAAGTTTTGTATCCATTCTACCTTTGCTGGGACTTCTGCTTCTTTCCATTCTGGGGCGAATAACATTCCTGCCACTGTAAAAACATACATGAATGATTTTCTATACATTTTAGGTACTACTGTCCCTATAATTCCCAAAAGAAAAGCTTCTGGTTTTGTTTGTTTGTTTACAAAGGTTATTTTAAACATCCTTTTCATTTCCTTATATATCATTTCCCTAGGAAATGTTTCTCCCTTTTTTGCCTTGGGAAATTACAATAATTGCACTGGGATATGGTGGGTCGTGATGGCTGCATTTGTTGGAGAAGGAAAAGATTTGCTGGAAAAACAAAACACCCACTTACAGTGATATTGAATGGAACTCTTTTATCTCTTTCTCTAAGGAGACTTTCCCTTCTCTTGTAGACACTGAGGGATGATGACTGAAAGGGGGCCCACCAGCGACTGCTAGCTGGACAAGCCCGTCTTTTGGCCACTGGTTGCTTATCAGGTCGTTTCAGACCAGCCTTCCCCAATCAGGTGCCCTCCAGATGTTTGAGACAACAGCTCTCATCCTCAGCCTTCAGCTGTGCTGGCTGGGGCCGTTGAGAACCGTAATCCAAAACATCTGGCCATCACCTGGTAGCCGAGGCCTCTTTTTAGGAGATCTGGTCACCCTTTATTCTCACCTACCGGAGAGAGATAGGGAGCATCTGCTGGTCTTAATCTTCCATTGGCGCTACATAAATACAGTGGTGCGAATTTGCCCCTCGCTCGGCTTATGAATATGCCCTGTCTTTTTGCGCCATCCCCAGTCCAAACAGCACTTCTGCTGGGAGCTGCCACGCCAGCAGCCGAGCTTCCCAAACAGCACAGAAGCAGATGGTCGACCTCTGAGCTGTTCAAAGATTTTGTAAGGCCCAGATGTGAGGGGGGAGGGGGAGCAAAGCTCTAGCTAGTTTCTGAGGTCATCCCTTCCCATGGGTTGCATCCCATCAGTTCTTGAGATATGGCAGAGGTCCAGCCTAGGTGTGGCTTCAACTGTAACTTAAATAAAGGAAAGGCAGGGAGAGCGGAAGTGGCCTTGTCAGGGCTGGGTCATGCTTTTCTTTACAGTGATTTCCTCTGAGCTTTTTGGGGCTTGGGCAAACACTGCTTTCAAAATGCATTTCTCATTTCTTATTGTTTCCTCCTTATCTCTGAAGTGGCCTTGATTGGCCAACTGCAAGCCTTTCAGTTGAACCACTTAATCTGGGAGACAGATTTAGCATCTGGCTGAACTGGCGCTTCCCACAGCTATCAGTGTGGAGAGCCTAATGGACTATGGGCGTGCGCAGGTAGAGGATCCTGAGACGCTCTGTACCGTAAACTAACTTCCTTTCTTTTTTTCTTTCTTTCTTCCCCGTTTTTCAGTTTCTAAGGCCCAGTAAGAATTTCTGAAGACCTTCAATGCCCTGGCCAAGCTCTGTCAGCTACAAATCCTTTTTTAAACTTAATTGTTTCATTTGCAATTTTAGCAAAACTTAAAAATGGAAGACAATAATTAAAAGAAAAGGTAGTGTATAATTAATAACCAAAAAGCATTTCACAATCTGAATGCAATAACCATCAGTACATGCAGCTTAGATTAAACGTTATACGTTAATATGAGCTCTCCAAATGTCCAGGTAGGTATTCGTGCAAAATTGACGTCTATATGAAATATGTTCAAATGTAGCCAGGGGAGTGACCTTTGCGGTGAACGGTGGGTATGAATCATACCAGGGTTGAAGTATAAGTCATTTAGCAACCACGAGGGTTTGCAGAGTCCATTTTTGTTGTCCTGCTGTTCATCCCCATACTGCAGGAATATACAGTCATGGGGAAAAGAAAGTACACCCTCTTTGAATTCTGTAATTTTACATCTCAGGACATAATAACAACCATCTGTTCCTTAGCAGGTCTTAAAATTAGGTAAATACAACCTCAGATGAACAACAGCATATGAAATATTACACCGTGTCATGATTTATTTTACAAAAATAAAGTGAAATTGGAGAAGCCACATGTGTGATTTTCCAGGCTGGGTAAATATGTACGTCGCCCATCTTGCTCCAAAGCTAGATGACAAAGCCATGATGCTTCCTCACTGAGCAACCTTAGTCAAATGACAGAGACGCTTGGCAGCTTAAATCAGGACTGATGGTATAGTTTTATTGTTAATGTCGACTGACATTGTTGTTAGTGCCAGTTTCTCATTATGCAAAATGGACGCGAGTGTGACTAGTTAGGCCAAAGTGACCCTAGAAAGATCCCAGATTCCGGGAGAGACCCAAAGTGTTGAACTGGGAGTGCTGAATAATAGGAAGACAGTGGCTGGTAGTGGAAATAGCAGGATGTTAGATGCAGGACATTGGAGAGCGCCCATGGAGGACAGACGTTGCTCTGAGGACTGCTTGGCTGTTGAGACTTGGCTCTTAAAAAGCAGAGGGAGGGGGCTGATTGATGCCTAAGCTTTCCCCCTCCAGCTATGAACTGGAAGGTTCTTAAAGGGAACAGAGTCTTCACTTGAGAGTTCAGGTCCCTCTGAATGCAAGTCACCTTCTGTTGTTGGTATGTGTATGTCTTACGGGGAGTGGGGAGCTTTTGGTGGCTGGTGATCTGATGAGGGAGATGGAGCAGCCTTTCTGCTGGTTGAACCCAGCAGCACATTTCAGCATTTCAGAATTGAGGAGTGTTTGAGGCAGAGGCTCCCCGCCTCAAGGCCACCGAGATATTTGGGACATTGGACGACTGGGTTGCTGCAGATATAAGAAGAGATTCAGCCATGTGGTTTAGGTCCCACCACTGCCGTAGTTTCATTTGGCAGCCCTGAACAAGTTGCTGTTATTCAGCCTCAGTTTTCCCCATCTGTAAAATGGCAATGACATCTCATGGTGGGAGTGTGAGGGCAAGTTAAAACAGAGGCCGAATATTTGCTTTGCGTTTCTTGCAGTTAATTTATCTGGACATCTTTTTGAAGGGCATGGAGTAGACACACGGACCTTTGCTTAAACTATCATCATCATCTTTTTATTTGTGTGACGCCTTTTCATAGGTAAAGCCATGCCCACAACAGCTTGCAACATGAAAATATTTGCATTATTGCAAACATAATCTAAGTAGTAATAAACAATAAAACACATCAGAAAATAAACAACCAAGGTGAATGAGTCCCACATAATTCATAATGAGATATAAAAACAAAGATTCAAAATTCAATTATATTGTGTTGGGCGTTTGATCCATCTAACCTAGTACTGTCTTCTTTGACTGGCAGTGACCCTCCAGGCTCTTTTTCTTCAGTGCTGCCGCCTGAAATTGAACCCGGGGTCTTCAGCCTGTGAGGCGCATGCTTTTCCAGTGAGTTGTGGGTCCTCCAGAGTTGATTCTTCCTCTTCCCTCCCTGTGGTGGGAAGTCCTTTCCCAAGAGAACACATTTCCACCCCCCCACCCCCCGGCCTCCACTTTTGTCTTTTGGAAAGCTCTCTTTGGCTGCCTGCTAAAATAAGCAGATGTACGCGATGGCAGCACAGGGTGATGCAATGGTTTCTTTTCTCTGCGATGCCGGGAACCAAGTGCTGTGACTTGCATTGCGTCACTTGCAATATAAATGCTTTCCAGGTAAGCAAACAGCCGCCGGCAGTTGCTGAAGTGGTTTCCTTGTGAATTCTTCCAGCCTGGCTTCTTCGAACTGTCAACGGTGGCTGGGCATAGTAAAAAAAGACCTGCCGGATTGGACCAAGGATGTGTCTCCTCCAGTGCCCGGTCTCCCTCCACGTGCTTCCGGAAAGCCGGAAGCAGCACGGGAAGTCAACTTGGCCCTCTCCTGTTGTTGCTGCCCAGCAACGGGGACTCAGAGGCGTCACGGATTGACGTAACCTCCATGAAATACCTTTTCGGGGATTTGTTCCATGGTGTAATCTCACGAGTCACACCACGCTAGCATGAGAGAACCCAGGAGCGGGGCCAAGGAGTGCCATGTGGGCATTAACTGGCGCAACCTCTCTGCTGGTGATCCAGCCTGGGTGGCTATAGCAGCCTTTTTGGCAGATGTGGCACAATGGTGGAGCACAAAGCAATTAATTCACTATTCACGGGGCTTGGCATCAGCATCAAACCAGGTCGGGCAACTTCCCAGGGTCCCTGGTGAGCTGAAGGACGTATTGAGGTGAATGCAGGGCTCCGTAGGATCTTCACTCTATTCTGCACTCCTGACATGTGGCAGAGGGGATTGGCAGAATGGATGCAGGATTGTGGAAATGCGTGGGTCCTGTGCCCATGCTGTTTTGGGGTGTGCGTGTGTAGAGGAGGGGGAGGGGAGTTCTCTTGCCCTTTAGGCCCACAGAATCTTGGAGCCTTCCCCAGGGTTGGAGAGGGCAGAATGAAAACACAGCCTGCTTTTTAGAATTATACAGATGGAAGGGACAGTGAGGGTCATCTAATCCAAACCCTTTCAATGCAGGAATCTTTTGCTCAACGTGGGGCTCGAACCCACAACCCTGAGATTAAGAGTCTCATACTCTACCGACTGAGCCCTTGAAAAATTAGGCTTCGGTGTTCAGTTGATCAGTTAGATTAGTCATAATAATAATAATAATAATAATAATTTTAAACAATAATTTTGTTATTTATACCCCTCCCATCTGGATGGGTCCCCCCAACCATTCCTTTTTAATAGATCAGTCGCTTATTATTATTTTTTTAATGTAATTTTATTTTATATATCAGTTATATATTATATATCAGAACAAGTCCTGGAAACGGTTTTCTCTCCCTCTCTCACCCCCACCCCAACCCCAGTGGTACGATCAGAACTTGTAGGGCTCTGCATTAACAATTTTTTTAATGGTGCTGTATTTATTTGAACTTGAGAAAGCATAAATCACATCAGAAAAGAGCACACACAGTCTTCCCACTTTTATATATATAAAAAATGTGCTTATGAGCTATGGACAGAAATATGCTGGTTGGATAACTGAAGGATAGCCCACTGAGATGTGAGGATACTTATTTGAAGGCATATCCAGATGTCTGCAAATAGCAAATGTTTCTGTTGCTGCTGGAATGGTGCTTGTCTGGGCCAAGGGGTACCCAGGAGTAAACGAGGTGTAAGCTGGGTGTGGAGGGATGGGTGGCTTGTGGGTGCAGTTGAGCTGCTGGATTGCCAGCTGGCCACATAAAAAGAAGAAGAAGTGATGTGCACATTCTCCAATAGTGGAGGGGCTGATTGCACACCTTGAGAATTGAGTCCTTATAGGTGGGGAAGGCAGGAGTGAGTTGGCAGGTAATAGGTGATGTCACAGGCACCTGTGTAACTGGTAGTCCTGGTATACGTGCATCCCAAATAGGCTTCTCTTCTCGGGAGACGTGGAAGGAAGGGTGTTTTCCGCCAGCAATTCAAATTTGCATTTTGAGAGCCGGGAAACGGTGATCTTCCCCACACTGGGTGCTCGTAGGTAGGAGAATGTGGTCTGGCTCTCATCCAGTCATCTGGGCCACAATTCCAGTGCAGGACACGCCCTAAGTCTTGCTGGGGTCACTGAGGACTTCTCTGTATCTGCTACCTGAGAGACCTCCCTTAATTTTAAGATTGTAAGAAGGGCCTGGTAGAGCATTCAAACATCCATCATAGCCCAACGTCCTCTTCTTCACAGCGGCGAACCAGGAGGAGCTGATCGTGACAGCGCTCACCCCAGCTGGTGTACAGTGGTGCCTCGCAAGACGAAAAGAATCCGTTCTGTGATTCTCTTCGTCTAGCGGTTTTTTCGTCTTGCGAAGCAAGCCCATTGAAGGATTAGCGGATTAGCGCTATTAGCGGCTTTTAGCGGCTTATCTGCTTATCGGATCAGCTGATAAGCGGCTTAGCGGCTTAGAAAAAGGGGGGGAAAGGGAAAAAAACCAGCAGGAACTCGCAAGACATTGTCGTCTTGCGAAGCAAGCCCATAGGAAATTCATTTTGCGAAGCACCTCCAAAACGGAAAACTCTTTCGTCTAGCGAGTTTTCCGTCTTGCAAGGCATTCGTCTTGCGGGGCACCACTGTATTGTCTCTGGCAGTGGAGGTAGAAAGCAATCATCAGGGCTAGAAGCTGTTGGTGGCCTGATCCTCCATCAATTTGTCTTAATATTCTGTAAGAAACTTTGTGGGTGCTTTTTCAGCATGGCTGATAAATGACTGGAGGTGCCTAGGGTTGTATTTGAGGGTCTCGTGCATGCATTCCCGATTCTATGCTACCCCTTTCCCACTTTTCTGGAGTCCCCAAACCAGCCTGCAAGGAAGAAAGGGGCCGAGCATTTTCAAGAACTCTTGGGGCATTTTGCTGTTGAACAAACGCCAGTTATTATTAGATGACAGTTGAGAGTGTGAAGGTGAGCACACTATTTCTCGCGGCCAACAAATTCCTGCTTTTCCTCCGGAGAGGATTTAAAGGTAATTCTGCTTCTGTTGTGAAATATTGTACATGCATACTTGCATAAACATTATGGTTATAGCCGAGGTTAGTCAGCCTTTCCGTGCTACAATCTTCTGAGAAAATGGAGTATAACTACTGTAAAAGTTGTTCTGGGCAGAAAGTTGGCACCCGCGACCAGCCTTGGGAGCCAGCTCTTTTTATGGGCAGAACTTGATAAATGTGTTTGAGTGGTTTCTGAGTTAAAATAAACCCAGCATGTGGAGTAGCTTCAAGTGCTCGTCAGATATTCTTAGAAATGGCACCCTTTGAATCTCGTTGCGTTTTACTGGGTGGAAATTGTGCTGATCCATAAGAGAGTGGAGCGCACTGGAACAGGAGGGAGTTGGGTAGAAGCCGAAAGTTACCAAACCAGCTTCTTCTCCCAGCGGAGCATAAATTTGTTTGCTTTTAATGGCACGGAGAGAAAGAGAGAGAGATGCTAATCAGGAAGTCCCTCATTTGACTATTGCAGCTACCACAAACTCACAGGCTGACTTGGGGTGGCATAGGGCACCCTCAGCGTCAGACCCAAATTTGCAATATGGAGAAGATAATACTGGCCTGCTTTGTTCCTTATTCGATTTATAACCTGCTGTTCTTCCAAACGTTGCTGAGGACAGCAAACACAACAATGATAAAGGATTAGAAACAAGCAAATACCCAACATTCAGAAAGCTTAGGGGTTTCGGGAACAGTATCTTTCTGCTGTCAGATGCCTGGGTAAACTGGAATGATTTTAAATGAGGATGACAGGCACGCTTCACCAGGGAGGGCATTCCACGCACAGGGAGCTGCCACTGAAAGGGCCCTGGCATGGGTAGGTGCCAAGCAGGCAGCCCCCAATGGCGGCACCACCAAGAGGGCCTCACCTGCCAATCGTAGGGGCTGTGGTGGTTGATATTGAGGAAGGCACTCTTTCAGGTACTTGGGCTCCAAGTCCTTTAAGACTTTATATGCTTGTACTGGGAGCTTAACGGGAGGCCACCGGAGCAAGGTACCTGCATTGCAGGGGTTTGGATTAGATGATCTTTGTGGTCCCTTCCAACTCTACAATTCTGTGATTCAATTATTCTGAGGGCAACTGAGGGCAGGCTGTCCTGGCCCCGGAACAGCCGTAGCTGGTGAACCAGCCTAATCTGGGGCATAAGCACTTCCAGCCACACTGAAGCTACTGCAGACTGCATTGAGAAGCTGGAATCCAGGAAGTACTCCCAGACTGCCCTGTTCCTTCAGGGGGAGTGCAGCCCCTCTCAGAACAGGACTTGATTCCCAGGAACCACCAACCCACAGCACTTCCACTTTATCAGAATCCAGCCTTATCCATAGGAGACTTTAGGGGGCTGTTGTAAAAGTTCCAAGAAGATAATGCATGTGCAGGTATGCTAACTCTCTGAAGGGCTGTATAAATGCTGAAATGGGAAGGAGGAGGATTATGGGTAGCATCTTGGCCTCTTCCATGCTTTTCCATGTGGAGATCAGTCTTCTTGTTGGAGGTGGTGGGGCAGCTATAATAGTGCCTGGTATATATTTTCATCAACTGACTGATCAGACATCTGCTGGAAAAAATCCTAGTTGCCTAGAGGCCCAAGAATTGGATGCTGGCATGTATAAGAATTGGGAATCCCCATGTGCAGCTCTGCCAGATGGTGGTTGTTGGCATCCGTCCGTCTCGAGAGACAATGGAGTGCGCCTCCGGGGGTGAAGTCAAACCGCTGCGTTAGCAGCACTGAAGCATCCTCCCCGGCGCTCAAGCTGGGCTGCCCAGTCTGGAGGTCCTGGGCTCTCCAGGAGACAAGACCCCCCTCTTGGCCTCACTGATGGGGTCCAAAGGAAAGCCGGAGTTGCTGGAAGGAGGTATACAAGGCGCCATCCAACTGTCTTAGGGACTCCACTCTGGATTTGTGCAGGGTTTTCAGTGGTCCCTCATTAATGGGGTGGACAATATCCTGTGGGCAATGTCATGGGATGACTGCCATTGCCCAAGCAGCTTGAAAGTGCATACCAAATATTTGTGACTCCATAAAGGGAGAGTTGTGTTGTGCTCTTGGTTCTGCAGCTGACAAAGCGTCACACTGAAATTGTATCATGCTCATATAATGATGATCGCACGCAGTTGCCCTCAAATCCTCCTAAAGCGGTGCTGTTCCTTGAGCTGTCCGTCCTCTAGATGGGGGGCTCCAGCTCCCATCAGCCCCTCCCAACATGGCCAATGGCCAGCGATGATGGGCATTGTAGTTCAACAACCCTGGAGACCCTCAGGCTCCCCAGCACTTCTTTAGCTTATACTGGTGCATTTTTGTTTTGGTGTATCCATAAACAAAAACCTTTTCTTTGGTTTAAGCTTCGGCTTCACACCTCAATTCTCCAGCTTTCTCTCCCCCCCCCCCCCGGTGTTATTTGTTCTATTACCCTTTCATTTATTAAGGTGCTTCCTTTGAAACATCGCAGCGCATTTTAACAATTAAAAACAACAATTAAAACACTTGCATGTAGTTAAAAAAAAAAATCAATGGCATACTTAAACCATTTCTGATCTGATAAAGATACCCAGTGGGGTAAATCTGCTTTAAAATGAAGGTTTTCAACAGGTACCAAAAAGATGATAGAGGCAGCACCTGTCATATTGATCGGGAAGGAGTTTCAGAAATTCAAAATAAGGTAGCATGGAGCTATAGTACAGTCCAAGTCTATAGTTGAGAACAAGAGTAAACAAAACCCAAAACACCACGGTTCCCAGCTTTGTAATTCTGAATGTTATTTTTTCCCCTCCCAATGTGTCCCTTTTCCCTTTTCAGCCTAAATTTCTTTATAGTTTTCTTACAATATATTTTTAAAATTTGTGCTTCTCTGGTTTGCTAGCCCTTCCGCCGTCGTTTAATGTATGGCGTGCTCTTTCCCGCTCCAAGTCCCTCCAGCCACACACTCTGGCACCGATGTGTTATTCATTGCCAAGCATGATTGTCTGTGTGCGAGAGAGCATGTGAGCCTTTCCTTATTTGCAATCCAGGTGTGCGGCTGTTTGTTGTAGCAGCGTAATGGGAAGTGGAGGGCCGGCTGTAGCTCTTCTCACCCTGTGGTAGCACAGGTGCCCTTTTCTGATACGGCAGCGGAAGCGAAAACAAAGCCAGCTGCTCCCGTCGCTGATAACCTTTTGCTCACTGCCAGGCATTCAATTGTTCCCCTGCCAGCTTGTGTCGGCCACCGGATGTGTGCCTTGGGTGTGGGAGGCTCCTCAATTTGTTTTGGATCAGGTGGCCTGAAAGAGCTTCTTCAACCATCTGTGAAATAAAAACCGGGGATTCATTTCGGTAAGAGGCAATTAAAGGAATGGCATGCAGTTTATTAGGAACACTACATTTGCGAGGCCTCTCCTCCAACCCAGGGGTGGTATGGAAGGGGTGGGTGTGTTGCTCAAGGGAGAACGAGCTCGTATTCAAAGCCTCTGGTGACTCCTGCTGAATCAGCAGTCCGTGCTTTTAAAGTTGGTTCCGATTGCTGGCTTTGATTGGATTCTCAGTGCAGATTTGCACCGAGTGAGAAGGTACTGCTGACGAAAGAGAGCGAGGAGGTTTTTGCTGCACCACAGCGGCTAGCTGCCAAGATGTTTGTTGGGACTGCCTTACGAACCTGTCGAGAGCTCGGGTCCTTGGTTCATCTTCCCCAGTACTGTCTACAGTTCAATCAATGGTCCTCCAAGGCCATGTGTGAGGGCGATTTCATGTATTTATATCTTTCCTTTCTCCTGTGTTGGGATTCAAGGTGGCTTGCAACATTTAAAACAGCACTCTTCTCTGGAATGGGTAGTCAGAGACATGCTGCCTCCTGCAGCAGAGATGGAATGCAGTCATTGAAAGCCTCATCATCCATGAATTTGCCTAACCCTCTTTTAAAACCACCCAGGTTGGTGGCCACCAGTACATCTGGTGGGAGGTGAGCTTGTGATCCAGTAATGCACCTCAATCTTTTCCAAGCCAGGTCTCCCCCATCCTATATTGGTCCGTAGGGAGTTTCAATTTTGCTGCAGGGGAAAGGGGAGAGCTTCTGCGTTGCATACAGAAGGTTCAGGTTGGGCTAGGGAGACTCCTGCCCAGAGAGCAACTGCCCATCACTGAAGTGTGGAGAATCACAAGCTATATCACAGTATAAGGCAGCTTCCTAGATTTTCCTCAGCGGCTATAAGGGCTTGAAATCTACGATGCTTAGAATTATGTACAAGTACTGCACCCTGCAATAAAAGATACCATTGCTGGAAATTATCCTAAGTGCTTGGCCACCCAAGTTCTGATTAATCCAGCGCTGGTACCTTGGAATTTAAATCGATTTCCTCATTCCTGCCCAGAAGGCCGACTCTGCCGTTAGGCAAAGTGAGACAGCTGCTTCGGGCGGCTGGTACAGGTGGGTGGAGAATGAAGGCAAGGCACTGGAGAGTTGAGCTGTGTGTGCCATGCAGCCTCTATGCTAACTTGCTGTCTTCAGCTGCAGTGGAAGGTGCCAACCCATCACCATTGTGTTTGGGGCAAGATTCAGCTGCCACTCTGGTCAGCTTCTGTATGTGAAATGGGAGGGGGGGGTGTGCCATCTTGTTGTTTGCCTCAGGTAGCTAAATGTCTTGGGCTGCCTGTGACCTGTATTCAATGAATTTGAGCAGTTTTTCTAGCCATAAGTGTTTCAAAGCTGTGTCCTACCAGTTTCTCAGACCCTTCTTTGGAATCTTTTTAGAACGCCACAAAGAGGGTCTGTACCCTTCAGGCTTTCCCAGTGCTGCAAACCTCCTCACGGCTGAGAAATCTAATTCTGGCATTTCCAGAGCAAATAATATGATCTGAGAAAGCCCAGTGTTTGAGCCATTGATTCTTCCTCTGCTGTAGGCATACAATAGACAATGGGATCCTGGAAGGCTGGTTGGATCACGGAGCCCTGTCAAGGTGACAGGTGTTGTTTGGTAACCGAATGATTCCTTTCTAACCTGGAATCCATCTGTAAATATTAAGAGTAGCTGTGGAGCTCCTGGGGGCAAGTTATGAAATAAAATTGACGGGGTAATTATAGAGTACTCCGTTAATCATTTATGCAACTCAATAAGCAATGTAAACAACTGGGGCAGATACGCTGTTCTGTGTTCTGTCACCTCACCTTCTCCTCCGGAAGGTCTTTTGCAATGAAATAATTAGAGAAACAGTCTTACAGCCCTTTTGCTTTACTCAGCCCGAGTCTTAAGAAGTCCGCATTATCCACATGGATCCTGATCTTTAAGTTCCATAAGCTTTTCTGCTTGCACCTGCCCTTCCTGGTCTGTCACGTTGTTTTTGGGTTGCAAGGCTCCCATGTGGGACTCCCAGTTCTTTTAGATGAGGGAGGCAACCCTCTTGCAATAATGAATGGGTCTTAAGTGTGCATAGCTCAGCGCCCCGTCACTGTTTCCATTATAAACTGCTGTGCTTTTTTAAAGGGGGATTTATAAGTCCTCTGTAAAAATTTGTTCTTGGATGAAATGGTATATACAAAAGGTCCATTTGAATCAGGCGTGCTTTAAAAAAAAAATCAAATCAAATTTGAGAGCGCAGTTCTGGACCGCGTACCTAGCGGAGCTTGTGTTTGTGGCAGGCTAGAACTCAGTTGCGAAGCCTTGAGCTGCAGGGTTTTCTAGCCCCAGAGCCTCGTTTGGTGGGTTCTCTACTAAGGAAGAAGCCTTCTTGTGAATCTGGGCCTCTGGGATATCCAAGCTGTGCTGGTGTCGCTGAGAATCCCTTGCTTGAAGGCCCTGATCCAGTGTCACAAAATCAATTCATGTGTTCACTTCCCTTGGCCAGCTGTATTAGCAAAGTCAAGATATTGCTGGGACATTAATGCTGCTTTGAATGTGCGGTAGGAAGCTCATTGGGGATCTTCATTTAAGCCTCCTGGTTTTGCTCACTGCCTTGGACTGCAAAAGCAAGGAGGATACCAAAAGCTTGGCAGGGCAGAATGGCTGGCTGTGTTTGGCTTGGTGGGCCGCAAGTTACACTGGCCTAGTTCAGGAGATAGCTCTCATGCACAATGCCCCTTATATGTGCTGTTTGATGTTGAGGGAGGATAGGGAACGGACCTGGCAGAGGGCAGCTAAACCAGTACCATCTCCTGTGGGTAACTGAGAAGCAGCAGTGTGGAGAGGGGATATTGGTGCCTTCATTCTCAATGGGTGAAACTCATGGCATCTTCTGGAATTGATAACTGGGAGGTAAGAGAACCCAGGGATGCGGGTGGCGCTGTGGGTTAAACCACAGAGCCTAGGGCTTGCCGATCAGAAGGTCGGTGGTTCAAATCCCTGTGACGGGGTGAGCTCCTGTTTCTTGGTCCCTGCTCCTGCCAACCTAGCAGTTCGAAAGCACAAAGTGCAAGTAGATAAATAGGTACCACTCCGACAGGAAGATAAACGGCGTTTCCGTGCACTGCTCTGGTTTGCCAAGAAGCGGCTTAGTCATGCTGGCCACATGACCCGGAAGCTGTACGCCGGCTCCCTCGGCCAATAAAGCGAGATGAGCGCCGCAACCCCAGAGTCGGTCACGACTGGACCTAATGATCAGGGATCCCTTTATCTTTAATACCATGGTTCATGCAGAGGATGTGCGTGGTCATCTGTATGTTGTCATAAAGAAAATAAAACTTAAGAAGTCCGATGCATGGTATCCCAAAGTCTATTTGAAGGAAGCCAAATACATGCAAACACATGTGATTGAGTGTGCTCGCATGTCTGCATATGCACATTTTGTAAGCATATTTTATTCTGCTTCTTCTGGTTATGAGAACACATGTCAGTCTTGCCATTCCAGCTTCAGGGGCACTTTCCCTCTGAGGACCAGATGCTTGGGGCAGATCCTTTGGGAAGTTGGTTGACTTTTCTTCCTCCCTCTGTATGAACTTCTGAGGGGCCAGATGCTTTTCTTATCCCAGGCTTTTCTTATCCCGAGATGGTTTCAGTTACCTGGGGGCTGCTGATTTTCTTGGTGGCACCTGGCTGGCTTTCCACAGTGAGAATGCTGAGTTGCGTAGACAATTGTCTAGGCCTTTTTTTCGTGAGCCTCGAATGCCATTTGTGGCCTTTCTTTTGAGGGAGCTGATATGTGGCAGGCTCAGCTCCTGGGCTCCGTTTCCCCGCTGGTTGACTACTGAAGTGGAATGAGAAGTGTGTTTTCTTTTGAGCTAAACAAATTTGGATAGTGACATCAAGAAGTGAAACCCAGGAGGCCTGGTGGGGTAAGCTGATGCTCTTCCTAAGAAGCCCTGCTTTGAAGTCTGGCGGGGCCACACCTTGCTTGGTAAATGCAGGTGACGTCCTTTTCCAGGTAACTTACTCTTCACTCATTACAAGTGGTCACGAAGTGACGTGTGTCAGGTTCCTCAGAAGCGTGGGAGGAACCTGATGCTTCTGGATAAAGAATTGGGCAAACAATTCGGGCTGTTGATGGAGTTTCAGAGTGTCTTGTTTTCATTTCCCTAAGAAGCTTCAGGCGCAAGTTCAAAACACTCCCCATGTCAATGCCGTGGAGGGGTCTTTGCATGCATCCCCCCCCCAAGATCTTTATTGAAACCTAACATATATACATAATAACCGAAATTCCCAATGATTCCTTCACATAAAATATAATATCTAAATTACAACAGCCGCATATTTATACACTTAATTATAAAACCCACCCTCTACTTCCCTCCACAGCAATTCAACTTCTTTATATTTCTTTCTATCTTCCCCCCCTTGCATTCTATAATAAATTATTTTTGTTAAATTCTGATTTTTCCTTCTTTATTGGTTTTGTTACATCCCCCCCCTTTAATGCACGTGCAAAAGATTTTTGCTTCAGTGGGGGGAAAAGGCAAGGGTCTTAGTACAGGGCTGGAAACGCTTTTTCTCCCTTGTCAAAGCCTGCCTGCCCTCAAGTGATGTGCTGGGGGAATAAGAACATAGGAAGATCCTGCTGGATCCGGCCAATGGCCCTTCTAGTCCAGCATCCTGTTCTCACAGTGGCCAGCCAGGTGCCTCTGGAAAACCTGCCATCAGGATCCGAGCGCAAGAGCAACTCTCCCCCTCCTGCGATTTCAAGCAACTGGTATTCAGAAGCATTGCTGCTGCCTCCTGCTGCTGCATCCTTCTGGTGGATGTGGCTGAAGTCAGTAGGGTGGGGGGGGGGGCTTGTTTGTTTGTGGCATTTTTTTACCCCAAAAGGGTTCTGTATGGAAAACCCCATCACCAAGACAATCTCTGCCCTCAGGCTCACCATCTAAACAAGACAATGACACACAAATTAAAAGGGATGGGAAGGAGGAGGGGAAAGCCAGTTTAAGCACAAATTCTTCAAGCTACATTTCTTATATAATCCAAGCATATATTTCAGCTTTCATTTATTTATTAAATTTATTTCGTAAAATTTATGCAACGCGTGATCGCAATCAATCAATCAATCAATCAATCAATCACCCCAGCAACCTCAAAGCGGTTTACAAAAAGGATAGAATGATGAAATTATCACTAAGAAAAATAGACATTAAGGCTTTCGAAAAGCTAAAATAACGATAGACTAGAAACAGATTAAAACTTGCACCCACCCACTGCCTATATAGGTAAGTAGGCTTGTCTAAACAAAAAAATGTTTCCAGCAGGCGAGGGAAAGAGTACTGCAAAGGCGCTTGCCTGATATCAGTAGGCGAGGAGTTCCGAAGTGTAGGTGCTGCCACACTAAAGAACCAAGTTCTTACAAATGAGGAGCAGGTATTCTGCGGCACGTGTGCCAATTCCAGCAGGTTCTGGCTGCCTAGAAGAGCTCCAGCTCTTTGCATGTGTCAGTGGCTATTCTGGCTGCCTTGGCCGCTTGAGAAAGAGCAGTTCCTTTTGGAAGCACCCCCCGCCCGCGATAGGATGGGGAGCAGAGAATGACCACAATGCCCAAGCCAGGTAAGACAGGGCAGCTGCTGCCACCCAGATCTCCCTGCCTCCCTCTTCTTCTGCACCTGACTGTGCTGGTCCCGTGGGTTACCTGAGAGGCGAGGTCCAAGGCCTGTCCGTGGTCAAAGGTGCAACGTGGAGGCAGTCCATAGTAGCTGAAGCTGGGCAGGGAGTTGGGTGAAGTCAGGAACAGGCTTGCAAGCAGGGAGCCAGGGCAGGTCAGGAGCTCTGGCGGAAAAGCAGGACAGGGTTCAGGCAGGAACAGGCTCCCGACAATGTTGCTCCCACAACCTGGGACTGGGGCTGGCCGGCTTTTATCTCCCCCAAAGCATAGGGCGGCCCCGATCCTCTGCTGACTCGCCTCTCCTGGCCTGGAGGCAAGCACTCCTCCTGCAGAAACTTAGTTCCCTCCGCCTCTCTGCCCTGAGCCTCTGCAGCTCAGGAGAGGCTGGAGGGTTACCGGACCCAGAGGCCACCTCAGCTTCCTCTGACGGGGCTGAGAGTGGAGCACCTGCAGGCAATGGGTCCTCCATCACCTCAGGAGCCAGAGCAGACTCAGCTGATGCCTGCACCTGAGGACCCAGCACAGGTGAGGACCCTTCAGGCTCATGCCCCAGCCCCAGCTCAGCTGGTTCTGGAGGCGGGGAATGCTGTGCAGGCTGGGATTCCTCAGGTTCAGCATCCGAGTCCGAATCCCAGGCCATCACACTGACTGAATGGAGAAGGATCCCTTGGCAGAAGACTTCCCCTTCCTCCCCAGCTCCTCTTCCCCCCATTGCTCCTTTGGGTTTGGACCCATATCCGACCTCCTCTTCCTCACACCTCCAGACTTCCACCGCCTGCATGAAATTGGGCCAAGAGGGGCACGTCACCCATCCATCCCTGCTCTAGTCCATAAGGACAAAAGCCCTGTGCGGGCAACAGCCCAGTTAGTCTGGGCATTCTGTTGGTTGCCATGGGCAGGCAAGTGCCTCCAGAAGCCTTTGAAGCAAGGCGTTCCTGCATTGCGGGGGGTTGGGATAGATGACCCTCAGGGTCCCTTCCAACTCTACAGTTCTCTGATTCTATGAACCTGATTCCAAGGCATGGAGGAGGTGGCGGCCACCCACGGTTGCTGCTCCCAAGTTCCCGGTGGGAAGAATGATCATTGCCTTTCTAGACCGGAATGCAGAATCCAGGCATTTTCCCCCTGTGCTTTTCAATCCCTTTTCAAATTCTGGTTTCCAATTGGTAAGGACATCCTGCACCTAAAAGCATTTCTGGTCCTTGCCCAACTTTCTTTTCCTTTGTGGAGGGAGACTCTGCACGATCCCTGAGCAGCTTCTTCCACTGCAGAAGTGCTCTTAAATTTCTTTACCCTCTTCTGTTTTAATGCTCTCCGTTTGGATCCCTGCGATGCTTCTTGCCTTATCCACGGTTCCGAGGAAAAGGCTGCTTTCTTTGAGAAACCTTTAAAATAACCCAGCGGTCACTAACGAGAGCACTCCTTCAGTCTTGGCTAAACAAAGTCCAGGTCTGCCTTGTCTTCTGCGGCCTTATCGTCCTCCTATTCCTCTGCATCTTTCCAGCCTACCCTCCTTTAACTCTGGTACCCAACTCAGTGCTGCTGGCCTTTCTCCAGAGAACTGCTAATTGCGACCAGCAGCGGCTGATGAACCTCTGAAGTTGCATTTAGATAGACTTGCTGGTCCAGCTGGCCCAGGGCTCCCCAGCCTGGCTTGCGGTGGCTGCCCATGGTCTCCAGCAGAGGCTCTCTCTCCATCCTGTTTCTTGAGTTCCTTGGAAAGGAAGCTGCCAGGGTTGGAACTTGATTTTCTGCATGCAGAGCATGACCTCTACCACTCCAGTTACAGAACACCGCCTGGGGTGCTGGAAACAGGGCTTTGGCCATTAAGAACCGTGGTGATTCATGTGGTCCACCTACAGCCTTAAATCAATTTAACAACCTTCCTCGCTTCCCAGGGAACACTGGGAATTGTAGGACTGTTTGTGGGGGAGGGCTAGGTATCTCTAACAGACTTCTCTGCGCCCTGTTAAGCTACAGGAAGCAAGGATAGCCACCAACCTAGATTGTTGTTGTTGTTGTTTAGTCATTTAGATGTGTCCGACTCTTTGTGACCCCCTGGACCAGAGCACGCCAGGCACTCCTGTCTTCCACTGCCTCCTGCAGTTTGGTCAGACTCATGCTGGTAGCTTCGAGAACACTGTCCCACCATCTCGTCCTCTGTCGTCCCCTTCTCCTTGTGCCCTCCATCTTTCCCAACATCAGGGTCTTTTCCAGGGAGTCTTCTCTTCTCATGAGGTGGCCAAAGTCTTGGAGCCTCAGCTTCAGGATCTGTCCTTCCAGTGAGTACTCAGGGCTGATTTCCTTAAGAATGGATAGGATAGATGGCTTAAAAAAAGGATTAGACAAATTTGTGGACGAGAAGACTATCATTGGCTCCTAGTCAAGATGGCTGTGGTCTGCCTCTACAGTTGGAGGCAGCAATGATTTTGAATACCGGCTGCTGGAAGCCACAGGAAGGGAGAGGGCTCTTGTGCTCGGATCCTGCCCACAAGCATCTGGCTGGCCACTGTGAGAACAGGATGCTGGACTACATAGGCCGTTGGCCTGATCCAGCACAGATCTTATTATGCTCTTACAGGTCCCTGAATTCTTTGGGTGTGGGAAGAGCCGTGCTAGTCAAACTGCCATAAAACCAGTATAGGTTTAAAGTGAAGTTTAGCTTGTGCCTTAAATCATTCATGGAAGTGCTGTGCTAATCTCTTCCCACTTCTCCAACTCATGCTTGATTCTTCTTCCCAGTCTGCAGCGCTTCAGTAAGCCCCTCTTACATAATGCCCTGCCTGCTATCTGCCCACTTCATTCTTCTTTTGAAACTCATGGAAGCTTCGGCGGGAAACGGCCTGTCCTCCCTGACATCTGGGGCAGCTTGCAAAATATTTAGCTTGCACCGTTTGATGCTACTGTTGTTTGTCTTGGTGCATTTTTCACATAAATTGCTAATTTCAACCAGCAGTTGTCAATAAACTAAACAGCGACCTCCCCGTCTTGCAGGGGCAGAGGCTATAAATATCGCCAGCCTGCAGCTGTAAAAACCAAAATGGGCTCTGGAGTTGTGTGGCGGTCCCTGCTAGTACAAAAGAGCATGGAGTTCCTAGAAAGCAGGAATGTCCCTGACCTCAGAAACAATGCAGCCAGAGGAATTGCATCAGGCTGGACTGAGCAAACAGGACACTTCTTCCTGCCATCTCTCTTAGCAGCAGGAAAGCACCTCTGAAGGCAGCTCACCTTGCTGTTCTGCTTCAGTTGCCCATCCTCACTGGCCTTTCCTGCCATGCAAACATTCTGATCTGTATGGTTTTAAGTATGCAGCTGTTTTTTGGCATCTGCATAAGGCAGAACCTAGGAGCTGGAGTCCAGGATGCTGAGAACAGACGGACCCAGATTTCAATGTGGGATGCAGTGTTTCGTCCTTAAGTTGTTGCTTCATTTGTGGGGAAACCACTGGATTCCATCCGGAACGGAAACCCACTGTTTTGACACTGGTCACAATTGTGATCTCTCTCTCCCCCAAACGTATGGGCTAATATGGAAGTCATGGTGGTTAATGGAATGTGGTTGGACAGGAGTCACCTGGACCAACTAACTAATTGCATTGTTGTCAAGGGACACGATTCCCTCCCTCTATTGCACCATTTCTGGGTCCATTTGAAAAGTTTCACGTTGTTTATTTTGAGCTCCCGGTGTGCCACAAAAATGCAAGAGCGCCCATGTTGCAAGCACCAGCAGGAACTCGCCAATTTTGTCAACGTTTCTTTTCCTTGACTTCTGTGTGCTCTCCCACCATGGAGTGCATCCCTCCAGATTTTAGAACTTGACTCTTGTGATATGCAGCCCTGATTTATTATTATTATTTAATCCCTTCTGCCACAAGCACACACACCCATCGCAACAATGTGCATTTTTCCAGATTAAAATAACCATGCAGCCTGGCTGTTGACTGGGTGCATTTCATAGAGTGGAAGGAGCTTGGGGAATTCATGCTACGGTTCAGCTTGGTCTGTCTGTCTGTCTCTCTCCCCCCCAATCTTCTGCTACAAGCATATCTTGGGTGGCAAGTAGCAATTGGGGAAATTTCCCACTGATGCTTGCACACTTTTTTGGAGGAGCTTCCAAATATGTCAGATTTCAATTATGCCCCCCCCCCTTTCTCTTCTCACTCTCACTCTCTCTTTCTCTTTTTCATTAATCACAGCAGCCTTCTTGTTGGCAGCCAGTGGCGCGAGTTAACTGTGGAAATTTCTATTGCTTTCCTTGGCCACAGCCTGCTTCCTGATCAGTGCGTGCTTTGTCCCAGGTGTGCCATTCTGGCCTTTGAAAGTGTGTCAAGGCATGTGCAGCGGTGGGGTCCCCCAGGAACCGGCACTTAAAGCCCCATCAAAAGCCCAAGTGCTGACGCAGCAGTAAAGCATGGACAAGTGCTTTGATCCTGAGCTCGGAGGTGCGCTTCTGTGCACTCACACGCAGAAGCAGCTGACACTTGCCAAGTGGTGGCTGGTCATGGGGACATCTGAACTGCCCTGCCACACCCCAGTGAGAGTCTTGCCACACTTTTAAAGGGCTGCCACATGGAAGGTGGAACAAGCCTGTTTTCTGCTGCTCTGGAAGGTAGGACCCAAACCGATAAATTCAGATTATAAGAAATGAGATTCCGACTAAACTTTAGGAAGAACATTCTGATGGTAAGAGCTGTTTGAGAGTGGAAGGTTGTGGACTCTCCTTCCTTGGAGGTTTTTAAGCAGAGGTTTGATGGCCGCCTGTCATGGATGCTCTATCTGAGATTCCTGCATTGCAGGACGTTATGACCCCTGCGTGTTTCTTCCAATTCTACAGTTCTATGATTCTAAGTTATAAAGGTTGCAGAATTCAGGGGTGTTCCCCCTGGCTACAGAATTTGGAATGCCAAGGTGTACAAGTTTTTGAATTGTTAGCACTGAGAACCCCTGCCCACCCTGAGCCAGGATCAATTGATACAACTATCTGCGTTCTCCAGGGGTCAATGGGGTACCTGGGCTCTGCAAGGAGCTGGAGCTGCTGCCCAGCACAGACCTGGTGGAGGACTTACTTCTATACTGCCTCTCTGCCGAAGGAGCCCAAAGACGTACAATGCAGGGAGAAGGTCAGCAATCAAGCAGCAAAGCTCAGTTAAATCAAAAATCTATGCAGTTCTGTTCTCAAGCAGAAATCCAGAGTCTTCTTAAGATTCTTTTCAGTACTTTTCAGGGCAGCACAGACAGACAGCTTACCAAGTGGCTTCATGTGCCCTGTAGTAAGCTGCCCCTTTGTAAATCTTGCTCACGTTTGCTGTGTTTGTGTGGGCAGCAGGCAAACATGTGTGCTTCCTTTTGTGATACTTTTAACTCCAAAGAGCAGCATAGCATTTCTGAACACATCTCTTCATTGTGTGCTTTTAGCCCTTAGGAGGCAGGTTTATGCAAACATTTTGGAGAGGTACCCCGCCATTAGGCCCAGTTAGCACTGTCAGTTTATTTCCCCCCTCTGGGCATGTGCTGGTGCAGGCTTGCTCCTTTCATAAGTGTTAAATAAGTCTCCAGCAAATATCTTTGGGAATGGGTGGGGGTGGGGTGGGGGTGAATGTCTTTTCCTAAATAAACACGCTTGTAAAACGCACAGGAATATGTAACGCTCAGAGTTTATGTAAGCGCATCTCATGGTTTTGCTCAGCATTTTATAAGGATTGGTGAAGATGGCAGTGTAAGGGTTTAGTCAATTGAGTGGTCCAGAGCATAATATTAAGAAGGAAGACCCCCCCCCCCAAGATAAGCTTCCTTGGAAAGCATGTTACACAGAACACAGACCCCCCCCCCTGTTTTTCATGGACACCAACAGATCCAGCAGTACCCTGAATGGGATGTCTGAACAGGACTTGATTAGATTTGGGTACTGGTGTGTCAATCAGGTGTCTTGGTCAACCTAATGGATGACCTTCTATTGAGAATGGGACAACCTTGCTCCTCCTCCTTGATCTCTCTGTGGCTTTTGATACTATGGAGCCATGGTCTCCTCCTACTAAGGCTCTGTGGGACTGAAATTGGGGCAATCTGTTACAGTGGTCCTACCGAGCCCAGAGAGCGCGATTGGGAGAGTGCTGTTTGGCACCCTGGCAGTTATGCTATGGCAGGAAGGTAAATGGCTCTGGCTTCCGTCATGGTGTTCCACTGCACCAGAAAGCTGTCTGCGGAAAATGCCAGCTCCCCCGGCCTGAAGCAAGATGAGTGCTGCACCCCATAGTCGCCTTTGACTGGACTTAACTGTCCAGGGTACTTTACTTTTTACCTATCTCAAGAGACAACGGAGGCGGTGAAGTCAAACTGTTGCTTTAGCAGCACCAAAGTGACCTCCCTGGGGCGCAAGCCTGGGCAGTGGGTCTGGAGGTCCTGGGCTGCCCAGACAACAAAACTCTTGGCCTCACTGATGTGGTCCAAAGGAAAGCAGAGCAATATGCTAGGCACTACTAGTCTGGCTTCAGGAGTCTCTGGAAGGAGACACACAAAGCACCATCCAGCCGTCTTAGGGACTCCACTCTGGATTTGTGTAGGGTTGACCCCTGAGCCTTTTTTCTCCCAAAGAGATCCCGTAAGGCAGCAGAGGTTTAGGATCAAAGTTTTCCTTCTCCTAGATGGGCTCCCTTCCCAAGTGGAGGAGCCCCATCTGCCACTCACTGTACTCAATAGCACGTGCAGAAAACGCCTTCTTGACCGCTGGACCACTTGGTCTCATCCACTCAATCCTCCAGAGCCTGCATTTGCATGCAGGAGACATTCCTAACTCACCAAGGGTTTGAGAGCCATCGGCCACCCTCACCTGATTTAGCCAGACAAAGGCGTTCCTGGGATGTGGCCGTTGTCACGTGCTGATAGCTTCTAAGAGCCACAGGTGAGAGCTGAGTGCAGGGTAGGGACCAAAGGTGGACAAACTCCCCCAGAAGGAGCACAATGCATCCTCCACCAGAGGTACTAGCCCTCCCCTAACACCCCACCAGGCTCTTAAGGGCTTGCCTTTCCTCATCCCTCATCCCCTGTCCCCCACCCCTGCAAAATCAGGTGCGTACTGTCAGGCCCGGAGGTCTGAAGACAGATAACTGGGATGACAGGTAGTTGGCTGGGAAGTGGGGTCCACCCTGATGCTGGTAGCTTCCTTTTACTCACAAGATACATTGCTTAGACAGGAGGATCTGAGGAGAAGCTGGTGGAACCCTCTCCTGTCACCTGTCATTTGCTGAGCTGGTAGCTGTGCCTTCTCGCCATTGACAGTAGTGATCCTTCACTGTAGCAAAAATGAAGTTCTCAGCACCCGCTTTTGGCAATGCAGACTTGGGAACCCGGGTTTGGCTGCCAGATTCCCCCCCTCCCAATTGCCTGCCTTAACGCCCTCCCCCAATACAAATGCCTATAGCATTTGTACTGTGCTGCCCATCCTCTCTGGCAGTACAGGGACAGGGGACAGGTGGTTTTCCCTTTACTGGAACCAGCCCCTCTCTATTTAGCCAGGTGGGAACAAACAAGCGCTGGTGTCCTTTCCTTTCGGCAAAGCCGCGGTCCTTCCTTCCAAGATGCTAATCTTTAAACTTGCTTGGCTTGAGCTTGCAGGCACATAAGCCCTGGCCTTCCTCTCCCGGCCAGGCCCTGCTGCGCTTTCCCCACTCAGTGGGCATTTGGGACGTGTGTCCAACTCGGTGGGGGAGGATGAGATGGCAAAACCTCATGGGCTGATGGATGCAGGTGCTCGGTGTGTGTTGTGTTTTTTGTGGTGTGTTGTGGTGGCAACGCTGCGATGACTGCTGAGGCAGCAGTTTTCTCCAAAGCATCCGGTGTCCCCTCCCAACCCCCAAAAGAAAGCCTTGTGGTCAAGTTGGCGTGCTGGATCCAGTGTCTCTTCCCCTCTGAAGTCCAGCTCTTCTGGTTTTTGTGTTAGCTTTATTAACACGCTGGCCTGCTGCAGGGGTGTGTATGAGGTGTTTGGATCCAGACGGGAGCTAAAGATTTTTATTTTTGTTTTTGGGGCAGGAATTAAAATGCCTTTTTTTGGGATTGTTCTCTGCAGCAGTGGGCAATGTTGGCGGAGGTTTTTGAATGTCTTGCCTTTCTACAGAGCCATTTCCAGAGCAGTATAGTAGCCTACGAAGAGCCCTGTGGCTGGATCAGGCCAAAGTTTCAGCATGGCACAGCATCCTGCTCTCACAGTGGCCGGACTGATGCCTACAGGCAGCCCACAAGAAGCATCCAACAGCACTCTCCCAACTGGTGATAGTCAGAGAGTGGAGATTGCCTCCAAACCATAGTTTGCAGTGGGGCAGGTCTGCAAACAATGGTTTGGAGGGAATTCTGGTTAGCAGTAACCATAGCTTGTCTGATTGGGAGGGAACATCAGGATACGATTGGAGCAATCGAGGGAAGGGTGGAGGGCATCTGAACATAAGAGGGCAAGAGACCTGAGCACAGAATCTGCAGCTCGTTTCCAGTTCCTAAACTAGCATGTCCTCACATTGAGTCCTCCAGATGTTTAGGCTACAACTCCTATCAGCCCCAGCCAACATGGATGATGGTTAAGGAAGATGTTTCTAGTTCAGAAAAATCTAGATTGCATTAGGTTAGAGCAGGCTGCTCCGAACCATGGCTTGAGGATGGGTTTTGTAACCAGTGAACTGAGCCACTTGTTTTTCTTTGCACTGGGAGTGTGTCAGTTGCAATTTGGAAGCCTCCAACTCCCTGGTGACATTGAAAGTGCCCCCCCTTCCAGTTTTAAGATTTAGGAACTACAAGTTAACTGTTTGGAGCTGTCCTGGAAAAGTCATGTTCTCCCCAAAGCAGAGGTGAGACTGGATTCCTTCAGCTTCTTAACCGTGCCTGAATAAACTCAATAGCAAAGCTTTGTTCTTGGCCTAAAACTAATTCCTTCTCAAGAAGAACTGAGTGCTCTTGGAGTACAATTCGGAGAGAGATCCCCTGTGTGGTTTGGGTCTTCTCTTGCTCCTGCAGGGAGGCTTCTCCCTGCTCTCCTTTCATGCCGTTAATTATGGCTGTGAGCTGCTGGCTCTCTGCTCCAGGCCTCTTCAGAGGCTTGCAGTCTGCTCACAATGTTCCCCCTGAGCTGGAAACTTGGGAGGAGGGCAGAACTTGTTAAAACTGGAAGGAGGCACATTTGGCCCCCGTACCTCAAGCAGCTATGTTCCATATGCTCAGGGTCCAGACTGTTCTCCGGACAGTGGCCTGGTGGCCATCTAAGGAAATATATTTTGCTGGTCAACCTGATCCTCTAAGAGGTAGCCAGACTTTGATAATAAAGTCAATCTCATCTAAGAGTTAGGACCTCACAGCTATGGAACCCATGTGTGCAGGTGGCAGGAGACTTATCAGTTGGGGCTGAGGAGTGAACGTCCTGCTCCAAATCACCTCTTCTCTCAAGAAATGGATTGGCAGCGGCTCCTTGGGCTTCCTGGGAAGCACACTGAGATAGCAGCGCAATAAAATTTGCCCGTGATGCATCCAGTGTCTTCTTCTCCAAGTAGCTGTCAACCCATCGGGACGTCACATATGATGCCCAGAAAAACATGTGACATTCAAGGCTGATGGTCCTCTGTGCATAGCTGTCAACTTACAGATTTGAAAATAAGGGACCAGCAGTCTCGAAAATAAGGGATCAGCAGCCAAAATAAGGGGTTTTCCAAGCACAGGTATGTTCAGCTTCTGAGCCAAAGGCAGAAAGCCCAGCCAGCAGCCAAACGAAGCCTCAAGCGGTGGTTCCCACAGTGCAGCAACCCAGCAAAGGGGATGCAGCAAGGAAAACCACCGTCACCTCTCCGCTGGGAAGCGCTGAGCAAAGGCGAGTCCCCAGGCAACACGGCTGATTTGATCAGCACAAGGCATGCAAGCTCCACCCCCAGGTCGTTCTTAGACTCCTTATTGGGTGAGCAACACAGCCAAGCAACCCAGTTGGAGCCTCCCTCCTCCCTGGCCGGCAGGGAGGGAGGGAGAGGAGCTGCTTCCTTTGAAACCCGGAAAATTTAAGGGACATCATCAATAAGGGACAGCAGCGGGACACGGCGCTGGGATAAGGGACTTTCCCACCAAATAAGGGACAGTTGACAGCTATGCCTCTGTGCCTTTCATGCCCCCTTAGGAGCAACTTCACATGCCTTGTGAGCGAAACTGGGGGCCGAAAGCCAAAATGGTACCTGTTGGCCGTGGGGATGTAGGAATTCTGGCAAGCCCCCCGCCCAAGCCAATTATCTCAAGATCTCTCGCAGCAGAGCAAGCTGTTCTTGCATGCTGTTAATTTTATCAGCACCTTCCTGTTCTTCCTTCTCCAGGCAGCTTACGTCCCGTTCCCAATGCAGATCTCCTGCCCAGGCTGCTTGTAGGAGGGGAGCCACTTAGGTTCAGTAGCAGAGCCACGCCATAAACCTTAAAGAGCGTTCCCTGGGCTGTAAAACTGCTCTCCGCCCTCACCCTGCTTTTGGGTTAAGTTCCAGGTTTCCTGATTAAATCCACTGGGCTGTTAACCAAACCTGCCTCCACCTCGAATGTGCTTTGAGGGGCTGCACTGAGGCACAGAAAGTAGGTCAGGCAAGTGTCCGCTAAAGGGCCAGAGCCCACAACTGGGAAGAGGAAGAGCAACAGCGCAGCTGATGGATGGCTCACTCAGGGGCTGTTTTCTTGCTGAGCACTTCCAGCCGTCCGCTGGAAAGCTGCTAACTTCAGAGCAAGTGCAAAATTGCTTTATAGAAAACGATTGACGCAGGCAGAGCCTAATAATGGGCCGGGGCTGCGCGCTCGCTCTTGACGGCGTCTGCGGAGTTAGGGCTGCAAATTGCCTGAGCTAGCAACCCGAAATGGTATCTCCTTAATAATTATAGTTGCCTTGGGTTTTATTGCTGCATGTACGAGCTGCAGTAATAGAAACATGAAGTGTAATTAAATTTGGGTTTCATAAATGCGTGACATCCCTGGAGGCATCGTATTTATAACAACCGGAATCTGCAATGCTGTTCCAGTGAAATTCTGCTAATTGCTGCAGAGTCTACCACCTGTGAACAGAAGGACAGCTCCTGCAGGGCTGGCTTTTGCACTGAGCTGTGCCTCCTTCTCGCCTTTTGCTGCTTTGATGCACCAGCTACCTAAAACCCCGAATTTGGCAGAGGAATTGGGGAAAGGCTGTTCAAGGCTCGCCCGCTCAGCTTTGGAACTTGTCCGGATGAGCTTGATTTGGCGCTACGGACCTGCGATGGTCCAAGACTAAATTTGTCCCCCCCCCCAATGCTTCTGAATATGTTACATCACAGCAATTTTCTTTCCTTAAAGGTCAGGAGTGTATTATCCTCTGCTAAAGCAGCAGAATAGAATAGAGCCAAAAAGGAAGGAAGAAAATTATGCACCAAGGCAATCCATTTTCCGTGGCACAGAAAGCTAAATTCTGCTACTGGTCTATTTCGTGAAGATTGACATCAACTGTACCTTTTACTTTTTGCAATTTATTCTGGTTTTGTTCAACCTGGGGGTTGGCAGGAACATCCCCTGCCCCATAGATGCTGTAAATCCTCTTCCTGATTCCTCTGGCCTGTGAGATCTTACTAGGCATTGTTTGCATACGTTTAAGTTCAGGGACAGAAGCTTGCATTTCTTTTCTTTTTTTAAAAAAAGTCAAATTCTTGGATTGATGAATTCTTCTCTAAATCCCCATGTTCAGTTCTTGAGCTGAGCGCTTACACAGTCTTGGAGGACCAACAACTCTGTCAATCGTCACTTTGCTGAAAGGCTTTTTTTGCCTTTCTTTTTAAGGGCTGCAGGAGAACATTTACATTTTTGTGGTACAAATTAAGTTAAATTTTGTAACTTCTTTTTTTAAAAAAGGTACCAGCGTGAGCAGACCATAGTTTTTCAATGCCATTGAGTCCACAGCTACTCATCATGACTCTTGTGCAGTCCCTTTGCATTAGGTACCAATTTCCATGTTAGTCCAGAGGTTGGCATGGGAGGGAGAGATGACAATTTTCACCCTTTTGATCACTCCCCAGCCCCTGCCTTGATTTTCACCTGGCCCCTTCCAGCAGTTTTAGAAGCCCCTCTTGATTTTGCGTTTATCTTCTTTGGCCCAGCCCATTTGCATTTATGAGAACTCCACTTGATGATGGAATACTGGGTTTCTAATGGAACATGGTCAAAGCTTGCTTTTGGCCGGGGGTGGGGGGTGGGAATCTTTTCCAGCTCAAGGGCCTCATTCCTTTCTGAGCAACCTCCGTGGGGGGGGGGGGGAGCATGGCAGAGTCTCCTGGAGGGGAGTGTAATGAGAACGGTTCTTTTCAAACCACATACACATATTTCTGGTTGGTGCAAATGCCATTTGTGAAGGAGAAAGCAAGAGTAGAACTCTTGAGTGTTGTGTGGTTTGGTGGAAAAGATCTATTTGGT
Source organism: Podarcis liolepis (assembly GCF_965112155.1). Lineage (NCBI taxonomy): Eukaryota > Metazoa > Chordata > Lepidosauria > Squamata > Lacertidae > Podarcis > Podarcis liolepis. The sequence goes on along the minus strand of NC_139556.1, from coordinate 99,143,870 downwards.
CAACATTTTTAATGGCCTGCAATAAATTGTTTGGTGTTGGTCTATCTATGAGCATGAACTGGACTTCCCCCACAGGGGGTATTTATCAGACAATAAATCACGCTAAGCGGTGGCTCCAGAGAAGGGCTGCACCTGGACTCCCCAAAACTCTCACCTCTTCATGAGCAGCACTTGAGCAAACCGGGTGTCTCAGCTCTTCAGGCAACACAACCTGTTGGTTACCTTTCCTTCCAGAGAGCTTTGCCTTGTGCCTGAGCACTACAGAGATGGCCAGCTGCAGTGAGTGAAGGGCGATGCATAATGTTGCACAGGGGAGTTTTGTGTTTCCTTGCCCCAAGGACCAGTGAGAAGGACGGGGGAGCCCAGGTGCCGAGGAAAACAGGATGCTAGACTAGATGGCTCCCTCATGAGATCCAGCAAGGCAGTTCTTACGTTCCTTGAGTGTTCTCTTTCTTTATTTTAGGAAGTACCTTCCAACTATTTGTTAAAGGTGCTTTGTTCGCAAGGTGTGCTCTGCCCCTTTCACAGTTACTTAGTGTCCTTCCTTTTTTCCTTATCCCATTTCCTTCCTCCCCCCTCCCCCTTTTGTATCTGATGTTTTCAGGTTCTTAGCGTTTTGGCAGGACTTAGTATGCTTTTAAGAGAGTACATGTGTCTGTCTACCTATCAATCTTCAGAAACCCGATACCCACTCATCAGAGGCAGATGCAACCCCATTCCTTGTTTGCAGCCTTGCTTTTAAAAAATATTTTATTTTAAGGATTTTTTTGCTTACATTTTTACATTCATATCAATTCAACAAAACAGTCACCACATTTTTCGTTCCATAAGACGCACCAGACCATAAGACGCACCTAGTTTTTGGAGGAGGAAAACAAGAAAAAAAATATTCTGAATCCCAGAAGCCAGAAGAGCAAGAGAGATCTGGCTTCTGGGATAGCCTCTTGCTGTCCTGGTTTATGGGATAGCTGCATGCAGCCTCTCCCAGGCAGGGGGATGAAGGCTCCCCCTGCCCGGAAGAGGCTGCATGCGGCTAAGGCAAAAGCCAGGACAGCAAACGGGATGGCTGCACGTGGTCCCGCTTGCTGTCCTGGCTTATGGGGTAGCCATGCGCAGCCTCTCCCGGGCAGCGGTAGGAAGGCTCCCCCAAGAGCCGTGCTCCATTTAAAGAGCGCACAGAGTGTGTGTGCGGCTTTTGGGGGCTTTTCCCTGAGGAGGGAGAAGGGCTGCCCTGCTTTGGGTGGCAGCTTGTGACTTCGGCTTGTAGGCTTGTGCTGCTGCTTTGAGCACTCTCGACCATTCCCCCCCTTGCCTTTTATCAGTACTTTTCGAGGGGGGATTGGCGCTTCCGCTGGACCTCTCGACGTCCCACAGACCCTCGTGGGACTTTTTTGGGGGGGTGCCTAGCCCACGCACTCTCCCCTCTTAACCCTGCAGCCTTGGTCCGATCACGACGATTTAACATTGTGATTTTAAAAGACAGCTTTAAGACTGTTTCAGTCACTTTTCTAAAAGAGTTATGCCATTGGAGGGTTTTTCACTCCTCTGCTCGCCATTCCCAGTTTTTCCCCTTTCAGACCTTTTGTGTTGTGAAGAAGGAATGGTGGGGAAATGGCGCCCCCCCCACACTCTGCATGATGACCTTCACATAATTTGGCACCAAGGTCTGTTGGGACACATGGTGTGTTTCTTTCTTGTGTGCTAGTATTGCTTTCTGGGTGAAGTTGACCTGGAAGAGTTGCCATCCAGGCTGGTCCCATCCTGCTGCTGCTCCTCACTGGCAGTCACCCCTCCCATGTCAATGGGAAAGAGCTCTGGGATGAAGGATTTGGAGGGGCGGGGAGACCTAGCATGGTCGGAAGCGGTGTACAGCTGCCCCTCAGCCATGCTGGACCATGCAGTTCAGAATGCAACTTTTCTCCCTCTTTACTCTCCAGGTAATCAAGCCGGACGGTTGTGACAATGAAACAACAGAAACAGCTCAAGGATCAGATCCTCCTGGGAGTTCCCCGGGCGCTTGTGTGCTTCGTGATCCAGGAAAAGGCGACGTTAACAGCCCGGACGTTGTTATAGAGGCTCAGTTTGATGACGAAGATGTTGAGGGCAAGCAAGATGGCTCAAGGGAGATCAAGGATCAGAAGCAGCTGTCCCTGGGGGCAGGAGAAAATGGTGAGTTGGGGTTCAGCCGAAAATGGTAGGGCCAGCTGTTCTTCCCCGCCTTTTCCTCTTCCGTTTCCTTTAAAAGCAACTCAGGAGCTTAAATTGCTTTAGTTCTGTTGTGCAGCCTATAACTTTTTTTTTAGGCTGGGGGCAGGGCGGGGAGGGACAGGTGTCTATAGACATACCTGAAAACAAAACCACAAATAAATAAAAATATAAGGAAAGCAATGTTGGGTGGAGCTGAAGGGCTGCTGGGCCCGGGTCATTTGTATTGTGTCTGAAAGGCTGTGGGGAGCCACAGAATGCATTTTTGCAATGGGGAGCCACCCTGAAAGAGTCATTTGTGTTACAGGAGTGATTCTATGGGGCCCAGAATAGACTCACCTGCAGCCTGACATTTAATCATGTAAGCATACCCTTGCAGTGCTGTTTAAGCAAATATTGGCACTTGCCATACAATATACCAGTCTGTGGAAGGTAACCCACAACTGCATATCAAAAGGACCCCAATTTTAGGGGCACACATCATTGGGATCCCTTTGATTCCCTTGTTGCTGTTGTCTTTATTCACAGCAAACACACCAATATAAAAGTTACTGCATGTAGTAGCACCCATGTGGTTTGTGACGTCAAATGGTCACGTGGAAAGATTTAAACAGGGCAGGCTGCAAGAGCTTTGAAAAGACATGCAATGGAGCGCATCAGAGACGTCTTCGTTTGTAGATCTGGTGGGACGTTCTGCAGAGCTTCAGCACCCGACGTTTGACCTGGCCATTGAAGGGGCATGTGAGCAGGATGCCAAGCCATTGATAAGGGAGGGAGCGGCATTAGATCTTTGCCCTACGCAATTTAACTCAAAAAGGTTTCAGTGAGGAAATGGATTTTCTCTCTTTGCTGGGAATATCCGCATGCATATTTCCCTCTCTTTCATTGCCACTGTTTTCCTGCTACTTTTTGAGTCTTCCACTCCATTACCTATTTATTCTGGCTTTCTGCCAGTAAGGGTCAAAAGCCTTCCCTTGATTCCATTGTACACATTAAAAGTTCTCCATTCCAGAGTTCTTTCCATTGATATCACTGGGCTATTATAGGCAGTTGGTTCCAGCTGATATAAAAGGTTTCATTTTGGATGCCTCTTGCAACACGAGTCTCTGGCGTCCTTTCCTTTTGAGAATTGCAGCTAGACAATTTTATTTAATTTTCTTATGTGTGTATGCAACTATTTAGGCCTCTGTATATATTTTGAAGACTTTTATGTTACGATTTGAGCCTTACTAATCAGGCTTTTGGGGTAGTTTTCAATTTCTGCAGGTTGTTTTAAATTTTGGGGGGTCCTGTTGCTTTGTTTTTGCTACGCAAGTTTTCTCAATACATCTGTTTATACATTTTAAATTCTTGCAGCATTTTTTATTTTGCAGAATGTAGCCAAATAACTTAAGGTTGGCATTAATTGGGTGTGGGAGTATTGCAATGTATTACATTTAGTACCCATTACCTCATTTCCTATTTGTCTATATTATTAGTGTCCCCCCCCCCCAAAAAAAAGAAATCCACCCTCCCCTCAAAAACCCTGCATTGTGCCTGGAGTAATTCTCAGTCCTAGCACCTGGAATTTTTTTGCCTGCCAGTGAATTCTGTCTCTGCTTTTGTGGTTGGTTTTGCTCAGAGATGGTTCTGAAACAGTCTTCAAGGGCAGCTCCTTGTAGAGCGGGTAATGAGCCACAGGCCGCAGGATTGTGACGAAGTCTGAATGAAAAAGCTCAGCAGCACCAGAGGTTCCCCAGCTAATTCATTAGCAGTATCCAGAGGGTGGCAGGCTTCCTTGCACCTCTTCACTCGCTGTCCTTCCTCCCAGGCCCTTTAGTCCTGCAATAGCCTTGGAGTCCTTTCTTGTGCTCTCGTGCCTTCTCCTTTCATTTGGCACAGTATTTAACAAAGCATTTTCTGTGAGAATAAGATGCTCGCCATTTCTGTTGATGCCAGGTATCTGTGGGTGGTTTATTTCACAAAATACTGCTTGCCGAGAAACAAGGTTAATCCTCCCTAGGCTTGATTCTACATCTAGGGGGTGGGAATCGAGTATCTTGGCCATGTTTTAAAAAGAAATCCCCTACACTCTGTGCAGCCCTGAAACATAAGCAAATTGCTCCGAGGGTATCCTTGGAAGCTTCCCAGGCATGACTGACGCTGCTTGGGTAGCCGAACTTTGATGCAGATGTGCGATTGTGATGTTGGTAGGAGAAGATACTGCAGTTGTGTGGGTTCCTCTTGCATGCAGATTGTTCAGTGAGCCTCAAATTTTCAATCTGCCCAAGCTCGGGGGAGGCCTAGGAAATGCTGCCTTCAGGGCTTTATTACGCAGCAAGCCTAGCTGGGCTCAGATGCAGCCAAAACTTCATGCGAGCTTCCCTGATTTTGAAGCCATTCTTAGCAACACACCCAGGAGCTGTTATTGTGTAGCCAGGAGTGACCCTTTTGGTTGTGAAGTGTGAAGTGCTCTCTGGCCTTTCTAGCTAGAGCAGCCTTCGCATGGATGTGCTGGCTGGGAATGAGTGGAGTCTTAAAAAGACCCACCCAACCAACACACAGAGGCAGATGGGAGGAAAACAGGACTCTTTTCTGTCCATACCTTTTGTAGGAAGGCTGGTCCTAGCACCTGAGCTTGTCTCAGCCCTGAGATGCACTCATTTGCCAGATCCTCCAGCCTGCCTGGCGTTTATCCACATCATTTGCGTTTTCATTCAGTGCTCCCAGTTGTGTAAACTCTCTTAGCTAAATAGGCACAGCAAATACAGGAACTAGGAAAGAGGAGCTATGGTGCCAAGGTGGGATTTCCAAAGAAAGAGTTGGAAGGAAACATCATCAGGGAAGTTGCGTTTGGTGGGGTTTTTTTTGAGAAACTTTCCTGAGCACTTTGGGAATGCACTGTATAGACTGCCCTGGCTGGTGTTCCCTTTCTCTCCCCCCCCCCCATACACATGACAGATAGGCGGCATTCTGCACTGCCTGATCGGGCGATTTCAGGCAAGATGAGCTAAACCTTTAATTGAGAAACATTTCCAGGTAAGAGGACGTTGTGGTTAAACACGTTGGCCTGGCACTTCCTGGTTCTGGGAAAGGGGATATTCCATGTTTTGCTCACCAGTTTGCTTCTAGCCTCCTGGCCCTATCATTATGTAGCTGGAAATTCCAGTCTCGCCATGGGATCTATAAGACACGGAATGTCACCGCTGATGAAGGAATCTGAACCTCTTAAGGAGAAGCTTTGGGGTCTGAGCTTGGTCTTGAAAACAGGATGAGGTTGTATATACGACCAAGAATTAGGCTTCATTGGCTAGCTTGGATGTTGTAGTTCAGGAATTTGGTGCAAAGGTATCTTGCGTCTGGCTAACAGCAGCATATTGCAAGTAGAAGTGCACAAATTTCTTGGAAGGCATGGTCTCTCACAGGGAATGCCCATTTGCATCCAGCAACTGGAAATTAAATGTTTCGGCCCTGCCTGGTGCTGTGCTGCCATACAGAACCTGCAGGGATTGGTTAATTGATATCTAATTCATATTCTGTCCTTCATCTGTAGATCTCAGGGCAGTTCAAAGCATAAAAATACAAGATAAAAACACAAAATACACCATGAACACTGGGAGACTTCATTCTCTGCCCCCCACGCCCTGGAAATAAGGGAAAATGGGTCGGCAAGGAATGCGGAAGCCTGTTGTTCACTCTTAGTGCTATTTAATTTACCTTTATCTCAAAGTATGGGACACGGGTGGCGCTGTGGGTTAAACCGCAGAGCCTAGGGCTTGCCGATCAGAAGGTCGGCGGTTCAAATCCCCATGACGGGGTGAGCTCCCGTTGCTTGGTCCCTGCTCCTGCCAAGCTAGCAGTTCGAAAGCACGTCAAAGTGCAAGTAGATAAATAGGTACCGCTCCAGCGGGAAGGTAAACGGCGTTTCCGTGTGCTGCTCTGGTCCACCAGAAGCGGCTTACTCATGCTGGCCACATGACCCGGAAGCTGTACACCGGCTCCCTCGGCCAATAAAGCGAGATGAGTGCCACAACCCCAGAGTCGGCCACGACTGGACCTAATGGTCAGGGGTCCCTTTACCTTTACCTATTTCAAAGTATCGCAAGGTGTCTCAACCATGAGAGTCACAAGGCTCAGATGGAGGTGCTGTGTGTTTGTGTGTGCACGCATCTCAGTTGGCCCATGGGCATGAGGTCCCCCACCTCTTATGTAGCTGTTTATGAGCCCCAGGTGTGTGGATGCAGCAGGTGGAGGAAGAAAGGACAAGGATGCTAAGTCTTCCCTGAGCTACCCTTTCCTTTTACCTGATGTTAGTGCGCTTGGGGTAGCACCAAGCACACACCTGCTCCTTACTTCTTGCTCACATGGGCAAGAAAACTCAGGAGCATTAACTGCTTCAGGTACTGCATTAAAAAAAAAAAAAGCAGCTTGGATCTTGGGCAAACACAATCATTACTCTTGCCAGAATGTTATAACTGGGATACTGAGCATCTCCTCACTGCTTTCCTTTCCATCCAGTCTGGAGGATGCATTTTCTCACTGTTTGCTGGATCTTTCTTTCTTTCTTTCTTTCTTTCTTTCTTTCTTTCTTGTACAAAAAAGTCAGAAAACACAATATATTTTCATTTGGAAGTGGGAATTGCTAACATTAATTGTGCTCCTCTTGGAGAGAGTCGCAAATTTCCACAGCAGCAAGCCTGGAAAAAATAACTTTGGATCTGTCATGGTTAATAAGTGTTTTAATCTGACGGCTTTAAGGGCTCGTTTGGGCCACTTCAGCTGTCCTGGTTAATCTAATTTGTGCAAGAGACTTTCAAGAAAAGGTTTAAATATGTACATATATGAATACAACCTCTCTCCGCCTTGGACCAGGAGGCTGGTGGCTCAAGCGCAGTTTACCAGGCCTCTGAAAAGCTGCCGTCTCGGAGGGGTGCTAACGCTGCAATTCTAATTTGCTGGTAATAACAGAACTAATTGGAGAGGTTTCTTGCCATTAGTGCCTAATTTTCTTTTCAGCAAAGCTATAACAATTTTCGGTTTTGTCAGGTAATCACCCAAAAGGAAAACAAGGGGATTAAAGCACCGTTTTTCCCTGGGCTGGAGCTCCTGGCGGGTGTTTTCACTGTAAGATAAGCTTAGCAAGCCCTGCCCAAGCTAACATAGTAAATCTCCCACTGCAAACACAGCGCTGCCCAGGGTGGAAATATTGAATGGTCATCGGATAACCACGACAGCAAAGGTTCGGCATAGTTTATTTCTGGTTTGGCAAATGGCAGCCGCCTCCTTTTCTCTGCCCCTCCCCACCTTATCCCCACACTTTTACCTCCCTGTTCAGCTGTCTGGGATTTCTCCCAGTTTCCTTGGTTCTCTCTTTGCTCGCCTGCATCTTCGCTTCTTCAGACTCGTCTGCACAGCAGTTCTCATTGGGCGTGTGCCCACGTGACTCCCCGCCACTGGAGGCCAATAGAAGTCGTGGGCTGCCGGTGCCGCTTTTTAAGTTACTCTGCCTCTGCCTGATCGTGGCCCCTCATTGACTGCTGGAGCAATGGGTGCAAGCGTTGGCCCGTTGTTCATAAGCAGCTTGGGCGTGCAAGGTTGGCGAGGGAGCAGCGCTCTTCCTAGAATGGTCCTGGAAGCACCCAGTTAAATGCCCAGTCATGATTGCTTCTTCCTTAATGTCTCAGATCTCTTTGCTGTGGTGCACGTTTCAGGGATGAACGGATGGGCAAGGGATTTGGAATAGAAAGAAGCAAAGCAAAATGAAACACAAGGCGTGATTAGTTTTGTGGAGCTTACTGCTACAAGATGCAGGGACAGCCACCAGATTTAGATGGCTTTTCAAGGACGTTAGATAAACCCAAGGAAGAGGGAGAGGCTGTGTTGGACGTGCCCCCAGCACCATTTCTACAGTGCCAAGTTCCTCCTGCACAGTCATAGGCCGTGTGGGCCGGATTCAGCTAACTCGCTCCACTCGCATAAGCTAGTGCAAGGATTTCTGCTGCTGTAAGGATGCTTTCGCCCCTCTCTCTGCATGCCCCCTTGGCCTCCCCAAAATCTGCTCTGGAGAACAGGGGAGCCCCCCAGAACATCATGCAGGGGGAACAGAGGAGATGATTGATCCACTGGGCAAGCAGGAGTCCTTTTGCAGATGGAATGGTCTCCTTGTGCTATATTTCTCCAATGAAAATTTCTCCAATGAAAATAGAGACATCCTTTGTGATCATGGTATCTCCCCTGCCAGGTAAGTATCATTTTATTATTTATACCCCACACATCTGATTGTGTTGCCCCAGCCACTCTGGGCAGCTTCAAACATATATAAAAACGTAACAAAACATTAAACATTAAAAAGCCTCCTTAATCAGGACTGCCTTCAGATGGCTCCTCAAGGTTGTATAGTTACTCATCTCCTTGGCTCGGGGGCTGCATAACTCCATACCTTCCAACATTTCTCTGATGAAAATAGGGATGTCCTAAGGAAAAGCGGGACAGTGCAGGATAAAATCAGAAACTGGGACGGCGTCCGTAAATCCAGGAATATCCCTGGAAAAGTGAGACACTTGGAAGTTCTTCAGCAGTGGGGAACGGGAGAGGAATAGGAGGGGCACCACAGCAGCAATATTAATTTTCAACAGTGGAAGCTTGAGGTTTGGCCATTCCTCTGGTTCTTTTGTTTCTTCTTGCACACCCATGTGGAGCAGAGAACAATTAAGATTGCGGGTGGGAAATTAATTTAAGTGGTCTGGGAGATGAATTGGAAGAGCACAAGCGCGTCACCTGTGTCATGTCACCTGTCCTGTCACCTGGTAGCTGCAATTCCACCTGGCAGCCTCAGTGGGAGAGATGGGAAGCAGGGCTCCCTCCATAAGCACCTCCTGCCCATGAGCTGTTTCTATGCTGCCTGGTCATTATGAGAACGAAAGTATTTTATTTAATTTATATGCCACCTTTAACTTCCAAGATCTCATCGTTCGGCCAAGAGATGGTGACTGGCCTAGGGTCACCCAGGGAGCTGCTCCATAGAATCATAAAATCATAGAGTTGGAAGAGACCACAAGGGCCATCGAGTCCAACCCCCTGCCAAGCAGGAAACACCATCAGAGCACTCCTGACATATGGTTGTCAAGCCTCTGCTTAAAGACCTCCAAAGCAGGAGACTCCACCACACTCCTTGGCAGCAAATTCCACTGTCGAACAGCTCTTACTGTCAGGAAGTTCTTCCTAATGTTTAGGTGGAATCTTCTTTCTTGTAGTTTGGATCCATTGCTCCGTGTCCTCTATATGACATCCTTTTATATATTTGAACATGGCTATCATATCACCCCTTAACCTCCTCTTCTCCAGGCTAAACATGCCCAGCTCCCTTAGCCGTTCATCATAAGGCGTCGTTTCCAGGCCTTTGACCATTTTGGTTGCCCTCCTCTGGACACGTTCCAGTTTGTCAGTGTCCTTCTTGAACTGTGGTGCCCAGAACTGGACACAGTACTCCAGGTGAGGTCTGACCAGAGCAGAATACAGTGGCACTATTACATCCCTTGATCTAGATGCTATACTCCTATTGATGCAGCCCAGAATTGCATTGGCTTTTTTAGCTGCCGCGTCACACTGTTGGCTCATGTCAAGTTTGGGGTCAACCAAGACTTCTAGATCCTTTTCACATGTACTGCTCTCAAGCCAGGTGTCACCCATCTTGTATTTGTGCCTCTCAATTTTTTTGCCCAAGTGCAATACTTTACATTTCTCCCTGTTAAAATTCATCTTGTTTGTTTTTGCCCAGTTCTCTAATCTGTCAAGGTCGTTTTGAAGTGTGATCCTGTCCTCTGGGGTGTTAGCCACCCCTCCCAGTTTGGTGTCATCTGCAAATTTGATCAGGATGCCCTTGAGTCCATCATCCAAGTCGTTGATAAAGATGTTGAATAAGACCGGGCCCAAGACAGAACCCTGTGGCACCCCACTAGTCACTCTTCTCCAGGATGAAGAGGAACCATTGATGAGCACTCTTTGGGTTCGGTCAGTCAGCCAGTTACAAATCCACTGAGTGGTAGCATAGTCAAGACCGCATTTTACCAGCTTCTTTACAAGAATATCATGGGGCACCTTGTCCAATGCCTTGCTGAAATCAAGGTAGGCTACATCCACTGCGTTCCCTTCATCTACCAGGCTTGTAATTCTGTCAAAAAACGAGATCAGGTTAGTCTGACATGACTTATTTTTCAGAAATCCATGCTGACTATTGGTGGTCACAGCATTCCTTTCTAGGTGCGCACAGACTGTTTGTTTAATGATCTGCTCCAGAATCTTCCCTGGTATTGATGTCAGACTGACTGGGCGGTAATTATTTGGGTCCTCTCTTTTCCCCTTTTTGAAAATAGGGACAACATTTGCCCTCCTCCAGTCTGCCGGGACTTCGCCTGTTCTCCAGGAATTCTCAAAGATGACTGCCAGTGGTTCTGAGATCACATCTGCCAGTCCTTGTTTTAATTCCTTGTTCTGTAAGCCACTCTGGGAGCCTTTGGGGCTGAACATTCATAAGTAAATAAATGGATAATCGTTGCCTCTTGGTTTACGTCTTGCTGGCATCCTCTCTCACCCCTCCCTCCCTTAGAGCAGGGTGGTGAATCTGCAGCTCTCTAGAAATTGTTTAACTTTGACCATCCCATTGGGCATGCTGGCTGTTGGGGCTGCTGGGAGTTGGAGACTAGCGGCATGTGGAGGGCCACACGTCCCCCACCCAGCCCTGGACGACTGATGCAGGGCTTTTCATAAGCTTTATGAAATAACTACGGCTGGCCCTTCGCCGAAGACTATCTCCTTGCTAGGTGCGGTTTTGAATTCTAGGCTAAATGTGCATTTTATAACCTTTCATAACATTCTTTAAAGGAAATTAAATATTTTAATGAACGCGATCACTTAAAGGGGACTATTTATGTAATGCGAAAAGTGACCCCAACGCAAGAAATGCCAGGAAACTCTAACGCTTTTTATTTGCATTTAATAAATAGAGCGTGTTTTCCACCATTTTGTTTATTATGGCTGGTATAGATGTACTTGTAAATTTTGGGGTTTATTTTTATTTTAGCAGATGTGCACAATGGAAGTTGACCATATATCTGTTTCCCATTGCAGCCTGGAGGGATATTGCAATGCCGCTATTTGTTCCAAGGCAATTTTGACATGCCCTTTCCTCTTCCTTTGGCTTCTTTCAGTCCGGGCCGGCGCTCCAAGCTGCCCCTCGGGACTGCCAAGCAGGGACATTAAAAGGCTCGAAGGAAGGGAAGGAAGCAATTGTAATGTGTGCGTTTTTATGTGTGTGTTCCGTAGGGAGGGACCTGGAGACCTGTGGCCCCCGCCATGCGAAACAGGAAGACTCTTCCAAGCTGAACGATCCGGACCAGTTCCTGCAGAAGACGGCCAAGGTAGCATCCCGTTGGAACTGACCTCAGTGTGCTGTCTGAAGGGTTTGTTTCCACTCCCCTGAAAGCAAGGGGAATGGCCGCAGCGACAGAGGGTCCCAGGTCCCACCCAGGTCCCAGGCATCTCTAGGTAGGGCTGGGAGAGAACCCCGCACCCTGAAATCATGGAGAGCTGCTAGCAGTCAGTGTAGTCAGTATTAAGTCAAATGAATGCCGTGACCTGGCTTGGTATAATGTCACTTCCTGCATTCCAGCTCCTTAGGCATAAGAGTCATTTTGCTTCCTCCAATCACCCACTCACTGGCTGTTTGTGAGATGCTCAACTTCGGGTGCCACAAATGCTCAGGGCGACATGTTGAAGTGGGGTTATGTTAAGAAATCCCCACTCAGCCATGAAGCGCTCCCTGGGTTCATTTGGGCCGGTCTCTCTCTCTCAGTCTCACTTACCACACCGTTCTTGTTGGGGTGATCAGACAGGGCTGAGCCGTGGGGATCTTTGCACTCATCCTTAAGCTCCTTGTATGAAAAGCAGGGTGCTGGTGCGATAAATAAAATCCTATTTCAGCTCAAGGACATCTGATATTGGGGGGACCTGATTTGTTTAGGGCGTGTGAACAAACTAGCAACCAGCGCTGCTATTTTAAAGTGGGTTATTGTGAGTCCTAAACGTAACCTGGCTGCAGCATTTTGGACCAACTGAAGCTCCCAAGTTGTCTTTAAGGGCAGCCTATGCAAAGCACGCAGGTGGTGCTGTGGGTTAAACCACAGAGCCTAGGACTTGCCAATCAGAAGGTCGGCGGTTTGAATCCCCGCGACGGGGTGAGCTCCCGTTGCTCGGTCCCTGCTCCTGCCAACCTAGCAGTTCGAAAGCACGCCAGCGCAAATAGATAAATAGGTACTGCTCTGGTGGGAAGGTAAACGGCAATTCCGTGTGCTGCTCTGGTTCACCAGAAGTGGCTTAGTCATGCTGGCCACATGACCTGGAAGCTGTATGCCAGCTTCCTTGGCCAATAAAGCGAGATGAGTGCCGCAACCCCAGAGTCGGCCACGACTGGACCTGATGGTCAATGGTCCCTTTACCTTTTTATGCAAAGCACATTGTAGTAGTCCAGTCTGGAGGTTATCAGAGCACAGAGTGCCATGGCCAAGTCAAGGGGCTGTAGCTGCCAAACCAGCTGTGGGTGGAAATAGGCACTCCTAACCTCTGATGTCACCACTTGCGCCTCCCATGAGAGCATTGGATCCTGAAGTTCCCACAGAGATTTGGAGCTGCTCCTTCCAGGTGATTGCAATGTCCAGTCCAGAACAGGCTGCCTCCCCTCCTTGTTCTTATGTGGCCGTGGCTGCCCTGTAGGCACAAGACCGGCCAGCTGCTTCTCGCCTCTGGGGAGTGTTCTTTACAAAGAGGAGTAGTCATGGCCCACGTGAAAGCATTTCGGCACACCGTGGGTTTGGTCTGGGCTTGGCTCCTTTGCTCTGTTGTTTGGAATTAAGTGCATCCCTTTCCTGCCCTCCCGTGGGTAACTCCCTGTGGCTCCTGCAGGTGGTCTACATCTTGGAGAAAAAGCATTCCAGGGCAGCCACCGGCTTCATCCGCCTCCTGACCGACCGCAACAGCGAGCTCTTCAAGAAGTGCGCCATGTTCTCGCCCGTGGACCACAGAGTGCCTCGTGCGTACGTGGCCTTGGCTGACTGCCCGCCGGACTTCATCACCAGGCCTGAGGACTATTCCAACACGCTGTTCATCTGCCGTATCGTGGACTGGAGGGAAGACAGCAACTTTGCCCTCGGGTATGTGTGCGCATAGGTACAGTGCTACCTCGAGATGCGAACAGGATCCGTTCTGGAGCCCTGTTTGCATCCCGAACAGAATGTAAGACGCATCTTCGCATGTGATGTCATTTTGACCGTCTGCGCATGCACAAGTGGCGAAACCTGGAAGTAACGCGCTCCGTTACTTCTGGGTCGGTGTGGAGCGCAACCCGAAAGCGCTCAACCTGAAGCGTATTTATCCCGAGGTATGACTGTATTTATTTGCAGGTTTCATAAGCCACCTTGGCAGTCAAAAGAATAAAATCAAAGCACAAGAGGTTACAGACTCAGTATGCTAAAAGCTATAAAGCAATACCTACAGTTTTAAAGTTAATACTCCTATAAAATGACTGGGTCACACTTAAGGGGGAAGCCTTCTCAAACAAAAGATGCTTCAGTAGATGCCTTAATGTCAAAAACACTGGGCACTTGTCTGATTAATTTATATCCTGCCCTTCCTCCTGAAGGAGCCCAAGGCAGCCATAGGTAACTGATTCCAGAGGGCTGGTGCATCAACACTAACAGCCCAGTTCCTAGTGCATATGAAGTCCACTGCTGATGGTTATGTAGCATTCTCAGCAGTGAACCATTTGAGGAGTGCTGTTGCCAGGCAGCGATATACTGGGCAAGGTGGTGCCTTAGGTAACCTGGTCCCAGGTTATTCAGGGCTGAGGGTCAAATATTGAACTGCACTGGCAACTTAGTGGCAAGCAGTACAGCTCCCTTAGCAGGAGCCTAGCATGGCGCTGATGGGACATCCCAGTTAGCAATCTTGGTGCCGCATTCTGCACTGGCTGCATCTTCTGGACCAAGCCAAGGGAAGCTGCACATGGAGCACATTGTGGGCATCCAGCATGTGGCTGCTGGCTGAAATTGGGTGAAATGAGGGGTCTAGGAAGCAGCCCACAGCTCAAGGGTAGTGAAGCGCAGGCTTAGCATGCAGGGAGGTCCCAGTTTGATCCCTGTCATCTCGCTTGTGTGTGGCGCAACATTGGCTATGCAGCCATTCTGCTGTATGCTTTTCTATACTTACCTGCCTGTCACTCTGGCCTCTTCCCCACCCTTAAAGGGTTTGTGTTGTCGCAGGGCTGGGCAAAGGCCCCTGCTTGAGACCTTGGGGAGCCACTGCCTGTTAAGGAGGTTGAATGGATCAATGGCTTGGCTTGGACAAGACAGCTTCACACAGTGATGTAGCGTGGGTTGTCAGCACCCGGGGCAAGGCAAGTAATTTGCGCCCTCTAACCCCTAACCTGCCGCCGCTGCCAGCTTCTTCTTGCTGCTGCCTGGTCTGGTCTGGTGTGGTTCTCTCCCGTGCTCAGCGCTGCGCTGGGCGGCCGCTGCACTGTCCCTCCCCCAGATAGTCCCTCGCTCTCTCTCCACACCGCACGCCTGGCACCCACCCCCTCCACAGTGGGCAGCGACCCAGCAGCTCGGATTTGCACAGCCAGCACTGCAGTGAGAGAGAGTGAGTGAGCCAGGTAGGGGCAGAGAGCTGCGAGTGCGAGCGTGCCCCCCCCAGATGTTGCGTGCGGTGCGGCTGGCCCCCCCTGCACCCCCCACGCTACGCCACTGGCTTCACATCTACGGATGCTTGAGTTACCCCAGAAAGAGCAGTTCTGCAAAACTGGAAAGTGTTGCTGCTGACCTTTAAAGCCCTAAATGGACTTGGTCCTGTATACCTGAAGGAGCGTCTCCACCCCCATCGTTCAGTCTGGACACCGAGGTCCAGCTCCGAGGGCCTTCTGGAGGTTCCCTCCCTGCAAGTGAGGTTACAGGGAACTAGGCAGAGGGCCTTCTCAGTAGTGGCACCCACCCTGTGGAACGCCCTCCCATCAAATGTCAAGGAAATAAGCAACTATCTGACTTTTATAAGACATCTGAAGGCAGCCCTGTATAGGGAGGTTTTTAATGTTTGATCTTTTATCACTTTTATGATTATTATTAATAATAATATTCTATTGGGAGCCGCCCAGAGCCGGGAAACCCGGCCAGATGGGTGGGCTATAAATTTATCATCATCTTAAGTGAGGAGGTGGCATTAATAATAATAGTAATAATAATAGTAATAATAATAGTAATAATAATAGTAATAATAATAGTAATTATTATTATTATTATTATTATTATTTATTTTTATGCAACCCATCTGACTAAGTTGCCCCAGCCACTCTGGACGGCTCCCAACAGAATATAAAATCATAATGAAACATCTTTAAAATCTCCCTATACAGGGCTGCCCTCAGATGTCTTCTAAAGGTTGTATAGTTACTTATCTCATTGACATCTGATGGGAGGGTGTTCCACAGGGCGGGTGCCACTACTGAGAAGGCCCTCTGCCTAGTGGTGACCCAATGTTGTCACTGTCTGCAGCTTGCCAGGGTTTCAGGCTAGGGACTGCCTCTGCCCCACCTGAAAGACGTTGGTCTTGAGTGGTACGAACCTTCTCTGCCTGCCCTGCCGCTTACCCTAAGAAATGTGAAAAAGGGAATGGGGTTTCCTTTGAGGTTGTGCCCTCGGAATCCCCCTTGGAAGTGGATCCTGATCAGGGGCGAGTGAAACCTGGACTGTGTCCTGGTGGTGTGCTTTTAGGGGAGGGGCTTCACTTCCACAACTCTTGGGTGCCACCTGGTGGTCAATCGAAAGGTCCTTCCTCTTGGAAGGTGGCTGCTTTGACAGGTGAACAGAGGAGGGTGTTGCTGTTTTTTGCAGTTTGCTTTACGTGGGGAAAGTAGCAGCAGAGGAAAGATCATGGGTTGTGTGTGTGTGTGTAGCTGAAGGTGTGGTTCTGTGGAAGAATCCCATCATAGCCCCCTACAGGTCTTAGGGTGGTACCTTCATTGCCCTTGGCTGGCTCATAGCTTCACCTGAAAGAGAGCAACTGCAGGAGGCAGATAAGAGGCAGGTGTGCAGGTGGTTCAGGGTTAAGCATTTTGCATCTCTGGAGGGGTCAGGATTTAGAGATATCGCTTGGGACACTTGGCCGGAATACGCCAAGGTTTGCTGGGTGCAAGGGTCCGAAGATCTGGAGGCCTCACTGAGTCTCTTAGCGCTGATCTTACTATCATTTCCCGACCTCTGTTGCCTCTTTGGTTTTTGAGAGCAAGGGCACACTTGGCAAATCAGTCAGAGCTGAGCCCCCAAGCTGCATTGGCTCCCAACGCCCACCAAACTTTGCTCTTCAATAGTGGGCAAGCGCCTGAGATTGATAGAGCTTGGGTCAGTTTGAGCTGAGAAAGAGCTGATGCGAAAGCTTTCCAGTTTCGATTTTGCAATACCAAATTCAGTGGCGTAGGCATTTTTCCTGAAAATGTAAAAAATGCAACCACTTAGATATTACGAAGATTTATTGTCCTCTTAAAAAAAATATCTTGCCTGGTGCCATTGTTTCCTTTGTTGTCTGCATTTTGGCAACATTCCTCCCTCTTTCCTGAACTACTTACCTGGGTGACGCAATGAGGTCACCTTGCTAATTACCCAATTGGCTGTGGCTACAAAATGAGGTCACTGAGTGCAGTTGGGCAGTGAGGGTAAGTGAAGGGCATTATAAAAGTGAGTATTCAAATATTTTTGCGTGGGGTGTGGATAACTCACCCAAAGAGGAGGTGCTTTTTGGCATTACTGGAAACACTTGTGAAAAACAGGGAGTAGCTCCTAGCTGTTCGACGTTATTGAGGCCCCTTGGCTGAGATCTGCCGGTTAATATGGATGCATCTGCATAACATTACCATTGTCTGCTTTTCCAACTGTCTAAGCTATCCTCTTGCTGTTCTCTGTAGCAGGATGTTAGTGATGTCTGGGGATCTGCAGAAGGGTATTAAGGAAGTTCCCTGGGGAGCAGTAATGTCCAAATTGGCATCACAAAAAGGGAACGGATAAGAACTGTGAACAGTTCAATTTTTTCACACACACACCATTTGTGATGGTGCAAATGCGTCTGGCCCTTATTACCAATAGTTCTGCTGAGTCTCTAACACTTGCTGTTGCTGCTTGCAAAAAGTTCCTTGATCCAGGCTCAGGCTGGCGTTGGTGTTGGACTTTGCTTCCCATCTCTTTCCCTTTCATGCCCCAAAGTGCTTGCATTTGAATATGCATAACTGTGATGTTTCACCTAGGCGTAGAAAAAGCTTTCTTTCCAGCACAGGGTAGATGGCTTGCCTGCTTCTAACAATTCAGCTCTGCGCAGAACAGCTCTGCTTGACTCCTCAGTCTTGCGCCTGGGGAACCTCCCTGTTTCCTGTAACTTGCTACTTTGCCATTTGTCTCGGAGATTTCCCCAACAAACTTAATGACAGAATAATTTTCTTTTTCAAATGACTCATCCTTGTTGCCAGGCCAGACTGCTCTACGCATCCCATTTTCTCCAAGAACCAGTCATGTCTGCCTCTTAGCTCTGTCTGAAGCATGTCTGCACAACGTATTGTCCTGTCCCGTGGGGAAGATCCCATTGTTTGTGGCCCTTTCTTGCTGGATGTAAAAAGCACCTGCAGCAATATGCTGGGCAACTTAATCCTGAATTTATCCAAGAATAGGTCTTTGAACCTTGCTACTAATCTCCCTTCCCCTTCTTTAAGTCTGAACCGGTGTGTTTTAAGCCAGAGGAAGCCAAATGGAGATCTGTAGCAGGAGGGTGACTCTACCCTGGTCTCTCCCTGAGCTGGAGAGAACCACTTTGTTGGCCATGGGCACCAAGATACCGTATTGGCCCCAATATAAGCCGCACCCGAATATAAGCCGCACCTTTAAAATTCGAGAGGAAAGAAGAAGAAAAGACAATACCTGAATATAAGTCGCTCCCTTAAAATTCTGCAGGCACTCACACCCGTTCCATTTTACTGTATATCTGTTTCAGCAGTGGTATCGTAAAGGCCAGTTTTTGTAAGGTCGTGAAATTAAGATGCACTTTAACTTTTCACAGTCGGAATTTGGGAAAAAGTGAGGCTTATATTTAGGCCACTTTTGTAACTAATCCTTGCATGTATGTGGCAATCCCTAAGGAAGAACTTCTCCCCTCCTTCAAATCTTTTGCCGCAGGGTAGGAGGATCCCTTTCTAATACAATGCCCAGAAAGTGTTTCAGAGTTTGCAATTAGTTTACAAGCTAGCAGGCAGTCGTGTGATCAAGCAGTAGCCCAAATGACCCCCCCCTCCAGCTGAGCAAAGAATTTGAGCCCGGGTCTTTAGTGTTCCGACCTGACTTTCTTGTCTACTGTGTGAGGCCTCCCATCCTAAGTGTAGAATATAGGCAGGTTGGTTTCTGCTGCTCTGCAAGGTTTCATGCATATTGTATGATTTTTTGCACTACTGTTTGCACTACTGCCTTCTGGCAGGAGATATAGAAACATCAAGTCAAAGACAAATAGACTGAAAAACAGTTTCTATCCAAGAGCTGTGGCCTTTTTAAATGCTGTAACTCGATAGTGTGACCTGGGAGTTTGATGGGTGTGGTGTGGGTGTGGCTGGAATGTGGTTTGTTTGGTTGTTGTTGTTGTTTTGCTTTTGTTGTTTTAAGGGATGGCATCCAATTTCGTTGCACTTTGTGCAATGTTGCACTTGTGTAATGACAATAAAGAATCTATTCTATTCTATTCTATTCTATTCTATTCTATTCTATTCTATTCTATTCTATTCTATTCTATTCTATTCTATATTGTAATCCAGCAAAAAGTGTGCCCCAGCCTTCCCCCATTTTGGTGCCTTCCAGATGTTTTTGAATAGAACTCCCATCACCCTCAGCCTGTGTGGCCATTGGGCCTTCTCGGTAGTGGCGCCCGCCCTGTGGAACTCCCTCCCACCAGATGTCAAGGAAATAAACAACCACCTGACTTTTAGAAGACGTCTGAAGGCAGCCCTGTTTAGGGAAGCTCTTAATGTTTAATAGGTTATTGTATTTTAATATTCTGTTGGAAGCCGCCCAGAGTAGCTGGGGAAACCCTGCCAGATGGGTGGGGTATAAATAATAAATTATTATTATGATTATATTGTCTGGACAGCATCAGGATGGAGCAGGCTGCTGTATCCTCCTAGCCATTTCCCTCTCTCCTCTAGCTTGGTAGAGAACATCCCCCCCCCACCTGCACGCTCCATTGGGGGTTGTTAAAGTATCCTGTAACCTGCTCAAAATGATTATGCCCTTCTTCTTCGACTTCTGTGTCTCCTTTTCATAGGCAGTTGGCTCAAAGTCTTGGGCAGGCTGGTGAAATTGAGCCGGAAACGGAAGGCATCCTCACGGAATACGGCGTGGATTTTTCGGACTTCCAGCCAGATGTCCTGCAGTGCCTCCCCCAGAGCCTCCCCTGGATTATCCCACCAGAAGAATTTGCCAAGAGGAGAGATTTAAGGTAAAAATCTCAGCCGTTTTCTTTCAGGCCTCTTGTCCGCTTGCAGGTTGCCTTGGGATGGGGTTGTAGTTGGTCTGGGATTCTTTCACAGGGAAAATAGGCCAAGTTGTCTCAAGTTTCGGTTGGATGCAGACAGCTTCTGTGTTTGGGAAGTTTTGCCTTTAAAGGGCTTGTGAGGACAGGAGGGCATATTCGAACGAAAGTCTCAAACTGGAGAACTTTGGGGCCTTTACTTATTTATTTTTGGTCCAGTATTACAGCTTTTGGCATGGTGGGGTGCAAAATGTACAGACAGTACCTTTAATTTCTTCTTCTTTTTCATGGATCTAATTGTGACTGCGACAGTAGCAGGTTTCTCAGTAGCGTGGATCCCTCTTGCCGGGCACATTTTGATAATAAAACTGTCAACTTTGTAGAACACGGTTTATGGGTCGTGTCTGTTGACCAGCGTATGGAAAGCAGGAAACATGGTGAGGATTGTTGGAAATCTTCAGACCTGCCTGTGGGCTTTGGTGGCTCATGCACTCTTGCAACGAAAGCGCTGAGAGCAGCTTTTGCTTCCTCCCTTTCCATAAGCTGCGTAGCTCATCAAAGACCCATCTCTTGAGTCTACAGATCTTGGCTCGGATTGCCAGCCAGCCTCTAAACAGATTACATAAAACAACTTAAAATATTCATTTAAAAAAGTCAGCCGAAAGAAAATTTAAAAAAACAAGTTGACACGAAATGTTAACAAAAGATAAATAAAATCAGTATTTTTAAAACAATTGCACGCAATAAAACTATAAGTGAGTGTAACATGCAGCTTTTGACATGTCTGGGTAGCTTTGTTGAAGTGAAGGTTTTTAGCAGATGCCAAAAACAATACAGCAGAGAGTTCCAGAGAGTAATGAATCAGCAGCAAGTGCAGATCTCTGAGCAGAGTAGAACATGCTGGCAAGGTCTCACTCCTGTCAGCAATCACGCTGCAGTTATCTGCACTAACTGCGGTATTCCACTTCCTCAAATTCTGCGGCACACAGGAAGCATCTGGGATCGAGGGCTCTCCTTCCAGAGCTAGAGGCAGCAGTGCATCTGAATGCCTGTTGCTGGAAACTGCAAGAAGGAAAGACCTTGATCACTCTTGTGCTTGAGCTCTTGCACGCCTTCTTCTCCAAACCACAGCCTGAGTTTTTGGGGCTGGGGCGCGACTGGGCACCCGTTTTCCTAGAGCGCCAGGAACAGTTGCTTTGAGAAGCTGGCAAATGGGTGCCTGGCCCATCTGCTAGACTGATCAGGGCATCAGACACCTTTGAAGCAAGGGGGAGGCTGGTGACGTTCCTTCAGTGCTCTTGTCCAGGAACGCCTCCAAACCACACTGCTTGGAGTGTCAGTGCTGCTTGTCGTACACCCCTGTTCCTTAAGCCCCCTGCTTCAGCGCTGGCAGAGCCTCAGAACCTGCCAGTGCCCACGGGAGCTCAGGCCTAATTCTCACCGTGGCGAGAGCCTTATCTCTGGACTGTTTCGCTTCACATTACAGGCGGGGACTTGTATCTTTGATTATTTTTTTTGATAAATATTTTATTAAGTTTTAACAATAAAAGAAATTTCAAGAAAAATACAAAGACAAGAAAAATACAAAGTCACAAAATACAATACAAAAATACAAACATTAAACACAGCAAAAAAAGAAAAAAGAAAAAAAAAACTAAAAAGACAAAAATTCCCTTTCTTAATTTTCATCTTCAATTAACTTATTTTCCCGACTTCCTCACGTCTCCTGTTCTTGTATCCCTTTTTAGAAATTTATTCAGCAAATTCATATTCTAACAATTTGTCTATTATTATTTCAATCTTACATTTTACTTTGTTGCTAAAGTCCCTGAAATCGTTTCAATGTCTTTAACATTCATAAACTTTACAGTATTTCTGCAAATAAATTTTAAATTTTCTCCAATCTTCTTCCACTGATTCTTCCCCCTGGTCTCGGATTCTGCCAGTCAATTCCGCCGTCTCCATATAATCTATTAGTTGCATCTGCCATTCTTCCAAGGTGGGTAGGTCTTGTATCTTCCAATGCTTTGCAATAAGAATTCTTGCTGCTGCTGTAGCGGGGGACTTGTATCTTTGAATCCTCTTTCGTGCAACAAAGCAGGACCCCTTCCTGCATATAGAAAACCAGCATGTCAAGGAGATGAACAGGGTTTGAAAAGGATTAAAACTCTTCTCCCTTGCAGGCATAGGCATCTGGTTGGCCGCTGTGAGAACAAGATGCTTGACTAGATCAGCCGCTGGCCTCTAGATCCAGCTGCAGGACACTTACGTTCTTACACTAATCGAATATGTACAGGGATTTTGTGTATGCACACACAGCAGAAACTCCCACCTGCAGTCTGTAGTGGTATAGCCCAAGACCTTTCTACCCTCAGGGCGGAAGAGCCCATTGCTGCTGCAGGCAGTGTGTTCCAGGTTGCCAAGTTTCCAGGAGACACAGCCCCTGCTCTCTACGTAAGCCGCCCTGTACTACGGACTTCCTTAAAATGCCTTTCCCACCTCCACCTTCTCTTGAGAAAATCCCCAGGGAGGATGGCAGCTTGTTCCTTTACTTGCCTGTAGAAGTTCTACTTAAACCACTGAGCTCCTGCCAACCTAGAAGTTTGAAAGCACACCAGTGCAAGTAGATAAATAGGTACCACTGCAGTGGGAAGATAAACTGCATTTCCTTGTGCTCTAGTTTCTGTCATGGTGTTCTGTTGCGCCAGAAGCGGTTTAGTCTTGCTGGCCACACGACCTGGAAAAGCTGTCTGTGGACGAACGTCAGCTCCCTTGGCCTGAAAGCGAGATGAGCGCCACAACTCCATAGTTGCCTTTGACTGAACTTAACCATCCAGGGGTCCTTTACCTTTTACCTTTACCTGCAATGGGAGTCCATCCATTCTTGCCCTGTCCTCTCTGAGAACAGTGAAAAATAAAATCGCTGCATTTCTCATGTCTGATATGTCTTCATTTAAGGAGGCGGGGGGCACAGTTTCATTTATTTTTTGCTCTTCTGGCTGGATTGATTAGAGCCAATGTTTCACAGCCGAACAAAGCAAGCAAAGGCGAAGGTGGAAACGGCGATGTGTTATTTTGGAATTCCAAATGGCATTGAGAAGGCTGAAGGGATGGAGCGGCCAAAGTTGCAGGGTCCAAGGCCTCTTCCTCCTCTCCACCTCCTGTCTTTTTCCTTGCCTCCCTCCCCCCTTGCCAGTTTTTATGGCACAGAGTGCAGGAGAAAAGCAAGGGGTGTGTGTCAAAGGAAACGTTGGAGCGCAACTTTCCACCCAGGGCGCAGGGGCAACGCTGGGGAAGGAAATGTTAAGTGAACCTAAGAAACCCCAGAGCTGCTTCTGTGGCTTCTTCCAAGTGTTTTTAATTTCATTCATATCTTTTTGTTTCTCTTGCTGCTAAACTGGGGCAAGCAACCTAGCCAGGAAAGTCCTCCCAGAGTGGGAAAAGAAAGAAAACCCCAAATCCTGGAGAGAGAGAGAGAGAGAGAGAGAGAGAGAGAGAGAAGGGTCATTCTGGGCTGAGCCGCACTGCCTTTTCCATGTCTCCTGTTGTTCGGATGACTGCGGGAAAAGCCTCACGTCACTTTTCCTGAAAAGGGCAAATCCCTTGCTCGAAAGGAGATGGCGTACGCGGTCTAACAAGGGAGAGTTTGTGGGGATCGTTCTTCACTCCTCGCCTTTGGTTGTGAGCAAGACCTGTGACCTCCTCTGGACCGTTGCAAATGTGAAACTTGGCACCAAAATGTGCTGGCTCTCAATTTTCCAGTTGCTTTCTCTCTCTCTCTCTCTCTCTCTCTCTCTCTCTCTCTCTCTCTTTATTCTTCACTCTCTCCCTCTTTTTTCCACCGAGTGTCATCTTGCCAACCAGTGATTTTATTATTATAAACAGGATGTTGTATTCACTTTTAAGAAGGAATATGAAACTGGAGGTAGAATTACACACTGCACTTTCTCAGCTGCCAAAATAGAAAACAATGAACTAAAAATACCTAGTGCAGTTAAAAGGGTGTTGCGGCAAGGAAATCGGACGGATCCGTGAGGTGGGTTGCCGTCCGAAATGGGGAGTTTGTTCTAAGCCGCCCTGAAACCCTGTCTCAGACGTTAGGGGTGCCAGGCTTTGAACACAACAGACAAGCAAACAAGCATTGTTGCTTGAGAGACCTAAGCCCAGAAGAGGAGCTCTGTTAAAACCGGCAGTAGTTAATGATCCTGCTGCATCCCTGTAGGCGGAGTTAATGAAACGTTGCTTTCATAGATGGGAATCTCCAAGGAGGACCCCCTGTGGTT
The DNA here is from genome assembly GCF_965112155.1 of Podarcis liolepis. Classification (NCBI taxonomy): domain Eukaryota; kingdom Metazoa; phylum Chordata; class Lepidosauria; order Squamata; family Lacertidae; genus Podarcis; species Podarcis liolepis. Next base: position 99,119,808 of record NC_139556.1, on the reverse strand, counting down.
CTGGGGGTCCCCCCACCCACATTTGAGAGAAGTTTACAGGCAGAGGATTCTTGACTGAGTTAGTTTGCTGGTTAGTTAGGAGCATGAGCTGTGAGACAGGCGAGGTCTGGCCCATGGTCACAAATATATGAGCTGGCCTAATGCACTACTCTTTTTTCCTGAGCTTTAACCTCCTTAGCTGCAGCATGTGAATAAGGCTGGCCAACATTGCAGGGTCGTTGTCAGGGTTATAGAGGCAGGGTCCGTTAAGTGAACAGTTTTTGGTTTTTTTTAAAGAGGCATTGATAGAAAGGGGAAGAATCCAAGCTGCATGCAAGCAGGCAGAGACTATCCCCGAGTGCACCCTGTTTCTGCTCCTCCCTCTTCAGTTCTCCTCTGGTCCTGGGAGACAGTGGGCAGGAGGAGACAGTGAACCACCCTGAGATATTTTGATGAAGGGTAGTAAATCAATCAATCAATCAATCAATCAATCAATCAATCAACCAACCAACCAACCAACCAGTCAGTCAGTCAGTCAGTCAGTCAGTCAATCAATCAAATAAATAAATGGTTTGGGAGCCCTTGACTCCCCACCAGCCTGACCATCCTCTCCCTTCTCCTTCACTTGTTCTTCGCTCTTCAATCCTGCAGCTTCTCCTGCCTCTGCCTCTCGTCTTCTGGCTGATACAGGTTCCTCTGTATCCACTGACCCCTTCTCCCAAGTCAGTCTCCAATCCTACTTCTCCCGCTGCCCCACTCATCAGTTTCCACCCACCACTCCTTGGCGTTCTGACATGGATCAAGGTGATCCGATTGAAATCTTCGTGGGTCCAGAGATATGGCACCAGGTGATTCTGGATGTTACTTAAAATGGCAAGCAGGATCTTCCGAGGGGACCAAAGATTTCCTTGGCGTCAGTCGAACAAGCGTGCCAAAGCATTCCTTGCCTGGCTTTTGTTCTGTCCTGGGCACAGAGGTGCTGTTCTTAGCACTGTTTCTAGCTGGAAACTCCAGGCAACGGGGAAGTCCCTGCATTGTAGCACTGCCCGCCCGTTGGGATTAGCAACGCTAGTATTCAGAGGCTTGTCGGCTGACAAAACGAGAGGTGGAGGGGACAGATTTGGCTCGTGGAGCTGGACGGGAAGGAGCATGGCTTCCGGGGACAGAGGGTTCCCCTCAGCAGGTGGAAGGCGCAGATCTGATAAAATAGCTCAGTGCCTGGAAACTGTCCACGCCACAAGCTGGTGATAACTCTAGGAACAGCAAAACCTGTGCTCCTGGAACAGGATGTGTAGAAATGTGCAGGGAACTGATAAGTTGTGGGGACGACGACTGGTGGTGTGGAGGTTGCTAAGCTTGGCTGCCGTCTGTCAGAACCAACGGAGGTGCACCAAACCGCAAATTAATGGGTCTCATTCAAGTCGAGTAGTTTATCGCTGCTGCTGCTCTTATATTTATTACCTGCCCTTCACCGTTTAAGGTCCCAGGGTGGGTAACAGCATCAAAACAGCATTAAAAGCCATTTTAAACTGGAGTCAAGGAAAAGGGATGTTGTGATGGTAGAAACAGTGGGATATAAGTTGCTTCATAGGCATGGAAAGGGGCCTAAAGAATAATAAAGCTGTCGAGTTGGAAGGGAACCTGAGGATCATCTGGTCCAACTCTCTGCAGTTCAGGAATATGCAGCTGCCCCTTAGGGGGACTGAACTTGCAACCTTGGTGTTATCAGCACCACGCTCTAACCTACTGAGCTATTCAGGCCTGCCGCTTCATGCTAGCAATTTACTTGGGCTTAGTACCCCCATGTATATAATTTGCTGGTGTGTCTAGCTCTCCCTGAGATGGTTGACCTGGGTTGGGGTGGTGCCAGTTCAGATGACAGGCAAGGGAATCGCAAGATGGAATTGAATGTCAGCCGGCCAGAATAAAACCCTCCGTGTGGAAAACCAGCATGTTGGGAGCCAGACTTAGGATCCTTCTCCCTGATGTGCTCGTGTTCTGTTTACGGGGATATTGTTTTCTGTGGAGGAGCATTCTGTCGCCTGATGGAAGCTATGAAAGGAAAGAAGGCTTCTTTGAGGAAACAAGGCTTGCCCAAATGAGAAGAACAGAAAGGAGCACAAACTCTGGCAAAACCAATGGAATGGCAACTGGGAAAGTGAGAGGGAGAAGAGAGTTGGCGTAAACGGCCAGCTCTTGCAATGGAGAGAAATGTATTCTCCCAAGAATCTGCACTTGGAAGTTAACTTATTCATAAATGATGTGGCGTTAGGGTTGAGCAGTGGAGTTAACAAGTCTGAGGATGACACCAAATGGTCTCTGTGGCCTGTCCTTCCGTGATTTCAATAGATTAGTCCCATCTAATCTAGGAGACTTCAATTGTGGGTTTTAACAAGCCACTCTTCTCCCTATCTCCTGCAGTTGATGACAGCTTCTTGATAACTTGGGACCAAGCCTGAGCAGGTCTTAACTTCTGAGCTGTAATGCAAAATGGCAGCCCTGAAGCCCTGTCTCACCAGCTTCTCAGCCTAGACAAGGCGGAAGACTTTCAGATGCACAAAACCATCTGACAGAAAGCCTGTCTCAGCCCAGCAGTATTAGATGAGCCGGTGTCTCCTGATTAAAAGTTGTTTGGCATGATGATGCAAGTGGGTTTCCTGTGTAGGAGTGAGAGTGGGAGCATAAGTGGATCACAGGAGCCCAGAAATCTCATTATCTCAGCAAAAATAGCAGGGCCAGATTCCTTTCTTACGTCAAGGTGGACATTTGAGGAGTATTGATGGTGCTGAAACTTTGCTTCTTGAAGCTTTCCTGGTCTCTCCCCTATCCTCTGTGCCTCTGTAAGAAAATTTAGCTGTAGACTAGTGCTGGTGGCTTGCAGCTCATGGAGCAGCCCGGTGCTTTGATGGTGTGCCAGTTCCAACCCACAGAAATCTAGCAGGAGGACATATTATGTTTCCCCGGGTCGCAATAGCTAGATTATTATGGATGTGTGTACCTTGTAGTCACAAACAGGTTTAGCTTTCACTCTAACCAGAATGATTTGTTGTATAGCTGTGCTTTCTGTTACGTTTTTTGGCAGAATAGGAGTCCTGGTGTCTGTAAAAAATGATAGATGGGGTTAGCATAGCCAGATCTTTTCTTTTTTACAGAACAACAGTGTAATTCAGCAGCAAAAAAAAAAAGCTAATTCTATTCTAGGCTGCATCAACAGAAGTATAGTGTCCAGATCAAGGGAAGTAATAGTACCACTCTATTCTGCCTTGATCAGACCACACCTAGAATACTGTGTCCAATTATGGGCACCACAGTTTAAGAAGGATGTTGACAAGCTGGGAGGTGTGCAGAGGAGGGCGACCAAGATGGTCAAGGGTCTGGAAACCAAGCCTTATGAGAAACAGTTGAAGGAGCTGGGTATATTTAGCCTGGAAAAGAGGAGACTGAGAGGAGATATGATGAGATATCTCAGGGGCTGTCCTATGGAAGAGGAACAAGCTTGTTTTCTCTTGCTCCAGGAGGGAGGATCTGAACCAGTGGCTTCAAGTTACAAGAAAGGAGATTCCGACTAAACGTCAGGAAGAACTTTCTGACAGTGAGTGCTGTTCGACAGTGGAACACTCTCCCACGAGAGGTGGTGGACTCTCCTTCCTTGGAGGTTTTTAAGCAGAGCTTGGGTGGCCATCTGTCATGAGAGGCACAAATACAAGATGGGTGACACCTGGCTTGAGAGCAGTACATGTGAAAAGGATCTAGGAGTCTTGGTTGACCACAAACTTGACATGAGCCAACAGTGTGACGCGGCAGCTAAAAAGCCAATGCAATTCTGGGCTGCATCAATAGGAGTATAGCATCTAGATCAAGGGAAGTAATAGTGCCACTGTATTCTGCTCTGGTCAGACCTCACCTGGAGTACTGTGTCCAGTTCTGGGCACCACAGTTCAAGAAGGACACTGACAAACTGGAACGTGTCCAGAGGAGGGCAACCAAAATGGTCAAAGGCCTGGAAACGATGCCTTTTGAGGAACGGTTAAGGGAGCTGGGCATGTTTAGCCTGGAGAAGAGGAGGTTAAGGGGTGATATGATAGCCATGTTCAAATATATAAAAGGATGTCACATAGAGGAGGGAGAAAGGTTGTTTTCTGCTGCTCCAGAGAAGCGGACACAGAGCAATGGATCCAAACTACAAGAAAGAAGATTCCACCTAAACATTAGGAAGAACTTCCTGACAGTAAGAGCTGTTTGACAGTGGAATTTGCTGCCAAGGAGTGTGGTGGAGTCTCCTACTTTGGAGGTCTTTAAGCAGAGGCTTGACAACCATATGTCAGGAGTGCTCTGATGGTGTTTCCTGCTTGGCAGGGGGTTGGACTCGATGGCCCTTGTGGTCTCTTCCAACTCTATGATTCTATGATTCTATGATTCCTGCCTTGCAGTGGGGTTGGCTTAGATGACGCGTGGGGGACCCTTCTGACTCTACAATTCTACGATTGCATGTCTAACTTACCCAATGATTGGGGACGGGTGTTTGCTGTGACCAGATTGGGACGTATTCCTGCTGTTGCTATGAAATACTGTTTCATGCATAAAACACGCTTGAAGCAAGGAGGGGCGCCTATTCCCGAGTGAAAATGGTTGTTTTCCAGGCCTGAGACGCATCGTTCCAAGAAGGAGCTCATCAAGGTCCTAGAAACAATGATTGAGACTTTCAAGGATCTAAAAATACCCCACCCACCCAGTTTTGAAATGCCAGCCCTCTTGAGTCGAGAGAGCAAGTGCGCAGAAGTCTGGGTGCCGGGCTGAATACCTCGCAGGTCAGCGTTCCCTTGTGTCTGCTCACAATGGGAAGAGAAATGAGACCAGCTTCAAGATGTAGTTGTCTAGACATGCAGTCACCTTTTACAGTTAAATGTCATGGCGGTGCCTTGTTAAAGTTTAAACGAGACCCACAAAATCCAAACTGTAGTAAACAAAAGGCCATAGCTGAGCTCTCACCTCTCATGGATGACGGTGGTTGCTGAAGTGTGCTTATATCTTACATTTTGTCTTTGTGAAATGAGTTGAGTGGGTGAAGGGAGGCCTCTGGTTCAGCATGCTGTGCTAGGAGATCAGAAGGGGAGCTAGCGTGCATGTTCAGGAGGCAATTCTACATTTCAAGTTGAAATACTGCTTTGGGCCTTGCATGGTCATTTCCAAAGGAGCAGGGGTTGAATTGAGAGTGTCACTGAGCCTATACAGTGGTACCTCTAGATACGAACGGGATCCGTTCCGGAGCCCCGTTCGCATCTAGAGGTAAACGTAACTAGCAATGGCACGTCTGCGCATGCACGCGTCGCTTTTTGCTGCTTCTGCTCATGCGCGTGACGTCAGTTTCAGCGTCTGCGTATGCGCAAGTGGCGAAACCCGGAAGTATCACGCTCCGTTACTTCCGGGTTGCCGCGGAGTGCAACTCGAACGCGCTCAACTCGAAGCGTCTTCAACCTGAGGTATGACTGTACTATTGTTTGCCTGATTAAATACAGTGGTACCTCAGGTTACATACACTTAAGGTTACATACGCTTCAGGTTACATACGCTTCAGGTTACAGACTCCGCTAACCCAGAAATAGCACCTCGGGTTAAGAACTTTGCTTCAGGATGAGAACAGAAATCGTGCGGCAGCAGTGGGAGGCCCCATTAGCTAAAGTGCTGCTTCAGGTTAAGAACAGTTTCAGGTTAAGAACGGACCTCCGGAACGAATTAAGTACTTAACCCAAGGTACCACTGTATATCTTTCTTACTTGCAAGTAAGAGCCTCTGCTTGTGCGTTTTGGAGTGGGAGCCAGGACAGCGATGTGCTGCTTTTCCGTATGCAGGGATTTTGTGTGTATGTGTTTGGAGAGGAGTATTCAACTATGTGAGCTCTCAGCTGCAGCCTGAAATGACTTAGCAGCCTGGCCGTTTGACCACTTTTGTTTCTGCTGTAAGCCGCTTTGGCTTCTGTCTGAATAAATATTTTGCAATAAGCAACAAGCCGCAGGGAGAACAAGACCATCGGACATCATCTGCTCATTGCAACCAGTCACCAGAGGCACAGACAGAAGTTGTAGCTCCCACCCACCCACCAGTTATTACAGCCTAAATAAGTTGCATTAATTAGGAGTGAGCTTGGGGTTTTAGTTTTTCTTTAAGCCACCCTATAAGGCTTCAGGATGGGGTAGGCTACAACTGCGAACATGCCCATGAAGGCTGCATCCAGGGATGCTTTAAATAAGCTGCCATAAACTCAGCCCTGCAAGTCCGTCAGCAGATCTGTTGCATGCTGCCTCTCCCTTCTTGCACAGGAGAAAAAGGGGGCCTGATATGTTTTGGGCGTTCAGTGGTCCGGAGCTGGGATTCCATACCGCACTCCCTGCAGGCATGGACTCTCGTGAACCGGGGCCCCATTGTTGACCTCGCTAATAGATTTAATTGGCCGAGCGTCTCAAAGCGGAGCGCCTGCTTGTTGCTACATTTCCCTCGATGTGCTTTGAGAGTTCTGGCACCGGCGTATTTATGTTCCGTTCATTTCCAACGCAGGCCCTTTGCCGCTGCCAGCCTATTAATTTCTAAACTGCCTGCAGCTACAGATCGCGATGGGTGGCAGGGCTTTGCGGTTGCAGCACCAAACAGCTGGACTAAGCGACCTGTTCCATTGAAACAAAACCCATGTGGCCTCTGGTTTCTCGAGGAGCCCTTAATCCTTTCTCTTAAGACCTGTCAGCACAAGAGAGCAGTTGTTTTAAGCTCCCTGCTGTCTACCGCTGCACGTCATCTGCCTGGCCGAGCTCAAAGTGTCGGAGGGCTGGCGTCCGGGGTCACAGTCGTCGTGCCCCGGGCTCTAACTCGGCCTGATAAGGGCACGTGGGACCCCTTGCATGAGTGGGGCGTTCCCTCTCTGTTCGGACCTGATTCTGCCGAAGACTGTAAATCGAGACGTTATGTAAGCAGTGTATCTTGGAATGCGGTCGCTTTTTTGAAATTCCATTCATTAATGGGTTTTTAATTGAAGGAATATGTATCTGTGGAAGCAGGTTATAGCTGCAGTCGGTTTGTCACCGGATAGCGGGTCTTCGAGCACATGAAAGGGGAATTCTCTCGCTAGCTCTAAAGCTGCATAACCTAAAGCCCGAGGCACGTTATGTAAATCTAACAACAGCAATACCATGTGAAGGGCAAACATGAAGGAATAAAAATTGGCAAAAGAGCCCCACCTGCCATTCATATGAAATACATAAATAAATGTGTGTGCAGTAGAATTTATACACTACTTTTGACAGGCGAGCGCTGTTGCCCCAACCTGCAGACAGAGGGACTGAGGAGGGAGTTGGTTCACGGCATGCCATTTTATTATGGGCGCTTGTTCTATGCTGTGATAATTTTTATACAGTGGAACCTTGGTTCTCGAACGCCTTGGTACTCAAACATTTCAGCTCCTGAATGCTGAAAAACTGGAAGAAAGTGTTCCGGTTTTCGAATGTTTTTTGGAAGCCAAATGTCCAATGAGGCTGTCAGCTATTGTTTCTGGGGGGCCTGTGCCAATCGGAAGCCACACCTTGGTTTTCGAACATTTTGGAAGTCAAACGGACTTCTGGATTACGTTTGAGAACCACGGTACCACTGTAATGTCTTCTTGGTTTTAAAGTGTTGATTTCATAGATGCTTTCTTATAAATATTTTATATTAATTTAGGTAAACCACTTAGTGATTTTTTTATTGTTATTAAGTGGTCTGCAGGTCATAGAACTGTAGAGTTGCAAGGGGCCCTTGCATTTCAGAAATCATTTGCCCAACGTGGGGCTAGAACCGCCGACCCTGAGATTAAGAGTCTCATGCTCCACCTACCAAGCTTTCCCAGCTACTCCTATTTATCGTCATGGATGCTTTAGTTGAGATTCCTGCATTGCTGGGGGTTGGACTAGACAGCCCTCGGGGCCGTCGTCCCCCCCCACTCTACAATTCTATGGTTCTAAATACCGTATTTTTTGCACCATAACACTCACTTTTTTCCTCCTAGAAAGTAAGGGGAAATGTCTGTGCGTGTTATGGAGCAAATGCCTGCGGGTGGCGGGGGGGATCTGCTGCAGTCGTGAGCAGAGGATCCATGGTTCCCCTTCCTTCCCTCCTCCGTGGTTACAAAGCATGGATCTACATGGATCCTCAGGATTTTTGCACTGGGCTACTCCAAACTCACTGTCTGTGATCACATGTCTGTGGCCACAGCATGAACCACAAAAATCATATATCCACTATTTTGTTTAGAATATTTTTTTTCTTGTTTTCCTCCTCTAAAAACTACGTGCATGTTATGGTCTGGTGCGTGTTATAGAGCGAAAAATACGGTAAATAGCCGAGGAGGCAAGATTTGAATTGGCAGTTTCCTGGCTCACAGCTCAGCCCTGGTGATATACTATCCCTCAATTTGGAGACATGTGATCTGAACAAAGCACATGAACCTAATAATTTCCCTGCTGGACCAGACCAAAAGTCCACCTACTAGAACATCCATGCTCCTTTCAGAAGCCGGTTTTCAAATAGATGAACTTGCTGCCCCCGGTGCTGAGTTTTCTTTGTTTCTCCCCTGTTTTTGATAGGCAAGAATGCATCTTCACCATTGACCCCTCAACCGCCAGGGACCTTGACGACGCTTTGTCTTGCAAGCCGCTTCCAGATGGTAAGATGGGTTTCCTATGTCACTTTAGTGTCTGTGCGCATGGATGTCCGTTTGTAGCAGCTGCTGTGTGTTTTCAAACATGTAGCTCATCAGGGGCGTTAAGAATTTGAACAGAGCTCTACGTGGATGAACGTTAATCGTGTTCACACCCCAGCAGCCCTGCTTAATAATAATAACAATATTTATTTATTTATTTATTTATACATACATACATACATACATACATACCCCGCCCATCTGGCTGGGTTTCTCCAGCAACTCTGGGCGGCTTCCAACAGAACACTAAAATACAATAACCTATTAAACATTAAAAGCTTCCCTAAACAGGGCTGCCTTCAGATGTCTTCTAAAACTTTGTGAGAGCCACTAGTGGTCAGAGTGGACGGTCCAAGGTTAGCTTGTCCATTGAGCTGATTCATTATTAGGAAGCCTCGAGTGTACAGGCAACTCTCAATTTACGTGGGGGTTACACTCCAAGGCACCCTGTGTTTACGTGAAATTGCGTATACTTGAAACACCATTGGAAAAGCCTGCAAACACCCTCTGACCTCTGGCAACCCTAGAAAAAAACAGCAGCACTTGTTGTTTAGTCGTTTAGTGGTGTCTGACTCTTCGTGACCCCATGGACCAGAGCACGCCAGGCACTCCTGTCTTCCACTGCCTCCCGCAGTTTGGTCAAACTCATGCTGGTATCTTCAAGAACACTGTCCAACCATCTCATCCTCTGTCGTCCCCTTCTCCTTGTGCCCTCCATCTTTCCCAACATCGGGGTCTTTTCCAGGGAGTCTTCTCTTCTCATGAGGTGGCCAAAGTCTTGGAGCCTCAGCTTCAGGATCTGTCCTTCCAGTGAGCACTCAGGGCTGATTTCCTTAAGAATGGATAGGTTTGACTCTCAAGAGTCTCCTCCAGCACCATAATTCAAAAGCATCGATTATGGTGCTGATGGAGACTACCAGATGCCAAACCCCACCACAATCACTCAAATTCCAACTTGCCACAGGCCTCAATGGCAGTGCAACTGCTCCTGGGATTTCCCTTGCAAAGGCTTGTGGGATTGCTAGCTGCTGTTTTCGTGCCTATTTGTCCTATTTGCTGGGCTCTCGTTAGGGTTGTTTCTGCCATTTTTACAGTCACTTCCAGGTTCGAAGTGATGTGTGCATGTGCGATTGTGCGTCAGCTGGATGCACATCCGTTAGGAGTTGCCTGTATATGCTCATTGTCTCCCATCTCCTCTTTGTTCAGTATGTGCTTTGTATGCAAAAGGTTCCCTGATGCAATTTCTGGCGTCCCTAAGGAGGACGGGGAAAGACTCCTGCCGGAAATCCTGGGTCCGGCTGCCACTCTGTGTTCCCCAACCCGTTGACCTCCAGATGTTTTGGTCCACAGCCCCAACCAGCAACTTTGTGATGGGAGTTGTAGCCCAAAACATCTGGAGCGGGCATTGGGTTGGGGAAGGCTGCTATAGACAGTGAAATGCCAGGGAGACCAGTGATCTGACGTGGTGTGAGGTCACCTGCCTGTGAACTGGAGCTCGATTTCAAGTAGGTGCTGCTGGAATGGCAGGGAAGCAGCTGGAAAAGCTCTCTCCTTCTTTTCCACTTGGGCTGAGTCACTTTCCAGTGATGGGAACTTCTTGAAATGAGGTAAGCAGTGACTATGTTGTTAATAAAATAAAATGGGAAGCCGTCATGTTTGCCTCGCCGCCTCTGCATTGTTACAAAGCTTTAATGAAGGTTGCTGGCCTTTTATTTTAGTAAATAAAACCCGTGGCTGCAGAGGCAGATGGAACGAGGCCTTTCTGTTAATGGAAGAGATGAGGCAGTGGGGTCTCCTAGATGCCCAGCTCCAGGCCTTGCAGTTCCTTCCAGGAGACGCATCTTAGGACACAGAAATAAAGCCTTGCATAGCATAGGAAGCGCATCTCCTGATTCTATTTCTTAGTATTGTTCCATTGGGTGGTTGAGGGTCCTGTACCCGTTTTGCATTTCTAAGAAGAAGAAGAAGAAGAGTTTGGATTTGATATCCCGCCTTTCATTCCCCTTCAGGAGTCTCAAAGCGGCTAACAATCTCCTTTCCCTTCCTCCCCCACAACAAACACTCTGTGAGGTGAGTGGGGCTGAGAGACTTCAGAGAAGTGTGACTGGCCCAAGGTCACCCAGCAGCTGCATGTGGAGGAGCGGAGACACGAACCCGGTTTCCCAGATTATGTGACTACCGCTCTTAACCACTACACCACACTGGCTCTCAGACGCTAAGAATTCAGACGCTTAGAAAGTTGAGGCAATTTTAATCTGTTTTAGTATTTTATTTATAAATTTATTTATTTGGTTTTTCAAATTAAAGTTCTACAATCGCATATCCAACATACATCATAAAAGCAAGATTCCAAAGAATCTCCTGGAATTCCCTCCTCCCCTTTGTGGGTCCTATTGTTAGTCCTTTCCTCCTGCGTGTTTTATAATAATCCAAATCTTTTACCTCTCCATTTTATCCAAAACTCACGATTAAACTACAAGTGCTATTCCAATCCTACTAATGATTTTAACTCTTTACAATGATTTTTAAGATAAGTTATAAATTCCCCCCATTCCTTATTAACCTTTGCATGTTTTAAAGTAGGGTTGTGAATTTTTCTTGATTTTACTGCTTTATGTTTTGTAAACCACTTTGAGGGTTGTTGTTGTTTTGCAATCAAGCAGTGTATAAATTTAAATAAATAAATCAAGCAAACAAACAAGGCAAGGTGTTCCCACTGCTAACCTGCTCTGAAATTGTTCTCGGCAAACTCGGCTTGGTTGCATCGCAGCAGCTGGCGCAGCCCTTTTGGCAAAGGGGCCGGATAACAGGATGCAGCCGTGATGGGGGTGGAATTGAATGTGGAGGGGAGAGGAACCCACAGAGGTACCGCAAGTGACGTCTGAATTCCTGGGATGGTTGATTCAGTGCTGCAAGATGGCCAGGGCAGTGGCAGCTTCCTTGGCCTGCGTCTTGTCGTTAGAAAATGAGTGCTGGCAGTACATTACGGAGATTGGAAACAGGTCTCTGCATCTGCGTAGTTAGGAATTGGTCTTGAACGACAGCTCGCCACATACCCTCTCCCGAGTAATGCTTGCTGCGTTGTGTAGCTCCTACTGGTGAATATTTCTGTCGTGTTTAATTTAAAAGGCTGCTTGCCCACATATTTCTGCATATTGCACCCAGCTTGTCAAAGTGATCAGGTTGTATCTGAGCAAAATCTCAGGCTGAGAGCTTAATTCAATTGAGGGAGACATGTCCTCATCCTGTTGCTGGACAGTCATTCATTCATTCATTCATTCATATGGCGGAATGTCTTAGGAGGCTGCTGTGAAAGGCCAATTCACCATTTAGCCCCAGACTGGTGTCAGTTCTGGTTACCAATGTTAATACTGGGTTTCACTTTCCATCCTTGAAACCTGGAAAAATCTGGGACTATGTGACAACTTAGATCAGAGGTTTTCAACCTTTTTTAAAATAATATTTATTGAGATTTTAAACAATAAAATCAACCTTCCAATCAAACCAAAAAAGAAACAACATGGCAGAAATGACTGGCAGAATCCGAGACCTGGGAGAAGACTTAGTGGAAGAGGACTGGAAGAAGTTTAAAGACTATTTGCAAAAACATTGTAAAATGTTGGAATGTTAAAATGTTGGAATGTTAAAATGATGCAAGATATAAAGACAAGGTGGCATTAGTGATATAAGTAAAAGGAGTATGTAACAAATGTTTCAAAAGATAAGGGTGAAAAAATTAGAATACACTGTGTCAAACGTAATCAAAAGGATATAAAGGGAAAAATTGGAGACACAATGGGTTGAAATGTATAATATAGATTAAGATCTGAAAGAGGGTAAGATATTGCTGAATATGATTGTGTAAAAAGGAACACAGAAAAGGGAGATGTGAGGAAGTCAGGAAGTAGGGTTATGAAAACAATAAGTAAAAAGTTGGATTTTTATATCTTTTTTATGCCTTTTTATGTTTTTTCTTTTTCTCTCTTTGTTTCTTACCTTTTATATGTTTTTATTGTATTTATCTGTTCTGCTTTGTGAGGTTTTCAACCTTTTTGAGTCCATGGCTCCCTTGACCAACTGCCTTCTTTCTGCGGCACCCCTGTGGGGCTCAGGAGCCCAGTTAGGTCCCCCCTTGCCTGCAGAGCTGGCAGCCCCTCACCCTCTTTCGAACACCCTCCCTTGTGGAGCGTTCCCTCAGCCTCCTCTCTTTGAGAGTCCTCCGTGTAGGCACTGCTGCCACCCCTGGCCTCTGAACTCCCTGCTCCCCCGCTGCCCCGTATTCTGAACTGATGCTGAAACAGTGTGCTTATTTCTTATTTCTTTTCTCTTTTTATAAGGTATTTTTATTAGGGATTTCAACACAACAATTTATCAAAAATACATCATCCACATTCCCCCCCATTCCCCCCCAAAAGAAAAAAAACCCACCCTCCCACCCCTCCCTGAGACTTCCCTCAGCTCCCCTCTCTGGTTTCTCAGCACATGTTATTCTCTGCATGTTATAAAATTGTAAAGATCCTCAATTTATCTATCTGTATGTTACTAATAAAAAATTTCTGAGTGTTTATTCAAAGCCTGCCAAGGAATCCAGTTGATTTTGTTGTTTCTTTAAATACTTCGTAAAAGGTTCCCATTCTTCTTTAAAGTCACAGTTATCCTTGTCACATAGTTTATGTGTCAATTTTGCTAGTTCCGCATAGTCCATCAATTTCTCTTGCCACAGTTCTTTAGTCGGGATTTCCTCATTCTTCCATCCTTGTGCTATTAAGACTCTCGCCGCCATTGTTGCATACATGAAAATGTTTTTTAATTTCCTTGGCAGGTCTTTTCCTACAATCCCTAACAAGAAAGCTTCGGGCTTTTTTTACAAATGTTAATTGGAACATTTTCTTCAGCTCATTGTATATCTTCCCCCAAAATTAACAGTGTGCTTATTTCTTGAGTAAAGATTTTGGGTTTCCTCGAGCCATAAGTCTGAATACGGTGTCCGAGGATGAGAGCCAGGACACAGTGGCTTTCCCCTTGGACAAGAGGCGTTAATGTGTCTTCTCCTCCAGAGACTGCGAAACCAAATCAGAGCAAAAGTTTCCAGGGAGGTTCTCAGAGCTTCAAGGAGACCTTCTTGCCTGCCTCTTTTACTGAAATATTATTTGAGCTAAGAACTCGTTTCACATCTGGCGCCCTGCATCCTGGAACATCTCCAGAGGCCAGAGACCAAGCAACATGCACGACCTTAGCAGTGTTCAATGGAGACACGTCAAATAGGACTTGCGCCCTCCCGACCCCAGGGCTTTCCTTCCAGGAACAGGATTAACTTCCTCTACACCCAGAAGGATTCCAATTTGCGAAGGCTGTTGGGTGCCACTTCCCATCTCTGTAAATTCAATGAGTATTAATTTCCTGGTAGAATTAGCCCTCCAGAATGGAGCATGGAATAGTAATAAAAACAGCTTGAGGTGTGATTTGCCAGAAATTGTCCTAATTGTCTTCATCTCTTTGGCTGAGAGCCTTGATGTTGAGTGGGGGCTTCTGGCATCAGCCAAATTCAAGAAGTTCTCCCCTTGTCAGAGCTGTCATATTCTCTCCCTCCCCCTCTCTCTCTCACACACACAGAGAGAAATCTGATCTTAACAGAAGCACTCTTGCCTCTTGGATATGGCTTTCTTAGCTGCTTGTCTTCTTTCTGCGAGGTTTTTTATTTTGAACTTTGCAGCCTTGTGTTGGGAAAGAGGCCTGAGGACAGGCCGAGGGCAAGCCTGAATGAGGCAGTTTAATAGTTTAGGGCGGGGGGCAGGAACAGAACAAGAGTTTTAGGTGGGAGAGTTCTGGGCTGAAGTGGGATAGGTACAGGTGGGAGAGGAGTGAAAAAAGCATCCTGTGGTCCATGGAGGGAACGTGGATTAGTCTCTAAAGGAAGCTTAGAGGAATGAGCAGTGCTGCACAGATGGGCAACTTCCTGCGTTCTCATGCGCAGCCCAGAATGGCCCAATTGCCAAAAAAATCTCAAAAGTAGGGTATTTGTTTCCCCCCCCTCCCTCAAAATCAGGGACCCAAAGCATACTACAAAATGATTAAGATATTTCCAAGCCACCCAGAAAATTTAAATTTAGAGCATATACCGTACATTTCAAGAATGCTCTGATTGCTGGAAAAATGTGAAAATGAGGGCGTTTTTACACAAAATAGTCAAAACTCGGGATATTTTCTCCCCCAGCCAATTTGAACATGGTGTGGGGCATGGGAGGTGTCGGACTTGGTAGCAGCCAAGAATGCGCTGAGTATATGCCCCTTCTTAGGGAAAGGGAACAGGATTGTTTTGCCCTAGAGGGGCTCATGGTCTGAGTGATTTCTCTTTGGATACAGGGGCTAGCTCAGAAAGGAGAGGCTAGTTAGTACCAATGTGGGAGAGTGAAGTTGCGCCTGTTGACGTGCCTGCCCTCGACCCTGCCTGTGCTTCTTTTGGCCTTCTTCCATCTTCCCCTGGTCCTGCTAAGATGCTGCTTGCTCCATCCGTCTCCAGGAAGAGCTGCTTACATTTTCATTCATGGCAACCTGGAAGCACCTGGGGGCATTTCGGAAGCAGCCCATATCCTGAGCGCCACAACTTCATAAGCCTGTGACATATTTTACAGAGCAGCGATGTGGCCAAAGCATCCTCCAGCCTGGCTAATGGCAGGATCTCGATGTTCAGCACCCATCCTTAGAACAAGTCCGTGCACCTCACTTCTGTGCTCACAGCAGGGTACCCCGCATTCTGTCTGTTCCTCAGCCATATGTTCTACCTATGTTCACTTGGCATCCATGCTTTTGAGCTGGCTGGAGCATGTGGAAATCACTCTCTGCAGCGGCTTCAAAGGCCAGGTCTGTCCCACATCTAAATTATTTGTCAGGCTTAAGGTGCTGGCGAATAGAGCTGGAGCAACCATACACCTCTTGTTTTGCAATGTGAAGTGTATCTCTTAATGCTGCTTCATAATGGGATTTAGGAGTCTGGATGCCTGATTTATTAGCTGCTGCAGACAAAACACGCACGTAACCCTATCAGGCTTTTAATTGTGTAATGCACGGCGTTGGGGCTTCCTCCCCCAGTACACCTCCCACTTCAGAGGCTTCCAGTGCCTCATGGAAAACTTTGAAAATGCGTCTTTCGAAGGCACGGTCCTCAGCTCCGCTTTCATTTCTGCTATTTGGTGACTTTCCATTTGGTCTGCTGCTGATCATCAGCTGGGCTATGCAGAGCTGCGTGGACAAGGAGGAAGCCTTTGCGCTCACACACAGTGTGTATGGCTGATCCCACCCCTACTGCATCTCCCCACCCCACCCCGATCTAGTTCCTCATACCTCTCAAAGAGCCACTCTGGGGATCAGAGAACAGTCAGAAGCCATGTTGACCCTGGGTCGTCATTCAGTGTGTGTGTGTGTGTGTGTGTGTGTGTGTGTGCATAGAAAATTGGTGACACGCCTGTGTGTGAGCATGCAAAAGTGATTCCTGTGAGGCCCAGTTTTTGTTTTAATCCAGGCCAAAGTGGGAGGAGATGGGGTATTTCAGATTGCGTCCTCTTTTGCACTCTGCTTTTTGAGGCGGAGTTGTGCAGATGCTTGCACATACTAGTGTGCAAACTTCTAAATAAATAGAAAAATCGACACTGCTTCACAGCAAAACTCCAGAGTGACTTACCCACATATACCTCTGTTAGTTATGAGCAATATTTATCTGCCCTTCATCAAAAGAACAGAAGAAGCTATAAGGCTGTTTGCCCACCCAGGTACGAATTGTCTGATTTGACCAGGAATCACTCAGAGAAAGGTGTTTCCTGGTATTTGAAAACTGAGATCTGTTACTGAGAAGCTTCATTGATGTGGAACTCCACATATGCTCCAGTACTGTATGCGTCGTTAGGCTTGGGAATTCTGTGGCCACCTCCATGTTTTTTCAGTGTGTGTGTGTGTGTGTGTGTGTGTGTGTGTGTGTGTGTGAATACATTTACTGGAGCAAGGAGATGAAGCTCCTGGAGCCTCCTCTGAACATGTTTCCCCAGTGAGCCTTCCTTGGGTGAAAAAAGAGAGACCTCCATTTTCCCATCCATTTAGAGCAAGGCCGGCCCAACCATTGGGTAGAGAGCTGTCTTGGGCATTAGATTCCGGGGCGCTGGAGGATAGAGCTCTGTGGTCCTCAGGTGTGCTGGAGGATGCTATTCCACCCCCCGGTGTGGAAGTGAGATCCAGCTGCTGCTCCGATCCGTTTCTGCAGGTGAAATGGAGAAGGTGCCATTTGGTCTTCCGCACCAAGCAAGATATTTTGGAACCTGTCCTTGAAATGATATGAGGAGGTGTGTTTCTGATGGTCAGGTTGGTGGGAAGCCCTGGGGAGACTGACCTTTTCTAAACACACACACCCCATTCTTTGTTTCGGAGGCTCACCCTGGGAGATTCTGAAACTCCGAGAACATTGGGTTCTCTTTGGCTGTTTTCTTCTCGCTGCGTTTTTCTCCAGTGTTTCATGTCAAAAGGAGTGAGGGGCGGGGGAACTTGGTAACTGTTGAGTTCAGTTTTTTGGGGGGGAAACACTGAGTGGATGGAATGGGCTTGCCTTCTTCCATGTCCCTTGGCTGAATCTGCCTTCTATGACATTCTGTTTTACCGTGGTCTGGTAAACAAAGCCGCCAATTCACGTTCCGCTCCTTGGCACTTTGCGAAAACCAGAATGCCCCCAGGCCAGGCAAGGAAGGTTTATGTAAGCCAAATAAAGCCCTGAACAATGAATTGGCATGGTTTTTGGCGTGAAGAGGGATCGGGCTGCCGGCCTTCAAAATGCCAGCTGATTTCAGGGGCCCATGGTCTCCTACTGGCAAACTCTGGGTCCCTCGGTGAATGCCTTCAGCAGCTATAGAAGCCATAAATAAACATAGCTAGCTTTGAGGATGAATTGGCCCCAACTCCATATGAGAAAAGTTGAGGTGTGCTTGAATGCTTTCAGGAGAATTCTTGCTTTACCGTTGAGCCACAGCCATTCCTTGTCAACAGAGGTTAAAGTTAGCCTTGGAAAACTAAGTCTCTGTCTTGATGGCATCCCTGTTTCATGCCTGTTAGCATGGCTCAGATCTTGAAATAGGACTTAAAATAGGGTTAAATTATCTTGCGTACTCCGTAGTGGTGATAGCCTTTCAAGCTGCTTTCAGAGCACTGCATCTCATAGTCCTGCTGGATGTACGGTCATACCTCGGGTTGAATGTGCTTCAAGTTGAGCGCTTTTGGGTTGCACTCCACGGCAGCCCAGAAGTAACGGAGCGTGTTACTTTTGGGTTTCACTGCTCGCGCATGTGCAGATGCTCAAAATGCCGTTGCGCGCATGCACGGAAGCAGCAAAATGTGACCCACACATGCGCAGATGCACCGTCGCGTCTTATGTTCCATTCAGGATGCGAACAGGGCTCCCAAACGGATCCCGTTCGCATCCCGAGGTACCAGTGTAATACCTCCCAGCGCCAGTATCTGTTCTCACAGAACTGGCTAATTTTCTCTTTCCCTGTTTTAATCTGGGTGGTGAAAACGTTGCTTAGGAAAGTGAATGTGAATTTACCACCAGGGTATCTCTCCTGCTCTTCCTGCTCCTGCTGTTCACACAAATTTAAACTCCAATTTCCCCATTCCAAGAGTGAACACTTGATTCAAATTGCTGTGTTGGCAGCTTTTACTGAGTACTTACAGACCCTTCCTCCCTCTCTTTCTTCATCCTGTTTTATTATTATTATTTCTTTGGTAATAAAGGAAAATTGAGTTCTCTGGGCTGTTTTTGTTCGGGGAGGTGAGGTCATCAGTGGAGAAGTTGAAATCCCAGCTTGCTTTAAACTCTTCTCATAGGTGTGTTGTATAAATCATTCCTCCTTCAGTTGCCACATAGGATTGGGGTTACACACAGCATCCTGGAATAGGTTCAAACCCATTAGATTCTTTTTTCAGATCTCAACAAGCCCTTTGTATAACCATGTGTAACATGGGAAGAAACTGTTCCAATGGATGGGTGCCATTTTTAACTTCAATCATTGCAAGTTTACATATGACATCGGAGTTGATTAGGGCTAAGCCAAAACTGCTTACTGTTTTGGGGGCATGTTTTTGGCAGTGTTGAGGGAACATTAAAACATTTTCAGCAGTAACTCTGAAGATGTTTGGCCTATTCTTTCCATTGCCTCCTTTTGCTCTCTCTCAGCAGTTTGTTTTCCCTTAAGGATGCCACCTTGTTCATTCTGTGGTCTTTTATTGGTTGAGATTGTCGTTGTTTAGTCGTTTAGTTGTGTCTGACTCTTCGTGACCCCATGGACCAGAGCACGCCAGGCACTCCTGTCTTCCACTGCCTCCCGCAGTTTGGTCAAACTCATGTTCGTAGCTTCAAGAACACTGTCCCACCATCTCGTCCTCTGTCGTCCCCTTCTCCTTCTGCCCTCCATCTTTCCCAACATCAGGGTCTTTTCCAGGGAGTCTTCTCTTCTTATGAGGTGGCCAAAGTCTTGGAGCCTCAGCTTCAGGATCTGTCCTTCCAGTGAGCACTCAGGGCTGATTTCCTTCAGAATGGAGAGGTTTGGTCTTCTTGCAGTCCATGGGACTCTCAAGAGCCTCCTCCAGCACCAGAATTCAAAAGTTGAATTACGGTTGAGATTACCCATGTGAATAATCCAGGAGGCATTGCTCTCGCTCTCAGCTGATTTTTCCTCTGTGATGTCATTGTGTGACCAAATTTGGTGGATTTAGAAGAATCATAATGGCATTCCATTCATTATGTGATTCATTATTGGTTGGGCTTTGGGGCTAATCAGGCAAATGAGATGGTATGTTTATTTGTATCATTTATTATTCCCATGATCCTCGATTATAAAACCCCGTAAAAAGATGTTTTAAAAATTAGGCAAATGACAGAAGTAGTAACTATGTGCTGAGGTGGGAGCTGATAGAGGGAATGGGATCAGATATGGTATTCTCAAGAGGTATGTGGTATTCTCTAAGGAGTTTGGCTCAGGTTTTAATTCATTGTGATAGTTCGGTCAGATTTACTGTATTGATGTGATTGATTGTTCAGTCCAGACACTGAGATCCAGCACCAAGGGCTTTCTGGCAGTTCCCACACTGCAAGAAGTGAAACTACAGTGGTGCCCCGCAAGACGAATGCCTCGCAAGACGGAAAACTCGCTAGACGAAAGAGTTTTCCGTTTTGGAGGTGCTTCGCAAAACGAATTTCCTATGGGCTTGCTTCGCAAGACGACAATGTCTTGCGAGTTCCTGCTGGTTTTCCCCTCTCCCCCCCTTTTCTAAGCTGCTAAGCTGCTTATCAGCTGATCCGATCAGCAGATAAGCCGCTAATAGCCGCTAATAGCGCTAATCCGCTAATCCTTCAATGGGCTTGCTTCGCAAGACGAAAAAACCGCTAGACAAAGAGAATCACAGAACGGATTCTTTTCGTCTTGCGAGGCACCACTGTACAGGGAATCAGGCAGAGGGCCTTCTCGGTAGTGGCGCCCTCCATGTGGAACACCCTCCCAACCAGAGGTTATAACATTTAGGAAACATTTGAAGGCAGCCCTGTATAGGGAAGCTTTTAAGGTTTAATGTTTCAGTATGTGTTTCTGTATGCTGGAAGCTGCCCAGAATGGCTGGAGCAACCCAGTCAAATGGGCTGGGTACTACTGCTGCTGCTGCTGCTGCTGCTACTACTACTGCTGCTACTAATAATAATGGAATGTGGTGCAAACATAGACACTTAGGAAGCCTGCCTCATATTGAGTCAGACCACTGGCCCGTCTTGATCAGTATTGTCTACAGCAGAGCTTTCCATACTTTTCATATCAATGACACACTTTTTATCCAGTTTTAATTCAGTTTTACTAGCAAACTGGAGGTATAATTAACCCCTTTCCAGCCCCGAGAGGAGCACGGGAAGTGTTCACACGAACGTATTGTGGCACACAGTTTGGAAAGTTCTGGTCTACTGTGGCCAGAAGCAGTTCTGTAACATTTCAGACAGAAGTCTCTCCCAACCCTACCTGGAGAGTTCTGGGGATTGCAGCTGGGACCCTCTTAATGCAAGGCAGATGATCTGCCACTTTGAGGTCAAGTGTGAAGGGTGGGGTGGGAATCAGGAGGCGTTAGGCTGCCCCCTCGCTTTAAGAACCTGGGATGGGAACCCCAAGCACCAAGCGAACTCTCGCTCAGTGTTGTTTTCCTTGGCGGCTTCCCCGTTGTGTTATCTCACGTAACGGGATCCCTCTCGGTTTGTCAACATTCGGTTTGGGGCAGAGAGTTCATATCTGCAAGAGCCTGGGTATCGGATTAGGCTGCGATTAACGCCATGATGTAATGACTCCCTCCTTTTCCTTCCATCAATATTTGTCCTGTAGGGTCGGTATATTAGAATATAGACTTCAAAAGGGGTGTCTTTTTCCCTCGCCTCCTGCAACTGTTTGGCTCCCGTCGCTTGCAATATTCTCGCTGTTGGTCTAAGGCTTACCATCTAAGTAGTTTTAGGCTTGACCCGCCAGCCTCCCGGTGGAAGAGCTTTCAGAGCCTGTGATAACACCGGGAGGAGGCCGTTTCTGAAGAGTTGTGGTATGCATCCCTTGCCGTGGGATGGGGGCTCCTTCTTTCCCCTTGCACATTTTTAATTATTCTCTCAGCAGGCCGTTCTAATGAGGATGAGGTGGGTTTTTTGTTCTTTTCAGCGCTGATTGCTTGGGAAGGAACTGGGTAAGGAGGAGAGTTAGAGAGCTGCAGGAAGGCAGGGACCTCCAGTCCTTGCGATGCTCTCATTGCGACAAGATCTACTGGGAACAGTTGCTGTGCCCACTAGGCCTGGCCTCCCGAGCTGTTTGTTTCTCTGAATAAAGGATTAATTTCACCGACACCGTGTGAGTTATTGCTGACCTGGCTTCCGCCCCTGTTGAGTTTCCTAAGGATAAGGTGGTGCTAAGGTCAGCTCTTTTGGTCTTGCCTTAGGAAGATTCCTTGTTGCTCTGGCCTTCAAGATTAGTTTGTGCTGCTTTTCGCCAGAATCTGGAACACAGGTTACAATCAGGCACTTATTTAAGAGGGCGCTAAAATTCTACCTGGCCAGGAATCGGACCCTGAGACAAACAGAAATGTGCTTGGCAACCTCAAAGATAATTAGATGGAAGAATGTTTTTAACAATAACTGCTTTTAAACTTTTTTTTAAAGAAATTGCAATTGTTTTCAGATTGTTTTAATCTGTTTTAGAATGTTTTTGCTTTTATTTTTTAATTGTATATCTGTCTAGATTTGGTTTAAGGATAAAGAACACAACAGGGGTCTTGGAGCTGCCCATCAACAGGCAGTGTTTCTCAAATTTGGGTCGCCATCGGTTGTTGGACTACAGCTCCCATCATCCCTAGGTAGCAGGACCCATGGTCAGGGATGATGGGAGTTGCAGTCCAAAAACAGCTGGGTGTCCAATTCAAAAAACACTGAACCTGGACAGCAGACAGAGCAGGTACACAAGCCACCTGCTCACAGGTTTTTAGCCAAAATATTATTCTGCTTTCCCCTCTTGTGCACCCCCTAAATCTACTCTGGGTCTCCTCCGACCCTGCATAGTAGATTTGGGGATGATTTTTTTTTGGGGGGGGGGAGGTGTGAAAATCTTACATCAACACTAGTCCCTGCGCCAGGTAAAAAATATAATTCAATAACACCCAGAGACCATAGCATAAAGGCTGCATAGCTTTTGTGAATCTTTCTTGCATACGAAGTTTGTATGATATAAAAATGAAAGCCTACCATAGAAAGGTAAAGTTTCAAAATATAAAAAAGAGGTAGCTGTGTTACTGCTTTAAAAAGAAAATTTGCTTCTGTGCGCAAAATATAATGTAACTGAGGTCTTATAAAGGAGGA
Organism: Podarcis liolepis; assembly: GCF_965112155.1. Classification (NCBI taxonomy): domain Eukaryota; kingdom Metazoa; phylum Chordata; class Lepidosauria; order Squamata; family Lacertidae; genus Podarcis; species Podarcis liolepis. The sequence continues at coordinate 99,097,210 of NC_139556.1, read as the reverse complement.
TGGAAATCAGCTGCCAATCCATGTACCACCTACAGATGTGAATCTCAAAAGTGGCTATTACACTTGAGTGGAACAATTACTTATGAGTAGAGCTACTATTTTAAAAAGAAATCATTTATTAAATGATCATAGAAATACACTTAAATCCATTTTGTCATTTAAACCACCAGAGGACCTGGAATTAACTTGTGTATCCAAAATACTTCTCATTGGGAAAGTAGCAAGTCCAAAGATAATCTTTTTTATGGACCAGGATGAATTATTTCTAGAGCAAAAAATAATAATAACCAGAAGTCCTGTGATGACATTCCAGAAAATGCATGGTTAATGGGGTTTCTAGTACGAATTTTGGGCTTGTGTTCAGTTAACTTCATCTTAAGAGGTCTAATGATCTGACCAACATATAATTTTGAACATGGTCACATAATACAACATGAATTGCAATTAGAAAAAGCTTTCAAAACATATTTTTTTTATACCAGCAAGATAAAAACTGTTTCGTTTCCAGACTTTGTGGACATCGTGTACAGTGACCACACTTACCGTGACTGATTTGATCATTTCCAAGAGATTTCATGTGCATAATGTCTGAACTGGCTAATTTATCTGCCAAACTGATAGTTCTGCAGAATCCCACAAAAGGAACTCCTTTGGCACCCTAGCAAACCTTGAGCAATATGCCAGTGTTTCTATACAATACGTTTGATATTATGGGCTACATGGTTGAAGTCCAAGGACCAAAATAACCCACTTCTTTTAGTGTTGGATTGAGTGATCGTGAGCTGACCCTATCTGCTCTTAACCTGGACTCTAAAACCATCTGTTTTGGGAAACTCCTGCTGTGTAAAGTGTGAGAAAATTGATCGGCGTGAGATTTCTAAACTTGATCAAATGTGAAGTCTTTTGTTAAATGTGAAAAGTGTCCATACAGTCAATTATTCTTAAGAAACCTGATGCAAATAATGAACTTCTGTCTGTGGCTTTAGTATCCCTTGCCACTCAAAGGATGTTGTTGTGGCAGCAACACATCGAAAAACAAAATATTTATTTGGTCCACTTGGCGAGTGAATTTGACATTATCATTAACAGAATTGATCCAACCAAAAAACTCACCAGCCTCAGATAACTTGGAGAATAAAATGAAAATATCTTCTATGTGGCAACCATAACATCTGATATGTTTCTTAGGGGGACTGTGCACAGAGTTTAAAATACTAGCATTCTCAAGCTCAGCCATTTACAGATTGGAAATACTTGGCACTACCAAACTAGCTATAGCCACCCCTTTTATTTGAAAAGAAAACTGAATGTCGAATCATAAACAGTTCTTTGCTAAAATAATGTCCATCAAATCCCTTAAAAAGAAAAAGAAAAAGAAAAAAAAGAGTGGATTCATTAGCTGAGGAATGAGAAATCAAAATGCATTCAATTATGGACCTTGCTCCCCCATAGGTTATGGAAGTATATATGGAGTTGGCATCCAGTGTAGTAAAATGTTCACGATTATCAATACTTTATCCCTCTACCTGTTGGATGAAATATGTAGTATCTCTGATATATGAGGGCAGTTGTATAGTTGTCCTTGTTTTGTGGGATCCCTGTGAGTTTTGTTTGTTGCCTCTCTGTAAAGGTAGGGCATCTGGTCACATTGCCTCCTGGAAGTCGGAAGTAGGTTCCACCTCCGGACCAGAGAGGGGAGGCTTGCCCAGGGTGTCAAGGCTTTCCTCGGTACACATTGAGGCATGAGAATTTGCAGTAAGAAAATCCTTCTCTTCTGGCAACTTGGCTGAAAGAAAGTCCACTTTGCTCCCCTCAGTCCCTCCTCCAAGTTGGCTGGTAACCCTAATTAGAGTCAATTCTATTCCTTCCTCTACCTGCTTGTTGTTGTTTTGTCGTTTAGTCATGTCCGACTCTTCATGACCCCCTGGACCAGAGCATGCCAGGCACTCCTGTCTTCCACTGCCTCCCGCAGTTTGGTCAAACTCATGCTGGTAGCTTCAAGAACACTATCCAACCATCTCGTCCTCTGTCCTCCCCTTCTCCTTGTGCCCTCCATCTTTCCCAACATCAGGGTCTTTTCCAGGAAGTCTTCTCTTCTCATGAGGTCCCTTCATGGATCACTGCCTTGCCATGGGGCTTGAATAACTCAGAGAAGCTATGAGCTATTCCGTGCAGGGCCACCCAAGATGGACAGGTCATAGTAGAGAGTTTTGACCAAACGTGATCCACCTGGAGCAGGAACCACTCCAGTATCCCTGCCAAGAAAACTCCATGGACAAAGACAACAGGCATATACGTAAAAGTTATGATGAGCCCCTCTACCTGCTCCCCCAGTTCAAATGTAACAGGAGTGTTAGAGTGCATGTCTAGAATGAACCACTGACATCCAGTCAATTCAGGGAAATTCACTTGCCCCTGGAAGAGGTCACATAGTGAATGTCCGGTGCCTGAGCTTTGTACCGTAGAAGATCTGGTCCGCCTGCATTTTGAAGAATCTCACAGCTGTAGAATAGAATGGCCGTGCATTTGTTTTATTTTCTGTTGCTTCCTTTTCTCACCTGACCTTTCACCTTCCCTCTGCCATTTCAGGTAACTTCGAAGTGGGCGTCCACATTGCAGATGTGAGCTACTTTGTGAAGGAGGACACGGCCCTGGATGAAATTGCGAGCAAGAGAGCAACAAGCGTCTACCTCGTGCAGAAGGTGAGATTCGCATCGGTGCCCCAGAGCGAAACACAGGCAGATAACGTTCTTCTGGATGCTGCCCACAAGTCCAAACAGATCGTGGTTTTCTGCCAAGAAACTGGGCGGAAATGAGACATTTCCTGTGCTTTATGATCGTCCTTATAAGAAAGCTGGCAGGGGGCACGGCTACTGCTCCCAAATGGGAAATTCCATGCAACTGTCATGGTTAATAGCTATTGACAGGTTTGTATCCTCCAGGCTCTTTATTTATATGGGTTATTTAGCAGTTGCTTTTCAGAGGCCAGCCTTCCACAAGGTGGTGTCCAGTGAGAAATAAAAGCAACAGAACGTGCAGGCGGACTAGGAAACATTAACGGGATGCAGCAATGGGAGCTGAATTCGCTCACCTGAGCCTGCTTAAGGCAATAGCAGCAAGTTCGGTTTTTAAGACCTTCTGGAATGCCAAGCCAGGCGTTAACTGCATGGTACTCATGCAACTGGGACCCCAGACACAGATCTTAGATTATAGGCAGGTTATACGAGTACCAGTGGTCCTTTAGGTAACTCAGTCCCAAACCCTTTATGGCCTGAGTGGTTACTACCAGCACTTTAAACTGGGCCCAGAACACACTGGTAGCCAGTGCAATTGGTGCGGAATTGATAGTGAAGTCCATACGTTAATCATGTTCATTGTGTAAAGTAGTCTTCGTCTTTCAGGTGCCCATGTTGCTGCAATTCAACACTGTGACGCTTCTGAATAGGCATGTTTTGCTAATTAGTGATTTATTCCTTTATTCTTAGTATTAATTGCAGAGCTGCTGTATTTGACTCTTTATAGAATAACATAAAACCTGCCAGGAGCTTATAGCTTGCATTCAGACGAGGGAGAGACAAAGGGGGAGGGACAATAAAATGGAATATTTCAGTTTAGAACTCTCTTAGCTGCTTGTGTGTTGCTGATTATTGATCATGGAAGTTATTGATCATGGTTCTTTGTTAGGGAAAGGGCACTCAAGCCCAGTGCTTATTCCAAGAGGCAGAAGCTGAAAATAAGAAATACTCTGTATTCAGTAGGCAATGGGTTTTTTAAAATGGAGAAATGTATATTTTTCCGTGCAAATCTTCTTTGTTCTGAGCGCTAAATGTCAGTATGGTGGAAATACCATGGGAAAGCAGCCCTGGAGAAAATCAGGCTTGACGTGGGTAGTGTTGCAGCTCCAGTTGAACATTGTGGTGGTGGGGGGGACGGACCTTGCAAGGAAATCAAATAGATCTGCAGAACTAATTCACTTGAACTTGCCTGTCTGGGAGAGAAGGAGTAGTTGTGCAAAAGGCTAATGGTTTGTTTTGAGAAAGTGCAAGGCTTAGTGATGAGTGTATCAGGTTCTACAAAGCAGGCAAACCTAAACAGTTTTCTCCCTTCTGGCACGTCCCTGTGTGTTGTTTTAGGTGTGAAGTAGTTTGAGTGGGGAAGGTCAGCCATAAATCCCTACAATATTTTACTGGTCCTCTTTTATAATGGAGATCAAAGATCGGAACTGGAAGCCAGTCTTCATGTCGAGTCCAAGGGCCTCAAGACGTTCACTTCTGACACCAGCAGGTTGTCGGGGTGTTGATATTTTGATAGCTTCAAGCGGAATAACAAGGAGGTGATCGAAGTTTGAATTCATGGAAGTGTTGATACAGAAAGTAAGAGGGAAAGAAAGGAAACTCTTGAGCAGAAACTCTTGGCTCATAAACAAATTGCCTGTTTCCTTTGAGTGTCTTTCAGTGCACGAGGCCACCCCATGATTAAGTCTCTGAGTCCCCTCCCTAAACCACGGGCTCAGAGCCATGGAAGCCATCAGGCTGTAAGCATGGCTCCACCTGATTCAAAGGCCACTGGTGGAGGGCCTGTTCTGGGAAGCCTGAACGAGCCCTCAAACTGAGTGGGTGTGGGCAGGCAGCCAGGTTGAGCGGTGGGAACAAGATTGTCAGTGGGACTTGGTGGAAGCGCTCCATTTTACTTTCCATGAAAAGGGGTTTTGTCCTTTGGCCGTGCTGATTTCCTCCAGGCTTCCCCACCACGATTCCTGCTGGGGATGGACCTTCCCTGGCTGGCCTGCGTTTGAACTTGGTGGCCCCCGAACCCTTCTGGAGCTCGATTACAACGCTCACCGTGAGCCCTCCTATCCCAGGACCAGCCCAGAGTCTGGAAGCATAACAGCTCAAGGCAAAATCAGGAGAGAGGGATGTTTGGGGAAACTGGAGGTCAAGGCTGGTATGGTGCAGTTGGTGGGTTTGGGCAGAGGAGGGTGGAGCTCAGACACTCGCTCATCTCGCTCAGTCCAAACCTGGGTGGGCCTGTAATCTCATGGGGCTTGCAGGGGAGGTGATGACAGTTGCCAGATCCTCTTCCAGTAAGGTCAGGGCAAGTCCAGGCAAGGCAAGGCAGATCAGGACCCTGGGCAGCTCCCAGTGGATTCTTCTGGCTGAGCTGTGAAAGGTGGTGACTTAGCAAAGGACCAGGGTCACCTGAAATAATAATAATAATAATAATAATAATAATAATAATAATTATTATTATTATTATTATTATTATTATTATTATTATTATTATTATAATTATTTATTATTTATTATTTATACCCCACCCATCGGGCTGAGTTTCCCCAGCCACTCTGGGCGGCTCCCAATCAAGTGTTAAAACAGTACAGCGTTACATATTAAAAACTTCCCTGAACAGGGCTGCCTTAAGATGTCTTCTGAATGTCAGGTAATTGTTTATCTCTTTGACATCTGATGGGAGGGCGTTCCACAGGGCGGGCGCCACTACCGAGAAGGCCCTCTGCCTGGTTCCCTGTAGCCTCACTTCTCGCAATGAGGGAACCGCCAGAAGGCCCTCAGAGCTGGATCTCAGTGTCCGGGCTGAACGATGGGGGTGGAGACTGCCAGGGCCTTCCTTTTCAGCGGCTCTGAAGGCTGGGAGACCTGTCTGCAGTCCTTAAAGAGCCCTGAGCTTATTCTGCCGTTGCTGCATAGTTGCAGAGCCGTCTTTTGTTTGGCTTTTTGGGAATCTCAGAAATGCCACCACCCCATGTCTTCTGCTCCCGATCTGCGTCCTGCCCCGTCAGAATGGCAAAGATGTGACTTAATTGGGTTGATCCATTGCACAGTTCAACAGCCACATTGTCCTCTTTGTGCACTGATGTCATCTGCAAACTTTCTTCTTACTCCCTCACCCACCTATCGCGTTCCCGGCATGGGAGGAAGGAGAGACAGCCTTCTCTGCGGCAGAACTCCAACTTTAGAGTTCTCTCCCCATGGAAGCTTGCCTGATGCCTACCTCGTTTTATTTTGGGGGAGAAGCGAACACCTTTCTAGTCTGTCCTTTAGAATTCGCTGTTTTGTTATTGTTTTGTGATGCTGCATTTTTTAAATTATTGTTGCTGTTATTATTATCAAAAACCACCCAGGAAATTTTGTGGCTGATGGTGTGCTGTAGAAATGATTTCAACAAACAAAGTGTGACCACCTCTCCTATTTCGTTTAATCTTGTGCTGCTTTTGCTTGGAATTGTATGTGTATATATAACTATATCTATATAAAATTGTATATAAACTGTTACACTTTTTACTTGCTTTTAATTATATTGCTGGGATCTTACGGTGAAGGATGGGTAAGAAATCTTATAAAATAAACAAGGGAAAGCATTACTCTGCTGGGTGGATCTGGTAGGAAGCGGGCTTCTTGTAATGTAAATCTAAAAATGCAATACCAGGGATAAAAATGACAGCTGTGGGTGTGCTCTCTCTCAGTTTACACAAATGGTTGTCAGATTGCTGCCTCTGTGTGCAGCCTGGCCTATACAGGTTGTGCTCTTACCTTAAGGAGAGACTAGGATGTTCAGTGGCACACTGCAGGTGGCCAAATAACTTCATTTATTTGCGTATTTAACAATATGCCCTGCCCTTCTTTAGCTTCAGTCACAGCTTCCAGGTTTACAATTTGTAGCCCAAACATGCAAAGAGGGAACTTGCAAAATAATAGTTGAAACAGTGGGACAACCTAACATTATCTCAGCAGCATTTAATGGATCTAAGCAGAGAGATTTAAAAGCCTTGCCGAGAAAGCCGTTCAGAAAGACCTTGCTTTCAGCACCAGGCAAGCCTGTGGGAGAGTTCTCCCCAAATGGCGCTGCCACCACGAATGGTGCCCTCTCCCCAGTCTCCACCTACCTCACCTCTGAAGGTAGGCGAACGGAGGAATATTGGGCCATACTAAGCCAGACCTTTGGTTCATCTAATTTGGTAGTGTCTACTCTGCCTGGCAAAGGCTCTGCAGGGTTTCAGACAGGGTTTCCTAGCCTGACCTGGAGATGCTCAGGATTAAACCTGAGGCCTTCTGCATCCAAAACAGAAGTTCTACCACGCAGCTCTGGCCCTTATCAGGGGCACTTTAGATAAGCGATCAGTAGCCAAACGTCCCACCTTGGCAGCGGAGGTTTCCCTCCTTTGCTCTTCTTTTTACCAGTAAAGAGTCTGAGTAGGTGCCTCCTGGTCACGAAGAGCCGCTCTCCAGCTGCATCCTTGGCTCCAGCTGGGCTTTTTGCTAATCTCTTTCTGCTTGCTCCTGGCTGTTATCTGAGATTGCAATACCTTGCAGCTAGCGCTCCCATCTTTGATTGGCGGTGGGCCTTTCTGACCCTCCTTGAAGGGCTCTGCCCCTTCTCAAGTGGATAGCCTCCCATTAAGCAGGCCGAGGCATGGCCGGCCTCACGTAGGACATCTGTGAGTTATGGGCCGGCTCCTATTGTCAACGTGCTCCCTTGCCGTTGGAATAACACAGCTGGCGGCCTTTTGTGTCTAGAGGAACAGCTTATCGGACCCTGCTGCCCTCCTGACCTTCCAGTTCAGCCTGCCCTGCTGATTCATATGGAAAAGCGATTTCTTTCCCGGCTGGCTGGAGACTCAACAGCCAGGCCTGCTATCCCAAACTCTGCCAGGCAATTAGAGTGGATTTATGAGCAGGGATTGGGTGCCAAGCCACAAACGTGATTAAATATTTTAAGAGCTTTCCCGTGAAGGCTTGGCATGTAGATAGAAAATGTTTGCATTGTGAAACTTACACAGGGTCCTGGGATTTTTTCATCCTCCACCCCACTTTTTTTGGCGGGACTGGGTGTTTTTCTCTTTTTTTGTAACCTGCATGCTTACTTCAATTAGCAATAGTGGTGACGTTATCAGCAGGTTTTTGCATCACTTGGTGTAAATGCAGTCAGTGACCCAGAATGGTATGGGGAGCCCTTTTGACAGGAAAGGCAGCTGTTGCCTGTGCTTACCCAGAGAACCCCTAACTGGAGAAAAATATCACATCAGAAGTAGCAGTTTAAACACTAACAATGCAATATCAACACTACAGAAAGGCAACTGTAGAAAAATGCTGAGAACAATGGCCTTGTTCATGTGGTACCTGAAACCAAACCTTAGGTACAGCTTGAGCTTAGCAAGGGGGGAGCTTAACCACAAGTCCTAGCTCAGACACCGTGCTAAGCCAAGGCAGCACAAAGGACTGGGGGTGGGGGTGGGGGGAGCAAATTGGCCGTAGGCTCTTCTCATTTGTGTGGTCTCCCAAAGCCAATGTTTGGCTTAGTGTGTTGGGTGAAGCAGCTCAGTGTTGTCACCCAGAAGGCTGACAGAGGAGGTGTGCGTTCCATCTTTCCCAAAAAGCCATCAAAGAACCGTACCTTTCCTTACTTTTGGAGGAAGGGGATTTTACATGAGAGTAGGATGTTATTGGAAAAGCCCAATTCTTGGCTGTCACTGTCCAAATTTGCCATACAGATGGCACAGACAGTAAGAAAAATAAATATGTGTACATAGCATGGCAAAGTAGTAGGAGCACAATATTATTGCTTATGGGTGGAATCCAACGTAGCACTAAGGCAATTGTTCCATCGGCACAAGGACTTTATTTGCTTGTGCAACCAAGCATTCTCTTCCTCTCCTCCCCCTGCCTGCTCCTAACTCTGCCCTTGGGGCTTCTTCCAACCCTCTGGAGCAGATGGGGGTGGTGATCAGAGGGAGGAAAGTCTCTTTGTACAAGCAGAAATCTTTGCACTGGTGTCAGTGGAAAACTAAAATACTGCTTTCAGGGAAACTGAATTCATCTTCACATACAGTACTTTTGTTTCCTAGGTGATCCCCATGCTCCCCAAACTCCTCTGTGAGCAGCTGTGCAGTCTCAATCCTATGACGGACAGACTCACCTTCTCCGTCATATGGAAGCTGACTCCTCAAGGCAAGGTAAGCCCCAGCAGCTTTGCAGGACTAGGTATAAATCATTCAGAGCTGCCCCTTGGATTGTCCCATTGATTGACCAGATAAGCTCAAAAAACACAACTTCAAGTGTGCAGACATGAGTTGGCAGCGCCAACATCACAGGCGGGAGACTTGAATCGGAGGCTTACTGCTAGTTAGGAAGCACAAGAGCTGTTGTGTGCAAATTGGTCCAGATAGGTTCATTTCTGGGTGGAACATAAAACTTAAGAATTTCCACGTTGGGTCGGTCAAAAAGTCCATCTTGCCCTGGTTCCGATTGGTTTAACCAGCTGTCTCCAAGAAGCCCAGAAGCTCACACAGCACCCCTGCAAATGGTGTTCAAAGATACATTGCAGGGTTCAAAGACACATCTAGGCCTTAGGGCTGCATTGCTCTCTATGCAATCTTCCAGGCGCCTCCTGCCCAGCGGTGGGCAGGGCCAAAGTCAAAAGTCAGAGTTCAAGGACACATTTAAGCCAGGAAAAAACACCTGGGGTGCACAGCAGGGTAGAAAGGCCTGGAGTTATTTCCCACATTGCCTCTGAATGCGGAGACTTTATTCAGCCACCCTGGTTAATAGCTATAGACTGATCTCCTTCCTCCATGAATTAATGTTGTTCTCCACCCCTTCATACCACAACTGTTGCCTGCATCTCCGTTGCTTCCAATCCCTGTGAATCAGCCTTCCACAAACCCCCGCCATCTCAATGTTCTTTGAACCACAGATCCCATCAGCCTCAAACTGAACAGCCAAAGGGTTGCTCTACATCCCAACCAGTTCACCTGGCCTGAATTCAGATTTCTGCAGCTTTCGCGTTGGGCTGGAAGCTGCTTTCATCCTCCTTCCTTTTTAAATTTATTGCATCTTGCCCAGAGGCTGTGCTCCGGTTGCCCTTGGCTCTGGAGAGCTGCACTTGACGGGAAATCTCTGCCTGTGCCCATGCCCAGGCAGTAACACCTTTAAGGCAGATTTGCCTGGATTTATGGAATTAGCTCATGTACAGATCGGCAGTGTTAATGCTTCCAATGGCTCTGAGATGTCTTGCATTGAGCTGTAACGGCTCGGGTCGAGATTAATGAGAACCTTGGCTTAATGCAGCTGTTCCTGACAGCCAGGGATTAAGAAGGGTGAGGAGAAGATGGAGGGGAGGGCTTAAGAGCCGTTTAATGTGTCGCACTAAGAGGGCACATGCCTCTCTTCATGGAGAGTTCATATGGTTGCAGGCAATTAGGGCTTGTCTCCAGCAACACAATTCTTCATTTTTCCTCCGCAGCAGCTTGCAGGAGGGGGCCTGGGAAGAAAAGCGCCTTGCCGTGCTATGCGGAGCAAAAGATAGGAACTGTGTATTCCTCATTAGCTAGCTAATTATTTGTCTCCCACTGGCTTGGCTTCTTCTCCTTTTTCCTGCTGATGGCCTAACGTTTAAGGGGGCAGCAGAAAATTTCCACTAGTGTGAGCTGCTTTTTGCCTCTCTTTTTCCCCTGCCTGCCCACTTTCCCCTTCACTTCCTTAGTATCTCATCCTCTGTGTTTATTAGTTATTGGTGGGAGGGATCTTTAGCCTGTTCCTTTTGGAATGTATACAAGACCTCATGGTCTCAGGTCCAGAGGCTAAGAAAGCTTCTGCCTGAAAACACGAGAAGACACTGCTAGTATTGAGAACAATGGACCATGGGGTGTCATCCTTACAACCTTAGTAAAGTTCCAGACACTTATTTGGACAATGTGGATTCTTCGGTCATGTGAAACGCACTGACTCTCATATGGCCATGTCTGTAAGGCAAGGTAAGAACCGCACCCTTCAAATTTTTCTAGACGTGTTCCTGCAATGAATTTTCCTGGAGTGTCTCTTGAGTACTAACCAACTCATTTTTCCTCGTTCACCATCTTGACATTGCAGATTCTTGACGAGTGGTTTGGGCGGACTGTGATCTGCTCCTGCACAAAGCTCAGCTATGACCATGCCCAGAGCATGATTGAGAACCCCGAGAAGGCGTTTGTGGCAGAGGAAATCCCCGCTATCTCTCCCCGGCATTCGGTAGATGAAGTTCGCCAGGCAGTCCTCAACCTCCACCAGATTGCCAAGCAGCTGCGTGAGCAGCGGTTCCTGGACGGGGCTCTCCGCTTAGACCAGGTCAGTCCCATCCCTGCTTTATTGCAAGGATGATTAAGCAATAGCAAGCTCACGCAAACAGGATTAACAGCAGAACCTGCAGGAAGGCCCTCGGAAGGAAGGCAGGTCTGAGCAAATACTACCAGTTCTGAATGCGCCAAGTGCGGTGCCCTCCGTAAATGGATGAATTCCAGCTCCCATCAGCCTCAACGAGCACGGCCACTGGCGAGGGATGATGGGAGGTAGCCTAACAGCGTTGGGGTGGAGCCACATCGGTCTAGGTAACCTTTAAGACAAGCCACATTCAGCCTTTCTCAATTTGGGGTAAGGATACTGACCTACCTTATGGAGGTTGTGGTCAGGATTAGCACCCGATAAGGCATCTTGAAGCACTTTGAGTGCTGTCTAAAGCACTGTATAAATGCTGGCTATCGTTGCTAAGTGTGCGAAGGTTATCTCTCATGTTGAGAGGACCGCATCTTTCCATATGAACCTAGCTGGACCCTGAGATCAGCTTCTTGAGGCCCTCCTTCGTGTGCCTCCTCCCCCAGAGATCCGGAGGGTGGCAACATGAGAATGGGTGGCGCTGCCTTCTCTGCAGTGGCTCCCCGTCTGTGGAATGCTCTCCCCAGGAAAATTCGCCTGGCACCTTCATTATACACATTTAGGCGCCAGGCAAAAACACTCCTCTTGGTCAGCTCCCAACAGGCCTTTGGTTGACCTGATCGACATCCTATACGCTTTTAAAATCTGGCTCTTTTGGGGGGGGATGTTACTGGGTTATTGTTTTTATGTGATTTTATTGTCAACTGCCCTGAGACCTCCGGGTATAGGGCAGTATATAAATTCAATTAGTAATAATAATAGGAGTAACAATAATTGAAGAAGGCCATTTAGGTGAGTAACAAGCACGGGGAGAAATTCCCATTGGTCTGCTGCATAGACTTGCTGCCTGCTTATCGGAACTGATGACGGGGGGCACCATGGACACATTGTTTGCAATCTAGACTGCCTGGTGCCATGGGCAGAGAGGAGATGCCCGTCTAAGAGGTGGCACAAGCAAATTATCTGAGTAGCACTCTGCAAAACCGGGCCTTTTGCTGCTGTCTTAAGCATGTCGGACTTGCAGCTCATCCTGTGGCTCAAGATACCTGCATCGCCCAGTCGCTTTTCTAATAAGGGCAGCGGTTTCATAATTTTCCAGATAAGCAGGGGTAGTGATGCATTGGGAACCTGGATGGCAGGAAGCCTCTCATTGTCCACGAGGCCAGCACATCTCCTGGATATTTATTTAGTTAATGGCATTTCCAGTAAGCCATCAGAAAACGAGCTTGCAAAGGGAGGAATGGGGTGGGCGTGACTAAAGGTCAGACCATATAGAAGATGTCCAGGTCCTGTTGCTAGGGCAGAAAGGCAGGGTTTGAGTGTTTCAGTTGCAGGTGACACTCACAGATCTGGCTAGTGGCGCTGCCTGTAACGCCAGAGGCCAGTCTTGGTGCGCGAGTGGCGTGGGAAGCTGCCTCTCCCCACACCGTGGAACACATAAAGACGCGAGAGACAAGGCGGTATTCTGGATGCATGTGGGGAGACGGCTTCTCTGTGTCCCCCCCCCTTTATGGTTTCTCTTCCCCCCTTTATGGTTTCTCTTCCCACTGCTGTTGCCTCTGCTGTGGCTGAGTCTCTGGGCTTTTCATTGTTTCCCATTAGCTATGGCACTGAAGCGTCTGAAAGGCGCTTGCAGCCGGCCTGTCCACACAAGATTGATTTAATGGAGAACCCTTTTTTTGCTGCTGGGAGCTGACCAAGTTCCTACTCTGGAGAGCAAAGAGCACCTGCTGGGAGGAGAAAGAGTGATGGCGCAAGAGCCATGCTCAAGAGTTCTCAGATGTGCTGGGTTCCCCTTGGAGGCCAAACAGGGCCGTCCTGCAGCTCAGCTGCACTGCTCTTGAACTGCACAGGGATTTGGAAAGGTTTTTTTTGCCAGGCTTCCCCTTGGCTCTTGCCTACGAACTTCCCAGAGGCACCTGCACCATGCTGGGAAACGGAACCGAGGGACTAGAGGGAGACCTTGTCGTCTGATCCAGCTGCTCAGATCTCCCCGTGATCCTTCCCGCCCCGTTGCCAAACGTTTGAGCATGATCAAAAAGTGCACGAGCGCTCTGAGATTATGGGATGCCCTGTCCTCTCGAGCTCGGCTTTTTAACATTCGCAGCAGCAGCAGCAGCAGCAGCAGCTGAGTGAAGCCGCACGCCGGCCTCCGGGCACTGGGAAGCCAGCGGAGCATTTCGAAATGAGTCGCGGTGGAAAGATGAGTGGGAAATGGGGCTGTGCAGTAATTTCATTAAAATGAGGAGGCAAAGTGGTGTTCGCTCTACAGGCAATCTGGCCTCCTGCTCCCCTTGGTGATTTCAAACACTGGAACTGCATTCGTTTGATGGGTGGCCTAGTTTTCTGGTGTGTGAAAGGAAAGGGGGAGGGGGGGTCTTCAAGGAAGCAATATTTCCCCTACCCATTCAGTTGCTTTTGCCTTCTCTTTAAAATGCAAATAGTGGTCATTATATGTATGTATGGGTGTGCTTTCTGAAAGGATAACCTGTGCTGTCCCAGTGGGGCAGTACATTTTAAAAAGCAAATATGAAAATATTGGTTTAAAATCCAGTTAAACCAGCTGAAAACATATCTGATGTGAAAACTTGCAGCTGTGTCCACCGGCTCATTCCTGCCTCCCAGCTCACCTGTGAAGGTGACTCACACCGGGCTGAGCCACCAAATTTTTGTGCTCTGGCTGTAGCAGTTCCTCAGGGACATTCCATGACCCCTAACTAGGATCCTTCCGGCTAGAGATGCCAAGCTGGGTGGGTGGAATGCGCAGTGTCATGTTTTCAAAGAAGAGGTGGAGAATAAAACATGGCAGTTCCAGCCTTTGAAGATGCTTCGGGTGGAAGTTGGAGACCATTCCATTTCCAGCTCTTGCCAGGTTTCAGCAAGTTTATTCACAAGCCCATTCCGTCCCACTTCCTCATCAATGTGCAGTTTTTCTTAAAGAAACAAAGTGTACAAGAAGAATGCATATTTATATTTTTCTCAGTGTGAGCATTTCTAAAACATCTCTCTCCACCCCACCCCACCCCCCTCCTTAAAGTGGCATTTAAAGGGGGTGGGAAGTTGGTACATTTTTCTCCAGCTCAGAATTGTGCTTCAAGGTTTGAAGATGATGTGGGTTGCGGAAGATAACGCTGCGTTCTGATCCGCACAGCAGTCAGATTCCTTCAGCACCCGTAGCTGAAAGGCCTTGGTTTTCAGGTAGAAGTGTTAGAAGTGGCTCCCCTCCTAATATGCTTGTGGCACATGTGTGGAGAGGCGAATGGCAAGGTGAGGTATGAGTTCCTTTCCAGGGAAGGAATCGGATGAAACTTGCACCCCCCAGAAGGTGTCCGAAAGCCTCCCATCCTTTTGGTTTCCCGTGGATCTGGGCCGGGCCTCGAGGAGGCTCTTGTGATTTTCTTCCAAGTATTAATTACAGCCGCCGACGTGGCCGGTGTTTTCTTTTCTGTCACCCTGAGTCACCGCCTGTCGAGTGATGTGAGCAGAGGCCGACTTAAGTGGCAACGTGACGCCCGGGTGTCAAAAGTCTGCATTGTTCCACCTGCCAGCAAATGTCTGGGTGAAAGTTCATAGAATTGCAAGGAGACGTGTGGCCTGGAGAGAAGGAGGCGAGGATTTAAGAAACCTTTCTTCCTGCACGCCTAGAAATGCCGACGCTTGGCTCTCAATCTCCGTTATCACCTCAGTGACAATGGTGAAGTCTGCACGGCGCTTGAAGAGAATGAAAAAGCAAGAGAACCTGTTCTAAGGAGCTTCCAGTTTTTAGTTGACCCTGGAGAAAGGACAGAAAAGTGCAGGAGACGAAGGGAATGAAAAATAAAGAGCAAAACATAGTTTATATGTCTTGGGACATAAGGAAGGGATGTGGGTTCAGCTTTGACCATCACTTTGTGCTTGAACCAATAATAATAATAATAATAATAATAATAATAATAATAATAATAATAATTAATTTATTATTTATCCCCGCCCATCTGGCTGGGTTTCCCCAGCCACTCTGGGCGGCTTCCAACTAAACACTAAAATACAACAACCTATAAAACATTAAAAGCTTCCCTAAACAGGGCTGACTTCAGATGTCTTCTAAAAGTTTGGTAGTTATTTTTCTCTTTGACATCTGGTGGGAGGGCGTTCCACAGGGCAGGCGCCACTACCGAGAAGGCCCTCTGCCTGGTTCCCTGTAACTTGGCTTCTTGCAGCGAGGGAACTGCCAGAAGGCCCTCGGAGGTGGACCTCAGTGTCCGGACAGAACGATGGGGGTAGAGACGCTCCTTCAGGTATACAGGACTGAGGCTGTTTAGGGCTTTAAAGGTCAGCACCAACACTTTGAATTGTGCTCGGAAACATACTGGGAGCCAGTGTAGGTCTTTCGAGAACCAATAAATCTCCATCTGCCCCAGCTCAAACTATCTGTAAAAATTATGGCATCTGAACTGGCCCTCCAAGTTATTTGAGTCTGTTATTGCAGTCCTTCCCTCTAGCATGAACAGAACTCGGGCTTGATTCTACCAAATTGCTTTGGACCGTACCTTCTTACTTGTGCCGGCTCATCACAAACAGGCGATAAACCCTGTTTGTGGATTTCGCCACATCAGACTGCAAGTGGGGTGGGGATGTTGTATAAGTTGGAGTGCTTCTCTGCATCAAACAATAAATATGCATCCCTGCACACAGAAAACCAGCTTGCCAGGGGAAGGGTTGTGGCCTCACCTCCCTGTCTTGCTGTCTTTCTGAATAAAGCGACTCATTTTACATGGAGGGGGCGACAGTGATGGAGGCGCCTCACCTGCATTCCAAAGCAGACCAAGCAGCAGAGAATGTGCTGTTCCTAGGAAATGGGCCTTCATCTTTATTTAGCCTTTGCGAGGCAAACTAGGGCAAAGTTCCAGCCAACCTCTGGTTCACCTGCTGAACAACTCAGTGTGCCACCTTCAGCCTCGACATTGTGCGTGTGTGTTTTAAATTATCACCAGTGGAGATCGCTTAATTGGTCATTGCCCCGAGTAATGTGGGGCTTGAGTCACGGAGCAAAAGTGCATCTCCAGGAAAGAGGGAGAGATCTTGGGGCGTGAGGCGCCCCCTAGTGACTGCCTGGTGGCACTGCTGCTTTGCTCTCCCGTTGAGCCAGAGAGCTTGTTCCCCTTCCCCTCTGTTGTGTGGGCAGCACACGCTGCCTTGCAAAAGGGGCACATGTTGGCAGCCATGCGCAGGAGCCTTTCTCAAAGGCTGTGGCTTTGCTCCAAGGCATGCTTGCAAAGGAAGAAGGCATTCCTTTTTGAGCAAAAGTCCATTTCATTTCCACAGCTTCAGGCACCTCATTGCTGCGCGTCGTTTACATCTTTGGCATCTTCGCTTCAATGGCTGTTTTGGATTTTGTTATGGGGGCTTGGCTTTGATGTTCCTTGTTGTGGCTTCCTTCATATCGGTTAGTTCAGTAGTGATAGCATTATTGTTATTGTGTCGTGGATTGTAAGCCGCGTTGAGTATCTTTGCAAATTAAGCAGGCTATATATCTACTTTAAAAACAACAACACGAGTATTATTATTAATTAGGTTTCTCTGCTCACACCACAGTTCACTAAAACAGGGTTTCCCAAACTGGTCTCCTGTATAACAAGGAAGGAGACTGCAGAAACCACTGAAGACACAGGTGGGTAATTCTTACCCTTTTGGCTTCTCTGCTACAAGGCTCCATAACTCAGTGACAGAGCACCTGCCTTGCTTGCAGATGGTCCTGGGTTCAATCGCTGGCATGTCCATATAGAGCTGGAGGAGAGCCCCCACTTGAACTCCTGGAGAGGCGCTGCCCGTCAGTGTCGGAGGACCGGGGGTTTGACTCCTGCATAGAGCAGCTTCCTGTGTACCTAAAGACCGGCAGGTGCATCTCAGTTCACTTCCGCTCATTAGTCAAAGAAGCTAAAAATATAGAATGGAGGAAGGAATTCGGCATTACGGTAAGGCGATCTTTTGGCTTGCCAGACGGAAATATTCTACCTCTTCTGCCCCTGCAGGCTGTTCTGTGGGTTCTTCTGACTCCCTCCCCAGAGCAAGTTTCAGGGGGCACAGCAGGGAGAAGGAATAATAATAATAATAATGATTTATTTATTATTTATACCCCTCCCATCTGGTTGGGTCTCCCCAGCCACCCTGGGCAGCTTCCAACAAAGTATTAAAATACAGTGGTCTGTTACACATTAAAAGCTTCCCTAAACAGGCCTGCCTTCAGATGTCTTCTAAAAGTCTGGTAGTTGTTCTTCTCTTTGACATCTGGTGGGAGGGCGTTCCACAGGGCGCGCGCCACCACCGAGAAGGCCCTCTGCCTGGCTCTCTGTAACTTGGCTTCTCGCAGTGAGGGAACCGCCAGAAGGCTTTCAGCGCTGGACCTCAGTGTCCGGGCAGAACAATGGGGGTGGAGATGCTCCTTCAGGTCTACTGGGCTGCGGCCATTTAGGGCTTTAAAGGTCAGCACCAACACTTTGAATTGTGCTCGGAAACGTACTGGGAGGCAATGTAGATCTTTCAAGACCGGTGTTATGTGGTCTCGGTGGTCGCTCCCAGTCACCAGTCTCACTGATGCATTCTGGATTAGTTGTAGTTTCCAGGTCACCTTCAAAAGCAGCCCCACAAAGGAAAGCTTTATTGCATGAGAGGAAGACCCTGTGCAGGGTGTCTGCTGCTGGTGCTCATTAGTTGAATCCCGTCCAGATATACAGCTATAGATATCAATATTGATAGTTGCTGAGATCACTGATAACCTTTGAAAGAATGAAAGCTAACTTGGACTCTTTTATGGTTTCTGCTACTGAAGCTCCAGGTTTGTGCTTCTCCACTGGGTCTACAGTAATATGCAAGAAGCGTCGTCGTCCTGGCCTCTCTTACACAAACACATTCACTCACACAGTCTTCCACACCAACAGGCCTTGTGTCATCCCCCTTCCCTTCTCCCACCAGCTACGTTCAGTGGCTGAATGTGTTAAACTGTGTTAGGCCTCGGGTGCCACAGCTGCAGCGGTGCCGCTCTGCCCTGGCCCTCACCCTTTGCCAGCCAACCAGCAAGTGGATGGCGGGTACATTGAAAACACACCTCGGCACTTCAAGCCAAAAAGAAAACGTTTGGTGGGTTCCGTGTTGCTGTAATAGCTGAGCGTTCCTGTCCTGTAGTGCCCGCTTTGTGTGCCTGCTCTGTTGCTTCATTCAGCATAGCGAGGGCACTCCTGCCCCGCCTGCCCCCTGGTGCAGATGGCCTCTCCCTCGTCTCCCTTCTCCTTGCCACAACCTGGTCCGTTCCAGATGCAGCAGCCTCTCAGGTCCAGCTCCCGGCAGTGGAGAGAACTTCTGGGCTCTCCTCCTCTTGTGTCTCCTTCCCTGTGCCCACAGCCTTTCCCCACTGCAAAGGAGCGAACTGGCTGCTTTAAGACTTTAGAGGGCTCTGTGTCAGTGATGGATGGAGAGGCAGCTTTCTGTGGTTTCAAAGGCACAAAGCCTCTGATGCGGAATGGAGTTGAAAAGTCAACTTGGAGCTGGGGGTGGGGTGGGGGGTGAAGGAGGATTCATGGTGTGCCCGGGCTGTCAAATCGGGGCACCCTGGGGAACTACCCCTGCTGGTGCTACGGAAAGGCGGGAACAATTCCATGGGGGATATTAAGGCTCACTGAATGCCCACTTTTTTCTTCAAACCTCCCCCTCCCTTGCTTTTTTTGTTCTGTTTGTCAGTGGCCTTGGGCACATCACTTAATGGAGGATTTGCGGTCTGCCAGCAGCTCAAAGAGGCCCCCCCTCCCTTGAACAATGGAGGTTTCAAACACGTTGGGAGTTTCGTCAGTCTCCTCTCCCAGCACGCATAGCTAATCTTGTTAGAGGTGACCTCCGGGGCTGGGACTTGCATTGTTGCCGCCGTTTTTGTCCGGTGCTTGAGTGACGATCTGCATTGGGGCGCAGTCATGCGTCCCCTAATATAATCACCCACTTTGGTCCTCTGTTCCTCTCCCAGAGGGCCCTGAGTCCTCGGGGAAAACCGATTCCGGCTATTTTGAGAAAAGCAGAGGGAAGGGATTGCAGGAGCTGCTGTTGCTGCTGCTTTGGCGATCCCTCGTAGCCGAGTAAGGTTGTCTTCCATGAACACGGTCTTAAAACAGTGAGTCTGTAAGTGACTGCGGAGGCCAATTCTGTATCCACACGTCCTTCCACAGTGGGGACATAGGTTTCCAGGAGGGAGTTGATCCTGGTGAGTGTTTGCCAAGCGTGCCTTCCTCTTAGCACGTTTCTCCCTAGCCTCCTGAGTTTGAGTGTCTTCAAAGCCCATGACACCTTCGGTAAAGGCTGTTCTCCCATTGGAGCGCTCACAGGAGCAATAGGGGCTAATTAATGGAAGGCGTCCGTCTCCCCCCCCCCCACCGCTAATTCTGAATTATCCCGCTTCTCCTCCTCGTCCTGTGAATCTCTCCTTGAATGCTTTTCCAGGGCAAGAGCCGGGATTGGGGTTGAAGACTGAAAAGAAAACACCACGGATGGAAAATTTGTTGCGAGAGCCGTTCATCTCCTCCTTAAAAAAAGAATTAGAATAGAATAAAATAAACTTTTTGGATAAATAATTCGTTTTGAGAGCTCGAGTGTCCATTAAATGTGGTATTAGTTTCTGCTCCTTAAAACCTACTTCTGAAAAGGAACGTGGCCAAATTGCAGGCTGACTTTACCCTACCAAGTTCCCCAGATGCGTGAAACCAGCCAGCAGAAAGGCGTGGGATGCTTGGGAATAGAGCGACTGCAGGGCTGAGCTCCTTCAAAGAATCCTCTCTCCCTCCCCACTGCCACCACAGTGAAGAGTATTTTTAGAGTTCACCCAGGGAAGCATCTCCCTGTCTTAACACATGACCCAGCTTCTAGGCTTGTCTTTGTCTTCTTCTGCCCCATAACAGGGTTTGGGGTTCCTGTTGACCATTTGAACCTCACACATGCGTAACGTGCTTTGCCGCCTTTGCACTGTCGGTTCTCACAACGACCCTGAGAGGTGGGCCACCAACATTCCCGGTTCACAGGTAGGATTGCCGAGGCAAGAGATGTAGCGAGTTGCCTTGGCACTGTCCAGTGGTGCTCTGCAGGGATTGCTTGAAGCAGCCATGTTTTGGGGAGCCCCAGGGAGGAGAATCTCCCTAGATTTCTGTGCAGTGCCCCTGGGTTCTTCCCTCGTGCGCCTCTCTCTGATGATGCAAAGCAGGCACGACAGCCGGCGAGAGGCTTTGGCTGGAGTTTGAACCCAAGGCTCTGTCAGCCTGATGGGCAAACTTCTGCCCTGCGCTGGATCGCCTAATAAATATCCTCTCCTCTGGCTGAGGCTTGGCGCGCGGCGGCCGGTTTTCCATCTGAACTTTCCCACCACTCTTCTTTGTTGTGGTCAAGATTGAGTAGGTGGAAGGAAGAGTGACGTCAAAGTTCCTAGATTTGCAAGTGGCTCTAAAAGCACCGTTTATATTGGAGGCATGCGCGTATATCTATATATATGGAAAAGAAAATGTTTGGCAAAAAAATTGCGATCCTGCCTGTGAACCATGACCACAGCCGCTGAACGGGGGGGCGGGGGGGGGGGGACCATGTTGAATCTCCAGCGAAGCAGCACATTCAAAAAGAGAAGGTTATAAATGGGGCTCTTTGTGCTCTGAGCTTAAGCAAGTTTTAAAAATCAGCTGCAGGGGAACCCAAATTCCATCCGATGAAAAGCTGAATTTGGGGGACTCAAATTGATTATGCAAATGAATTGCATTTAAATCCGCTCTCAAGCCCAGCGCAGAGCAAGACAAAGAGGCACCGAAGCCTTCAAGTTTCCTACAACTTTCATCATCCCACCCCCACTGTTTTAAGTTTGGTTTCACAGCCATAGGGACTAGAAACTCTGCTTTAAAAAAATTATTGAGGTAGAGGTGTTGAATTTTATATTCCGTATTGAATTACGAGCTTTGGTTGGTGTCACTCACAGAACCCCAGGGCTCACACACAGCCCTGTGTTTGGGTGTCTGTCCAATGTGTGGCACCTGTATGTTTCTCCATCACACTTCCCTTTTTCAAAAGGATGGGTTTTGCCCCCACCCCGGGGCTGTAACTCAGCCACGTTCTTGCTTTCCATTCATGCGGGGAAAGATGCTCTTCTGTGTCCACGCTGTCGTGCCTTTAGGAAAGACACGCTGCTATTTCTGTCAAGTGCAGAAGGTTGCCCTGGGCGCAGAGCCAAGGTTACTGTGACAAAACCCTTTCTCTTAGGGGAAAGTTACAGATAGGTAGCCGTGTTGGTCTGCCATAGTCAAAATAAAAAAATTCCTTCCAGTAGCACCTTAAAGACCAACTAAGTTAGTTCTTCTCTAAGAGCAGTTAGTCTCCCTGGAGGCCATGAGTGTTTGGTGGGGGACAGGAGAGCGTTTAAAAATGGAGACCTAGAAACTTATGTTTGACTAACTTTAACCACCGTTGGTTATGTTCCTGCCAAGCCAAGCTGCCCCCCAAGCCACCTCTGGCATTTTTCTGCTCATGTGGTGCTGAAGGCATTTGCCACCCTCAAGAAATCCCAACTAGTCTTCTTGGCAGCTCTTATTCAGGGGCCTATGACATCTTAATTTATCAGTGAGCCTCCTTGGGTAGGTGAGCCTCTCTTGTTCTCAGCCTTCCCAATCCCCCTCATTCCCACCGAATCCGCCCCCCAGCCCCCCAGTATGAAGAACGGCCCTTTTGTGCCCAGTGCCAATGAGCTGGAAAGGGCGATTTGTCAGGCACGGAGACTGCTGAGCCGCAGAGCTCTCCTCCGAAGAATGCAGCCGGGTGATGGATGAGCTCCGTGTCTCTCTACCCTGCCGCAAGTTGAACCTGGTGGCAAGTTGACGGAACAAAATGACGACAGGCATATATCCCAGAAACGGCTTGCCGTGACGGGATCCAGCAGGGCCTCGCCTCGCTGTCCTTTCTGCGGTCCCCAAGCGCGGAAGCAGCAGTGAACTTTGCCTTTGTGAACAGAGGGGCAACGTCGGAGGCTTTTGTCAGAGCTCACTTAGACCTGGACCCCCACAAATACAGGGTGGGTGTTGGGCTGCTGGGCCAATTGCTGTCACTCATTATGGTCTGCAGCCTGCAAGTTTAGCATCGTAACATTTAGAAATTTCCTCCTTCTGAGTCAGACCTCACAAGCCCCAGCATGTCTACTCTCCATGGCAGACCTCCCCCCCCCAATTTAAATTGAATTTTATATTTATTTTTGGTTTGGAGAATAACTGGATGGTGTGAGCTTCCCCTCCCCCTGCCCTATGTTGTGGCTTACATTACTCCATGAGAAAACTGGTCTAGCTTTCCAGGGTGGCAGGGATTCAAATGCCCAGCTCGCCACAGGGCCTCCTCCCAAGGCTGCTCCCGATGCAAAACCTGTCTGGATGTCCAGTGAGGGTTTCTGACGAATCCCAGTGGCGCGACATCAAGTTGCGGCTGATCGACCTGCTCCAGATGAGGCTGAGGCATCGGAACAAACTGGAGAACCCAGCTTGTGGGTGTATTGGGCTTTGGTACACAAATAGCTGGGTTTGAATAAAATTACAGGTTTGCACCTGTGCAGAGATGTGTGGACTTTGCAGCGGCTGCACCTTGAGCAGTCTTAATTAGGGTCAGGGGAGGTCGGCTGCTTCGATTTCCGCTTGCCGCCTTGCAGGGGAGTGCGAATTGGCTCAGCGTCTAATGAGCCGGCATGCTGGCTGTGCAAAGGGCCCACTGGTGGAAGGGCGACTTAATAAAGCCCTTGCTCTTTCATAGGCTGTTAATTTTACTTCTCGGGTTTTCTTCGGGTCCAGGAACTGTCTGCAAATAAAGCCAGTCTCTCTGTGGTGTTTGCTTCGTTTGCAAAGGTCAGGTCTGCCGTCCATTCTGCAAAATGTCCAGAAGCGTTGAGGGCAACCTGCGGCTCACTCCAGGAGTCCTCCTTGTGAAAGCCGTTTCATTAGCATCTCCGCCACACCTCATCAGGCTAGATCAGAATAACTCCCTCTTCACGCAAGGCAGACTGCCAAAAGGTTATCCAGTTCTGAAGAGCTTCTTCTCTAAGAGCAGTTAGTCTCCCTGGAGGCCATGAGTGTTTGGTGGGGGACAGGACTCCTATAATTGAATGGGGGGGGGGTAGGAGAGAAAGATTCCCACTCACACAAGACCCATGTGTCTGGGAGAAGATAAATGAGGAACGTGCTCCTTGACATACCAGTTTTTGTGTGTTCAGGAAAGCTTTTTGTTTGAAGTAGGCTTATTTGAGAATTTCACTTGGTTTGCACTTGTAAGCAAAGTTGTCCACTCCAGTGTTTACTTCCCAGACTAATGTGCAGATTGGGAGGCGCTTATCCTTCCGATTGTGCTCTGAATTTTGTGTTTCCGTTCTCGGCTTAAAAAGATGCTGCAAAAATGTGTTTGGGGTGGGGGAATGTGTACAATTTAAAATGTTTGTTTTCGAGTCTCTTTTGCTAAGTTCAAAAAGCATGACAGAATGGGCTGGTAACTGAACACATGCAAAATGGGCACATCATAGAATTGTGGAGTTGGAAGGGTCCATGAGGGTCATCTAGTCCAACCCCCTGCTGTGCAGGAATCTTTTTGCCCAACGTGGGGCTCGAACACACAACCCTGAGATTAAGAGTTCACACTCTTATCAACTGAGCTATCTTGCTGGCAATGTGTGCCACCCCTAGTTTGGCAGAGCATTCGTTTGCCAATGTGAATCCTGATCTGAAGGGAACCCTTGGTGAGCATTTGGCCAAAGTGGTAGGATTCTGGGCTGCTTCACTGCAGACAGCGCAGAGGGTGCTCTCACACACCCTTCTATTAAAAACCTCCCTGCATTTAATAAACTAGTGGATGAGGGAAAGGGCTATGCTCTGTCTTCAACCCTGATGTGCTAGATCAAAGTAAAGGGACCCCTGACCATTAGGTCCAGTCGTGGCCGACCCTGGGGTTGCGGTGCTCATCTCGCTTTATTGGCAGAGGGAGCCGGCGTACAGCTTCCGGGTCATGTGGCCAGCATGACTAAGCCACTTCTGGCAAACCAGAGCAGTGCACGGAAACACCACTTACCTTCCCGCCGGAGCGGTACCTATTTATCTACTTGCACTTTGACGTGCTTTCGAACTGCTAGGTGGGCAGGAGCAGGGACCGAGGAACGGGAGCTCACCCCGTCGCGGGGATTTGAACCGCCGACCTGCTGATCGGCAAGCCCTAGGCTCTGTGGTTTAACCCACACCACCACCCGCGTCCCTGGGTTTTTATTTTAATGTGGCGAAGCATTCAAAAACATGGCATGTGCGCGTGCGCAAACACACATTCTACTCTTCCTCCTCCTCTGGGAAGGGCCACAGCTCACTGGTGGAGTTTGCATGCAGGAAATCTCAGGTTCGATCCCCAGGAACTCCAGGTAGGGTAGGAAAAGACCCCCTGCCTGAGCTCCTGGAGAACCACCATCAGTCGCAGTCAACAATATTGAGTTCAGTGGAACAGTAGAAGGCAGCTTCTTCCATGCCCACAATTGACCAACCTAGCGCTGCTCTCGGGGACTGTCAGAGCATCATACTTGGGTTGGAGAAAGACTTTTTGCTTAGATTGAATGGGCCTGAGAATCTGGGCGCGCTCTCTCTCTCTCCTGCACACACCTGCATTCCCCTCCTTCCTGTTACAGATAGGTAGCCGTGTTGGTCTGCCATAGTCAAAATAAAAAAATTCCTTCCAGTAGCACCTTAAAGACCAACTAAGTTAGTTCTTGGTATGAGCTTTCGTGTGCATGCACACTTCTTCAGATACACTGAAACAGATAGCTAAGATGAGCCTGTTGACGACTCTTAACGACTGTAATAGGTCTTACAGGAAAAGGCAAGGGGTGAGTAATAGGTCCTGTAAGACCTATTACAGTCGTTAAGAGTCGTCAACAGGCTCATCTCAGCTATCTGCCAATCTCCCATTCCCACCACCCTTCTGAGTAATACCCCTCCCCACCTTCTCACTATATAGAAGGATCTGGCAACTTCTGTTTCAGTGTATCTGAAGAAGTGTGCATGCACACGAAAGCTCATACCAAGAACTAACTTAGTTGGTCTTTAAGGTGCTACTGGAAGGAATTTTTTTATTTTCACCCCTCCTTCCTGACACTTGTCCCTGTGTGGCTTGGCTCAATCGCTCGATTCATCTGTTTGAGGAACCTGTGGCCCTCGAGGTGTTGCTGGATTCCATCTCCCAGCAGCCCCAGCAGCCAGCATGACCCAGGATGATGGGAAATGTAGTCCCATGACATCCGCATAGCAGCTAGGTCCCCAGCCCCTGGCTTAGGGTGATAAGTGTAGGAACAGTGGGTAGTTCATTCTCTCCTTAGACCAGGCTACCTCCACACCCCTTTCCCTTTCAAACCCATTCCAGCTGTTGGGGGGGGGGCTCTAAGTAAGCCCCAATGTGTGTTTATTAGCGAGCTGCTTGTTCAGAAACTCCACTGTCCTTCATCAAAATCCCTGCAGAGCTGTACTGAATTCCATTCCTCCTCCTCTTCTTCTTCTTCAGTGTAGTAGCCAAATGAGTTTTTCCCTGCCTCAAATGAACTGGCCTTAGATAACATAGGACTTGACCCACTATTCCGAAACCCTTTCTTGGATTTCCAGCAAATAATCCCTCCCAGCCCCTCCTGGGCTCCCCACATGTTTTTTCCAGGTCACCCTGTGCAGCCCCCTGCTGGACATGGGGCCAAACTGCAAGCTCTTCCAACTGGCTTTTGGATTAACTCTGTGCCAAAGGAAGAATTTGTCGCCTTTCCCTTTGTGGTTTCCCTCCTCTCTCTTTCTCTCTCCCTCCCAAATGTGCTTGGAGGGCCGCAGGGCAGAAACTATCAGAGAAAGAGGCTCGTGGGAAGTCCGGCCGCTGCGGGAGAATCCTGTACCCCAGAGGAGGCGGAGAGCTGCTTCTTGCAGGGCCATGGATGTGTGTGGGTGGTGGATTTGGAGTGTGTTCGAAGGTGGTGGGGGAGGGAGCTGTCATGACCCACGCCATTTCGGGAGAACCGCAAACACTTTATAGCAACAAAGGAGTGGAAAAAGCCAGTGCTTTTTCTGCAAGGCATGTGACTCTGTCTTCCCTGAGGTTTGGAGCCCTGCTCTATGTTCCAGGCCTCAGCGGTTGAGTGTCAGCCTTGGTGAGGTTGGTCTCTCCCTCAGCCTTTCATGGGGTTGCTGCCGCGGCGGAGAACATCGCCTAAATGTGGTTGTGTGTGTATGTTTTTTTTAAAAAAATCTTTCTCTTTCCCCCCACCTCCCTCCTTCCTTCCTTCCTTCCTTTCTTTCGTTCTCCTCCTTTCTGCAGCTGAAACTCTCGTTTACTTTGGACAAGGAGAGCGGGATGCCACAAGGATGTTACATCTATCAGTACCGGGACAGCAACAAGTAAGGCCTGCAAAAACCCTACACAACTAGTGTGTGTAAGTGTGTAGGAGGAACAGGAGTGCAAGGCTGACCCCTTCTCGCTGGCACTGGGGGATCAGAACTGCTTGGGCACGTAAGGGGCACCGTGGCTTTTGGACTCCCTTCTGCTTCTTTGCATCCCACCCTTCCTCTTGGAAACTCAGGGTGGCAGTTTAGCCTTGCAGCAACAGCATTGTAAGGTAGGCCAGGGCAGTGACCGTTTGCCTCCCCACAAGCCACGTAGTTAAACGTGGATGGGAACCTCGGAACGACTGCTTTTGCAGCTGTCCTCTGAGGCAACCAATGTGGCACCCCTACCGGGGGTTCGGCAAACTATTGGTGGGTCTGGATCTTAGATGGGTGGCCACAGCAGCACTCCCACCATAGAAATATTTGTTTTGTTTAAATGGATCCCCAATTGCACGCTTGAGTGAAAGGTGAATCCCAGGTCTGAACACATTGAAGACTACCACAGCCAACTGGAGGCTGTTGGTTTCCTTGCAGGTAGGCTGCAGTAGATGCAGCGTTAGCTGCTCTTGAAAGACAAAATTCTGGTGGGTGGGGGATTTGGGAGTTGAGGGGTGGAAGCTTGCAGGCGAGGGGGCAGAGGAGAGCTATAGATTGGCACTGCCAACCCAGCCCAAATGCAGGAGCACAATGGGATATACAGGTAGAGGAAACATAATCTCCTCATTCAAGGTACACAGCTATTGCCTGTGTTTGCAAACATTCTACCACCCAGACCAGGCCAGGATAGGGTCGGAAATGGCAGGCCCAGGCACTGAGTGTGGGCCCTCCCTGCCTCTCTGTCTGGCCCTCAGGTCTCTTGACTTGGCTGCCCCTTTCCATGCCACGCCCTTCTCTGGCCCTGCCCCCTGCCCTCCTCTAGAGATATTGCGTGGCTGTCGTGTGACCTTGAAACTCTTGAATGCACGGATGCAGGACGAAGTATGGTCTCTGCCTGATCATGCCCACTTTCGATGCACCCTCCACAAGGGAATGTGCTCCACACCCAACGCAACCGTCTGTGTCACAAGCACAAAGCAAGAACTGGGAATGCGCAGCGCATCACTGAAAAGAGTGAGCCAGTTTAGCCATAGACAACAGGTGAAGTAACACTGTGTGTTATAAGGAGAAGGAATTTGGCATCTAGAAAACATTTGCCCCTTGTAAGTCTGCTCCCCACTAGACACACACAGAAAGTACTTTTTCATACAGTGCAGGAAATAAACATACTCTTCCTCCCTCCCTGTTTGTTTGGGGTTTTTTCAGCTGCAAGGAAGTTGGAGCAACCACTTTTGCTTTTGAATTAGCCTAATTCCTCATTGCATCTGAAGTCAGGGAACTGTGGTTTGTTTTAACTTTGGTTAGAATCGACCATGGTTTTTGATCTGGGCTTGTTCACTTGCTAAAGTTTAAGTAAGCTACAGTTCCTGAATTTAGGCATGATGAGGAACCGTGGCTTGTTTGAAAGCAGGTGAATTTCCTCCACGTGGCTTTGAAAGAGAAGGGGAGTGGGGAGCTTGCAGTCCCAAGCTTGTGCAGTCACAAAGCAGGGTCATTCACATAGCAAGTAGTTAAGGTTTCACATTAGCACCTGAGCCTCTTAACATCCCTGGCATCTCCAGGCAGGATGGGGAGAAATTCCCTGTCTGGAAGCCTGGAGAACACGTACCAGTCAGCATAGCTGACCTGTCGGACTCAGTGTAAGGCAGCTTTCTGTGTTCCTAACCTGGCTTAGCTCTACTAAATCAGTGGGTCTGGAAAGCACTTTAGCCAGATGACCCCCCCAGATGCTTTGAGCTTCATCTTCTAAACAGACCGGCTTTCAGTGCAACTTCTTTACTTGTGCAACTTACATACTCACAAAACTTGGGTATTTTTCTGACAATATTTTTGCCATTGAAAACCTGTTTTTTCCCCCTACCCTCCCGAAATACGCTGGAGTCCATTGATGGAAAACTTCAACCACTGCGGCCTTTTGGCATTCCTATCAAATTGGTTAATTGCAGCTTATTGTAATCTGCAGTCTCAACATGGATTTCTAAAGTGGCTTAAAGCAAGTCTGTTCCAAATTACGCAGCTTGTGCATGCCACGCCCAGCGCAGCAGTTGTCGCCTGTAATGGAAACCGAGCAAGCAGCAATTAATCAAACTTTTAATGAAATGCATTCAACACTGTTTGGGCCACTGTGGGTGCATCACCCATAGCATTTCTGTGCGATGTGAAAACACAACACCCACCAGAATTGAACTCTGTGTGTAACGTCTAGGTTTTTGTGTTCATAGTGCATATATGTACACACCTGTATTCCTGTAGTTTATTCAGGAATTGTGCATGTCTGTAGGAGGCCCCAGTTCAAACGCCTTCTCCAACGTGGTTGGCTTTAGGTGGCCTCTTATCTCTCAGCCCTGGCCTATACACTGCCTTGATATGCTTGTGGTGAAGGTGATTGATTGATTAACTTGTAATATTGCCACCATTTATCAGTAGGATGGAAGGGACGCGGGTGGCGCTGTGAGTTAAACCACAGAGCCTAGGACTTGCCGATCAGAAGGTCGGAGGTTCGAATCCCCGTGACGGGGTGAGCTCCCGTTGCTCGGTCCCTGCTCCTGCCAACCTAGCAGTTCGAAAGCACGTCAAAGTGCAAGTAGATAAATAGGTACCACTCCGGTGGGAAGGTAAACGGCGTTTCCGTGCGCTGCTCTGGTTTGCCAGAAGGGGCTTAGTCCTGCTGGCCACGTGAACCGGAAGCTGTACGCCGGCTCCCTCGGCCAATAAAGCGAGATGAGCTCCGCAACCCCAGAGTCGGCCACGACTGGACCTAAGGGTCAGGGGTCCCTTTACCTTTACCTATCAGTAGGATGGCTTTTTTATTATTATTGTTTTTTTATCATGTTGCTGCAAGTTCTGCTGACTGCTCAGGTCAAAGATGCCCTGGCAACTGGGAGGACATATTGCCATAGGATTCTGCCGTCTCTTATTCAGACGGATGTTCCCAATAGCTTGTTGCAGCACCTCTTCTCTTGCACCTACTCAGATTCCACCCCACGCTGCACCAAATTAGCCATTGAATCAGGCTTAGGCTGTGTTCACACTCCCACTTGCTGTGCACTTACCACATTTCCAGTGTTGGGTTTTTAGTCTGTGCTCACATGAGGTGCGAACGCATTAGCATTTCTCTAAAGCTAGCTTTCTTGTGTTTCTTCCCCTCCTGGGGATTGTTTCCTTGAGCCCTGAACAGGGCCACCAGCTCAGTTAACTCTGCCTGCTTCTGTTGTCGGTTTACTGGGGATTGATTGCTCAGATGAATTCATTTCCAACAGCAGTTGCCTGTTATTAAATCAAGTTCTGTCAGTAATTCATGGCACTGGATTAATTCCTTGTGGTGATTTACTACCTGACACCATCTGAGTGGGGGGGGGGGGCTCCTGTCCATTTGAGTCCCCCAGCTGCTCAGCTTGCCTTTGAGTCTCATCTTCTGTAATGTTTGCTGAGATTGATTGACTTAAGCTAAATTACCTGCTTTTTGAGCCACAAAGATCACCTTAATCCTGCTTCGTTTGTGTCTTAGATCCTGGGAAGTTTTTTTCAGTAGCTCTTGCCTTTTGACTTCTGCAACAGCGCCTCCTGCTGACCCCTGGCTGCCCCATTTGAAACCACAGCCTCCTGTACCTCAGTTGACCTCAACCCCTGTGAGCATGCACTGGGGACAACATTGAGCATGCATGGGGACAGATACCCCCACATTATCAACGACCCTTGGTGTGAATACAAACCAAAACCAATCGGACACTAAGGAAGCTGTGCTGATGTGAACAGCTAGGCGGGGAAGCCCTGTCAAACATACCAGAGGGTAGTAATAATAATAATAATAATAATAATAATAATAATAATAATAATAATAATAATAATTTTATTTATATCCCGCCCTCCCCAGCTGAAGCTGGGCTCAGAGCGGCTAACAACAGTAAAAGTAACACAGCATTTTAAAATCAATTCAAAATCAAATTAATGGCAACCATTGGGCTGGAGTTCTGTGAGGATTACCAAAGGAGGGGGTCAGACTATCCCTTGTCCATAGGCCTGGTGGAACAGCTCTGTCTTGCAGGCCCTGCGGAAAGATGTCTAGTCCCGCAGGGCCCTAGTCACTTGTGACAGAGTGTTCCACCAGATCGGGGCCACAGCTGAAAAAGCCCTGGCTCTGGCTGAGGCCAGCCTAACCTCCCTGTGGCCCGGGACCTCCAAGATGTTTTTGTTTGGGAACAGTGTCACTGGCTCTAAGGCAATAATGTGAATGCACCCTTAAAGTGGGTGAGATCCAGACCTCTTGAGAGACAGGCAGAGGAGAGAGACAGAAGGAGAGGGAACTAGCCATGATGTCTGTCCTCCGTGTTCATGGTTGGAGGCCGCAAAGTTTTGAGTACTAGTTGCTGGAAATATGGGAGGGGAGAGGGCTCTTGTGGTCGGATCCTGCTTGCCTGTTTTCCCACAGGCACCTGGTTGGCCACTGGGAGAACAGGATGCTAGACTAGGTGGGCCATGGGCCTGATCCAGCCAGCTCCACTTATGGGCTGTAGGCTGTGCTCTCAACACCGGCATAAAAGGCAGCAGGACTGCATTTCAAAACACATTTGCATGTCATTGCACACATCAGCACAGCTGGATACTTTTCCAAGTTGTGCACCGTCCGTGCTCACTGGTGGTCAGAGAGAGGGCATGGGTGTCTTCCCATGGACCACATTTTCCATCAAAGCTGGTTTGGCGTGAAATGCACGGGGGGGGGGGGAGCCCTGCAGCCTTTCTCGAGAAACTCTGTAATGGACATGGTGGGTGGTGACTAACGTAGATGGCTTCACAAAGCAGAGTTGGGGGAGTGCTGCATGCAGAGTAAATGAGCGTGTGTGTGTGTGTGTGTGTGTGTGTGTGTGTGTGTGTGTACACAGCCACAGTCTCTTTAGGGATGACTGCTGCCCCCTCTTTATAGTTGCAGAAGACTTTACCGGACCAAATTTGTGCATTGAACACCTGCATTCTTCCTTGGAAGCAACGGAAGACAGGTCCCCTATGCTCATTTCAAAGATTTTGACTCGGTAAACTGCAGACTTGCTTCAGACTCGGGATCCAGCAAATTCGGGGTTGGGAAGGCATTTTCCCGTAAGGCTGTGTGTTTCCTTCCCCCCTTCTCCTGCAGAACGTGGCTTGGCTCTGTCGCTCAAGTCGTCCGGAGCTACTTGCCCTTTGCTTTGGCTCCTTGTGAGCCAGCCTTGATTTTGCTGGTTAAGGGTGTCAGAGTTAAAGTGAGGAGGATCCTGTCGTGGGGTCAGGGCATGGCCCCTGGGCTCCCTTCTCAGCCTACAACTCAGTGGTCTTCCTTGCAAACAGGGGGGCTCCTTGGCCAGAATGCCGGCTGAGTTCTAAGTAGGTCTGGCTCTGAGTTTTACGGTGGTGCTGCTGGCAACGCATTTTGTGGTCTTTCGCATATTCATGGCAAGTGATGTTTGTACTGAATCCACTAGAAATCCAGTGGGCCAGCCATAGCAAGGAGACTGCAACGTCCACTGTGGCCTTTTTGGAGGAGGTTGGCATGATCACTGCTCTGACAGCGAACTTGGGTCAAATGCGGTCTCTAACCCTCAGTTCCCCACCTGTAACTTTGTTGGCTTAAAGAATGGGATTCAAATACTACAAATGTAAACCTGTTTCATTTTCTGGGCTCTCCCCCCTCCCCTAAGCACCTTGGGAATTGTAGTTTTTGGAGACTAGCAGTGTTTCCTTGTGAGAGAACACAAACCTCTGTGCACTGCCAGGGTCCCTCGCCCTGGGATTCATGGACCAATCTGAAACTTGGTTTCTGTTTGTGCTGTGGACATCATCTTAAGGCTGCAAAGGAGATGTTTAAAATACAGGTGGTGAGGCCACCTGCAGGGACAGAGCCACAGTCAGGTGGTAAACCTGAACCAAGGCTCCCTCCCTTCCACGATGGGAATTTAGTTCTGAGTCAAAATTCCCAGGCCCATTATGGGACATGCTGCAACTTTCTGAGGATTGGCTTGGGAGGGGGAGAGTTTTGGGATGGGATAGAAGTTGGCAAACATCTCACTGTGGGGGGCATTTGTCACAGGATTGAGGTGGGAAGGAATAGCAGTCACTTTGGGGAACACACCTGCCCCTGCCGCCATCACGCAACGCAAGCGGCAGTGGCAAAGGAAGTCAAAACGAGGAGAGTGATTTCAAACACATTTCGAGCTGCAAATCCCCACCCAGTACAAGCCAAAAGCTTAGGAGGCAAAGAAATCTCAACTTGGCTTTAGAGTCAATCACCCACTCCCTCCTCCCAAAAGCCCTGGCTTCCACAGCAAGATACTGATGCATAGGAAACCAACATCTCAGGCAGGAGGTTTGGCTTGGAGCTTCTCCTTGAAAGCTGGTTTTCTATGTGTGGGGAATTGCTTTTGTACAGGCATGCACACCTGGCCGGTGGGATGGTCCAGAAATGGGTTTCCCACTTCATTGAGCCCTCTGCCAGAGATGTGGCTCTAAGATTCGCTGGAGTTTCCTGGGCTGCTCCATAGATCCAGCCTGAGCTAGTGGCTTGGTGGTGTGGTGGCTAGTGTCCACTGGAGCGGCCAGGTCAGAAGGTGGGGAGCCCAATCAGCGGGTGGAGACAGAGCCATTGACAGACATAGCCAACTCTCTGCTGAGTTTCAACATGGGCAATGCTGAGACTAAGGAGGAGGAGGAGGAGGAAGATGCCACAGGCAGTGCCACCCCCTGGACAGGTGGGCAGCTGAGGACCAGCTGGGAGCAGACTGAGGTTCGTGAGACAGCACCACATTTGTCCGAATGGAGCAGCCTCCACTGGCTGATGGAGTGCCTAAGCTGCGTGATAATTGTCACTGAGCATCTTCTGGGGCAGTGCAGCTGCATGTCTCCAGTTCTCCCCAATTCTGTGCTGCTCTGGCCCCTGACCAAAGCAGGGCGCGCATTCTTTCCTTCTGCCCCTGTTGTGAACTTAGATATTGCGTAGGTGTTGGGCACCAACAGGCCAGGCTGATGCTGTGCTTTTGCACATACGCACAAACACACACTGCGGACCAGGAGAGGGAAGGCATTTGAAACGTTGACATTTCTGATGAGTATCAGCCCCAGGATGTTTGGAAAGAGAAGTGTCTCATTAACAACAGCCCAGCAGACATTGGCATCTTGCTAATTAAGTTCCTTGAAGACAAAGCCAGGCCTGTTCCTTGAAGTTCTGGCTGAGAGGTGAATGAGGCTCCCTGAAGACATAAACGCAGGCAACATCCAGGAAAAATTGCAGCTGCCATCACAGGGAAGATGCTGGGCGTTAAAAGGATTAGAGAGAGAAAGAGAGGGAGGGGGAGGTTTTCTGGCTGCCTGCAACAAATCTGTGCCCGCTCTGAGCTTCTGGAGGGGGTCAACCCAGCAACCTAACCTGGTAGGAGGTCAGGAAGAGTTGGAGCACCGCAACTCTCCTTAGTTTGTGCTGCCTCTGCCTCTGCCCTGTCCTCCCCACCAGTAACAGAGCTACCATATGCATATTTTTAAATAAGTAAAAACCAACCTGTTTTCAGCTCTGAAACTGGGGGCAGTGTTTTTAACGCGTTCCCAGCAGATCTTTCTGGTGGGCTTGTGTTTGAGATGTGGGAATGGGCAGCAGTATCGAAGCGAAAGTCACTTCCCTAAGAGCAGAGATGGTGAACCTGGTGTGACCCTCCAGGTATTGCTGGACTCCAGCTCCCATCAGCCCCAGCCAGCATGGCCAAGGGGCAGGAATGATGGGAGTTGTAGTGCAGCAACACCTGGAAGCCTACAGGGTTTCCAGGTCTGATACGTGGGGACCTGCCTTGGGACACAAGACTGGAGCAGATGGCACAGTCTTCAGAGAAAATACAGCACACCATTTCTCTAACTTCCTTCCGAAGCCACGAGAACTAGAAATTCACTCTTTAAAACTGGTAGTGAAAGAAGGTTTCCAACTGGCCTCTGGATTTGCCAAGGGGCACACAGGAACTTGGTTTGGGCAGTCCTGTGCAGGTCCCCTTCAAGGAATACTTTGGCAGTGACTCTGGTTGGTTGGTCACTGTGAGCCGGTGGCCTGATCCAGTATGCCAGGCTCCTGTGATGTTCTTATGACCTGACTTGGCTCTTTGTCATCGGTCCCAGAGGCGTCCCCATATTCTCTGCACTGCTCCAAATGAGCTGGCAGCCCCCTCTGCAGAATGGTCCGCTTCACCTTTCAGACAATGGAGGAAGCCTCCCCTGAGAGCCAGCTGGGAGCCAAGAAACCACAGGCTCCTTTTGGCTCTTCCCTCCCCCCCGCCCCGCCCCCACGACTGTAAAGGAACAACTTAGACTTTGACATAACACACACCTCTGGACCGCGGCCCTTTTTGCGGAGAGAACAAGGGGCTTTGTTGCTGAGATGACTGATGAACTCCACTCAGCCATCCCTTTGCGCCAGGATTGCCTGGGGGCACCAGAAGCCCAACTCTGGAGAGAAAGAAAGCTTTGGGCTCTTTGCTTCTTGCAGCTCCTCTCTTTAGATCTAGCTCCGTCAGTGTTCTGACAACTCCCTCACCTGTTAGTTGTGTTTATTACAAAAAAATACTGGTGTTTGTTCTCCTCCTGCCTCCCCTCCAACAGCCCAGATGGTTCCTCGCCTGCTCAGATGCACCAGTTAATCATCTTGGGTGGCAGGTGGGGAAGAAAAAGGAAGAGAGCGGACATCAATAACCTACGGAATGTTGCAAACAGGTGAGGGAGCTGCCAAAACACGGACGGAACTCAATCCAAGTCCTCTAAAGGCCGAGATGAAAGCTGGCCTTTTCTCAGCTCTCCTCTTTTGTAAGGGCCATAGCTGGCTGGCTGAGTCTCTGCCTTACAAGCAGGAGGTCCCAGGTTCTATTCCCAGTGGCATCTCCAGGTAACATTGGGAGAGACACCTGCCTGGCATCCTGGAGAGCCTCAGCCAGTCAGTGTAGGCAATAGTGAAGAAGATGGACCAATAGCTTGGCTCTGTATAAGGCAGCCTCTCATGTTCTTTGTTGCTATGTAAGTCTGTATGCATTGGCGTTTCCGTGTGCTGCATTGGTGCTGGCTCGCCAGAGCAGCTTCGTCACGCTGGCCACGTGACCCGGAAGTGTCTTCAGACAGCGCTGGCTCCCGGCCTCTTAAGTGAGATGAGCGCACAACCCTAGAGTCGGACACGACTGGCCCATACGGGCAGGGGTACCTTTACCTTTACCTTTAAGTCTGTATGCATTGGGTACCGACAGGGGAGGCCCTCCCATTCTGCCACCTGAGGCGAAATGGGAATTGCTGCCTTCTGGCCCTGCCGATGGGGCGCCGCTTCCGGCACTTCTCCAAGTGTTGCCGATCAGCTTCTGCCTTGGGGCAGGGGGAGTCAAGTGGCAACTGGCACGGAGGAGTGCCCTCCAACTCTGGCCAAACTCTGCCACAGTAGGCAGAAAAAGAGGGAGAGGGTTGTTTGGTGGGGGTCATCTGGAGACCCCGGTGGGGTAGAGTTGAGAAGAAGATCTTTAATGCAAACAATTGGAGCATGAGCAGGCCCAATCACGGGTGGAAAAGGAGAGCCCCTCATCTGGTTGGCTGCAACAATTGGAATTTATGGTGATCTTTACAACCACCTTAAGTGTGAGGTCCTGCCAACCTAGCAGTTCGAAAGCACAAAGTGCAAGTAGATAAATAGGTACTGCTCCAGCGGGAAGGTAAACGGCGTTTCTGTGCGCTGCTCTGGTTCGCCAGAAGCGGCTTAGTCATGCTGGCCACATGACCTGGAAGCTGTCTGCGGACAAACGCCGGCTCCCTTGGCCAGTAAAGCGAGATTAGCACCGCAACCCCAGAGTCGTCCACGACTGGACTTAACGGTCAGGGCTCCCTTTACCTTTTCAGTGTGGGTTGGTATTTGTGTCTGCTTGTTCCTTCATCAGGTGTTGAGGTTGTGCAGTACCAGGTTTGTTATGATGCTGCAGTGGGTGGAAGGAGTTGTGTACCTTCCAGGGTGAGATCCTGCTCTGCTATGGTTTGGGCCCCTTTCAGATGAGAGATGGATGAGGAGCATTAGACGCTCCAGTTTGGGGCCATGAGTCCATTACTCCTTTGGATATTAGGAGTGGTATCTTATTTATGTCTGCTTGGGTTGTAATATTGTTGAGTGTGAGTGGTTTATGTATGGGTATTTGATAGATGTAATGTTTGAAGTAGTGAACGTTTATATCAAATGGATGGTGAGTGAGCTTGAATGAATTGGGTGTATGTATGCTGCGTTGTTTGAAATGTTATATTATGTGAATCATTTCATGCCGTTTTATTGTACTTATTGTATATAGAAACCACCTCAAGCGGTCTATAAATGGGAATAATAAATGCATATATAATACAGGAGAGGTGAGCTTGGGGTGGGGGCAGGGAAGCCTGGAAGGTGAGCAAACTAGCAGGTTCCCAGGAGTCTGTAGCTTGTCCATTCACTCAAGAAACGGAGTTGCTGAGATCGAGGAGGCTTGCCACAGTCAGCAAGAGCAGGAATGGGAGGGTCAGTGGCCCTCCCAGGAAAAGCCAGGAGTTTCCCAGCAGCTTAAGGACCGACTCTGTTGGTCCCTATAGACTGAGAATGGAGAACCTTTGGCCATCCTGAGATGGTTGGGTTACAGGTTCCATCACCCTTGGCCATGGGCCACCATGTTGATTGGGACTGATGGAAGCCACAAGCTAGCAACAGCGAGAGGGACACAGTTTCCCAGTCGTACCAGATAAGACGCCACTGAGCCTTTGTGTCACCTGGTGAGATGCAGTCCCATTTTTAGTGGTTGCACCCAAAAGCAGTGCCTGGCTGAGCAGTGATGGTGCACTGAGTAACTCCTGGCTGCCACAACCCCTGGTTCAAGGCCACACAACTCCAGGGCCTTCTGAGATGTCTTCCTCCAGGGCCTTCTGAGCCAGTGTGGTGTAGTGGTTAAGAGCGGTAGTCTTGCAATCTGGGGAACTGGGTTCGCGTCTCCGTTCCTCCACATGCAGCTGCTGGGTGTCCTTGGGCCAGTCACACTTCTCTGAAGTCTCTCAGCCCCACTCACCTCACAGAGTGTTTGTTGTGGGGGAGGAAGGGAAAGGAGATTGTGAGCCACTTTGAGACTCCTTCGGGTAGTGATAAAGCGGGATATCAAATCCAAACTCTTCTTCTTCTTCTTCTTCCTGTTACACACAGGCAGAACAGAGACCTGGCCAGAGATGCAATGTGGGTGAGGCTTCCCTGTCCCAAGTTTGCTGTTGTGGGCAGGGTGCTGCTGTGCCCCCCCTTCTCTCTGTGTGTATGTAGGCCTCATTATAGCAGCACCGGGGGAGAGGCTGCAAATGGGGCACGGCAGCATCGCCATTGTTGCAGATCCTGGTTTAATAGCCGGGCTCGGCTGTGCCATGCAAATGCCGCTGCTGAGGGACCAGCCCCACATTTCACAAAGATTAGCTGCTAAATTGGCCAGCGAGGAAACATTTAATAACGGCAGATCGTAATTACTCATCTCCCGCTCCCGCCGCTCGCTCGGAGGAGGAGCAGCTTCGCAGGCAACAGAACGGGGCCTCGTGCTGCAGAAGGGGGTCAAGGAAGTGGCACGCTGGGAGCCACATGCTGCGGCCCGTATTCATTAGGCATCTGGCATCTGGGTGTGCAGCGAGCAAAGCGGGTTTAGCGTTATGATGGAGTGTCGTTTTGAAAATGTGCTCTAGAGGAACAGCAGGCTCAGCCCTTGCAGGTTGCGGCTTTGTTTGTGCCTGCGTTTCCGGCACGTGCTGGGTTTTGCAAGTTGCAAAACGCTTATGGCCCTGTTTCCTCCAGCCGCCTCTGATGCTCTAGGCCCAGGTTCGTGCTTTGATGAATCGTAGAATTGTAGCATTGGAAGGGACCCAGTGAGTCATCTAGTCCAACCCCCTGCAATGCAGAAATCTCAACTAGATTGGACATGGCAGATGGCCATCCAACCTCCGTTCAAAAACTTCCAGTGAAGGAGAGTCCACCACTTTCCAAGGGAGCCTGTTCCAGATTCGAACAGCTCTTGCCATCAGAAACGTCTTCCTAATGCTTGGGTCCAACCCTCTGGGACTCCCCTTTCTTGTCATTTGAATCCATTGGTCCAGGTCCTACCCTCTAGAGCAGCAGAAAACAAGTTTGCTCCACCTTCCATGTGACAGCCATTCAGGTATTTGAAGATAGCTATCGTATCTCCTCTCAGTCTCCTCTTATCCAGGCTAAAGATACCCAACTCTCTCAACCCAGCTCCCTCCTCCTCTTAAGGCTTGGTTTCCAGGCTGCTAATGATGCCCAAAACTTTTTACTGTACAGCCTTGTCAGAGATTTAGAAATCCATTATTAGGGTTGGTGTTTCTGATGGCCTTTGGAGTTTAAATGAATACCTTGAACTTCCAGCCTATATTAGAGGACTTTACCCTTCATGTAATCACACTGAGGTTTTTGAGTTTGGAAAATAAAAAAGCCGAACTTCTTATAGGCAGTACACGGTAAAGATGCTAATTGTAGGTAGCTAAGGTGGATGTGCAGACAGCCATGCTTGCTCTTTGACTTTTGCAGGAGAGACACAGAGGAAATACGTCTGCAAGGTGGAGCAAAGAAGGAGGGGAAAGCAGGAAGCGAGGTCAAGGGTGTAGCATCTGAGAAAAGATACACAGGTTAGGTCAGAGAAAGTCTAGGAAGCGTGGAGCTTCCTCCCTCCCTCCTTTCTCCTTTCTCTCCATGCAAACCCTGCAGCCCTCACTGCAACCTGAGTTTCATGTCAGCACTTCCAGCCGTTTCCTTAGTGCTTGGATTTTGTGCTTTGTCTGTGGGAGGTGTTGCTTCTGTTGCTTTCAATTACCAGAAAGCTCATAATCCTACAGCCCCTATGAATTTTGCTAATTGAGTAGACCTGGATTGCTTTGCAAGAGAAGGGGCTCATCCCCTCCAGCTCAAGCTTTACTGTTGGTTTGGGGCAGGGGGGCTTATGTTCCCTTCACAGATTGCCAGAGTGCTCAGAGGCAGGTGGGGCAGGATATCAAACCTAGAGAAAGCCTCTGCCGCATCAGAATAGAGCAAAGTCGTTTCTCTTAGGAATAATTCCAGCATGTTTCCAAAGCACTAAGTCTGAGTGATGCAATGAGACAGCAGGTATATTTGGAATGCTAGCTATATGGCCTTTTAGTTTAGAGAAAAAGAGATATTTGGGACAGAGATGATTAGAGAGTGGAGCCTAGAATATAGCATTTGCGGATAGGGAAGTCAGCTTAGGGGTTAAAGGTACAGGGATAGTCTGGGAATCCGGAGGTCCCTAACTATGTGTCTTAACCCCATGCAAACCCCTCTTCTGCAAGATGAGTTGCTTCATCTTGTTGGGAGCAAATTCTTTAGTTTAGTATGTGCTGTATGAAGAAGTACTTTCTTTCATCTGAAATGATTCCTAAATCTTCCAGTGTGGTCCCAGGCTCTAGAATTTTTGAGTGATAGAGAAAAACCTCTGTCTATCCCACGTCTCTGTCATGACCCACCCACCCATTTCTAAGCTAAAAAGCCCGAAGCCTGTGTCATTTTGGTTACCATTTTCTGAACCTTTTTACTGCACTACAAAATCTTTAAAAAAAATAATAACTAAAATAAAGTGAAAAAAATAAAAAAGGAACCAAAAAGTTCATAAAAATACTCTATATATATATATATATATATATATATATATATATATATATATGGTGAGCACAATGGCACATGGTATTCCAAGTGCAGCCACACAATAGATTTGTATATTGGCAGTTCTGCTTTCGATCCCTTTTCCCAGTGACCCCCAACATGGAAACAGCATGCAGCCTGAAGCAAAAGAGCCTGCAAGAGGCAGGACGGGCCACCCCATTACCTGAGGATTCAAAGTATTGGAAGCTGGTGATTAAACGCTGGCGGGAGCACCTGCTCTCTAAGAAAATGAGAGGCACGCTGTTGGGTCAGATTAAGAAGAGTTTGGATTTGATATCCCGCTTTATCACTACCCGAAGGAGTCTCAAAGCGGCTAACATTCTCCTTTCCCTTCCTCCCCCCACAACAAACACTCTGTGAGGTGAGTGGGGCTGAGAGACTTCAAAGAAGTGTGACTGGCCCAAGGTCAGCCAGCAGCTGCAGGAGGAGGAGGAGAGGACCCGGCGAACCCGGTTCCCCAGATTACGAGTCTACCGCTCTTAACCACTACACCACACTGGCACTAGATTAAGGTCTAGTGTCTTGTTTCCAGGCTGACGCTTCTAGGAAGCCCACAAGCGAGGCATGGAGACAGTAGATCTTCACTGTTTTCTGGCCCCAGGACTTGGATTCAGGGGTACAGTGGCCCCCAATTTCACATGCACACTGATGGGATCCGAGTTGGCAGTGACTGACCACCAGGGAGCTGTCTTGGGGTTTGTGATGGGCACCTTGGTTAAAATACCGAGCCAGTATAGGCAGCTGCTGTGCAAAAGACCGGGTCCCAACCGGCCTGACGAGAGAAGCATCCTTCTGTGGAGCCCTGGTGCCCCATACTGATAGCATCTGACCCACTGACCTTAGTGGAACCAGCCTTGGGTAGCGGCTCCCCCCA
This sequence comes from Podarcis liolepis, assembly GCF_965112155.1. NCBI lineage: Eukaryota > Metazoa > Chordata > Lepidosauria > Squamata > Lacertidae > Podarcis > Podarcis liolepis. The sequence goes on along the minus strand of NC_139556.1, from coordinate 99,055,930 downwards.
CCTTCTGCCCCACGTTGCAGACGTTGGGAGAGAAGCAGCCAAACCAAAGACACTCAAAGCCTTCCAAGCGCCGAGTGTCAAGTTTTGACTGTGAAAAGGCAAGATCAGCAAAACTGATTATGCTGGGCGGTTATTAAAATTTTACTGCAAAGGCCGACACTTTGCGCTGCTTCAGATGAGGAGAGCTGCCGTTTTTCTTAATCAGGCCAAGGCAAGGAGTGTTCCCTGGAAGCTGCACCTCGCTCTGTAGAGGCTACAGCAGCCCAGGCACAGCCCTGAGGTTCCGGGAACAAGTTGGAGAGCAGGGCTTGGATGGCAGGGCCTTGTTTTAGACAGTGCAAGCGAGCCCTGCTGCTCTGGCATGAACTGGCTGAGCAGTGATGAGCCTGTCTGCTTTTAATCCCAAGCAAATCTCTCTCAGCAAGCTGAGTTGCATCCAGACTTCCGGCGATCGTTGCAATCTATTCATTGCCTTACACCAAGGGTCTCGAGGTGACTTACGTTAGGCAACGTAAACAGTGGTTTTCCCAACAACACATCCTTTCCCCTGCTTCGTACAAGTGCAAGGAAACTTTTGTCCCATTTGAGGGGAGGTGAATGGCTGCCATTTGGAAAACTTGGGGCTACAAAGGGAGGATTTCTATTTTCCTTAGAAGATATTTCAAATTAGCCTGGTAGCCCTGGAATTCTGCAGCTGACAGCTGCTTGCACAGCCTGTTGGGTTCAGATAGCCTTGGGTTTTGGCCCTGGAAACATCTAATGGTTAAACTTCAGGTTCTTGTGCAGCTAAGTGCCACCCTCACCTTACTGTGTGGTCTGCAAAATCATGGCATGTAGACATCCCTAGTCAGGTAAATAAGCTGAGTTGTTCAGCCCTGGAGCTGTTGTTGAGATACGAAAAAGCAGTGCTCTTAAGATTTCACTTATCTTACAAGCCTTGTATGAAATCTCTAAGTTCAACCGCAGTGTTGCTTCTTTGCTGATTTGACGCTGTGTGTGTTGAGTTCGCAAGAGATTTCTGATTGATTGCACGCTCAACAAACAAACCATATTGGCAGCCTGTCAGCTTGCCTTAAGGGGAGGACCTGAATCCTTGAAGAAGAAGGGGAGGCTCCTTCTTCAGCCTTTACTCAAAAGGTTGGCCGGGCTGAGCATGCAGCGTCTTGGCATCTTTGGACCTGATGAAAGCTTGGCCTCTTTTCTGCATGCCCCGTAAAGTCGAGTTTGTCCAGAAATCCTGCGCAGTCACTGTACAAATAAACCAACTCCACTTCCACCCCCTTCACCCTTGCCAAATGGCCCTCCTCCTCTCTTAACCCCTTCTTGCCTCCTGTGATCTCGCCCCACCCAGGTGATTCTACATTCTTGCTATTCTAGGGGTTGGGCTTCAGAATTCATTCATTTATTTCCATTTATGAGTCATTTCCCATAAAATATATCAAAGTGATTTCACAATAAAAACATCAGCAATTCAAAGTCAACATTTTTTCATTGCTCCCTCCCAGAATCAGCAAACCAAGAGCCAGGGGAACTGCATGCTACTTGTTTGCCTAACCAGCCTGCTCACGTTTCCCCCTTCAGGCTCCAGTTGACAACTGCAGTCTGAAGCGTGCAAAACACGGCGGCCTGGGAATGCAACCCAGAGGAAGTTTTGAACGTAAGGAGGGGTGATACAGACAGGAAGGCCTGTAGCTCAATGGAAAAGCACATGGTTTTCATGGGAAAGGTTGGACTGAGAAACCTGGTTTCAAGGTTGGATTGAGAAACCTAGAGCTCTGGAGAGCTGCTGGTGGTCAGGGTAGACAATATTGAGCTAGATGGAGCAAAGGTCTGGCATGGTGGAAGGCAGAAGGAGAGGAGAAGAGAAGAGAAGAGAAGAGAAGAGAAGAGAAGAGAAGAGAAGAGAAGAGAAGAGAAGAGAAGAGAAGATTGTAAACACAAAATGGTGTCCAGGGGCCTTTTTGAATAGGAGTGTGGGAATGGGCTCTAATCTGTTGGATTTCCCCCAGCACCCTCCTCCCTCCTCAAATCTGCTGCAGAAGGTTGTGAAAAACCCAGGACAGATTTCGGGGGCGCATGGGAGGGAGAGTTCCATCGCTTGGAGAGCACCCAACAGGTGGAATTTGCGGGGAAGCAGATTTCACCTAAATGTTAGGAGCAACTCTCTAGCAGAGGAATACGCTCCCTCGGCAGGTGATGGCTGCTCTTCTGAGGCTGCGAGGCCACCTGTCGCGGATGCTGTTGTTTTAATCTGCATTGCAGATCCTGTGCTTGGCAAGGCTGGGAACTCTGTGAGCTCCCCAGATCACTCCCAACTTGGATTCCTCCTCAAAGATACGGAAGGAAAAGCCTGTCTTTGGTCAGCCAGTGATGTTCCACCAACACTCCCCGCACGTCCCCCAGGACGCCTGATTCCAGCACCTTGTATGCCTAAGGCTGTTTTCGGACCCTTTCGTTTCCTGCCGTCCATCAGTCTCCAACATATCTCGCCTCTTCCATTAAGGCACAAGCTCTTAGCTTCAGTGGCCCATCTGCAGTCTGGTTACAGTCCTGGCCTCCCATGCAGAGGGGTTGCAGAGCCGACTGGAATAACCTGAACACTCACAAGGTGCTCTATAATGCTAGGAAGTCTCTCTCCATGTGCATTTGCCCTTCGTCGCCCTACCCACCCCATATTTTAAATGATTCTTTCTTAGATCACACAGCACCATTGCACTCATTCACCATCCTCGGTAAATCTGCTGCCTTGTACCAAAAAAGCGTCCCCTCCCCTATCAAAAGGGCGTGAGCTTGAAACATGAAGCAGCTGGTTTTTGCGGGGTTGTAAAGAGTGCGCTCTGAACATCTTTGGAAAGGGGAAATGTATCAAGTGAGCCTGGGTCCCAGGGTGCTTCGGCACAAATCATCCACGTGCCCCATTTTCCTCAGCAGCGAAGTGAGAATTCGGCACAGCCACTATAGCCACAATATCCTATGGCAGCCGCTGAAGCTTGTGACTAGAGGAGCTGCCATGCTGGGGTGGGGGCTGCATGCACAGTGACCCTCCTGGCTCCTTTAGGAGAGCCTGGGGGATGTGGCGATGGTGGCCCAGCAAGCATGGGGGTTGTGGTGCGCGTGTGCAATCGCCCCCACCCCTCGCTCTGTTTTTTTGTGCAGAGCTTTCACACACTCACGCTCACACCGCAGGTTCTGTTGGCAGGTTGCGCTCGAGATTTGGTACCGTCCCCTTCGCCGCTTGTTCACAGTTTTGGAGCGGCTTTGCCCGCTGGCTAAGCGAGGACTTCTCGGAGCCAGGCTTTCGACATGCAAGAGTTGACTGCAAGATGCAAAACAGTTTCTCTTGCTGAAGTTGGCTGGGCCTTGCTAGTGCAGACACAGTGTGTACACAGCTCGCTTCCAGCGCCTCCCCCTGCCTCCTGCCTGCCCATTTTGAACCAGCTGTTTTGCGTGTCTTTCTCTCCGAGGGCACTGAGGGCACTAATCCGTATCAGATTAGAGCCTAATCCCGAGCTTGTGTTCTCAAAGGGCCCTGGACACCGTTTCAAGCTGATCTTTTTCTTCTTCTTCTGCATGAACCTCGTTTTGTGCCTCTGTCAACAGTCCCTTCCCCCTGACAATCCCTTTTAATCTTTTGGGATCACAGCACAGCTTTCCAGTGAGCCATTTTGCATCTCAAGCAAACCTCGGCTCGGTAGCTGCTCTCAATCTTTTGGGAATCGGCTCCAGGCGTCTCCCGAGTGCCATGACATTTCAGCAGAGAGGTTCTGAACGGGGCTGGGGACGAGATATTCCAGCCATCGGCCCTAATGGATTCTCTGTTTGCATTTGCTGGGTGTTGTGTTGATATTAATGTGTTGCCTGCATTGCTGATAACATTATCTGCTCAGTGTTGCGCTGACGAAGCCCATGCGTATGGGAGAAGAGGCTGGGTGGAAAAAGATGGGTCCGTGACAATTGTACAGGGGGAAACGAATGGCTCTAGCAACAACTTGTCATATGAAAACAGCTGCAGTGCCAAAGGTTGCGAGGGAAAGTCCAGGCTATTTTTACACCTGCTCCTTTAACATATGTTTGGCCCTTTCCACACTTACTTTAGCCCTGCTTGTTCCAGGCACAGGTCCGCTTTTAAAAGCTCTCTGACCGAGTGGTGTTGTCGGTGGGTTTCCTTGCGCCCGAACTTTCCCTGCAAATACTCACTCTTCAGCGCTCAGTCAGCAAACGCCAATTCGAGTTTTCAGCAGATTTCTGTTTGCTCCAAGGAAGCTTTAAGGAGCGAGTTTTCATGGAGAAAGCTGTGGTGCAAAATAAAGGCACTCCTAAGGCCCATTTCCCCCCGTCTCCTGGTGTCTGGCTATTTATTTACATTTATATACCGCTGTATCGTAAAAAATATATCACACCTGCTTGCAACCATATACAAACATAAAATTTGCAGCCCCTGGTGGAATTCTAATACCTGCATATGGCAAACGTGATGGTGAGAGGTTGTCTATGGCACCGTCTCTGCATTGCTTCTCCTTTCCCTGGATTTAGATGTTTTTGATAGACTCGGCACCAGTTTTGCCAGCCAGCCATGCTGTCTGTCCCTCCGGTGCCTGAAATTCCCTCTGTGCCTGAATTGCTGGGAGAGGGAAATCCTTGTGTGCTTTTTGCCTCCAAATTCAGCAAGTAGGGATTGAGGCAGGGAGACAAGAACAGAGACTGGGGGAGGGAAAGAGGGGAACGGGCTGCCGAAGAGAAGACTGAAAAGGGGATCTGAAGGGGATGGTGGTTGCAGGAGAATAGTATGCCTGTTTGGGGCCACAGAGAGGGAAGGCTAACCGATGGAGATGCAGAGAGACCTGCGAGTAGGAAAGGAGGAAAGCAGGCAGCCGAAAGAGGGGTGTTCAGAGGGAGGAGAAGGTGCAGGAAGATGTTAGAAGAGGCTGGGCAAAGGCTCTGTTGAAATTGTAATGAGGATGCTTGCCCACAGCTCAGGCAGCAGTCAGGTTGATTGAAATGTAGAAGTGGCTCTCGAGTAGGTGTCTCCCCTCCCACACCCTCCGCACGGGTGCCTTTGACCCCATATGCATTTAAGGAAGTGTGCCTTAATGGAGCTACTATCATAAAGATCAAATGGCATTCTTAACCTTCCTACTCTGTGCTTTCGCCTAATAGGTCTCAGCGCTTCGCTGGGCTGCGCACTGCAGTCTGCCAGCAGCCTTCGCTTTCCATATTTTGCCTCTTCTTCTCCACCACCACCTGCTGATTGTTATGGGCTGTATTTGGCTAATGCATCCCGTCAGTGCAAGCATGTCAGTTTGCAACAGGACTGCCCTCGCGCCTTGTGCCATCCCCAAATCTGCTCTAGAGGGTCCCAAGAACCACTAAAACAAGTGGGGAGGAGGACATTCCATTGCGTAAGCAGAAAACCTTGTGTTGACCAAATGTTCCCATAGCGCTACACTGGATACGGCCCCAAGTCCCTTGCATTAAATCTCCTGTGGCTATTGAACTAATTTGCTGCAAGGAGCACAGAGAAAAGATGCCTTCATCTGCCCCAGCCGCAACAAAACATGTCTCTCCTGTATCGGCCTCTACAGCCACAGCAGGCACTGCAACCTTCGAACAGCTTGCCTTTACCCCCAAAGGCACACTCCCAAGACAGATGGTTGCCAACCAACCTACACAAAACCCTTAGCGCAACCTGGGTACCGCATACCCCAGAAAGCGCCCCTCTCTGACACTGCCCTGCCACCCCAGCTCTGATCAAACATGGTTCAGAGCTCCAGGTCTGCCCAAAGTGAGGATTGTCGTGGCACAGAGCAAGCCTTTTCCATCCATTTTTTATGGCTGCGCCAGAGATCATGGCTCAGTGGCAGGCGCACGCCCTTGCGCACAGAAGGTTCCCGGCATCTCCAGGTTAGGCTGGGATAAGCTCCTGCCCAAAGCCCAAGGGAGCTGCTACCAGTCAGTGTAGAGCAGCATTCCCCACCCTTGTGCCCCCCAGAGGCAGTTGTGCTCCAACTCCCACCAGTCTCAACCAGCATGGTCGATGGTCAGGGGCGGTGGTAGCTGGAGTCCGAGAAGAGCCCCAGGTTGACATAAGCACCCGTGAGCTAGATTGGCACAGGGAGCAAGGTAGCTTCCTATGAGGATCTGTGATTCCACCCTCCTTACCGCCCTTCCCTGGTTGGCACAGGAGAGGTTGCAAAACATGCCCCTTCCACCTGGTCTTTTTAAAACAGAAGCAAACGGGGACTATTTCTAGTTTTGCAAGCTGTTCCGTTTTGTTCTCTGCTTTTTTCTTCGTTGGGTGGCCTTTGAGCACTAGAAAGGCACTGGCTAATAAAGGATTTGAATAATTCATCATAGTCCGCTGGTTGGGTTTGCGTTCCTGTGGCAACAGAAGGAGGCAGGGAGATTTTTGTGCCTCCTTCCTGCACTGAGGGGCCGAGTTGGACCCTCTGCGTAAAAAGTGTGCCACGTCAGCAGAAACAGAGGCTGTTCTCCTCTAAGTAACCCTTGTGTTCTCTGTGCCATTTTGAGGGTAACGAGCGGCGAACATTTTGGCCCAGACAGGATATTTAGCTGTCTAGGATAAGGTCTGTGGTGCTCCCAATGACACCCACTGGTTTTTGCATAGCCCTGTCTGGATTTTTCTGCATCCACCTTCGCTTTCTTCCCGGAGTGGGGGGGACAGCTCTGTCACCCGAGTCTTGCTTGCTCTAGGCATCCTTTGCTGGGAAGCGGCTCTCGCTGACAGAGGAGGGCATTACGCTCCTGCGTAGGAGTTCATTAGCAAGGGAAACCATCAGAGCTCATCCCAAAATACCTTCCTCATCAAGCTCTGGCGGCAAACGGCTCGAGGTGAGAGCTCAGGGAGCAATCTTGGGAAAGTTGCTCCCTTCCTGTCCTCCCTTCTCCAGCTCCACTATGTTCATCCCTGGCGGCGCAAAGAGACAAATGGCCTTTTGGCAGCAGGGCTGGACCAGCCAGGCATGGACCATGCGGTAGGGGCGTTTTAATGGAAAGCTGCTGGCGACGCAGCAAAGCCGGGCGTGATTTTGTTTTTCAAAAGCCAGATTGTTGTAAAGAGCCAAAGAGATAAGCAGCCTCTTTGCTAAGCAAATGCTGACACTCATCCCCCAATCTGGGAATGCCCATAACTGCCCTGAGACCTGCAGCTTTAGAGCGGTATACAAATTTTAATCATCATCATCATCAACATCATCATCTTTCCAGATCTGGCAGCGAGAGGCATCCTATGCCTGCAGCAAAGCTTTGTTTGTTCCTACCCCATTTTTCTTTATCAATAAATTAAAAGCGGCTTACAAAAATGCTAAAGCTAAATACAGTGGTGCCTCGCAAGACGAAAAGAATCCGTTCTGTGATTCTCTTTGTCTAGCGGTTTTTTTCGTCTTGCGAAGCAAGCCCATTGAAGGATTAGCGGATTAGCGCTATTAGAGGCTTTTAGAGGCTTTTAGCAGCTTATCTGCTGATCGGATCAGCTGATAAGCGGCTTAGCGCTATTAGCGGCTTTTAGCGGCTTATCTGCTGATCGGATCAGCTGATAAGCGGCTTAGCGGCTTAGAAAAAGGGGGGGGGGAACCAGCAGGAACTTGCAAGACATTGTCGTCTTGCAAAGCAAGCCCATAGGAGATTTGTGAAGCACCTCCAATACGGAAAACTCTTTCGTCTAGCGAGTTTTCCGTCTTTCGAGGCATTCGTCTTGCGGGGCACCACTGTATTGTTTATTAAATTTGCATACCTGTAGATCTCGGGGCGCTTCACAACATCAAATTACAATATATAAAAAACACAAAATACATTATAAAGAGGAACAAAGACAACCCAATAACCCGCCCCCCCCCCCAGCACATTTGGAAGGGCATCAGATGTCCATCAGCCAAAGGCCTGATTAAAGAGGAACGTTTTTGCCTGGCGCCTGAAGGTGTATAATGAAGGCTGCTGCCTGGTTCTAGGGAAGCATCCACTAACATTGCTTCCGTCTTATCTGGATTGAGCTTCAGTTTGTTGGCTCTCATCCAGTCCATTACTGAGGCAAGACAGTGGTATAGCACTTCCATTGCCTCACCTGCAGATCTGAGTGTCATTGCCATATTGCTGACACCACAGTCCGAAAACTCTGGATGACCCCACTCAGCGGTTTCATGTAGATGTTAAATAGCATAGGGCAGTGGTTTTCAGCCTTGGCACCCTGGGGTGCCGTGGGCAGCACTGGCCTCTGTCCCTCTTTCGTTCCCTCGCTCCTCTGATGTCCTTCAGAATGTAAGATAAGAAATATATCTATTTGTGCTTTTTTATTTAATAACCAAGTTTTGTATACTTTGCATACACACACACACACACGCATATGCCGCTTACGTAAAATAGTATTAACTGTTTATTTTAAAAAACAGCGCTAAAAACAGATTTTTTAAAAATAACATTAGACTTAAGAAACTTATCAAAATATGGCTAAAATCAAGCAGTTTTAAAAACAAATACACGTAATAAAATTACATGGCTGGGTAGGCTTAGCCTAAACAGAAAAGGTTTATAGCAGGCGTCAGAAGCAGACCAGCGAAGGTTCGGCTTGCCTCATCTTAATGGGCAGGAACATCCAGAGCACGCTGAAAGATTGATTCCTTGAGAGTGTGGAATGAGCATTATGTGGCACTGGCATAGGAGTGCGTAATGTTCTGACTGAGCCCCTGCGCTCCGTATTTGTGAAAAGCGCTCCCTGCCGCATGGCCTTGGCTTTATTAAGGGGCTTGACCTCTCCCCAGGGGGTCGCTTTGTATGGCCAAGCGCACTTTCTGGCTACCGAGCCACTGCCTGGAGCACAGAGCGCCTTCCAAGAGTACAGAATTTGGCCGTCTCTGTGCCTGAGCGTGTCTGGGCAAAGTTACTTGGGGATGCTGGCTCTGGGAGCAAATCTTGGGCAAGTTCCACCCAAAGCACTCTTTAGCCCTCCTTCCTCCATGGTAGAAAAGGAGAAATGTATTTCCTTCCACCCTGGCGCATGCCCGCAGATGAAGTCATTTCCTCGTGTTAATCACTGAGCATGCTCCGCCTGGGGACGCCGTCATTCTTCCGGATTAATTAATTAATCCCCATTTTTGTGAATGTGGAAAACAACTGCGACTGAAGACCGCTGCTGCCCTGTTTATTTTATTTATTTGAAACGCCGTGCTCCCGCCCACCAGAGCTCCGAGCTTCCTCTAAGGCAACGGAGCAGGCCCCCGAACCAAGGAAAATACAATCCTACGTCAACCAGCTGAAAAGCCAGAAATAACCTGTAAAATGTCAAACTGTCTTCACTGGGGGACACCACATTGCGAGAGTCTCCTGGACGCCTTTGTCCTTCTGTCGGGTGGAGGGGGCGGGGAGCGCAGCTCTCTCTGTCCCCTTGTGGCAAAACGGAGCACCTGTTTGATGTGCTCCTCTGGGCAGCTGCGATGGAAACTTTGCCTGGATGCCCCGAAGGGCAAAAGTTCAGGTCTCACCACTTTGTGGGATCTGCCACAGAGCCGGGAGCCAAGGCTGGCTCAGTCGCACCGGAGGAAACCTGAGCAATGGCCTGGGAGTCCGCCTCTCACATGGGATTCATTCAGTGCGATTTCAAAGAGTCCTAGTCTCTCTGTCTCTGTCTCTGGGATTCTTTTGGGGTTTGGTTTTGTTTTCTTGCTTCCCTGTGCCATGAAATATTTTTCTTCTCACTTCGGCCTGCCAGGCGTCCTCCGGCCAAGCTCGGCTGTGTTCAGGAAAAGAAAAGAAAGAAAAGAACCCTCCTGCCTTTGGAGCGGACGGCAGGCAGGCAGGAGTGCTCCGGCCCTCTGCTCCTGTTAACAGCTGAGCCAGGATCCGTCTCAGCCTCCCCTCGCTGCCAGCCGGGCTCCAGCTCCAGCTTTGCCTTATGATCCATTTCTTTTTCCGAACCGCAAAACAGCATTTCCTGACTTAATCTCTCTCTCTCTCTCTGCTGCTGCTAAGGGAGTTGCAAAATTCCCAGCGCCCCGCCGTGTGCCTCAAACGTTCCTGCTTATCAGGGCTGCTTCTGGAGCCCCCCAAACGCTGAGAGAAGCCCCAGATCCCTCCCACCCCGTCCTTCCTTGGGAACCCGGGCGGCTAGAAACCAGTGTCTTATTTCTCTGTATTTCCAGATCTGTAGAACTCTGCATGCCCAGTAGAAGCTCTGCTCTCGATTCTGACAGCTGCATGTTCTTCCTGGCCTCCCTGAAATGCAACTCTTAACGTAAGAGTTAAGTATAGCACACTTAAGCCGGTGCGGCAGAGTGGTTAGAGTGTCGGACTGGGACCTGGGAGATCAGGGTTTGAATCCCCACTTGGCCATGAGGCTCGCTGGGTGACCTTGGGGCCGGTCAGTGCCTCTCAGCCTAGCCTACCTCACAGAGTTGCTGTGAGGAAGTAAATGACAGGGGTGGGCAAACCACAGGTGCTGCCGTGAGCTCCTTGGAGGAAAAGGTAGCATATTGTTGTTTCATCGTTTAGTCGTGTCCGACTGACTCTTCGTGACCCCCTAGACCAGAGCACGCCAGGCACTCCTGTCTTCCACTGCCTCCCGCAGTTTGGTCAGACTCATGTCGAGAACACTGTCCCACCATCTCGTCCTCTGTCGTCCCCTTCTCCTTGTGCCCTCCATCTTTCCCAACATGAGGGTCTTTTCCAGGGAGTCTTCTCTTCTCATGAGGTGGTCAAAGTCTTGGAGCCTCAGCTTCAGGATCCGTCCTTCCAGTGAGCACTCAGGGCTCATTTCCTTCAGAATGGATAAGTTTGGTCTTCTTGCAGTCCATGGGACTCTCAAGAGTCTCCTCCAGCACCAGAATTCAAAAGCATCCATTCTTCGGCAATCAGCCTTCTTTAAGGTGGCATTAGTGCAATGGTGAATATAAATAAATAAACTCCCCCTCCCAACCAGTGTAGTGGTACATTCTCCCTCTACACTCGCCCCCATATTAAGTCTTTTGCATTTGAAGGACTGTGCCACTGTGAGCTCCTTGTGGGTAGGAATCAGCCCGCCTGATGCACTCCTTGATTGTCTAGTAGGAAGGCTCCAGGCTCCAGGCCCAGCGATATGGCCGCTTTCTTCCTAACCGGCAAAGTTTTGTTCATATCTGGACACACTTCTGCACCAAAGGGATTGCTGAGGAGGTGGTCTGGCAGACACAAATCCCTGATAAGAACAGGAGGATAACCAGAGACCAGGCCAGGCCAGGAAAGGTCTGCTCTATCCGTGCTGCTTGGTGGTGTTTCTAGGGTGCAGGGTTCAGCCCTGGGGTCACCTTGGGAAGACGTATCTCAGCCTCACCCGTCTTTTCTTCCTCGAACCCTGTTCACCTCTGGCCCCTGGAAGGGGAAGGGAGAACTAGAGAACTCCACAGCAGCTCAGGAGCTGCGCTTGGGTCAAGGGCTACTGCATTCGGCTCTCCCAGCTCCCCTAGGGAGAAGTTGCTGCCATTCTGACCTCAGATTTTTCATCTATGAAACAGGGACAACGGTGACCTCAAGTAGGGATGAACAGATCAGCTTAAGTCTGCCTCGCCTTGTTTCCACTCACGCTCAGTCACAGATCTCTTCCGATCCATTTTCTGCGGGCTTTGTGAAAGAATGCGTGGAAAGGCTCACGTTCAAATTGTGCACTTTTTCGCACACACGCTCCCGCCCCCCCAAAATATACGTATCTTTCCATGCGCATCTCTGTCAAACATGCATTCTGTATAAATGTAAAAATATGGATTACCTTGCACACTTTTTGCGCACCCAAACTGCACTGCAAACCCTGGGAATGTCTGTGATCTGATCAGGGCAGGGAGCAACTTTGGGGCCACAGGTTGGGTCCCTAACTTCAATTCAATTGACTGTGAAGTACCTTGAAAAGGATAAACTAGGCTAGAGTGGGAAAGGGGGGCAGCAGGAGGGGGCTGGGCCAGGAGTGCCATAAATGGGGGAGAGGGGGGGTCCTTTGACCATTGTATTTCTGCCTGCCATTCTCTCATAAACCACACACGGGCATTTGGCAAAAGGAATCAATGGGCAGTGCTAGGTTTCGGTGGGTGTTAAATTTTACACTCAAGCAGTTTGGCTGCCACAGTCCTGTGGACATTTGGTCACTCCAGGTGCAATTGGGAACCTGGTGTGGAATTAATTGTTATTAGCATTGCAGGGGGAGCGGGGCAGACCCCTAACTTTCTCCCTCAGACTACAGCTTGACTGCATCCTTTCCCCGCTGTGACTGGGCGAGCGCAGCATTGAATGTGGACAGGATTTTGCAGAGAAGTGTTAAACCACAAGGACAGGTCCCTGCCCCGAGGAGCTTGCAGGCACTCTCTTGTGTGCTTCTCTCCTGTGAGCAGGTTCTCCTGCCTGGTTTTCATGTCTTGTTCTTTCCTTCTTACTCCTGCTCAGATTCCTCTGGGCATTTTCTTGCGTCCATAAAGGAAGCAACACTGCCACCTGGCGAGGATTTGATTGCATAGGCAAAATAATTCTGCACCACATCACTGGCAATGTTGATGTTGCTCTGGAGAAAAAGCCCCACTAAATGAACAGGTTATAAGAGGTGGGGGTGGAGGGGGGGTAGATTTGGGGTGCTGCCAGGACGGCAAGAGTGGTGACGGATCCGACCCCTCAAGCCAAAGCCTCTGCTCCAAGTCCTGTCTTCCAACGTGGAGACAGCCCCTGGGCCTCCTCTTGCCAGCCGTCACAAAAAGCAATTCTGTTTTGAGATAAATAATAAGAATAAGAATAATTTATTATTTATACCCTGCCCATCAACCTCCTTTGACTGTGACATAGAAAAGCTAGGAGAAGGAGAGGACTTTGGGATCAAGGGCTTCTGGGAATCATAGAGGTGTAGAGGTGGAGGAGACCCCGGGGGGTCATCTAGCCCAACCCCTGCAATGCAGGAATCTCAACTAAAGCATCGCTGACAGACAGCCATCCAGTATCTTTGGCAATTCTCAAATTATTCTCAAGATACGCTTTTTGGGTCCTCCTCAGCGCTCCCTGCTCCTCCTAATACAGTGGTTCTCCATCCGTCCGTCCCCCCAGGCCACACTTTCAGAATAAAAATTTGCTCATGACGCACCATTTTTTTTTTATTGATACAAAATACATTGGCAAACAAAAAGCAGCAACTCCCAGCAGTGCTTGATTTATAACATAGGTAAAGGGACCCCTGACTGTTAGATCCGGTCATGAACAACTCTGGGGTTGTGGCGCTCATCTCGCTTTACTGGCTGAGGGAGCTGGTGTACAGCTTCCGGGTTATGTGGCCAGCATGACTAAGCCGCTTCTGGCAAACCAGAGCAGTGCACAGAAACGCCGTTTGCCTTCCTGCCAGAGTGGTGCCTATTTATCTACTTGCACTTTGATGTGCTTTCAAACTGCTAGGTTGGCAGGAGCAGGGACTGAGCAACGGGAGCTCACCCCATCGCGGGTATTCGATCTGCCCACCTTCTGATCAGCAAGCCCTAGGCTCTGTGGTTTAACCCAAAACCACTAAAATTAAAGATTATTTCTATACTATGCTGTGCTTTACTACAGTGAAATGCTTACCTGTTTCTTTGATTGCCCTTGAATCTTCCTGCCACCCTTGCCACCCTCTCCTGCTACCCTCGCTCTCCCTTTGAGAACCACTGTCCTAAGGGTTCCTTCCTCCCCTCCAGGCTGGTGGAAGAGTTTATGCTGCTGGCAAACATGGCCGTCGCCCACCAGATGCACCGCTCCTTCCCGTCAAAGGCCTTGCTGCGCCGTCATCCTCCGCCCCAGAGCAAGATGCTCAAAGACCTCATGGATTTTTGCAGCCAGATGGGCCTGGAGATAGACTGTAGCTCTGCCAAGGCCTTGCATGTGAGTCTGTGCATGGGAGATGCTGAGAGCCAGGGCCTCTGCGGGCTTGGGGGGCGGGGGCAGGAAATGCGGCTGCCTCTCCCTAGACTTGACAACTTGTTTATTTTTTTAAAAAATGGATTGTTTTATTGTGTATTTTAATCATGGATGCTGATACTTTAATGTGTGCACGGTTGGTTTTCGTGCTTGCAAACTACATTTGGCACAAAGTGCTACATCAATTAATAATAATAGTAATAATGACTCTTGTAAGGGTTTTTTCAGTGGCTAATAATCTCCCTGTGCCATGCCGCTTTTTAGAATGTCCTGACACTTGGAGAAATGGCTGCCGGCAGCACGTTTTGCAAGAGAGGCGAGAGCAAGTGGTGCCTATTATTATGCTTGCAACGATGATCGCTGTGCAATTAATATTACTATTATTAATGCCCAAGGTGGCGGGGAGGAGATTCCCATTAAGAGTCCAATAAGAGGCTGCCTTCATAATAGAGGCCAGGCTTGAGGGAGGGACTCCCTTGAACCCAGGCTCATTCTCTTAAACCAGCCTTCCCCAACCTGACGCCCTCCAAATGTTGCTGTGCTCCAGCAGCCGGCATCGCCAAGGGTCAGGAAGGATGAGAGAAGTCGGGCAACTTCTGAGACCTTTTCCTTTTCTCTTCTCGCCAGGAAAGCCTGAACAAAACCTTTGGAGCGGACAAATATGCCGAAGCGAGAAAGGAGGTGTTGACCAACATGTTCTCCCGCCCCATGCAAGTAAGTGGGAGCCTCAGTCACTGCCACCGACGGCCGTGTCACAGAGCAAAAGTAACTCCTTTTTTATAGCAGAAATAATAATAATTATAATAATTTTTACCCTGCCCATCTGGCTGGGTTTCCCCAGCCACTCTGGGCAGCTTCCAACAGGATATTAAAATACTGTAATACATCAAACATTAAAAGCTTTCCTAAACAGGGCTGCCTTCAGATGTCTTCTAAAAGTCTGGTAGTTGTTGTTCTCTTTGACATCTGGTGGGTAGGCCTTCCACAGGGCGGGTGCCACTACCGAGAAGGCCCTCTGCCTGGTTCCCTGTAGCTTTGCTTCTCGCAGTGAGGGAACCGCCAGAAGGCCCTCGGCACTGGACCTCAGTGTCCGGGCAGAATGATGGGGGTGGAGACGCTCCTTCAGGTCTACTGGACCGAGGCCGTTTAGGTCTTTAAAGGTCAGCACCAACACTTTGAATTGTGCTCAGAAATGTACTGGAAGCCAGTGTTGGTCTTTCAAGACCGGTGTTATGTGGTCTTGGTGGCCACTCCCAGTCACCAGTCTAGTTGCCACACAGGTTTGGCTGAGTGTCAGGCCCAGTGAGCCCAGCAGTTCATCCCCGGTGGGTTTTGATCCAAGAAATCAGTTGCCTTGTAGCCCCTTCAGCTTCCGATGCCTCCTCTTCCCTGTCTTCTCCCTCTCCCTTCTGCCTTCCTAGTTTCTTTAGACCTCACCTAATCAAGCCCACAATGCGTGTGGATTCATTTTTCAACAACCCATGAAAGCGCACACCTCTATCAGCTTGTTAATCTCTTAAGTTCCCACAATAATCTGAGTGGAGACTAAATGGGCTGTTTTTCTACTGATTAGCTTACGGAACTCACTGCCACAAGGAGTGGCAGTAGCCACAGCCTAGGAAGCCGCCTTACACTGAGATAGACACTTGGTCGATCTAGCTCAGCACTGACCGGAAGCAGCTCACTGGGGTCTCCGCCAAGGACACCTTCCTTGTGGGTTCCAGCCTCCCCTCCAATGGAGGTGGGTGTGGGGTAGGGAAAAAACAACATGGGGACTCTGCCCAGCATGTGAAACTCAGGAACCGAAGCAGAAATGGGGTCAGTCTAGATCCCGGCTCCTGGTGTGTGGCTGTGTCCCGCTTCCTCATGGGAATATCAGCCTTTGGAAACTGCCTCCTCCTGCCCAAGCCTCCCCATGGCAGGGGTTTTGCCGTGTTTATCCAAAGCCCCAGAGCAAAGCAGCCTGACCTCCTGCGGTTTAGGCAGCCGTCTCGAGGAGATTGCGCCTTTCCACAGAGGAAGGCGGTCTGCGCTGAGTGGGCCTTGATTTATTACGGGGCTGATCTTTAGATCGAAAGCCGCTAGGAGCAGGAAGCGCACGGTGCCAAGCACTTCCCTCGGTCTCTGTGAGTGATTGCATCAGGAGATGAAGGATGACTCCCGTTGCGGACGGTGAGAGAGGCAGGTGTGCGCCTGTGCGTGTGTGGCTGCGCAGGAACCCTGCCGACGGGAAGCTGTGCTCCGCAAACAAGGTCGAGGGGACCTTGGACCGCTCCGAGGTGGATTTGGAGAGCCGAAAAAGGCCAATCCCCTGGCTCCGACTCCCTTGCTCCGAGACCCGTGGCAGCCCCAGCGGAAATCCTTCCGTGACGCGCAAGCCCATCTGTTCAACCGTTTGCCTGGTTCCCCTGCCCCATCCATCACCTGGGCTTGCCCTGCCCCCTCACAGGCCCAGCCGTCCCTCCTGCTTTGCTTTTTTCCAGCCCCCTTTGCCTCGGACGAGTCTGGCTGCAAGAGGAGGTCACGCTCCTGAGTTTGGCAACGCGAGAGATGAAACCGAGCCTGCCTAAAACTCTGGAGAAAAACGACCCATTTTGACGTTCTGTTTCCTTCATCCTAATAATACTTGCTGCTGATGCTGCATTTATTTTATTATTCATTTATATGTTAGCCCTGTCACTCAAACAGCTCTTCCGTCAGATAGATCACACTTGCATTATTACTCTCCACTCCCAGACCCCCATTTCAGAAAGAGGGGTGAAGAGAACAGGGGTTTCTTTTCTCAGCTGCCCCTTCTGTGATACGGAGGCAGGGCTAAGAACACAAGAATAACCCCGCAGGCCAATGACCCATTTGGTCCAGCATCCTGTTCTCACAGTGGCTACCCAGAACATCACATCAAATAGTTGGAAGAGATTCAAAGGATCCTTAGCCCAACCCCCTGCAATGCAGAAATCTCTGCTGAATTATCTGTGGTAGATGGCCATCCGACCTCTGCTTAAAAACCTCCAAGGAAGGAGAGTCCACAACTTCCTGAGGGAGGGAGACCGCTTCTGTAAGTAGCTCAGAAGCAGCATCCGAGCCCAAGAGCCCTCTCCCCTCCTGTGCCTCCAACTGTGGCAGCAGAGGTATCCCTCAAGAGTCTCCTGCTCCACAAATCTTCTAGGTTGGTGGTGAGCATTGCCTCTTGTGGCAGCGAGTTCCGCAGTTTCACGATGTGTTTTGTGAAGAAGTACAGTGGTACCTCGGGTTACAAACGCTTCGGGTTACAAACTCCGCTAACCCGGGAGTAGTACCTCGGATTGCAAACTTTGCCCCAGGATGAGAACGGAAATCACGCGGCAGCAGGAGGCCCTGTTAGTAAAAGCATGCCTCAGGTTAAGAACGGTTTTGGGTTAAGAACGGACCTCTGGAACAAATTAAGTTCGTAACCCGAGGTACCACCGTATTCTCTTTTGTCTCTCCTGAATCTTCCAGCGTTCATGAAGCAGACCAGAGCCATAACGGCTTATGATCCTACCTGGGCCTACCTTGTAGGAGGGTTGTAAGGAAGACAAAGCTGATGAAGAAGTGAGTCCCCAACTCAGCCTCTCAGCCAGAGGAGGTTGCACTCAGTTAACATTTCCACTGCTAATCCCACGGATGAGAACCCAACGTGCAGCTTCCTTTTCCCCTTCTCTTTTCTAACCATTAGTGCAGCAACGGCAGCTAGCAAGTGCTTAACAATATCCAGCCTCCTCCTTGCCTTGAGCATCCGTTCTCCAAAAGCAGGCATGTCGAGAAAGCAAGAGGCGGTAGCTGTTCTGCTTCATTAAATGCTTGATGGGCAGTTGTCAATCAGCTGTCAGCACGGCAAGACGGCGGAGGAGGAAAAGCTGTCAGAAAAGAGATGGGTGTTCAAGCCCTTTTCTGGTGGGGCAGAGTGGGGTGAATCCTGTTCCAGGCACTAATCCAGCCTTCTCCAATGTGGTGCTGTCCAATGATTTTGGACCACAGCTCCCATCAACTCCAGCCGATAAAATCCCTGGAGAGACCAGGTTGGGAAAGGGCTGCATTAAGGTGTGACAGACTAGTTGGTCACAGAGAAATGGTGGGGGGCAACTCCCTGGGGTCCTGGGTGCCCGAGCACCGACAAAATTCCCCATGAAAGGACTGGGCACCCACAAATTTCAGTGCCAGGGCCATGCACGCTGCATGGCACCCACGGACCCAGGCACCCACGGTCACAGGGCCAAGCTGGCACTCCTGGTAAGAGGCAGCATGAAGAAGGCTCAGAGCCCAGGGAGTGGTGGTGGGATGGCAGTGGCAAAGAGGAGTCCAGACTCGGAAGGAGAAACTGAAGCAGGCAAGGGGAACGGGTGAGGCCAAGAGGCAGAGATGAGTCCAGCTGGTGAAGAGTCACAGGTGTCTCCCCCTCCTGCTGCAACAAGCACCCCTCCCTGCTTGTCTCCCAGAACCAGAAGAGGCATGAAAAGGGCAGGGCAGCAGCAGGCTTTGTGCGGGCGCAGTCTCCAGTTGCTTGGAAAAAAGCCCTAGAGGTGAGGGCTGTGGCGAGGCGACTTTTTCAGTCTCGGCAACTTGATTCATGGGGATGAGTTGCTGTCCTCTTTAGGCTTGACACCCAGCCAAGTCTGTGGAGATTGTTCTTTTGCTAATAAAGAGTTAACTCCAACTTTGAACAGTGTGATTTACTGCCGGCTCGCTCCTTGACATTAGGAAATGGAGACATTTCCACCACCACGTGTGGATCACAAAGCTTTGCCATAGGGAGCCACTTGTGTGACCGTGCCCCCTCTTTGGGCCTTGTTCTACCTCCCCCCCCCCCTTGCAAGAGCTCTGACCCGCCTCCTTTCTCTCCTCGCAGATGGCTGTGTATTTCTGTGCCGGGACCCTGGAGGACGAGACCCTCTTCCGCCACTATGCCCTCAACGTGCCCCTCTACACCCACTTCACATCGCCCATCCGCCGCTACCCGGACATCATGGTGCACCGACTGCTCTCTGCTTCCCTGGGTGGGTTCCCCTGGGGAGATGCCCCCAGCTCCCCCTCCCTGGGGTCAGGCTGGGCTGCTCAGGAGAAGGGAGAGGGGCTGGGCCACTGCATGACCTGCCCTGCTGGGTCACAGCAACGAGGGTGGCATCCTGCCCAGGGTGGGGCTGCCTATTGGTGTCCTCCTCCTGCATCTTAGGGTTGCTCTTGTAGAACTCAGCCGGGGAGATGATTTGGGGGCTGCAGAGGGGGAATTAGGGTGACAACTCCTTTGCATCCCTTCATGTTCCAGCTACTAGCCAGGAGGATAGGGGGATCCTGTGCTCCAATCCTGCTTGTGGGAACAGGATGCTGGACTAAATGGGTCTTTGGCCTGATCCTGCAGGGCTCTGCTTATGTTCTTACGGGGAGCTGTTTGGCAGAAATCGCAAGCCCTTGTGTTAATGGAAAAGCAAGTTGGGATCGAAGCCGCAGGCCCCCACCTCCTGGTGTGGCCTCAGATGCAGCACAGTCCCTGCAGCCCCCAAGGGGGTGAGCTGGTTGCTGCTCCCTCTGCCTCTTCTGACGACCCCCCACCCCCTTTTCCAGGTGATGGCCCTGCCCCAAGGATGGAGGAGGCCGATATCCAGCAGCAGGCTGAGCATTGCAACGACAGGAAAATGGCTTCCAAGCGGGTGCAGGAGCTCAGCGCCGATCTCTTCTTTGCCGTCTTTGTCAAGGTGAGGCGAGGCAGCCCTTGGGGGTGTGGTGGTGGGGCTTCTCCCTCCCGTTTTCCTTGGGTCTTTTGCACAGCCCGTCTCTGTTGCCTGGGGTGTGGCTGGGCAATATCCCAGGGTCCGCTGGGAAGGAGGGTCTTGTGTCCGCTCTGCTTAGCGCACCCTCCCTGTCTCCCCTCCCAGGAGTGCGGCCCCCTGGAGTCGGAGGCCATGGTGATGGGCGTCCTCAATGAAGCCTTTGACGTCCTGGTTCTGAGGTTTGGCGTCCAGAAGCGGATCTACTGCAACGTAAGTGTCCCTCTCCCAGCCGTGCAGGCGCCCATGGATCCAATCATGACATTGGCTTGAATGTTTTTAACTCAGTATAGATTTTTGATTTAACTGTGCTGTGCTGCCTGGTTGCTTATCATCTCCCTGCGTCGTACGTCTTTGGGCTCCTTGGGCAGAGAGGCAGTTTGTAAGCAAATCCCCCGCCAGGCCTGTGCCGGCAGCATCTGCAGCTCCTTGCAGGCCCCAGGCGCCCCTTGGATCCCTGGAGAACGCAGTCAGGCGGTGCATGCATTTTATGTAGTAGTAATAATAATAATAGTACAGTGGATGCTCGGGTTGCGAACGTGATCCATGCGGGATGCATGCTCACAACCCAGGTCTGCGTGTCTGCACACACGCGGGTTGCGATTCGGCGCTTCTGTGCATGCACAAAGTGCAATTTAGTAATCCGTTCCGGTACTTCCGGGTTTCAGCAGTCCGCAACCCAAAATAATGCAACCTGAAGCGGCTGTAACCCGAGGTATGACTGTAATAATAAAATAAAATAAAATAAGAAGTTTTTTGAGTAAGTATCATTTCCCAAATAAAGTTTGAAGAATTCAGGATGTTCGCCCCACCCCCAGCTACAGAATTTGGAATGCCAAGGAACCCCTCCCCATCTTGATGCCATCTTGGCTAGTAGCGTCTTCCAAGGGCCTCATGCAAGAGATGTTCCTGTCAGATGGTGTCCCATAGCCTTCAGAGTGTGTGGGGCGGGGGGGGGGGGAGAGCTCACTTGTAATGTTACAGTTACTATGGACAATATGGATAGATATACAATAGAGATTACAATATAATACGCAGTAGAAAATGTTGGCAATAGGACCCATGGAGGGGATGGGGGGGGGAGTCTCCAGATTCAGAGAAATCTCTTTATACGGATATATATTTGGTATTGTTTAAATTAATAATAATAATAATAATAATTTATTTATGCATCAAACATTAAAAGCTTCCCTAAACAGGGCTGCCTTCAGATGTCTTCTAAAAGTCTAGTAGTTGTTATTCTCTTTGACATCTGGTGGGAGGGCGTTCCACAGGGCGGGTGCCACCACCAAGAAGGCCCTCTGCCTAGTTCCCTGTAACTCCGCTTCTCGCACCGAGGGAACCACCAGAAGGCCCTCGGCGCTGGACCTCAGTGTCCGGGTAGAATGATGGGTTCTTTGTAAAATCAAAGAAAAATGATTTCAAAAAAGAAAAAAGAGTAGGGGCCCCTTTAACTGCTTCTGCAGTCCGCCTTGCCCCATCGTGGTTCAAGGGCTGCGCTTTTCTCCCCTTGGCTCTCTTTAAGGCCTGTTTTCTCAGTCTCCGCTCCTCCATCTGTGAAATGGGAGTGAGGCAGGGCCGGTGTATAAGAGACACTCGAGAGAGAGGCATGCGTCTTAGTCAAACACGGCCAGGGCTAGGTTGCCATTCCGAGCAAGCGCTGGGTCTGAGGGGTTTTGGGGGGACCCTGGAGCTCTCCAGTTCTTGGAGACGCAGCAACCGTCTTCTCCAGGCAGCTTCCCTTCCCCATCCCCTGTAAGTCCTCTTTGCCGCCATCCCGGCTCGTTTGCCTTCCCTAATTGCTGTTTGGGGGGCTCTTGTGCCTTGGCGTTCGGCGATAATGAACCGTCCTCAGCGCAGCTGCCTCGAGGGGGTGCCTCCGACTCCTCCGCCCGCCATCTGCCCCTCCATCAGACCCTTCCGGGGGGGTCGTTATCCCTTCGCAGCAGCCATAAAACTGAGGAGAGGCGGCGTGGCGAGGGCTTTTGCCTCTTCAAACGAGGGAACGGGGAGACCTTGGTTTTAATTTCGGCTTCGGAAACGGGAGCTCAGGGGCGCTGGGCACTCGGTCCGCTGTTCCCTGGCACTTGCGAGAGGTAGAAGCTTCTGCCAGCTACAAGGTTATGTGACATGGAAGGGAGTCGGGGGGACAATGAGAGGGGGGGGGCCTCCTGGGGCTTCTGCTTTGTGGGTTTCTTGTGCTTTGCACAGAGAGCTCTCTGGACTTAGAGAAAAGATTTATTTATTTTTTAATTGCAGATGGAATCTGTACACACACAGGCAGACTCTCCTGCCTTATAAGCCGTCGCTCACCATGGGGACGGCCTATCTGATCAATGCAGACTTTCAGTCATCCCCTTTTAATTACATTTGAAGCAAGGGGTGCCTGCAGCAAATTGTTGCAGTTCAAAAAGGCTCCCCTTCAGTGTCCCAGTCAGTCGACCATTCCCTATTCCTGGACACTCCATTACATTTCCTCTGTTTTGTTCGGTTTGCTGGGCTTTTGTGGGGGGGCAGTTTCCACCAACTGTCAGTCAGTGTTTTGTGGCCACTGAGCCCACTCAGTCCTCATTGGGCTATTTTGAGGCGTGTGCCCCCCCCCCCCCAGTTTTCCAGCTTGCTGACACCTTCCTTCCCTGTGTGGGTGTTGCACTTTTGGCAACATCAGCATCAGCAGCCATGCCTGAACATCAGAAATGGAGTGAATGGGGGGGGGGGTAATCCCTTGAATCCCGGGGTAAATTACTCCTGGCTCCAATCCCTTTGAAACCAGCAGCCAGCCTTTCTGTGGTTGTTCTGCACCTAGGCTGAGCTTTGGCAGGAGCTGTCTCACAGAACCAGGGTGGTTGGCGGTGGGTGAAATCAGGAAAACACTTGAGGAAGATACACCTGGCCCATTCCAGACCCCTCTGCTCCCTGAGATCCCAGGGATATGCCTTGCCCAGCCTTCACCATTCACGTGTCTTCCAAAAGAATAGGACCACAAGTCCCATCATGCAACAGCCAGAACACCCACTTTAAATAATAATAATAAATAATTTTATTTATACCCCACCCTCCCCAGCCAAGACCGGGCTCAGGGCGGCTAACACCAGGTATAAAAACAATTGATTAAAATACAACTTAAAAACAAGATTAAAATACAACATTAAAATGCAGCCTCATTTCAGTAGAAACTCAAATCGAAAACTTTTTGGGGATGAAAACGTCAAATCTTCCCTAAAGCCAACTATCCAGACTGGTCCTACGTGGGCCAGAAAAAAGCCAGAGAAGTCCCTAAATAGGAGTTCCATCACAGAAGGAGAAAGGAAAAAGGAAAGAGGGGGAGGGGATCAAGTTGATTCCAAGCCAAAGGCCAGGTGGAACAACTCTGTCTTACAGGCCCTGCGGAAAGAAATCAGATCCTGCCGGGCTCTGGTCTCATGAGGCAGAGCGTTCCACCAGGCCGGAGCCAGTGTTGAAAAGGCCCTGGCTCTGGTTGAGGCTAATCTGACTTTATTAGGGCCCGGGACTTCTAGGGTGTTGCTATTTATGGACCATAAGGTTCTCTGTGGGGCATACCAGGAGAGGCAGTCCCTTAGGTACGAGGGTCCTAGGCTGGCATGTTTTGATGGTTGCACCGTTTGTGTGTTTCCTGCCCTTGGGGAGGAAGGACAGGATAGAAATCTAATAAACGTGAATAACGTAAACGCAATAAATGGCCGTCGTAACAACAGCTGCACCAGCACCCGATCCCACGTGCCGTTCTGCATGTTTCCGTAAGAGCACCTGGTCTCTTCTTTCCTCTTGCAGGCCCTGCCGCTGGTGGGCTTCCAGTTCCAGAAGCTGGGCAAGAAGCCGCAGCTGACTCTGATGTGGGAGCCAGAGAGCTTGGAGCAGGATGCTGTGCAACAGGTAAAGCCCCCTGCCCGCCCCAGTCCTTCCCTTCCCCAGGAGTGTGGGGCATGGCTGTGGGTGAACGCAGGAAGTTGCCTCGTTCCTTTCCTATTAATTCCTTCCTGATACTTTTAACCAGGGGTGCCATCAGGGGATTGAACCAGTGGCCTTCTACATGCAAAGCAGGTGTCCTACCGCTGCACTTGCAGCCCCTCCTCCTGCCTCTCGCTTGCTTGCACCCTCACTCACTCACTCTCTCTGTTGTACGTTAAGGTGCAACTGAGCTTGCACAGAAGAGGACTCTTGCATGAGTTAAGACAAACGGACTTGGCTGCCTCCAGATTCCCAGACTATCCCTGCACTTGAACCTCTTGAGTTGACCTCTTTGATGTTTAGACTGGTGCTTCTCAGGTTGCCTCATGCTTACAGCTTCTTCCTTCTTCTCTCTCCGTCCTAAAGATCAGAGGTCAGGCTGCAGCTATCCTCTGAGAGAGCAAATAGCAGGTGTGGCTGCCTTGTTCTGCTACAGATGGCTTAGACTAGGTAGAACTAGGAACTTTTCTGTCCAAGTAGAGTCAAACCTCGGTTCCCAGACACCTCCGTTTTGGAATGTTTCGGCTCCCAAACACCAAAAACCTGGAAGTGTTCCGGTTTACGAACGTTTTTCAGAAGCCTAACTTCCAACGCAGCTTTTGCTTGAGGGCAGAAAGCTCCTGCAGCCAATCAGAAGCCACACCTCGGTTGTCAAACATTTCGGAAGCCAGACGGGCTTCCAGAATGGATTACATTCGACAACCAAGGTTTGACTGTACAGTGGTACCTCGAGTTACATACGCTTCAGGTTACATACGCTTCAGGTTAAGAACTTCGCTTCAGGATGAGAACAGAAATCGTGGTCCAGCGGTGCAGCGGCAGCAGGAGGCCCTATTAGCTAAAGTGGTGCTTTAGGTTAAGAACAGTTTCAGGTTAAGAACGGACCTCCGGAACGAATTAAGTACTTAACCCAAGCACTCTCTCTCTCTCTCTCTCTCTCTCTCTCTGCGTGTGTGTGTATGTGTGATTGCAAGTCTGCTGTCTAACCAAGATTCACTATCTTAATGATACCAAAAAGGTTTCAGTGGGTAATTGGAACCAAGTACGCCAATTCTGTCCCTTCCATTCAAGCCCATCCACATTACCTCCCGGCCTGCCAATTTGTGGAGTGCCCCCTTTGCTCCTCTGGCATTATGGACAATTCCCCAAAACTGATCAGGTAAGGGCTGTAGTAGCCCATCTGCTTTACCTGCAGACGGTACCTGGTTCAATCCCTGGCGACATCTCAGGTAGGCCTGGGAGAAGACTCCTCTCTGAAACCTGTGGAGCTGCTGCCAGTCAGTGTAGACAGCACTGAGCTAGATGGGCCAATGGTCCAACTACGCAGAAGGCAGCTTCCTGTGATCAGGGCTGTTTATGTTGCAAACCGCCCTGTGATCTTCAGAGAGAGGACAATGTGTAAAATTAATTAATAAAAATGATGGAATTTAGGCTCATTCGCATCACTTGGCAGCTGTATTGCCTGACTTCTTTGCAATGGCTTCCTGGTTAAGCCCTCTTCCCAAAACTTAATTGACACACCGTTTGCTCCTTCCCCTTCCAGGCTGTTGCTCTTGTTGTTCTTGTCTCATCTCTCCTCCTGGGGAGGCCACGATCCCCACCCTTCCCACTGTTCTGTCCTAGCATGCATCCTGCTCTGCCTCCAATTCTGGCTGCAGTGCTCAGATCCAAGAACCCTTGCATGCCACACACACACCACTCCTAAAACAGATTTCCTGCGACGTGGTGTCAGATGCTTTAACAGAACCTCTCTCGATCTCTCTCCCTCTCTCTTGTGCGTGTCCCTTGCATCCATTAAATCAGTAACTCGGCCACAGGGAGGCATTTGCTGGGTTTGATTAAGCTCTGCTCTGGTGCCAAGCGCAAGTTGGCAGCCCTCCCTGCAGCGCCCTGGCTAATTGTTTTGCAGTCCTTGGCAAGGGGCCCCTGGTCCTGCCACCTGGCTGGGAACGAGGGACGCTGGGCGTAAGGCAAAGGGGGCTACTAATGCACACGCAGAGATCCCTAATCCTTCCGAGGAGATGCTTCTGCAAAGTAAGGCAGAACCAAAGGGTGGAGCAATAGGACTGTCTCTTGCCAGAAGAGAAACTTCCCGGGACCTTCAGCTCACATGCTGCCTGTGGCCCACAGCGGCATTTCACGCGGCCCCCAGTGTCATCAGCTCCAGAGAAAGGAAGACCCTGCTTCCCCCCAAGAACTACTGCATGCACTGAGCTGTGGTCCTTCCCTGAAGAATCCACAGGGACATAGGAAGCTGCCTTATACATACTGATGGAGTTATACCCCTGCGCCCCTCGTTGTCCTTTGCCATCCACACAAAACTAAATGGGGCTTAGCACTATAATCTTTGGCACCGGCCTTTTTGCACCTTCCTGCCTGGGTAGTGCTTGTTAGGTATTCTAAGATAGACTGCCTCTGTGTAGAGAGGTTCTGTTTAGCTACCAAATACCTTCAGATCAGGGACGCGGGTGGCACTGGGTTAAACCACAGAGCCTAGCACTTGTTGATCAGAAGGTCGGCGGTTCAAATCCCCGTGATGGGGTGATCTCCTGTTGCTCGGTCCCTGCTCCTGCCCACCTAGCAGTTCAAAAGCACATCAAAGTGCAAGTAGATAAATAGGTACCGCTCGGGCGGGAAGGTAAACGGCGTTTCCGTGCGTTGCTCTGGTTCGCCAGAAGCGAATTAGTCATGCTGGCCACATGACCTGGAAGC
Source organism: Podarcis liolepis (assembly GCF_965112155.1). NCBI lineage: Eukaryota > Metazoa > Chordata > Lepidosauria > Squamata > Lacertidae > Podarcis > Podarcis liolepis. The sequence goes on along the minus strand of NC_139556.1, from coordinate 99,029,576 downwards.
TGTACACCGGCTCCCTCGGCCAGTAAAGCGAGATGAGCGCCGCAACCCCAGAGTCGGCCACGACTGGACCTAATGGTCAGGGGTCCCTTTACCTTTACCTTTTACCTTCAGATCACCTTCTGTGAACTTCCTGCTTTCCTAGACCAGAAGGGGTGTCTTTCAGGGACATCTCAGCCTTTTCGAATCAATCACTTGCCAGCCAGCTAACCTGCTGCCCTTCTTCTTCTTCTTCCTTGTCGCTCAAGGTCATTACTGTTTTCACCTTGGTGGAGGTCGTCCTGAGGTCCGACAACGTCCCCTTGAAGTACAGTGCGGTGCTGAAGAGGCCTGGCGGCGAGGAGTGACCGGCTCCCACGTCCGGAGATGGATTGTGCCCAGCTGACACTGCCAAAGCAACATCCCAAAGGGCCTCATCCTACAGTGACTCTCTCTCCTGGAGAAAGTCGGGCTGTGGGCCTCTCGTTATCAATTTTTGCGAACGGGTTTTGTTTTATGTCTGGATTTTAACCCAAGCCAGCAGCAGCGGGGACGGCAGCCCTCCAGGCATCCCCAGCTGCTGCAGGGACCTGAGTCCCCCTCGGCTCCTGGCTTTTTAGACCCTCCTTTTCTTAAACAAGCCCCTTGCAAAGGACACAGAGGAGCTGAGAGCAGCCCGTGGTGGGATTCCTGTGCCTTAAGGCATTCCTTGCTTCTGTGTTTGTGGCTGTGGCCATGCGGGCGTAATAAAAAAAAAAACCACCTTGGCCAACAACACCCGTGTGTGCGTGTGTGTGTGTGCAGGTTTCCGTCGTCCTGATTTCGCTGGCATTTTCTCATTTGACATTTCAACACGAGAGGAAGTTCCGAAACAGTTGTGAAGCAGCAACGGTGCTGTTATCTTCCTCTTTCAATTCCACACACCCATCTCCATCCTCTGCAAAAACAGCACCGTCGCTTGGGAGAGAAACGACGGGGACAAACAATAAATCTGGTTGTGTGTGTTTTAGCCAGTTGAATCAGGGCTGGTGAGTGTGGAGGGGGGACTAAAAGAAGACTGGGAATTTTGGAAGAGGGCTGGAGCTCTCCCTACCACCACTGCCGCCCAGAGAAGAAAACCTGCTAGGAATTGGGGAAATCAGCAAATGGAGAAAACAAGTTCTTACATTTGGATGAAAGTAGAACTCATTGTCCCCAAAGTAAATAGAAAAGATTCAGAAATTTGGGGAAGTGGCAGGATTTAAATTAAATTGGAATAAAACCCAACTATTGGTCAAAAATTTGAAGGAAGAAGAAAAAAAGGATTTAGAGCAAAATATTGAGATAGAAGTCCATAAAAAGGTTGAGTATTTAGGGATATGGCTAACATCAAGAAATACCTTTTGGGGGAGGGGGGAGGGAAAAATGGGGGGGTGAGGATGGTGTATTTTTGATAAATTGTTATTTTGAAACTCCTAATAAAAAAAAATCTTTTTTAAAAAAGAAAGTAGAACACATTGTAGGAGGAGAACCTTCTGGGATCACAAACCCATAGAACTGCAGACCTGGAAGGAACCACGGGGGTCATCTAGTCCAGCCCCCTGCAATGCAGGAATCGTTTTGCCCAACGTGGAGTTCGAACCCATGACCCCGAGAAGAAGCTAAATGCCAATGGGATGGGGTAGTGTGCAGTCAGCCAAGGGGCCACCATCACTTTGAATGCAGTAAAAAAAGCAGCGTAAACTGTTTGCAGTCGGAGGCAAGCGAAAACCGCACCTATTTTGTGTGAGAGGAAAGGCGGGGGTGTACTGCTTGCTCAGTTCAAGGAATGTGCTTCATGCTTGCTGCAGAGAAAAGGGTATAGTCAGGACACACTTCCCCACCTCAAATATTCTGAAAATATTGCAACACTTTTCTTACCCTTGGTTAAACTCATTTACTTTATCTGTATCAATTACCGTATTTTTCGCTCTATAAGACGCACCAGACCATAACACGCACGTAGTTTTTAGAGGAGGAAAACAAGAAAAAAAATATTCTAAACGAAATAGTGGATATATGATTTTTGTGGTTCATGCTGTGGCCACAGACATGTGATCTGACAGTGAGTTTGGAGTAGCCCAATGCAAAAATCCTGAGGATCCATGTGGATCCATGCTTTGTAACCACGGAGGAGGGAAGGAAGGGGAACAATGGATCCTCTGCTCATGACTGCAGCAGATCCCCTCCGCCACCCGCAGGCATTCGCTCCATAACACGCACAGACATTTCCCCTTACTTTCTAGGAGGAAAAAAGTGAGTGTTATGGTGCAAAAAATACGGTATGTCATCTGTGTTTTGATCCTGACTGGGACAGGTCACAGCTAGGGCTGGGCGACCCCTGGTTTTCAACAGTGCGATATATCACCAGCTAAACATTGTGGTATACCGATATCACCATGTCTGAAATAAGGATGGAGCTGGTGTGTGTGTCCGTGTGAAACTGCAGAAAAGCAGAATTTAGCTCCCTGTGCGCCTGCTGAGTTAAATCCTGCTTTTTTCAGGGTTTGGGGATGCCAGTGCAAGCTGGATTGGACTCCCTGTGCATTAGCTGGTGCTCAGACCTCCTTCTACAGTCACGTCTCCACTTGCCAGGAGAAACATTATGGTTTCATAAACCAGTTTGCCCCCTTCTCAATTCCCCCTCCCTCCGCTTTAGTGGCGTAACATTCAGCCAAATGAAGAGTTCTGCTGGACTCAAAAGCTCGCTCCCTATTTTGTAACGTTTTTCTGGTTGCCCGTAATAATGGGACTTCAGAGCTTTTCGGGGGGGAAAGCGGCAGTTCAACTCTCCACCTTGCATGCTGATGCCATCTTCCTCTTCCCCTGCTTTGCTTCTCTCTAAGAAAAACTTAATTCAGCTAGAAAATAGCACCCCAGGAGATGACGACGTTCCTGTTATGAAATATAAATGGTGGAGCTCCAGCCATACCCCTGGCACTCAACCCAACGCACCTGGGAATATTGCTCCTTTAATTCTCCTCTGTCCTCTCAACATAAGACACCCTGAGACAGCTCCCTGTCAGGCCTCATTAGTAGCATTGCAGGATTTGCAGACTGTGAGTCTCCCTGCTTCCTAGCTAACACACAGAAATATGCAACCTAGAGGCTGTTTGTTTTTATTGACATCCCGTGGTGTTCGCAGCTGGCACTACCCGGGCACAGACTTGCTTTGCTTCAGCATGCCGTGCGTTCGGACCACACCCTGCACCGAGGAGACCACTGTTTGCAACAGCAGAAAGATTGAAATAAGCTGCCATCAGATTTGTGCAGGAACTTGCCACGATGACCTTCTCTGGGGAGCTGCCATTGCTTCTTGCTTCCTTCCTCAAAGTACAACCCAAGGAAAGTCCCATCCAGATAATTGTGAGCCTGCCGGATTGGGCCAATAGCCCACCTAGTCCAGCATCCTGTTCTCACAGTGGCCAACCAGAAGTCTGTGAGAAACCAGGGAGCAGAACATGGGCACAGGAGTTCTCTCTCCCCTCCTGCGGTTTGGAAAGGAAATAACATCCCAGCAAAAAGGGAATGGTTAAGTAAACTATGTGAGTATCTGGAGTCAGCAAAATTGACAGATATAATAAGGCTTAAATCTAAAATTATGGTACAGAAACAGTGGGAATGCTTAAATGAATATTTACACCAACGGATCAAACACGGAAATTTGGTTGTGCTTAGACTAACCTTGTGAAGAATACAAAGAATACAAAGATTAGTCGGACTATGAAAGAATTTAAGGAAAGGAAGTGACTGAAGAACAGATGTAAAGGTGAATTAGATAACCAAGAGACGTGTGGTGAATGCGGTGGAAGTCTTTTATAATATTTTAACTAGGATTTATATATCGTAATGTTTGAAGTACGAATTTGGAATAATTGATTATGAAAAGTATTTTTTTCTTCATTATTTTTCTTGTTTCTTTCTTTTATCTTTTGTCTTTCTTCTTTTCTAGTCTGCATTCTGGAAAATAGTGTAGATGAAGGTTTTAATGTATGGTTATGTATTGTTTCTATTTTTTCCTTTTCATTTTTTGTAACATTTAATAAAATTTAATAAAAAAAAATAAAAAAAGAATTTGCCTCATTATTTCTTAAAGCCAGTCCAACACGGCTTCCTGTGGGAGTGAGTTCCACAGTCTAACTATGCACTGTGTGAACTACAGCTCCCATCAACCCAAGCCAAATGTCAGGGATGGGAGTTGTAGTCCAAAATAACTACTGGGCACCCCATTGGCTGCCTTTGGTGTGATGCATCTTACAGCCCCTTTAACCCCCTCAACTGTTCTTGGTTTCCAGACCTCCCCCAAACTGGCCGCCTCCAGATGTTTTGGACTACAATTCCCATAGGTCCCAGCTGGAACGGCTGATGGGAGTTGTAGTCCATTACATCTGGATGGGAGGCCAGCAGGTAGGTGGTGCCTGGTTGAGATGGTGGAGGAGGCTTTGCTTTACATTTCTGTTAGACTAAATCTGCCAAGCTGGTGCCCTGCAAATGTCAGCCTCTCAAGCCCTGGACCAGCTACTTTCCAAGGTGGCTGCTCTCCCCCACCAGCTGCTGTCAAATACAACTCCCATGAGCTCCGGCCAGCATAGCTCTGCTAGATGGTGCTGGTGGGAATCGTAGTCTGAAGCATCTGGCATTTCACCAAACTACATTCCGCCCTGTACTTTGGACTTGTTTGGATTCACCTTGACTTGTAAACTCCAATGTATTTGTATGTGTTTTTCAAATTCCATTGCTTGACATGCTCAGACACCGTTTTCCATTGCCCTTCTGGTTTTAAGCGAGTAAATGCAACATTGGGCAGGAAGGGAACGTGCATCCTGGGCAATTTCCAATCGTCAGCAGACCAGACCAGACCAGATCTGCCCAGTTCTATGGAAGGAAGCAGGACTCGGTTTTTCCATGCGTGTTGACTTCCCAAAGTGTCCTTGCCACTCAGTTCAGCGGAAGCAGCTAAGGAGGCAGGCATGAGCTTTGCAGTGACCTCTGGGGCAGCCTTTGTGTCCTAGAGGACCCTAACCGCCTGACTCTCCACTGGCCGGGCCCACAGGAAGAAGACTCCCTATCTCTTCGCAGAAACCTGCAAGTGGCTGTGTGGTCTCCTCAACAGGGCAATAGCCTTTGGTTTCCTTCCGGAGCTGGTGTTCAGAAGAGGTGTCCGGGAGGAGCCTTGGAGCCTACAGATAGGGCTGGCCGATTCAGCAGAAAAATGCTCTCTCCACTGCAGACTTGAAAGGCTGTGATGAAACTGTGTTGTGGGCAGATACCGGTACTTCTCTTGGGACAGGGGATGGGACGTCATCTTCATTTCCTTTCCCACCCCTCCCAGCCTTTTGGCCCCGTGCCCCCCTGGGTCCAAAGGTGAGAGGAGGAGCATAAAAACCCCAGAGCCTCAGAAGCTGCGGTCTTTCATCAGGCACTCTTTCCATCCTTGGCTTGGCTGCAGGATGAAGCCCCTGGCTACCCTGAGGATCCAGGCTTTCTTCTGCTTCTGTGCCTGCCTCTCTGCCACATCCTTAGGTGAGAAACTAAGCTATCTGTTGTTGTTTCACAGCTTGGGAGAGGGTCTTCTGGACCCAAATCGGCCACCAGCCCAAGTTTCTGGAAAAGAGGGTTGTTGTTTGTTGTTGTTTTTTGAGAGAGAGAGAGAGAGAGAGAATACAGGAAGCTGCCTTATACAATTTCAGACCTGTAGGTCCCTCTAGATCAGTGTTGTCGGCACTGGCTGGCAGCAGCAAGCCAGGATTTCAGCCAGGGAGTCTTTTCTGACCCTAACTGGAGAAGCCAGGGATTGAACCTGCGACCTTCTACATGCAAGACAGACACTCTGCCACTGTGTTACGGCCCTCCTCTGCTTCACTTGGAGATAAACTTCATCTAAGTCAGTGGGTGCTTGATCTGACGAGAGCAGAGAGTCTTCTGTAGACATTCAAAGCCCAACCATGGAAAGGGCTGTTCTGTAATGTAAGCATTCAAGCTGGCTTTGTTTTCTGCACAGCGGCGATGCTCTGGCTGGGACGGAGGGGAGTGTGCCATGTTCTGGGGAGCTGCATGCCTGCTTTTAGGGATCCTGACTTCTAACTCACCAAGCAAAGGAACCAGCTTCTGCTTTCAATAACAGCCCAAGGAAATGACCCCTCTGGGCTTGTGCAGAGTGTTTCCCCAGGAACTGACTTCTCTTAAAAAATGAAGCAAGCTTAAGGAGTCCTAGCTGGTTTTCTACAGTTTGTCCTGTTGCATTTGAATGTCTGAGGACTTGATGTTGTTTTTAATAGTGCTTAAAATAGTGATTTGCTGTTTGTACGCTTGGAAGGATTTGGGTCCTGCTCCCCAGGTAGCTGTTAGGGCAGGTCAGCCACTGGAAGAGCAGGATACCTTATGGGACGGGCCTTTGGCCTGATCCAGCTGCAAGGCCATCTATCATTCTTAAGGAAAGGTAGTGATGCTGCTTACGAGAAGAACGGGAGCACAGGTCCAAATTCAGAGGTACGACTTGATCTACGCGGTTTCTTAGTTTGCAGAAAGTCTGTGTCCCGCTTTGCTCTGTTGCCAACCTTTGCTAAGCAGGGAGGGTGAGGGCAGGCAAGTATTTTGAGCAGTCTTCAAAACGGAGGAAAGTTGTGTTAGTCCAAATCATAAAGCAAGAATGTAAAACCCAGGCCATATAATCATCATCATCATAAAATGGGCTGAGATCAGCAGGTGAACTCACAAGGTTCTCCCCACTCTGGGTTTTACTTTTGCAGAATTTGTGCTGTTTCTTTCGCAGAGAAGTTGCATCAATGCACAGAGCGTGTCCTGGAAACAAATTGCCCACTTCCTTCCACTTGGTATCTTATGCTCTGGTCTGGTCTTGCTTAAAGAGGATGTTGGGCAAGATTTGCAAGGCATTGCTGCTGCAGCTGAGAGCAGAGGCTACTTACTGTTGTCACTCTCCCTGCACCTCTGCTGAGATGGTTCCTGTGTTATCTTCTGCAAATATCCACAAGAGGGTTGTGGAACAAACTGGGCCAAACGAGACTGTGCAGGAAATCAGTCAGTTGCTTCCAACACAATGCAAAGTTGCAAAGAACAGCTGACCCTCAAGAAAGGAAGTGTGTGGTGAGGGAACCAGCAGTCTGAGAGGACAACCCTGGTTGAGCCTCTTGCGCTTTGACCGGGGCTCAGTTTGGGGGAAGCAAAATGTCATGGATGTGCGATGAGTGGGTTCCTTATGTCCTTATGCACGCTGATCTGCTTCAGGTTCCGGGGACGTTGGCACAAACAAGGCCACCCCAAAGTTGGTAGGTGGAAGTCAGAGGCAAAGAACTGGAGTTTGGGGGGCACCTGGCTGCATAGAAAAGGGATTGCGGGCAAGCAGAGCTTCCCTTGTTCATTCATGCTCCCCCCTTTGTTGTTGTTTAGTCGTGTCCGACTCTTCGTGACCCCCTGGACCAGAGCACGCCAGGCACTCCTGTCTTCCACTGCCTCCCGCAGTTTGGTCAAACTCATGCTGGTAGCTTCGAGAACACTGTCCAACCATCTCGTCTTCTGTCGTCCCCTTCTCCTTGTGCCCTCCATCTTTCCCAACATCAGGGTCTTTTCCAGGGAGTCTTCTCTTCTCATGAGGTGGCCAAAGTATAGGAGCCTCAGCTTCAGGATCTGTCCTTCCAGTGAGCACTCAGGGCTGATTTCCTTCAGAATGGAGAGGTTTGATCTTCTTGCAGTCCATGGGACTCTCAAGAGTCTCCTGCTCCACCATAGTTTGGCTGAGTGTTCCATGCCAGCTGCACCAGGAAGGTGGGCAGAGAAGCAGGACTTCCTAAGGGATCATAGTGTGGGATCTGAAATCTGGTGTGTGTGTGTGTGTGTGTGTGTGTGTGTGTGTGTGTAGGAAAAGAAAGGGAAGGAATATGATTCTCTCTGTCCCCGCCCCCGAACTTTCTTTATAGATGATGAAGTTTTAATAACTGTCGTTTTAATTATTGGGTATTCAACATGGTTTTATTGCATTTTAGGCTGCTATCTGTCCTTCGGTGAGGGAGAATGGGACAGAAATTGTCATGAAAAATAAATAAGTTATGCCCACACTCCCCTCCCCTGGATGAATGAGTCTGTGCATATCAGGCAATTTTTATAAGCAACAAATGAGGATGCTCTGCCTATTTGATTCCTTTGCCAATCGCACAGCTCTGCTAAGCGAAGAGGCTCAGTCATTTAAAAGGCAAACCCCTGATCAATGGGTGATTAATGAGCATGCAAGGGTTGTGAATGGGCAGGGTCTGTTTTGCTAGGGACCAGGCGGTTGATGCCTGTGACCTTTGCTCCTTGTGAGGTCAGGTCCCAACTGGATCTGTTGATCCCATGCAGCCTTGCTGATAAGAATTCCCTGGGACGGGCAATTCACAAGCCCCCTGCCTCCAAACACAGGAAGCAAAGGCTGATGCGGCAATTTTAGAATCTCATTTCCTAAGGCTTCACAAGAACATCAGGTCACAAAGATGGTGGTAGCCTTCCTTCCTTCTGAGTTCCGGGCATCTGGTGGTAGACTGCCAACATCTGTGGAAGGTCGCTATCATACTCTAGCCACCACTAGCTCACCGCTGTCCCAAGACTGAGTGAGGAATGTCAATTGGGGTGCTCTGGTCTTTGAAGAGGCCATTTCCTTTGGGGAAATTGCCTCAGGGGGCTTATCATGTCCTTGGCAAATGAGCTGCTCCTTCCCAAATGTATACACAGCTCCGAGCTTCAAAGTGGGGAGAGCAGCAGCAGCAGACTTTTGCAATCTTTTGTAATGTGACGCCCAGGGCGAGGCCAAAATTTGGTGCCCTCAAAGGAATCTTCTCAATTATGGATCTTCTCAGTTTTGTGCCTCCTGGGCTTCGCACTCTGGTGGTGGCATTGCCCTCGCCACCCTAAACCCAGTGCTGGGGGAGAGGCATATCCTTGGTGTCAAGGTGCCAAGGAGATAAGGCTCATGGAGGGTTGAGTTGAAGTGTGGGATTTGGGAAGCAAAAACATGTGGGCAGGAGCTGGAGAGGAATAGAGACATTTCTGAAAGAGTCTTCCCTAAGAGCCCTTGCGCTTCTTCAAGTCCACTTTCAGCTTCAAAATTTCTTAAGAAATAAAATAAATAATAATAATAATAATAATAATAATAATAATAATAATAATAATAATAATAATTTATTTAGACCCCACCCATCTGGCTGAGTTTCCCCAGCCACTCTGGGCAGCTCCCAATCGAGTGTTAATACAGCATTCAAAATTAAAAACTTCCCTAAACAGGGCTGCCTTCAGATGTCTTTTAAAGATAAGATAGCTGCTTATTTCCTTCACATCTGGTGGGAGGGCATTCCACAGGGTAGGTGCCACCACCGAGAAGGCCCTCTGCCTCGTTCCCTGTAACCTTGGTTTCACAATGAGGGAACTGCCAGAAGGCCCTCAGAGCTGGACCTCAGTGTCCGGGCTGAACAATGGGGGTGGAGACGCCCCTTCAGATTCCACAGTTGAATGCCTTAGGCCAGGCCTGAGGAACCTGTGCCCAGATGTGAGGGGATCTATCTCAGCCAGAATGGCCAATGGCCAGGGGTGGTGGCAGCTGGAGTCCAAGAATATTTGGAGAGCCACAACGTGCTTCACCCCTGTGTTAGGCAGAAGCTGAGTTTTCACTCAGACCAGCCAATCCAAAAAACACAAAGGCATACAGAGCAGTAACTTTCTCCTCCCCTGGTTCTTCTAGAAGAGGAAAAGGACCCAGAATATTGGAACATGAAAGCCAAGCAGACCCTGGAATCAGCACTCAAGTTGACACCCATGAACCACCGAGCAAAGAACGTCATTCTCTTCCTAGGAGACGGTGAGTTTGCACATGGGTGTACAAGGCTGCGCACCCAGAGTGGGTCTGGGGGCAGATTTATAGGTGCACACAACTATGGGGCCTGGGTGGGTCTCCAAATCTGTGAAGCGAAAGCCAGTACAGTTAGAGTTATGGACTAAGACCCAGGAGAGCAGGGTTCCAATCCCCGCTCGGCCATGAAGCTCCCTGAGTGATCTTTGCCGAATCTCTGCCTCTCCCCTGAGCCGACCTCACAAGGCTGCTGGGAGGATAAAAGGGGGGAAAGTGTGAATGCCACATTGAGCTCCTCAGAGGTGGGAGAGAAATGCAATACAAAGGCCAAATGCAAACATTTGAATTTTGGATCTTTTCCCACTCCATATCTACACATTGCCACCAGAACCAGGCATGCTAATTTGGGTAGCAGCAGACCACTCTAACCATCCTGACCCAATGAAAGCAGACCTAACCAGGAAACGTGCACATCCTTTTTTTGTCCATCTTAGGCCAGTCCCACTGCCATATCTGGGACTTGCTTTTGAATAGACCTACCCAGGATTCCTTCCAGTAGCACCTTAGAGACCAACTAAGTTTGTTATTGGTATGAGCTTTCGTGTGCATGCACACTTCTTCAGATACACTTCAAAGTGTTGGTGCTGACCTTTAAAGCCCTAAACGGCCTCAGTCCAGTATACCTGAAGGAGCGTCACCACCTCCATCATTCTGCCCAGACACTGAGGTCCAGCGCCGAGGGCCTTCCGGCAGTTCCCTCCCTGCGAGAAGTGAGGTTACAGGGAACCAGGCAAAAGGCCTTCTCGGTAGTGGCACCCGCCCTGTGGAACACCCTCCCACCAGATATCAAAGAGAAAAATAACTACCAAACTTTTAGAAGACATCTGAAGGCAGCCCTGTTTAGGGAAGCTTTTAATGTTTAATAAAACATGAGTCTGACCAAACTGCGGGAGGCAGTGGAAGACAGAAGTGCCTGGCGTGCTCTGGTCCATGGAGTCACGAAGAGTCGGACACGACTAAACAACAACAATTTTAGTGTTTTGTTGGAAGCCGCTCAGAGTGGCTGGGGAAACCCAGCCAGATGGGCGGGGTATAAATAATAATTTTTTTTTATTATTATTATTATTATTATTATTATTATTATTATTATTATTATTACACTTCTTCAGATACACATATTCTTCGGGTATGAGCTTTCGTGTGCATGCACAGTTCTGTGTATCTGAAGAAGTGTGCATGCACACAAAAGCTCATACCAATAACAAACTTAGTTGGTCTCTAAGGTGCTACTGGAAGGATTTTTTTTTATTTTGTTTCGACTACGGCAGACCAACACAGCTGCCTACCTGTAACTATTCCTTTCTTTGATCGCAAGGTGCAGAGAGGGCTCTGGCCCTTTCGTTGTGTAGAAGGAAGCATTTCAAAAGGTGCAACTTTGCGGGACAAGTTACAACAGCTGCTAAAAATCCCCCCTTTCACACAACTGTTAAGTTTGCAGGAGCCACATTCTAGTTTGCATCTGCCTACCAGAAACCCTCCAACATTTCTCTGATGAAAATAGGGATGTCCTATTCCATTAATAATAATTTTACTATTTATACCCCGTCCATTTGACTAGTTGCTCCAACCTCTGGGCAGCTTCCAACATATATAAAAACATAACAGAACATTAAAAATTAAAAAAAAAACCAAAAACCCTTCCCTGAACAGGACTGCCTTCAGATGGTTTGGGGGGTCAAATATCCTCCAATATTTATCCGATGACAATAGGGAAAAGCAGGATACTCTAGGATCAAACCAGAAACCAGGACAGCTTCTGTAAATCTGGGACTGTCCCTGGAAAATAGGACACTTGGAGGGTCTGCTGCCATCCCAATTTCTTTCTCTCTCTCTCTCTCTCTCTCTCTCTCTCTCTCTCTCTCTCACACACACACACACACACACACACACACACAATTCTACTGTATATTCTTCAAAGTTGTTTATCTGTTTGCTGTGCCCCTGGACACTTCTTTAGCTGTTGTAACCAAGCTTTGTGCAACGCTCCCTGAGTTCAAGAAGCAAGTTTCCATCTCTGTTTGGACACAATTGGACCCCGCTTGAGTCAAAAAGGTGCACCAAACCTTTTGCTCAGCATTTGCCTTTGCATGCAGATGATGCCCAGGTAGCATCTCCAGGTGGAGTTCGGAGAGACTCCCTGCCCGAAATCTTGGAGAGCTGCTGCCAGCCAGTGCAGACAATACTGAGCTAGATGGAGCAGGGGTCTGACTGGGTATAAGGCAGCCTCTTGTGTCCCTGTGATTCAAGACCCTGGCCCAGTGCTTGAGTTCCAAAGGGAGCATTTCCCTGGTCTCTGCTTCCTCTGGCTCAGCACTCCCAGCGAAGGTCTACCAGGCAGCAGTCCAGCCCTCTCTTCCTCCTCTCTAAGGTGAGGCCCAGCCTCCCTCCTGCCACTCTCCAGCTCCCCTTCATGAAGCTGATTTACACCCTTTGGCCGCTGCCTCTGGCGCTGTCAGAGAGCCGTCTCCGCATAACTCAACCCAGAGTTTGCGCAAAGTGGATTTTGGCAGGCGGAGGAGCAGCCGCAGACCTCGCCAAGACCCACTCATCATCATCCATGCAGGTGGGAGGCTCTTTGGGTCACTGCAGGCCATTGACTGCCAGGTCGTTCTGCCCTCTGGCAGCTTATCTTAGGGACTGGTGGCGAGATGGGGGAGACTCCTGGATCGGAGGAGGGAGGCGAGGAGAGCCAAGCGCTGCGGAGACCCAAAGCTCCCAGTGGCTCATGCGCTTCTGTGCAGAAGCAAAAGGCTGTGCAGAGGGCACTGTTTCCTGCACATTTCTTGTAGGGAAGCATATAACCCCCAACTTCTTCTGCATGCCTCCAGGTTATCTGAGGCCATCACAGGAGCATCCCAAGAGGAGGCCGGCCCCTCCAGAACTTCTTTTCCAGGGACAGTCCTGGATTTACAGAAGCCGTCCTGGTTTCTCTTTTGATCCCGGAATGTCCCGCTTTCCCTTAGGACGTCCCTTTTCTTATCGGAGTTATGCAACCCCTGAGCCAAGGAGATAAGTAACTATGCAACCTTTAGAAGACATAGGAAGACAGCCGTGTTTAGGGAAGCTTTTTAATGTGTAATGTTTTATAAGGTTTTTATATATGTTAGAACCCACCCAGAGTGGTTGGGGCAACACAGTCAGATGGGGAGGGGCACAAATACTATTATTATTGTTATTATTATACAGGACATCCCTATTTTCATCAGAGAGATATTGAAGGGTATTCCCCTCTACCCACGTTGGGGCTGGTGGGTAGAGAATGAGACATTTATTGAGCTGTTTAAAAATAAAATAAAAAAATAAAGTACAGATTTCAATGTCCAGCGGTTTGACAAAACTCTCAGCGACAAAAAGACACGTAGTGGATTTTCTTCAATTAAATGCACCAGACGCGATGTTTTAAGACAGTTTTTACTTGCTGGAAAAGCACAAAAGTGGAATCCACGGCCCTATAAGTTGCACAGGCTTATTTTAGAGGTGTTTCCTTGTCTTAGCTCTGCACGTACAGTAGAAATTAATCCCTGCAATAAGGAAAAGGTAGCTAAGCAGCAGTGTTATCAGAAGAGCAAAAGTAATATCACAGACACGGGCTTTGAGGAAGAGGAGCGAGGCCATCTGTCAGTGTCAGCAAATTCCTTCACACGTCTTGCCAGACATCTTGACTCTTACGACATCCTTGCAGCCAGGAGTCTCTTCACACTTACGTTTACTGCTCTGTGAGCTATCTTTCAATGTATTCAATCTGTAGGTTTATATGTCACAGCTGCCGATGGTGACCCTTAGTATTTCACAAAGTGATTCAAGGATTTCACATGTATTCTTGTAACCCTTAACACCAACCCTGTAATGTGGGCCAGGATTATCCCATTGACCCCCACATTTCTGCGATTGAGGTTGCTTGCCTAAAGTCACCTAGTGGGTTCATATCACAGGTGAGATCTGGGAAAGGAAACTGCTGATCCTTAGCTCAGCCTCTTAGTGGCGATGCTTTTATTTAAAAATAAATAAGAAACTGAGTCTGGCTCTCAATCCATTTACCCTTGCATTTAACACAGTGCCTGGTTCTGCTAAAACCGATTCATTTTAATGCTTGGCACTCACTGCTACAAACCACATCAAAGTTACAAAAATCATAGAACTGTAGAGTTGGAAGGGACCCCGAGGGTCATCTAGTCCAACCCCCTGCAATGCAGAAATCTCAGCTAAAGCGTCCCTGACAGATGGCCACCCGACCTCTGCTTAAAAACCTCCAAGGGAGTCCACCTCCTTCTGAAGGAGATAGTAAATAATGGACCAGCTAAGCAAGACCATGGTCTTGCTTAATGCAATAGTGTTTATTTATACCATCAGGGCTGCAAGCTTTAATTAGTAGATTAATCAACTTAAGTTGCAGTTGATTAACTGGCGGAGGCTAGTGTCATTAAGGAGGGTGAAAGTTAATCATGTGCTTCTTTCTCTTCAGAGTTATTTAACACTTGCGTGTGCTTCTGTAATATGAAAGGGGGAAATATGAAATATGTCCCTTTCTTTCCGGCAAGGACAAAGGCCACATTCGCTCCATACATTTAAAGCACCGTAGTACCATTTCTGCACCCTTAGCAAACTATAGCTCCCAGGATCCTTTGGGAGAAACCACGACTGCTTAAACGGGTACCAAAATAGTAGGAAGTAGGCCCTGTGGAAGAATGTGCCTCCTGTTGATCTCTCCAAAGGCAGGCGCTGAACCTGCTCCATCCGTTTGTTTAGCCCCTTGACAACTCTTCTAATGACCCTCCTTCTGCCCTTTCAGGCATGGGGGTGCCCACCATCACAGCCGCGCGAATCTACAAGGGCCAGCTGGCCGGAGGCTCCGGGGAAGAGAGCGTGCTGGCGATGGAGAGATTCCCCTACGTCGCCTTGTCCAAGGTGGGAGCCTGTGCCAAGGAAGAGAGTGCCGCTGCACGCTGCTGTGTTCGCCCTCAGCCAGTTCAGGGATAGGAAGTTCCCAAGGAGGGCCCAGCCTGGCTATTTTCCAAGGCCTCCCTCCCATCAAGCCTTTACCTGGGATTTTCTCCCAGGTAAGTGTGCCTAGGAATTGCAGCCTTAACTCACATAATCATAGGGCTGCCGAGTTGGAAGGGGCCCCATGGGTCATCTAGCCCAGCCCTCTGCAATGCAGGAATCTCAGCCAAAGCATCCCTGACAGATGCCCATCCAGCCTCTGCTTAAAAGCCTCCAAGGAAGGAGAGTCCACCTCCTTCCAAGGTCACACCTGGAGTGTGGCCACACCCTGACCACACCTGGAGTCCTGTGTCCAGTTCTGGGCTCCACAATTTAAAGAGGATGTTGACAAGCTGGAAGGTGTGCAGAGGAGGGTGGCCAAGATGGTCAGGAAACCAAGCCTGATGAGGAACGGTTGAGGCAGCTGGGTATGTTTAGCCTGGAAAAGAGCAGACTGGGAGGAGATATGATAGTCATCTTCAAATATCTAAGGAGCTGTCACATGAAAGAAGGAAGGAGCTTGTTTTCTCCTGCTCTACAAGGTAGGACTCGAATCCATGGCTTCAAGTTATAAGAGAGGAGATTTTGCCTAAACATCAGGAATAACCTTCTGACAGTAATACAGTGG
Organism: Podarcis liolepis; assembly: GCF_965112155.1. Classification (NCBI taxonomy): domain Eukaryota; kingdom Metazoa; phylum Chordata; class Lepidosauria; order Squamata; family Lacertidae; genus Podarcis; species Podarcis liolepis. The sequence continues at coordinate 99,014,082 of NC_139556.1, read as the reverse complement.
TACCTACGGTTACATACGCTTCAGGTTACATACGCTTCAGGTTACAGACTCCGCTAACCCAGAAATAGTGAGCCAACAATGTGACGCGGCAGCTAAAAAAGCCAATGCAATTCTGGGCTGCATCAATAGTATAGCATCTAGATCAAGGGAAGTAATAGTGCCACTGTATTCTGCTCAGGTCAGACCTCACCTGGAGTACTGTGTCCAGTTCTGGGCACCACAGTTCAAGAAGGACACTGACAAACTGGAACGTGTCCAGAGGAGGGCAACCAAAATGGTCAAAGGCCTGGAAACGATGCCTTATGAGGAACGGCTAAGGGAGCTGGGCATGTTTAGCCTGGAGAGGAGGAGGTTAAGGGGTGATATGATAGCCATGTTCAAATATATAAAAGGATGTCACATAGAGGAGGGAGAAAGGTTGTTTTCTGCTGCTCCAGAGAAGCGGACACGGAGCAATGGATCCAAACTACAAGAAAGAAGATTCCACCTAAACATTAGGAAGAACTTCCTGACAGTAAGAGCTGTTTGACAGTGGAATTTGCTGCCAAGGAGTGTGGTGGAGTCTCCTACTTTGAAGGTCTTTAAGCAGAGGCTTGACAACCATATGTCAGGAGTGCTCTGATGGTGTTTCCTGCTTGGCAGGGGGTTGGACTCGATGGCCCTTGTGGTCTCTTCCAACTCTAGGATTCTATGATTCTAGTGCTTCAGGTTAAGTACTTTGCTTCAGTATGAGAAAAGAAATTGTGCTCCGGCGGTGCGGCAGCAGCGGGAGGCCCCATTAGCTAAAGTAGGTTAAGAACAGTTTCAGGTTAAGTACAGACCTCCGGAACGAATTAAGTACTTAGCCCGAGGTACCACTGTAACTGTTCTACATTGGAAGAGACTCCCACAAGAGCTGGTGGGTTTTCCTTCCTTGGCATTTTTAAAGCAGAGGTTGGATGGCCATCTGTCATGTCCAATCTAGTTGAGATTCCTGCAGGGGGTTGGACTATGATTCTATGATTCTATGATCCAATGAACAGTCATGGAGCATCCTGGGAATTGTAGTTTGTTAAGGGTGCTGGCCTAATGGAGCTGCCATTCCCAGCATCCTTAACAAAGAAATATCCTCCCGGACAGCTGCTAAACATCCCTTTCCTGTAACATATCTCAGGATGAGCTCCTGGCCCCTTGCTACACGGCCGCCTGCCAGTCTTCTGCCAGGCCTCCCTGAATCGCAGCATCTCTCCATTTCTATCGGCAGACGTACAATGTGGACCGGCAGGTGCCTGACAGCGCTGGAACCGCCACTGCCTACCTGTGCGGGGTGAAGGCCAATGCTAAAACCCTGGGCCTGAGTGCTCGTGCCACCTTGGGCCAATGCAACACCACCTTTGGCAACGAAGTCCACTCTGTGCTACATCGGGCAACATTGTCAGGTAGGAGCTGAGGGAAAGAGGGAGACATTGTGGGTCGGATGGGGGGGGGGCATTGACAAAGATCAGCCTTTCTCCAGGACTGGAAGCTCCTTCTCCATGTAGTAGCAATTATTATTATTATTATTATTATTATTATTATTATTATTATTATTATTATTATTCCCTGCCCATCTGGGGTAAAATAAAAGCCACTCTGGGTGGCTCCCAACAGAATATTCAAAACACCATAAAACATGGGGGAGAGAAACTTGATTTGATTTCCCAAATACAGGAACCGAAAAGCAACTGCCCGCTAAAATCTGCATTTCTCTGAATTTTGCAATGTAGCTCTTCACGCAAAAAAGCGTGTATATTATTGGAAAGCAGGCATAAACTCCTCCCCGGTGGAGTGCTAGTCCAACCCACTGCTAATTTAGCTTTCCCATTTCCACGCCTTTCCCAATGACCCTCCTATGAAGGAGACAGATGACAAGTGTCTCTTTTAAAGGCATGTTGGGTCACATGGCAGGACTACTCCCTGCCACTTTAAACCCCTCAAAGGTTATCTCTCCTCGGTGTCTGACTGTCAGGAGTGCATGTAGGAGCCAGGCCATGTGACCAGTAGGGCTTTGCAGGGCTGGGACCTTCCTAAGTTTGTTCTCTAGAGGCGAGGTGCAGCTGCACAGGTGAGGCCAATTGGTAACTCACAGCACCTGGTGGCAAGAGCCGGGAAGGGATATAAGGTCAGCATTTCCCTTTGGCTCTTTGCCACAGCAACACATTTCCTGCCTTGCTGCGTTTGGCTCCTTGACCCCTTGCTTCCTGACCCTCGGACCCTTGGCTTCTTGACTCCTGGCTCTCTGACCCCCAGACTCTTGGCTCCCTGACTCCTGACTCCTGTTCCTGCTCCCACCCCACCATCTTGCCCTGGTCCTGATGTCCCCAGCCGGCAGTGGCGTAGCATGGGGGGTGCAGGGGGGGCCGGCCGCACCGGGCGCAACATCTGGGGGGCGCGCGCTCGCACTTGCAGCTCTCTGCCCCTACCTGGCTCACTCACTCTCTCTCACTGCAGTGGTGGCTGTGCGAATCCGATCCGAGCCGCTGGGTCGCCGCCCACTGTGGAGGGGGTGGGTGCCAGGCGTGCGGTGCGGAGAGAGAGCGAGGGACTATCTGGGGGAGGGACAGTGCAGCAGCCGCCCAGCGCAGCGCTGAGCGCGGGAGAGAACCACACCAGACCAGACCAGGCAGCAGCAAGAAGAAGCTGGCAGCGGCGGCAGGTTAGGGGTTAGGGGGCGCAAATTACTTGCCTTGCCCCGGGTGCTGACAACCCACGCTACGCCACTGCCAGCTGGGCCTTTGATCGCCCGTGAACCGGACCGTGACACTGACCCAGTGCATACTGGCATGCCAATGGATACATTGCTCTTTCCAAAATGGCAGTTTAGAAGTGTAAAATTGTAGAGTTGGAAGGAACCTGTAGAGTCATCTAGTCCAACCCCCTGCAGTGCAGGAATCTCAGCTACGGCATCCATGACAGAAGGCCATCTGACCTCTGCAGATCAACCTCCAAGGAAGGAGAGTCCACCACCTCCCGAGGGAGACGGCTCTGCTGTTGAGGTGGGGTGAAGCAACCGCCTCAGGCGGCTAAAGCACAAGAGATGGGGGCCCAACCGGCAGCAGTGGGAATGGTGGGGAGGGTGGAGGGGGAGTCCCATTCCTATCCCCCTCTTTCTAATCCTGCCTCCCACATGCCCTCTCCTCCTCACAGGGAAGTCTGTGGGGATCGTGACCACCACCCGTGTGCAGCATGCCTCTCCGGCTGCCGCCTATGCCCACTCGGCCAGCCGCGAGTGGTACGGCGACGTCAACATGTCGAAGGAGGCCGCCAGCCAAGGCTGCAAGGACATCGCCTACCAGCTGGTGCACAACACAGACATCAACGTGAGTGGCTGCGCAAGGCGGGGCGGGGAGACCCATTCAGGGGCCTGGCCGGAGGAAGAATAGAATCATAGAATTGTAGAGCTGGAAGGGACCCTAAGGGTTCATATAATAATAATAATAATAATAATAATAATAATAATAATAATAATAATAATAATATATATATATATATATAGAGAGAGAGAGAGAGAGAGAGAGAGAGAGAGAGAGAGACAGAGTTGTTTAGTTGTTTAGTCGTTTAGTCGTGTCCGCCTCTTCGTGACCCCCTGGACCAGAGCACGCCAGGCACTTCTGTCTTCCACTGCCTCCCGCAGTTTGGTCAGACTCATGTTTGTAGCTTCGAGAACACTGTCCAACCATCTCCTCCTCTGTCGTCCTCCTCTCCTTGTGCCCTCAATCTTTCCCAGGGTCTTTTCCAGGGAGTCTTCTCTTCTCATGAGGTGGCCAAAGTCTTGGAGCCTCAGCTTCAGGGTCTGATTTCAGGGCTCAGCACTCAGGGCTGATTTCCTTCAGAATGGATAGGTTTGATCTTCTTGCAGCCCATGGGACTCTCAAGAGTCTCCTCCGGCACCATAATTCAAAAGCATCAAAATGTCTGCTTTATATACATTATTTACACAGTGGGCCCCACATGATTGGCTAATTCCGGGATTCTCCTGTAGGCCAATCAGGTTGCGGATTCACTTCTACCTGGAGCTGGATTGGGTGGCTCCTGTGGACCAATCAGACTGCTGCATTCTGGATCCTATTGTTCTGGGACCAGTCGGACTGCTGCATTTTGGATCCTATTCAACTCAGTACATAATGAACAATAATTTATTATTTGTACCAAGCCCATCTGGCTGGGTTTCCCCAGTCACTCTGGGCGGCTTCCCACAAAGATTTAAAATACATCAAAATGTCACACATTAAAAACATCCCTGAACAGGGCTGCCTTCTAAATGCCAGGTAGTTGTTTATCTCTTTGACATTTGATGGGAGGGCGTTCCACAGGGTGGGTGCCACTACCGAGAAGACCCTTCTCCAACCCCCTGCAATGCGCGATGAAAATTCTGAAGAAAAATAACTCTGTGACTATGAAATGCAGTAGAGGTATGAGGTGGTCAGAACCCTCCGAACTTGAAGCATGGGAAGATAATTTGGCAGAATATTTGGATTATTTGATATGTATATGTATAATTTGGAATATTTAATGTGATTTGATTGGATTGTTAAAATGGAAAATTTAATAAAAATGAATTTTTTGGGGGGGAAATAACTCTGGCGAGGTGGTGATGCTCTCTGAACAGTGACGGTGCCTTATTCACATTGGCAGGTGATTCTCGGAGGAGGGCGGAAATTCATGCTGCCTAGGAACATGAGTGACCCAGAGCATCCGAAACAGAATGGGACCAGGAAGGATGGTCTGAACCTCATTGAAATGTGGTTGAGCAACAGAATGGTAATGGGAATTGGGGAAGGGCTGGGAGTCCAGCGGGATGGAGTGGGGGGCAGAGGGAGGGGAGAAAACCCTGGTTGTGTCTTAGAGAAAACATTCTCTCCTCCTCTACTCGAACTCTTTCCATTTCAAGCCTGTAACCCAGAACTACTGGCTGCTTTCTTCTTCCTCCCTCCCAATCTCGTTTTCCTTTTGTGCTGTTCCTTTTAGATTTTAAGCCTGAAGGCAGAATCTGTCTTATTGCTGATCTTTGTAAGCCACTCTGGGAGCCTTTGTTGGGTTGAAGAATAGGGCAAACATGCTTTAAATGGTAATCATAACAATGGAAATATATCCATTTATTGTACCTGTTTAATGCAGCCTCCCCCGCCCTCTAGATGTTCTGGACTGCAGCTCATATCAGTGGGAGTTGTAATTCAAGACATTAAGAGGGCACCTGGTGCGGGAAGGCTGGTGTAATGAATATGCTGTTGATTCCTGGCATTTATGAACCCCATATTTGTTTCTAGGGAGCTCAGTATGTCTGGAATAAAACAGGCCTGGCCTCCGTCAATGAAAACACTACCAACCATCTTATGGGTAAGAGTACTAGGGGGGTTTCCTGTTTCTCTCCTACTGGTCAGAGGAAGGGGACAAACTTTTCCTGATTCCTGACACCCTGCAAGGGAATGTGAACTGTGCAGGGAGAGATTGTGTTTGGACACAGATAAACAGCAGACAAAATAAGCCACTAAGGTAGAATCTAGACACATATAAAAAAACGCTGGGAAAATGCTTTTTTAAAAAACGTTTTTAAAAATATATTGAAATTGCCGTTAGCTCACCATTGCCATCTAGTGTCACATTTGTATAATGCACATGAAACACACTTAAAATGTTATATTTGCAGCTGCATAGCTGAGTCCTCATTGAGTGTACTCTGCCTTTATTCAGCATTTTATGCCTGCTTGACCCTTAAGAACATTACTTTTCAAATGTTTTTAATATCTGATGTTTTATTATGTTTTTATATGTGCTGGAAGCCGCCCAGAGTGGCTGGGGAATCCCAGCCAGATGGGCAGGGTATATAGTCGTACCTTGTTTTGTGACTGGGATCCGTTCCAGAGCCCTGGCCGCTAACCGAAACGGGCGCAGCACAAAGTGCCACATCTGCGCACACGCACGGAGCGGTTTGTGCTTCTGCACATACACGAAGTGCGATTTAGCGCTTCTGCGCACGCGTGAGCGGCAAACCTGGAAGTAACTCGTTCTGGTACTTCCGGGTTTGCCATGGACGTTCGCCAGAATGGACACTAGACAAGGCAGACATTCACGGAGGTATTACTGTAAATGATAATATCATTATTATCATTATTATTACTTTAGGGTTTCACACCCCCAAAGTTATTTGGAAGAAAGAAAAGGTGAGTCATAGGAGAAATGATAGATAAAACTTTGCATGGTATGGAGAAAGTGAGGGTGGGTGGGTGGAACTTTTATCCCTTTCCCATAATATGGGGACTCTTGGACAATGGAGCTGAATGTTGGAATTAATAATACTAATAATTATAATAATAATAACAACAACAACAACTTGTATCCTGCCCATCTGACTGTGCTCCCCCAGCCACTCTGAGCAGCTTCCAGCACATATAAAAACATAACAGAACATTAAACATTAAAAACCCTAGACAGGGCTGCCTTCTGTATAGTTCTTTATCTCCTTAACAACTGATAGGAGCGCGTTCTACAGGGCGGGCACCACCACCGAGAAGGCCTGGTTCCATGTAACCTCACTTCTCACAGCGAGTAAATCGCCAGAAGGCCCTCGGAGCTGGACCTCAGTCCACAACCCAAAGGGCTTGTCCACACTCCCACTTGTCCTGTGCCAAGAAAGCAGAGGTCCAAGCAATACAGTGTTTCCCCTGGCCATTTTTCTCTGGAAATCCCGCTCTTTAGCACTAAATCAAAACAAACACCAATCTGGAGAAAACCAAATTGGCATTTGCTACGATTCAGCGGTAAACAGCAGATTTCCCTGGGGGGAAATGGTGGGACAAGCTGAATCTTGACTGAGCCCATAGTTGACCTATGGAACTCCCTGCCACAATATGCAGTGATGGCCGCTAACTCAGCTGGTTTCAAAAGCGGATTAGTCAGATTTATGCAGTGTAAGGCTATCAATGACTACTAGCCACAAGGGAAATGTCCAAGTCCAATGTTGGAGGCAGAATCTGCCTGAATGTCAGGAGCTGGGAATCGCAAGGGTGGAGAGAACTGCTGTTTGTGCTCAGGTTCTGCCTGAAGGCTTCCCAAAGGCGTCCTTTCATTAATTTCCCACTCAATCAACATTAAACTGAAATTTCCTGGAGGCAGGGAATCATCTCTCTCTCTCTCTCTCTGCACTTGTTACTCTGCCTAATAAATGTCTCTCTGCAGCCGCCATCCCCATTAACGCCCACTCTCTAAAAAGAACAAAAAACCGCAGAGCAATTTTTCCAACCTAATTCATGGGCAGTAGTAGCCAGGGGTGAGGAGAAGCCATGGACCATATCAAAGGGGCTGCCCCATCCCTAATGTAAAATAATAGCAATAGTGTTATTATTAATATTATTATTAATAATAATAACAATAATAACAATAATAATATTGTTATTATTAAATTTGCATACTACTCTCCATCTGAAAATCCCAGAGTGAAGGAGCCCAGGAAAGGAGTGCCAGCTTGGTCCCACGACGGTGGGTGCCCAGGGCCGTGGGGGCCATGCAGAGTGCATGGCCCCAAAATTTGTGGGTGCTCGGCCCTTTCATGGGGAATTTTGTGGGTGCTCAGGCAACCAGGGCCCCAGGGAGTTGGCACCTATGGCCTAGGTTGACAAATGCACCATATATATATTTTCTTAAAACGGTGAGCAACAATCACCTTCTCACAGCCCATGCTTGAAGGGTTTCCAGGAACATTGTCTTTCACCCATCAAAATGCCTGGGTAAACAGGAATGTTTTCAGATTCCTCCCAAGACTCGATCATGAGAGAGACAGGTGCTCTTCACCCAGGGAAGGAATTGCACAAACGGGGAGCCACCACCGAAAAGGCCCCGCCGGGATCAAATGCCAACTGGGCCCACGCCCCAATCTGAATAGCCAATGATAATGAAAACATACCGTAAATTTCGCTCCAAAACACGCACTTTTTTGCTCCGAGAAAGTAAGGGAAAATGCCTGTGCGTGTTAAGGAGCGAATGCACGGATCAGAGCCATGGCTGCCGTCAGTCAGGCAAAGCGGGAGCCACTTACACGCTCTACGAGGCTCTCACTTTGCTTTCTTTAAAGCGACCTGGAGCCAGGAAGGAGGGAGGGAAGGAGAGCCATAGCAGCAAAGCCGGCAGCAGCCGCTTACACGGGAGGGAGAGACGCTTGCAAAGGTCTGCGCGCTCTCTAAACAGAGCAATGAGGCTGCAGAGAGACGGCAGGAAAGATAAAATTTAAGCAACCAGCAGCAAAATAAAACCAACCTCTAGCTCTGAGCCACGCAGTGAAAACCAGGAAGTAAAAAAAAAAAGGCTGGGGAGGGCATGAGGGAGAGGGGAAAACTTCGCAAATCCCCCGCGTCTCAGCTGATCGGCTGGGATGGAGCAGCTTGTTTTCAGGCAGGATAGATTTGAGGATTGTCTGGGTCCTAGTGCCCCTACCGCTTTTTTGTGCTCCATTCTATTGCTGCTGCTGGTGGCTGCTTACCATTCAGGCTGCAAGGAGGAGCACTTTTACACAGCTAATGGCAAATCCCCTGCAATCCCAAGTCCTCCTCACTTGCTCAAATCTATTCCGCCTCAAAACAAGGAGCGGAAGGAAAAGGCTGCAAACTGTTAAATGGAAAAAAAAACCCAGGCACAGGGCACATACCTTAAGTATACCTTTAAAGCAACAGTGCTCTTTCCCTCCCTCCTCCCCGCGGAAAAGCTCCTTGTCCCTTGAGTTCTTTTCCTTCCCTCCCCACTTAAAATGTGGTTACAAAGCACGGATCCACATGGATCCTCAGGATTTTTGCATTGGGCTACCCCAAACTCGCTGTCAGATCACATGTCTGTGGCCACAGCATGAACCATAAAAATCATACATCCACTGTTTCATTTAGAATATTTTTTCCTCGTTTTCCTCCTCTAAAAACTACATGCGTGTTATGGTCAGATGCGTGTTATAGAGCGAAAAATACGGTAATCTTCCCTCGTCTCTGTCAGGCTCCTGCCACAGCGACACTCACTTTCTCTGATCCAATCCGCTAGGTCTCTTTGAGCCGCACGACATGGCGTACGAGCTGGACCGAGACAACAACACGGACCCCTCCATTGTGGAGATGACGGAGAAGGCCATACGGATCCTGCGCAGGAACCCCAACGGCTTCTTCCTCTTTGTGGAAGATGAGTATCCTCGTTCTCCGTCTTGAAAGGGGCAGCAGAGACCCCCGGGAGATGATATGGCGACCACTGTGCTCTGGGAGGGAACCGGCACTGGCTCCCGTCTGAACCCAGGAGGGACTGGCAGGCCTCGCGTTGGCTAGGGCAGTGAACCTGCGCAACTCTGGCTTGCAGCTTGAGGCTGACGTGACTGGGTGGTTCTCTGAACAAACAAAATGGTTCCCTCCGCTCAGAAAACGAGCACCTCAGGCAGGTTATGCTAGAGACAGGAGCTGCCAATCTGTGGGCACGTTTTTTGAATTTTGAGAGAGTGCTCGGGCAGGCAGTCACAAAATGGTTGTCATGGAGGGCCTGTGGAATAGTACAAAGTGGCAGCTGTGAGGCAGGGCAGAACTCAAGATGGTCGCCATGCAGAGCATGTGGTAGAACACAAGATGGCCGCCATATAGAGCAGGTGGCATAGAACAAGATGGCCGCCATGTGTCAGAACACAAGATGGCAGCCATACAGAACAGAGCATGTGGCAGAACACAAAACTAGAGAGACAACCAGCCTGGCCACCTTATGCTTACTATGGGATGTCAGATATTTCCTGCTGGTCCTGACATACAGAGTTCACACCCTGCTGCTCCTGCTGCCTAATAGCAACAGGGAACATTGTTTGATACCAGGAAATATACCACACCGCTCTCATTCCACTTCGTAGGTTACCTGCACATTTTACCTCATAACTTTCTTTCTGGGAGAGCTAGAGGCTCACTTTTTGAAAATGAACGCTCAGAGACCGGGTCACCTGCTCTGGGTGGGGCAGCACCGGAAGCCTTGACGGGTGCCCGGGTGCCCATGAGCGCTGGCTTGGCGACACCTGGGCTCGAACCTTTCTCCCTCACACCCTACTTTTCATGTTTGGGGGAATGTTTGGTCATGAGCTTGAAACAGTGTGGTTGGTGTCTCTTGCGGGCTAGAAAAAGGTCTTGATATGTTGCCTTTTTCTCCTTTACGAGGCAGGATTGACCATGGGCATCACAAGGGCAGAGCCAAGCTGGCCCTGAGCGAGACTGTGATGATGGACCGAGCCGTGGAGAGAGCCGTGGAGCTGACTGACGCCTCAGAGACTCTCATGGTGGTCACAGCTGACCACTCGCACGTCTTCACCTTAGGCGGCAACACACCACGGGGCAACAACATCTTTGGTGAGAATAAGTTCCCAGGCTCTTTGAAGAGCAAGATTTTGCTCCCTATCTCAGAGGCAAGGGGCAATGCAGAGAAGCTTTCCCACCTCTTCTGGAAGTCTTAGTCTCAAAATACTCTGAGCCACCAGGCTGAGAAGTCATAGAATTCATAGAATTCAACGGATTGAAGTTGAATCCTGACAAGACAGAAGTACTGTTCTTGGGGAACAGGGGGTGGGCTGGTGTGTGATCCTGAATGGGGTAACCGTACCCCCGAAGGACCAGGTGTGCAGCCTGGGAGTCATTTTGGACTTACAGCTGTCCATGGAGTTGCAGGTCAATTCTGTGTCCAGGGCAGCTGTCTACCAGCTCCATCTGGTACGCAGGATGAGACCCTCCCTGCCCGCATACTGTCTCTCCAGAGTGGTGCATGCTCTGATTATCTCCCGCTTGGACTACTGCAATGCGCTCTAAGTGGGGCTACCTTTGAAGGTGACTCAGAAACTGCAATTAATCCAGAATGCGGCAGCTAGACTGGTGACTGGGATCAGCCACCGTGACCGTATAACACCGGTCCTGAAAGACCTACATTGGCTCCCAGTACATTTCTGACCACAATTCAAAGTGTTGCTGCTGACCTTTAAAGCCCTAAATGGCCTCGGTCCTGTATACCTGAAGGAGCGTCTCCACCCGCATTGTTCTGCCTGGACACTGAGGTCCTGCTCCGAGGGCCTTCTGGCGGTTCCCTCCCTGCGAGAAGTGAGGTTACAGGGAACCAGGCAGAGGGCTTTCTCGGTGGTGGCGCCCACCCTGTGGAACGCCCTCTTAGCAGATGTCAAGGCAGATGTCAAAGGCAATAAACAACTATTTTACTTTTAAAATAAACAACTGAAGGTGGCCCTGTTTAGGGAAGTTTTTAATGTTTGATGTTTTATTGTGTTTTTAATATTCAGTTGGAAGCTGCCCAGAGTGGCTGGGGAAACCCAGCCAGATGGGTGGGGTATAAATAATAAATTATTATTAATTATTATAGAATCGTACAACTGTAGAGTTGAAAGGGATCCCACGGTCATCTAGTCCAACCCCCTGCAATGCAAGAATTCTCGTTGGTGCAAACCGCACTAGGAATCGCATCGCTTCTGAGAAACAGAACTGCCCTTTTTAAAACTTGAAAGCAAATTTCTAGCCCATATGGTTTCCCAGGAGGGGGGGGAAATCCCAGAAGGGCACAGTTTCTGTTAAACCTTTTCAGCTAATGACTTGTGTAAGGGATTGGATTTTAGCACACAGATAAGAACGTAAGGAAGGAGGCGAAAGGCCCCTCTAGCACAATTCCCAGGGTAGTCTGAGAATCATAGAAAGTGTGGGGTCCCCAATGGTCATCTAGTCCAACCCCCTGCAATGCAGGAATCTCAACTAAAGTTTCCGTGACAGATGGCCATCCAACCTCCAAGGAAGGAGAGTCTGCCACCTGCTATGGCAGTCTGTTCCATAGTTAAATGGCTTTTAGTGTTAAAAAATTCTTCCTGGTGTTTAATCAGAATCTCCCTTCTCTAGAGCAGGAGAAAGCAATAAACCCCTCTTCACAGGGAACTTGGGAAATTGTAGCTCTATGAGGGGGAGTAGGGGTATCCTAACAACTGTTAGCACCCTTAATGAACTACAGGTCCCAGAATTCCATGGGGGAAGCCACCATGGCTGTTTAATGCGGTTCAAATCCTCACAACGGGGTGAGCTCCCATTGCTCGGTCCCTGCTCCTGCCAACCTAGCAGTTCAAAAGCACATCAAAGTGCAAGTAGATAAATAGGTACCACTCTGGCGGGAAGGTAAACGGCGTTTCCGTGCGCTGCTCTGGTTCGCCAGAAACGGCTTAGTCATGCTGGCCACATGACCCGGAAGATGTCTGCGGACAAACGCCGGCTCCCTCGGCCAGTAAAGCGAGATGAGCGCCACAACCCCAGAGTCAACCACAACTGGACCTAATGGTCAGGGGTCCCTTTACTTTTCCCTCAGATCTGGAAGCCTCTCCTTCTGAGGAAGGAGAGTTGAGTAAGATTAGCTAAACCAGGACATTTGCATTTTAAAAAAATAAAAAATGGTGAGGGACAAACAGATAAATCAGGTGCCCTCCAGGTCTTTTGGATTACAACTCACATTAACCCAGCACCATACAGCTGTTGGTAATTGTAGTTCAAAACATCTGGAGGGCACCTGGTTTGGGGTGGGGGCTGAAATAAATGCACATTTATTTATCCGGCCAGCCTGAGACCCTCCTCCCATTGATTCCACTCTGCTGTAAGTGTGTCTGACTCTGGTCAGGTCAGAGCCAGCCCTGAGCATCGTCTGTGTTTCTCCACAGGCCTGGCACCCAAGCAAGCGAAAGACAAGCGGGCATTCACCAGTATCCTCTATGGGAACGGACCTGGGTACAAGCTCAGGAATGGCAGCCGCCCAGATGTCAGCTCCGAGGCTATCGGTATGCAGAGCTTTTGGATGCGGAGCTCAGCAGAACCACCTCTGCTTATGGACTGAGGGGCTGCAAAAAGAGGGGGCGGCCTGGGAAGGGGGGTGCCGATGAAAGCAGGGGTGTGCAAGGCGGGTGTGCAAGGATAGGAAGGGTGGTAGTGTCATAGCAGGGCAGAAGCTGAAAAAGGTTTGTAGAAGTTAAGCCGTGTGGGACGGGGAAGATGCAACTGATTAACATGGGGGCGGTCTGTGTGCGAGGGGAGATGCGACAAAGGAGGGGGGAGAAGAGAAAACAAGTGCAGAATGGGAGAAGCTGGGACTCCTTCTTGACTGGGAAGACAAGAAAAGGGTATGGTAGCAAGCTGAAAATGCAGGTGAAAGCAGATTCCGCTCGCCAGTATATACAGAGAAAACATGGATCCCACTCCTGACACCAGTGTTACAGAGGTTGCACGCCACCCCCAATCTCTGCTGAGCAGTGCACAAGATTCCAGGGGATTCCAGGTGTCTACCTGTGGTCGTGTTTCCATTGGGAATTCAGGCACGTCAGAGACTGTAGTGTTTTAAGATATATGGTTTATTTTACACCTATATACACCTGGAGGGGGTGTGGAACATTATACCACAAGAGTGTCTCTCATTGCCCCTCTCATAGCTTCAGCAAGCTTGGGTCCAAAGCAGCAGTCAGTCAAGGCTCCCGGTCTCTCCGTTCAGACTCTTCCAGCCATGAAGTTCTGCTCACGTCCTTTTCTTTTTTTGTTCCCATAAACTCCTTTAGATTTCAAAAGGACACATTTTCCTGTGACAGAACCGGTGTGGGTGGGGGGGACAGTTCTTTGGCCCGTAATGCCTCAGTAACTGGCTCGCCATTGTTCCTTAATGGCTCTGCACTTCGCTAGCCCGGTCAGGCTGGTTTGCAGAAGCTAGTCCTGGGTTTCCCAAACTTAGCCCTCTAGCTGTTTTTGGACTACAATGCCCATCATCCCTAGTTAGCAGGACCAGTGTTATATCTGCATTTGCCAACACCATTTCTTGCATTGGCTGATTGTGGATTCAGACATGGATCATTCTATCGCACCTTCCCTCACACCCTGGGCCTAGGAGCCCTTCCCTCTGAGGACGGACCCACAGCCTGAGTTTCTGCATGCAGCCATCCCTGCCCCACGGTGCTTTGCCCAGTGGCAGATTGTTCTCCAAGTTCCTTTGTCCTAGAGAGGCCATCATTGCTTACTGTTTTGAATTCCATTTGCGCTCTTATTTTCCTTAGCGGGTCATTCAAAGAAAGCTTTTGATAGGGTAGGGGATGAGCTTATGCAACCCAGGGGCTGGTGGCCCACAGAAATGTGGGTGCCACTACAGTGGCGTAGCGTGGGGGTGTTGGAGGGCCGTTGCCCTGTGTGCATTTTCCGGGGGGGGGGGTGTGTGCAACGAGGCGCCCCCACTATAGCTCCCTCATCGAGGGAAGCCGCAGCCGGGCTGGCCTTCGGGGTTGGGGCAGGGACATGCCAGGTGCTCAGATGAATGAGCTCCATCAGCCCTGACCCCACGAAGTGTTGCGGCCAAGGGAGCTTGTTTCTCCTTTGGTGCATGGGGGTGCTGCGGTGGGCTCCTTCACCCTCCATGCCCCACTCCCGATAAGCCCCATCTCAGTGCCCCCTGGGCGCCATGGGCTCACACAGTGCCACCAAGGCACTGTCCAAAAGTCTATTTTTTATAATATTTTATTAGGTTTTGACAGTAGAAAAGTTTAGAAAACACAAAAGGCAAATGCAAAACAAATACAAAATACAAAAACACAAAAATACAAAATACAAAAATACAAACATTAAACACAAAAAGAAGAAAAAACACATATAGAAGAAAAACAAAATTTCTCTCTTTCTTAATCTCTCCACTTTAAATTGACTTATTTTCCTGACTTCCTCACGTCTCCCATTATTGTATCCCTTTTAAATTTAGTTCAGCAAATTCCTGATCTATTAGTTTATCTATTATTAGTCCCCTTATACTTTTTACCTTGTTGCTAGAGCCCCTTCAATTCATTTCAATGTCATCAACATTCAGCACTGTCCAAAAGTCTAGACTGACCTCTTGCCTCTCGCCCATCCAGAGGACAAGGACTACCGGCAGCAGGCAGCTGTGCCCCTGGACACCGAGACCCACGGCGGAGAGGACGTGGCCATCATGGCACAGGGACCCATGGCCCATCTCTTCCACGGCATCCAAGAGCAGAACTACATTGCCCATGTCCTGGCCTATGCAGGCTGCATCAAGCCATATGACAGGCACCCCGACTGCCCTGAGCAGGTCCGGACTGAAGGTTTTGGATCACCTGGCCTGGGTGTCTTACATCGCCCCTCCTCGCTACCCCTCCTTGCACTCTGGGCCTGCCTTTTCTTGCTGATGATGTGACACTGAAAGACACACACACACTACTGGAAAGCTCGTCTTCAAAATACCTCTCTGGGCATCACCTGGGAGGTTGCTAGTGTCCCCGGACATTCCCAAAGGGACATCAGTCTTGTTCATTCATTTGTTTGGCTTCATTGCATACAACTGTATATTAATGGATGGTGATGCTCTCCTTAGCCTCAGCTTTCAAAGAATAAAGCATGATGTTGTTTTCTTTATACCTGTAATATTATCATTATTATTATTATTATTACCTTTATTGTCAAGGTTACCTGTGTACAAGGAAAATAACCGAGCCTCCCTCTCCCCCACACAAACATTCAATCTCATTGCACTCTGTGTGCTTGTTGCACTATATTATTTTCCGTTCAGCAGCCTAACAGCCCATGGATAGAAACTGTTTTTTAACCTGTTGGTTCTTCTATATCTCCTGCCCGAGGGTAGAAGATTAAAGGTTGTATAAGGTTGCAAGCTTTCACTTCCTGCAGTTCAGAGCTAAGGTGATGGAGCAAAGCCACAGCCTGAGACATTGGGCGGGGTGGGGGGTGGGGGGGAGTGCCAGAGGGTCAGAGTTTACTTATCAGTAAGGATGGTGGATTCAGTTTGCATTTCAAGGAGAACTCGCCAAATTTGCACTTTCCGAAGAATACATTAGGTGGGGCGCAACCTTGCTTTGAAATGTACAATTAGGGGAGATTTGTTCTAAAGTGCTGATGAATTTTTGAGGCCTATTTTTTTTAAAAAAAAAACCTGAAGGGAAGTTAGGATTGGAAAGAGAAACGGACAGATTCACACATCCCTCCGAAAGGACCGGTCCTTTTGCTGGGCATAGCAAGGGTGTCCATGGGTCCTTCTTTGGCCAGAAGACAGTCCTCTGTTGGAAGACATCTTCTACTGGAGGGGGCGCAACGGCCCTCTCTCTCGCTGGCATTGCTGCGCCAGCCCTCTGGTTCCCTTTCCCTCAGGTAAAATCCCTAATGGAGAATGAATCACGAGCGACAGTGGGTCTTTCTTTTGGGAAAACAGGTTGCAAACAAACTTTATTATAATAAACAAGGAGTTTTGGTTCTACTTCCACAGAAATGTAACAAACTGAGGTTATTCACGGCGCAGTGCTGTTGTTTTTTATTAAAACGTATACTGCCTCAAGTTATAGGCTGCATGCTGTTCAGGCTTAAAGTCAATTTCTTTTACACATTTTCCATAGATCAGACTTCTTCACACACACTTGAGGAACGTAGGATTTTAACTGGACTGTTTCCTTACAGACCCCCCAAATCCTCCTTGGCCTTGGAATCACTGAAGTGTAGGTGGGTCCCCACAAGGCAACAGCAAGAACGTTTATTGAACTACGTAACTGGGAAACAGGGGCAAAGCAACTGCTTATATACATTCCTGGAAGCCTGGGCCACTCCCACTCCCAACGTGATTGGCTGTCTAAACTTTCGAGCTGCGAATCATGACTCCGAGTTCAAGGGCCAATGGCAGAGGCCCAAATCCTGAAATGTTCTGTGATTGGACATCATTTATCGAATCAGAACGCAGACACTCAGAATCCTTAGTCCAGACTCAAGCTCAGACAAACACTGACCACTGAATACATAACGATCACTACTGCCCTTTCCTGTCAGAGTACAGTGGTACCTCTGGTTGCGAACGGGATCCATTCCGGAGACCCGTTTGCAACCTGAAAAGAACGTAACATGTGTCTGCATTTGTGCGGGTCGCAATTTGCTGCTTCTGCGCATGCGTGTGACGTCATTTTGCGTGTCTGCGCATGCACAAGCGGCGAAACCTGGAAGTAACCTGTTCCGTTACTTCTGGGTCGCCGTGGGACGCAACCTGAAGCAAACGTAACATGAGGTATGACTGTATTCCCTCTGAGGATCCTTTTTCCTGTGAATATCATGTGGGACTGTGTCTTGACTATTTTTTAAAGGCGTTCTGCAATTCAGAACCTGAGAGCATATACTCTCGGTTCTCCTCAGCTCTACCAACTGTCAAAATGAACTTTCCTGACAGAAATCCCCCTCAGAGACCCCATGAATCGCTCTCATACAGTCACTCACTTCCCTTGTTATGTACTGAGTTGAATCGGATCCAAAATGCAGCAGTCTGATTGGTCCTAGAACAATAGGATTCAGAATGCAACAGTCTGATTGGTCCACAGGAGCCACCCAATCCAGCTCCAGGTAGAAGTGAATCCACAACCTGATTGGCCTACAGGAGAATCCCGGAATTAGCCAATCACGTGAGGCCCATTGTGTAAATCATGTATATAAAGCAGACATTCTGTGGGAACTTCTATTCCTCCTCACTACTATGAGCTGAATAAAGAGCATGAAATCCACTCTTGAGTATATTTCACCTCTCCAACTGCCTCCCTTGGAACTCTGGCCAATCAGGAGCTCTTGCTAGTTAACTGTTTGCTGGCGGGGGACGGGGACACGGGGACGGACACACTCGGTGACTCAACCTGCTCAGTAAACAAACTTTTCTGTTGGAGGGGGTGTCAAAGTCAATTTCAAAGATTAAAGAACCTTAAGAAGGGAAAGTGGGGGTGGGGCAAGGGAGAGGCTTGAAATGGCTGGCCCACCAGTACTGGCAAGCCAAGATGGGGGAGAATCTTAAAAGTTTGGAAGGAGGAAAGACAAGTTACCTTGGCCAACAGGAGCTAATAGGAGATATTAAAGGTAAAGGTAAAGGGACCCCTGACCATTAGGTCCAGTCGTGACCGACTCTGGGGTTGCGGCGCTCATCTCGCTTTACTGGCCGAGGGAGCCGGCGTACATCTTCCGGGTCATGTGGCCAGCAGGACTAAGCCACTTCTGGCGAACCAGAGCAGCACACGGAAACGCCGTTTACCTTCCTGCTGGAGCGGTACCTATTTATCTACTTGCACTTTAACGTGCTTTCAAACTGCTAGGTTCAAGATATTAGGAGCATCTATAACAGAAGGCACAGGAAGGAACCGGCCTGGGTGAAAGCAGGAAAGTTTAGGCAGAGCCCAAAAAGAGTGAGAACAAGACAATGAAAAGAAACAATGGAAGAGGAGAAACCGTTGGGGGCAGAGAGAAAGCACTCTTAAAAAGTGAGGACTGGAGACTTGAAACCGGTGTGGAGGTTGATCTTCTGCCAAAAGCCTTGGAACCGGCTTGATGACCGCACCATTGCACATTTCCTGTTGCCAGCAGCAGTTGTGAAACTCCCCAGGGTGGGGTCTGGTGAAGGGAGGAATCTGGGTGCCACTAATGATGGTTTGCAGCTGTCCAAGTGTCCAAAGGTCTCCCTGGGTTTAGTCTTATAAGTCACAGAGCTTCCTGAAATCTCTCCCGCTTGCCCTGAAACAGCTCCGCTCCATTTGCAGCAATGTGGCTCTCCGGACTGGCTCTCTGCCTGGGGCTGGCATTCGCGGGTGCCATCATCCCAGGTAATGTGGCCGGGTTGTGAGGCTTGCGTCTGCTCCTCATCCACTCTACTGGGTTGGTACCAGAGCTTAGGGAGATGGACATGGCTAGGGTGAAGAAAGATTAGGGTGCTCGGGTCATGCCCAGGGTCTCCAAAATGGCAAGGAGGAGGGCAACCAAAAGGCCTGGAAACGATGCCTTATGAGGAACGGCTAAGGGAGCTGGGCATGTTTAGCCTGGAGAAGAGGAGGTTAAGGGGTGATATGATAGCCATGTTCAAATATATAAAAGGATGTCACATAGAGGAGGGAGAAAGGTTGTTTTCTGCTGCTCCAGAGAAGCGGACACGGAGCAATGGATCCAAACTACAAGAAAGAAGATTCCACCTAAGCATTAGGAAGAACTTCCTGACAGTAAGAGCTGTTTGACAGTGGAATTTGCTGCCAAGGAGTGTGATGGAGTCTCCTACTTTGGAGGTCTTTAAGCAGAGGTTTGACAACCATATGTCAGGAGTGCTCTGATGGTGTTTCCTGCTTGGCAGGGGGTTGGACTCGATGGCCCTTGTGGTCTCTTCCAACTCTATGATTCTATGATTCTATTCTATGATTCTATGATTCTATTCTCCTGGAGTGTCCTCAGAATGGGAAGGTAGGATGTATCAAGAGAAATCTCTCCACCTGGGATTTGTGAGGAAAGTTGCCCCAGCTGAATAATTGCCTGGGGTCTACTGTGAAGTTCAGGGGCGCTGAGCGACTTTGGAGTGGGTCTCTTTTGTAGATAAATTTTTAATGTTTTCATCATGTAGTTCTTTTTCCAACAATCCTTATTATCACATTATAATCCCTTTGACTCTGCCGAGTCCTGACTTCCTCCCAACCACTGGTATATACATCACATACTTTTTCTGTATATTATTATCATAACTCTACTCTTTTACATTGAAGGTGTTATTCCACTCCTGCTAGTGTCTTAATATTTTTGTTGTTCTCCTTTATATATTCAATAAATTTGTTCCAATTGTCACTGTATCTCTGGTCCTCTTGGTCCCGGATCCTTCCTGTCAATTTGGCAAGTTCTGCAAACTTTATCATCTTCACCTGCCACTCCTGGATGCTTGGTAAATCTTGTGTTTTCCATCTTTGGGCCAGTAAAGTTCTTGCGGCGACTGTGGCGTACATGAACAAATTCTGGTCTTTTATTTTAATTTCTCTTCCCACCAGTGGGTCTGTTTTGTTGCAGTTCCCATCTGCTATGGAAACCCCTGAAAGATGACCCAAAGTCATTGAAATACATCAGAGCGGACTCACCTTCCTTGTAGGTTTTTAAGCAGAGGTTGGATGTCCATCTGTCATGGATGCTTTAGCTGTGATTCCTGCATTGCAGGGGATTGGACACTGAGGTCCAGCTCCGAGGGCCTTCTGGCGGTTCCCTCCCTGCAAGAAGTGAGGTTACAGGGAACCGGGCAGAGGGCCTTCTCGGTGGTGGCGCCCGCCCTGTGGAACGCCCTCCCATCAGATGTCAAGGAAATAAACAACTATCTGAATTTTAGAAGAAATCTGAAGGCAGTCCTGTTTAGGGAAGTTTTTAATGTTTGATGTTTTATTGTGTTTTTAAAATTCTGTTGGGAGCCACTTAGAATAGCTGGGGAAACCCAGTCAGATGGGCGGGGTACCACCACCACCGCTAATAATAATAATAATAATAATAATAATAATAATAATAATAATAATAAACAATCATTAGATGACCCTCTGGGTCCCAGGTCTACAATCCTGATTCAATGAACTTATGTAATCACTGTATACAGATCAGCATATTTCACCCCTTCTGATAAAACATAAAGGGTTCTCCGTTTTCTTAAAGTATTCTTCCATCGCTTCCCTTCCCCAATCAGTATGTGCAATGTCGTTTATCATGTCGTTTATCTGGTCGTTCATTAATAGTAGTGATACACTTGGCTTCTCTCCAATATGTTGCATATCAAGTTCCACTTGTCGAGGGTTTACAGATAAATAATTTCCTTATCCGATACTGGGATATTCTACTGAATGTCTGTTGAAAAAGAGGATGGGTTGTAAAATTGAAGCAACAAGGTGTTTATCTATTGTAACTTGCATTTTCAACTTCAAACCAATAAGTCTGTGTTACTGAGCATATCTATGGGAGCATGGGGGGAAAAACATATTTTATTTTAAACATTTCCATACTGCCCTCCAGCTGAGACAGTCTCAGGGCGGTGTGCCAAAATAATAATAATAGTGAAGATATTAACACTGCAAAATAAAACTGTGGAAGTACCTATTAAAATTGAGGGAGGGGACACTCTTGCGCCAATGGTTCTGACTCTGAACAAGACAGCTTCCTATGTTTAAAAATATGTCTCTCTAATTATTACGCACAGCTAAATCAGCTTATGTGTCTACCTTTCTGTCTAAGAGTTCTTACTTTGCAGTTATGCTCCCAGCCACAGAAATAACTGAGACAATTGCACATTCCTTCCTTGGTTTCTCCTGCCTCCCATCCCCTCAGGTGCATTGAATTTTGAATTGTAAGCTCCTTGGGGCAGGGGCCTCTTGTACTCTGCACCTTATAAGTGTCATGTGCACTGATTGCACTGGATAAGTGATAAAGAAAGCCAATTAAATTTCACTCTCTATAATCATCCTAAAATAGACACTTGTTTCGGCTGCCAGGCAAAACATCTTGAGTGTAATAAAATTTATCAAGGTTCAATCGTGATTGCCTGGATGAATCGGTCCAAAGTCTACGGCTCCATTTGGAGCAGGTGTTTGAAGTTGAAATAAGCAAGTTCTATACCTGGAGCAAGTTCTCCATTCACTGTGTTTGTTTTTAGTATTTGGTTGGAAAAAAAATGTAGGTATGGTAAAATAAAAAGGAGAATTCCCTGGTTGCCTAGATCAAGGCTCGGGGCAAGTACTTTTGGTGAGAGAGCCCCAGCAGAAATTTAAAATCACAAAACAGGCAGCAAAGTAAAACGTGGAAATATAGGCTGCTTGACCTTTAAAATCTCCCCTTCTAAAGTTGCTTCCAAAGTTCCTCTTCCCTTAGCATAGAAAGAGACCACACATTTGGTAAGTTAAAAATGGTTTACTTACAAACTCTTCAAAGGTCAGATTCATGTGCTTTTCCATACAGCAGCAAGAAAAGACAGGCGGTATAGCTTTGGTTCCAAAATGGTAAATGTTTCTCAATTATTTGTACGGAAACACAAAGATGGCTTGCTGAAGCCACACAGTCGAAGCTTGGAGCATCCAGCTTAGACCTCTTTACTGGTAGGGTTTGTATGGTGGAAGAGTAGGAAGTGGTAGAACAGAGTTTGGTAAGCCAAGGTGAGGGGAAGCGATCAAGCTAAGCCTGGCAGGACAGCTTACTTTATGGTCTTAACCCCTTCATGCAATAATTTTGCAACTTGAGCAATAATTTATTTATTTATTGAGCAATAAATGCAACTTGAGCATGTTGGTTATATGAGGCTGATTTATCCCACACACCGTTCATTCCTGGTTCTCCAGGCCTGACACTCCTCTTTTTCTGGGGATTTGATATGCAATCTCTCCCTCACCAGTTAATTGCAGGTTGCATGTGATTACTAAGGTTGCTTCCAGGCTGCCAGTATTTTGCAGGAGGAATACGAGCACATACTAGACATTAAGGTCTGTGCAGTTAAAGTGGCTCTGCTTTCCTGGGGCAACAAATCCACTTTTTAAACAACAGCAAACTTTGTGCAGTTTGGAAACCGACAAGCAAGCAGGTGTGCTGAAAAGTGTGAGGTCAGCAAACGTTGATCCAGTTCCGGGCACCCCAGTTTAAGAATGATATTGACAATCTGGAATGTGTGCAGAGGAGAGCAACCAAGATGATCAAGGATCTGGAAATCAAGCCATATGAGGAGCAGTTGAGGGAACTGGGTATGTTCTGTCCGGATATGAGGAGTCTGAGAGGAGATATGATAGCCATCTTCAAATATCTAAAGGACTGTCACATGGAAGAGGGAGCAAGCTTGTTTCTGCGGCTCCAGAGGGTAGGACCCCAACCAATGGATTTAAATTGCGAAGAGGAGATTCCGACTAAACATCAGGAAGAATTTTCTGACAGTAAGAGCTGCTCCACAGTGGAACAAACCCCCCTTGGAAGGTGGTGGACTCTCCTTTGGAGATTTTAAGTAGATGTTGGATGACCATCTCTTGTGGATGATCTAGCTGAAATTACTGCATTGCAGGGGGTTGGACTAGATGACCCTCAGGAATCCCCTCCAATTCAATGAGTCTATTCTTCTATGAATGGGAAGGTGTATATCCTCCCTGCAGACAAATCAATACTAACCAATCTATCCTTCATGTAGGCTTTGTGGAAGCAGATCAGGATGAAGTTCAATAAACCAGTCATCTGGAGGAGCCATAAGAAAGGTTTGCACTTCCTGTTTGCCAACCCTAATTCCTGGTTGTTGTTTTCTGTTCCTCAAGCTCAAGAGGAGAAGCCCTCCTTCTGGAACCAGCAGGCTCTCAAGGCCATCGAGCAAGCCCTAAACCTTCGTCCCCGGCACTACAAAGCTAAGAACCTCATCCTCTTCCTGGGAGATGGTAAGTGGGCAAAACGCTTGGGTTGCGCTCCCCTGTCTGTGTAGCATGAGCAAGAATAAATTCTTCTCTCTGTGCACGCAGAACTAAGCGCACACAGAACAATGTGAGCCCCAGTGTAGAACCAAGTCAGCACTCCCAAGACGAGGCTTCCCCAACCCGATGCTTTGCTGATGTTGTTGGGCTTCAAAATGCCTGGAGGGCACCAGGTTGGGAACAGTGGTGTAGCATGGCTTGCCAGATCCTGGGGCAACACGGAAGGAAAGAAACAGACAGAGTACGCTTGCGCATTCAACTGCCTAATGCAGTGATTGTCAAACTTGGCCCTCCAGCTGTTTTGGGACTACATTTCCCATCATCCCTGACCACTGGTCCTGTTAGCTAGGGATGATGGGAGTTGTAGTCCCAAAACAGCTGGAGGGCCAAGTTTGGCTATCACTGGCCTAATGGCTTCTGTGTCACCCAGGAGATCATAGCCACAGAGATAAGAAAAGAAAAATCATTCCGTTGTCTGGAGAGGTCACTTCCTGGTTCTAGGAGAAGCTGTTTTCAACGGAGCCCAGTGACGGAAACACACAGCTGTTTTGAGACAGCACCAGGTGTTGGGATTTTGTGCCCCTAACAATTTTGTGCCCAGGGCAACTGCCCCGTGGCCTCCCCCCACATGTTACGCCACTGGTTGGGAAGGCTGCGTAGTCAAACAAGCTCCTTTCCCTGAGCCTTGCGTTTCCAAGAGCCAGCCCCAAGGATGCAGAAGCTTGCTTTCCTCTCCAGGTTGTGTTTGATGCTGATAAACCGATTTGGACAGGAGTCCTATATCAAGGGAAACGCTATCGGTGCATTAATGGCTCTCATTAACTGGCATTAAATGTTCAGAAGGTGTGTGCCATAATGATTTGCTGGTCGTGTTGTCAGTAGTCTTCTTTGGACTCTTGATGTGCTTGATGTGCACAATTCAGGGAAACTCTGGTTCCAAAGTCAGGAAGGAAACAATTCCGGAGGCTGCGAAGATTATGGGAACTGATGGTTATGCAAATTAAGTGAGATAAATTAATAACGTAAGAAGATCAGGCCAAAGTCCCACCTATTTCAACAATCATTTCACACACTGGCCAACCTATGGCAAGCAGGCCATGAGTGCAATGTCAATGTGTCACTCTTTTTTATAATAATAATTTTTATTAATTTTCAAGTACAATCCAATAATAGCCTCATTATAACAATACCAAAGTATAATACAATGACTAATACCAATCATTCAAATACCGAATTATATAATTTAGGTGCCGCCACCCCCACCCCGCATGCTAGAATTGATGGTTTGATTATTTTCTTTATTTCTGTGTTCCAAAATCTTATTAATTTCAGTTTCATATCGGTCAAAGTAATAATCTCTTATACAACAACTGCAATATTAATATCTTCTATTCGTATTGACACATTAAGTGATGTATAGAACTACCAGTGAGGCACTCTAACTATAACCTTGTTCTTCCTGTGTGTGGCAATTATTCTGTCCGTGGTGTTTCTTCCTGTCCTTGTAAAATGTTATGTCTATCTTTTCCTGTTTGTTGCTGTTATCTGTCATTCCTTGGGCGAAGCTGATATCCCATTATCGTTGCAGAAATTTCTCCGTTGCTCTGTCCCGTGCTTTGTTGTTTTGCAACTTTAACAACAGCTGCAAAAATCACTCTGTCCCAATAAATAGCCTGTGTCACTCATGTTCCCCAGCTTTGTTTCCCGTGAATTTGCTAAGGAGAGCCTGCAGGGTCAAGAAAAAAGTCCCATCTAGTACAGTATCTTGTTCTCACTACGGTCAGCCACACACTCCAATGGGGAGCCTGCAGTCAGAACCTGAGTGCAATCTCTTTGCCGCTGGTAAAAAACTGGGGTGCAAGGAGTGGTGGACCAACATTTGGGGCTTCCTGAACTGTCACAGGGGCCCCTTCACAGCCAGCAATGAGCTCTGGGTAACCTCTGTCATCTTCTTCAATTGGGTTGTTCCATGACAGATCTCCGCAAAGTTTCCACGAGTTTGTGTTTTTGGGGATCCACCTGAGGACTTGTGTGAACTCATCGTTATTCCTCTTTGTTATGACCTCTGTTTAAAAGGGGAGGGAAGCATCAGCCGCAGCAGAACAGCCAACTTAAACACAACACTCCACCTTTACAACACCTGTGCTTCTGACTCTGAAACCTTGGGATTGTTGAAATATATACCAAAAACAAATTAATCAATTTGAGTCATGCAACTCAAATTGGGGACTCAGCCATGTAAAAAAACAAAAACAAAAAAACCCCAGCATTTTGAATGTGTTATAAATATGCAACAGCAGATGGCAATGAAGAGCAAAAAAAAAAATCTTTGTGATTTTCCATAGTGGTTTTTTCCTTTTGTTATAACGGTTTAATTTCTGGCTTATTTATAGCATTTTATTCCTGTGTATAGATCCACCCTGGGTCTACTAGACCCCACTTTTTTAAGCAATGTAGACTAAAGCCGTTTCTGGGGCCCTCTGGGATTGGGGGCCCTGGGGTATATGCTTCGTTAGTTTCATAGATGATCCAAAGCACCAGTCCCTCTTTCAAACCATCTTTCCTTCTGTTGCCTTAAACTGGGTTATTTTTTGTTTTGGTAAGTCAGGGAGTGTGAAATACCCCATTTTTCACTCCATAAGACGCACCTGACTGTAAGACACACCTAGTTTTTAGAGGAGGAAAACAAGAAAAAAAAATATTCTGAACAAAACAGTGGATGTATGATTTTTGTGGTTCATGCTGTGGCCACACACATGTGATCTGATGGTGAATTTGGGTGACCCAATGCAAAAATCCTGAGGATCCATGTATATCTGTGCTTTGTAACCACGTTTTTGCGCCATTGTGGCCCCAGGAAACAGTGGATGCGTGATTTTTTTGGTGCAGGCTGTAGCCATGGACATGCTATGTGATCTGATGGTGAATTTGGGGTGACCCAATGTAAAAATCCTGAGGATCCATGGGCTTTTACCTCCCCCCACCCAGGCAGCCTCCTCTAGGTCCCTTATCCCTCTTCCGATCCCACTGATCAGCTGTTTCCTTTCAACACTCCCTTCCCTCTTGTTTGCCTTAGTGTCAGTTTTTTGCTCCTCCTTTTCTTCTAATTTCTCTCCTTATTGCTTTAGTCTTCCTGTTTCCTTCCTTTGCAAGTTTGCCGTCTTTACCTCCCCTCGCCCAGGCAGCCTCCTTTATCTCTAGCATCCCTTATCTCTCTCCCCAATTCATGCTTTTCGCCCCTGGGCAATTTGGCTCCAGGGTCCACGCATTCTCTCCATAAGACACACAAACATTTCCCCATACTTTTTAGGAAGAAAAAAGTGTGTGTTGTGGAGCGAAAAATACAGTAGATGTCGTTTCTCTGGGAGGAAACTGGTCTGGGAACACTGTGGATTGAAAGGCATAAGAGGTGTTTGTGTCAGGATCCTGTGGGTTGCAAACCTTCTCACTCTGTCTCCCTGTCAGGCATGGGCCTCCCCACCATCACCGCCACCCGCATCCTGAAGGGAGAGATGATGAACCGGCTGAGCCCCCAGTTGCCTCTTGCGATGGATGCCTTCCCTTACGTGGCTCTTTCCAAGGTGCCTTCCATCTGCGCTTGTCCCTGCAGTTCCAGGGGCGGGGGGGGGGGGGGCAAATGGCTTTCTGGGAATTGTGCCTTCCTTTCCGCTGAGAAGGTTCTTTTTCTCTACTTGAGGCCAATCAGGCAGTAATTCAGCAGGTGAAGCCTGTACTGACTGCACCTTCTTTGGGCGAGGCTCGTAGCTCAAGCTCTCACCTTGCATGCATGCAACTGCCAAGTGCAGTCTTAACATAGCTGTCAACTTACAGATTTGAAAATAAGGGACCAGCAGCCTTGAAAATAAGGGATCAACAGCCAAAATAAGGGATTTTCCCAGCACAGGTATGTTCAACTTCTGAGCCCCTCTGAGCCAAAGGCAGAAAGCCCAGCCAGCAGCCAAACGAAGCCTCAAGCGGTGGTTCCCACAGCGCAGCAACCCAGCAAAGGGGATGCAGCAAGGAAAACCACTGTCACCTCTCCGCTGGGAAGCGCTGAGCAAAGGCGAGTCCCCAGGCAACGCGGCCGATTTGATCGGCACAAGGCATGCAAGCTCCACCCCCCAGTCGTTCTTAGACTCCTTATTGGGTGAGCAACGCAGCCAAGCAACCCAGTTGGAGCCTCCCTCCTCCCTGACCGGCAGGGAGGGAGGGAGAGGAGCTGCTTCCTTTGAAACCCGGGAAATTTAAGGGACATCATCAATCCGGGAGAGCAGCGGGACATGGCGCTGGGATAAGGGACTTTCCCACCAAATAAGGGACGGTTGACAGCTATGAGTCTTAAGCAAGTTGGTTTGGGGAGCATTGCTGGAAGAGGCGGCAGAGAGCCAGTAAAGGACCTGTGGCAGCTATATCACATTTTCCCATTCATTGGCCATGGAAAAGCGTCACATGATTGAATTTTCACCTGCTGTCAAGTGTTGTCTGCAATGACTGGTAACCTCTCTCCAGGGGTTGAGAGAGGGGTTCTTTACTGGAGATGCTGAGGATGGAAGCTGGGACCTTCCCTCTCCTGCAAAGCAGATTCTCTGTCCCTGAGCTACAGCCTTAGTCAAGGTGGGGTTGAGGAACCACAGAGAACCCAAAATCAATGCAAGTGGGGCAAGTGTGGGAGACATTTCCCTTGGGTCTTCAAGTGCGGAGACTCACACCCAATTCCTAATTAGGTTGTATTCAGTATGCATTACCAGACGGAGTCCTAAGAGTCTGCCAGAGCTTACCAGTGCACACACACTATACAGTGGTACCTCGGGTTAAGTACTTAATTCGTTCCGGAGGTCCATTCTTAACCTGAAACTGTTCTTAACCTGAAGCACCACTTTAGCTAATGGGGCCTCCTGCTGCTGCTGCGCTGCCAGAGCACGATTTCTGTTCTTATCCTGAAGCAAAGTTCTTAACCTGAAGCACTATTTCTGGGTTAGCGGAGTCTGTAACCTGAAGCGTATGTAACCTGAAGCATATGTAACCCGAGGTACCACTGGTAGTGGAAAAACATGTCACCTTGGCTGTCTCATCCTCTTCCAACCACCTTACGGCCACCCCATCACCCCACAATTTCTCATCCTTGGAAAAACTTACTCAACCCACTTTTCCAAACTCTACGTGCAAAACCCTCCATGCACCTTACCTCAGTTGTTTTTCACTTTGATGGTCAGCTGTTAGCTTCCAGCCATGTGGTTTTGCCATGTTCTTGCGTACGTGACACTGTTCTCGCTGACAGAAATGCCACAAGCAATTTTCTCACGTCCTGTTCACGGGCTGCAGGAAACGGCTGCCTATCGTTCCCTTACCCCAACAGTAGGGCCGGCCTCCCAACAGCTCACTGGAGGGTGTGAGAGGGCAGCCTTTAAGCTTCTTCCCAGCCATGTCTCCTTTGGTTTTGGCAGACGTACAACGTGGACCGGCAAGTACCCGACAGTGCTGGCACCGCCACCGCCTACCTCTGTGGGGTGAAGGGCAACTACAAAACTATTGGGCTGAATGCAGCTGCCCGGGTCAGCCAGTGTAACACGACAGTTGGCAACGAAGCCGTGTCTGTGATGCAGAGAGCCCGTGCAGCTGGTAAGATGGAGGGCACAGATGGAGAAACAGAGTCTCATTCACATGAGGGGTGGGATTAAAGCACTTTTATTTCATCACAAAGAACCCTGGGAACTGTAGCTACTAGCAGGCGCTGGGAGTAAACTACAGTTCCCAGGATTCTTTGGGGGAAGCCATGTGCCTTCAATGTATGTTGTGTCCAACACCCGGCCTGCTAGGTCTTCTTGATGCTTTAAGAGAAATGTTTTGAGTCAGGATAAGGCCCCTGGGTCAGAGCCTTCTTGGGTCTGGAGGTGGAGCAGAGCAGTTTGTGGCAGATCTATTTGCCCAAGACGTACAGCTAAAAAGAACATCAGAGGAAGTGGGGTTCATGGAATCAATTTGCCAGCCCATGGTGGTTGGCAACCATTTTTGTAGCCATCTGGGTGGTTTGTCTGTCGAAAGCTCTCCGATGCTTGTAAGGAGTCACAACACCTCCAGGCCACCAGGGGGCAGCACCCCAACACTTGGTTACAGAAATGTTTTTGTGTGTGTGCCCCCCCCAACTTAAGGTAAAGGGTAAAGGGACCCCTGACCATTAGGTCCAGTCGTGACCAACTCTGGGGTTGCGGCGCTCATCTCGCTTTATTGGCCGAGGAGCCGGCGTACAGCTTCCGGGTCATGTGGCCAGCATGACTAAGCTGCTTCTGGCGAACCAGAGCAGCGCACGGAAATGCCGTTTACCTTCCCGCTGGAGTGGTACCTATTTATCTACTTGCACTTTGACGTCCTTTTGAACTGCTAGGTGGGCAGGAACAGGGACTGTGCAACGGGAGCTCACCCTGTTGCAGGGATTTGAACCACCAACCTTCTGATCGGCAAGCCCTAGGCTCTGTGGTTTAACCCACAACGCCACCCGCGTCCCTCCCCCCCAACTTAGTTGGCTCAGGGCTTGCCCTCACACTTGCAAACCCTTAATCCCAGAGATGTAGATGGTAAGCATGGTCCTTTCATACTTAGGGGAGGCACTCAGAACATGCCCAGAAGCACTGTCTTCTCCTTCCTCCAAGTTTCTGATCAAAGATGAAACCCCAGTTCAATCTCTTGCCTGGCCCAGACAGTCCCTCTTGCAGACAATCTCTCTCTCTCTCTCTGTGTCCAATTTCAGGAAAGTCTGTGGGGATCGTGACCACCACGCGAGTCCAGCATGCATCGCCCTCCGGGAATTATGCCCACGTGGTGAACCGGAACTGGTACTCGGATGCCGACATGCCCGCCTCAGCAATTTCAGAAGGCTGCAAGGACATCGCTCAGCAACTTGTTAAAAACGTCAACCTGACGGTGGGTTGTGGAGAGGGGCAGCAAACCTCCACCTTTCTGGGCCTGCAATCTACTCCTGCCCTCTCTGCTCTGTTATCCTGCTTAGGGCAAGCTGTGGGGCAGCTTTTGCCAACCTGGTGCCCTCTCCCCACTTGCGACTCCCTGCAGCTGTAACCCTGCATTCTTCCTTCCTGCCTGGGCGTCCCCCTCTTCCCCATCACGCTTCCAGGCTTACCACACATTCTGAACTTACATTTTGTACTTTTGTAACTTAGATAGTAGCTATAAACCTGCCCCTCCATTTTTCTGCCATAACTGCTGCTTCAAGACCTAGATTATGTAAGTAAATACTACTTTTACTTCTTCACAAAACAATGTTGTTTTAAAGGGGAGACACCAGGGAAACCCACCCTGTCTTAAAAAAGCGTCCTGGATTATTGCTTCCAGAAGGTTAAATCAACCTTGTTTTAGCTTCCAAGTTTAAGCTGCAAAACATGGTATTCTGTTGATCTCACCCACTTGAGCAAGGAAGGATAATAACTATATCATATATCCTCTCCCCGTGCCTGTATAAATCCATTCCTCCAGCGCACCTCTCGAGGTGTCCTTGCCCTGGGTCCCTTCAAACCTGGGAAATCTCCAGCCAAGATGGCTCCCCTGAGTGCTTGCTTTCGCTTGTGTGCACATTCACACAACCCTTCGTATGACATGTGACTTTCTTGACAGGTGATCCTGGGAGGCGGTCGGAAGTACATGACTCCAGCGGGCACTCAGGACCCCGAGTACAACACCAACTCCAGCAAGGGCATTCGCCAGGATGGCAAGAACCTCATCACAGAGTGGCTTAACTCCTCGCCGGTAAGTTTATTGCACCAAAGTGCTTTTGCTTTTGGAATTGTGGACTTGACACTAGGATGGTGTAATAAACAGAAATCTGCCCTTATTCCCTTATGGGGGACACAAGAGCCCTTATAGAGTCCTTCGTAGGTTCTCCATCAGTCGGAGAAAAGAACAGAGGCCAACCAGAGAATATTGAGAAGCAAAGCAGCTCATAAGCCTGATCTTTATTGATCTGTTGCAACAGGGTCTCCCCTCACACGCAGGAAAGGAGGAGGACCCAGAACCAAGGTGTGTTCACCCTTATATAGACATTTTAAATTGCCTGCCTTGGAGTCCAAGACCACCCCCAGATACATCATACATACATCACAGAAGGGGTGTAGCTCAAGATCAACCCCCCCCGCCCAGACACATCATACCTACATCACAGAAAGGGCGGTCTACAGCAGAAATCTGAGTTGTTTATCTCCTGTCATTGTTTATCTCCTGTCTGGCAGGTTACCTGTTAATGCTTGCCCTGGGGAGCCTGGCCAGTCCTTTGTAGTAACAAATACCCAGTTCCTGAGCCAGGCCACAGGCTCACCCCATTCATACACAGATATACCCTTAAGACAGGATTTGTGAAGGAAAAGACAATTTTGCAGAGAAAACATTTGGTCAGATTGGGAGCCAAAATGGCTCCAGGACTGCCCTCCTGCGCTGCTTCAGACATGTGGCTCACATATTTATGTACATGTTTGCTTGGTACATTTATGAACATTTATTATATACATAAGACCTTAATTTATTTATTTCAATGGGAAGCAGGTGTGTACGTGTTGTGCAACATCATTTGCAATGTACTTTGGCTGTGCACACATTGTACACCTCTGGAGCACGTTTTCCCTCGCAAAGATTTTCGGGCACCATAGGGTTACAATTCTCAGTAGCCCTTATGAAATTGCAGCTCATGCAATTCTTTGAAGGATAAAATGTCTCTGATGTTTTAGCTGAGTTTACTGCATTGTAGGGGGTGGGACTAGATGACCCTCGAGGTCCCTTCCAACTATGATTCTATGAGATAAGAGGTCAATGCTGGGTGTGTCCAAAAGGGGTCTTGTTATTTAGTCTGTGGGTCCCATTGGGCCACACAGCCAGCCATCAGGGGAGGGACTGCAGCTCAGCAGAAGATTTGTGCTCATGCTTAAATTCAAAAGATGCCGGGTTCAATTCTTGGTACCTCCAGTTAAAAGGAGCACATGACAGAGAGCTCTTTCTGCTTCAGCGTTTGGAGAGCGGCTGCCAGTCATGTGGGGAGAATTTCCCCTTGTGGGTTCAAGTATGGTAGCTCACACCCAATTCCCAACTAGTCAGACTTTATTCAGCAATGCATTTCTGGACGGAGTTATAACACTCTGCGAGAGCTTAGAATGCTCTCTGTGTAGGAAAAATATAGGGAAAAATATCTGTGTAGGAAAGAGCCAGTGTGGTGTAGTGGTTAAGAGCAGTGGACTCGTAATCTGGGGAACCGGGTTCGCGTCTCCGCTCCTCCACCTGCAGCTGCTGGGTGACCTTGGGCCAGTCACACTTCTCTGAAGTCTCTCAACCCCACTCACCTCCCAGAGTGTTTGTTGTGGGGGAGGAAGGGAAAGGAGAATGTTAGCTGCTTTGAGACTCCTTCGGGTAGTGATAAAGTGGGATATCAAATCCAAATATGCAATCTTTGCTATTTCATTCTCTCCCCATCCACCTTCTGCCACCCCGTCACCCCACAATCTCTTATCCAACCACAATCCTTGGAAACACTTACTCAGCTCAATCTTTTTTACTGTATGCGCAGAGCCTTTCTTGTGCCTTATCTGGAGCTGTTTTTCACTTCAACAGCCAGCCGTTAGGGAACTCCAAAAGTGGCTCTTACCAGTCTTCTGGTCAGGTCTTGTTTCTGCATACATGATGCTGGCCCAACTGAGAATGCGTTTAACAAAAACCCCACCTCACAGAGGGGACAATATTGGAGTAGACAGGCAAATATTCTCCAAAAGGAAACACATTTTAAACTGTGGTGGATATGGCAAGCTATGTTGGGACTGAGAGGCGTAGAAAATATCCCCTCAATTCTTTGTGTTTCTTCCTAGGGCACCAAGTACGTCTGGAACCGAACACAGCTCCTGAGTGCTGCAGACGACCCAGCTGTGAGCCGCCTCATGGGTAACGGGTTCAAATCCCCATTTGCCTCCCAGTTTCTTCATCCATGGTGTCTTAGGCAGCTTACAGCTTTAAAGCACATTATTTCCCTCAAAGGGTTATG
Source organism: Podarcis liolepis (assembly GCF_965112155.1). Classification (NCBI taxonomy): domain Eukaryota; kingdom Metazoa; phylum Chordata; class Lepidosauria; order Squamata; family Lacertidae; genus Podarcis; species Podarcis liolepis. The sequence goes on along the minus strand of NC_139556.1, from coordinate 98,980,798 downwards.
GGCAATGTAGTTCACCCCTCGCAGAGTGACAATTCCCAGCAACCCTTAACAAACTACAGTGCCCAGAATTCTTTGAGAAAAAGAATATGCTTTGAATGTGCTTCAAAGGCACACACAGCCTTATTCAGCCCTGTGTTGAAATGCATATCACTCACCGCACTTCCCAGTTACAGCGATTAGAAGCGTTTTTCTCAGAATGCGTTTAAGACCGGTTTATACACACAGGAGAATCAAGCAGAAATCCTGGACTGAACCGCTTTGGGCTGCAGATTTCCCTGTGTCTCTCTTCACGTGTGAATGTTTCCTCATGTGGGGAGTGAGGGAAGCCCCATGACATGTGTGAAATTCCAGGAGTGAGGGTTTTGTGGCACAGCCTTCAGACCAGCACTTCTCTCCTCTCACCAGTCCCACTGCACACAAAATGGTGCCTTCTGGGAAAAGCTGTAACCCTGGGGTGGGGAGCCATTTTCAGCCCCAGAGACAAGCTACTGGGACCTGTCAATCACCTGACAGCACGACAACTTCAGAGCTCCCGAGGGCTCCTTTGCAGCCATCTCTTTACCTGCCCCACGCCTGGCTTCACATATGATGCCCAGGTGGATGTGGCTTGGAGAAAACTGTTCCGTTCAGAGTCCCTCAAGGCTGCGAACAGCGGGACTGCTGTGGCGTCCAGTCCGCTTCCACTGTGCCAACCTGCTTCTCCCGGCTACAGCAGAGTATCTTGCCCAGTGGTGTCCCTGTGTGGAAGGAATCTCAGCCATGCAGTAAAACTCTCGTACAACGGCTTCCTCTATTCTATGAAGCGTTCATTGTACAGCAGCAAAATGACAACAGCCAGGGGAAAGCGAAGACACGATGCTTCTCCTGTCGCAGCCGAAACAGAAAGTAAAAACGTTCACATAATAAAGATGCGAACACACCCCAGTGACAGGACGCCATTTCCCTTGAGCTGTTAATCCTGTAAGCTCTGGGTATCCTCACAAAAACAGCCTCACAGGTCAAAACAGGACCCTGGATAGTTCTTATTTAAGCCAAGAGGCCGGAGTTTGCCCAGCTCTGCTGTAGCACTTGGTTCTGCCAGGTTGTGTGAACTGTGGCTTGGAGCGGGCTAGGAACGCATTCTTTCTTCTGACAAATCCTCTGACTTGGGCTGGTTGGATGCAGGGGAATGGTGGGAGGAACCAGCTAGGGAATCCCCAGGGGAAGAAGACTCAGAACCCGGGGAGTGGTGGTGGGATGACACTGAGTGGACAGACGGAGAAGAGGGAGAGGAGTGGGAAGAGGAGGTGTCGGAAGCTGAAGAGGTAACAGGGCTCAGTGAGCTGGGAGAGTCTGTGGCAGAGAGCAGTCCAGAATCAGAGGCAGAGGCTGAAGCAGAAGAGGCCAAGAGGCAGAGATGAGTCAGGCTGCTGAAGAGTCCCAGGTGTCTCCTACTCGTCCTGTGACAAGTTCCCCTCCTGCCTGGTCTCCCAGAAGTAGGAGAGGCATGAAAAGGGCGGAGGAGAAAATAGCGTCCCACAGGTGAAGTCTCAGATTGCTTGGGGGAAAACCCTGGAGAGGACTTAGACAACTGTAGGAAGGCAGGAGCCTTCAGTCTTGGCAACTGCTTCATGGGGACCAGACCCACAGGGATGAGCTGCTGTGCTCATTAGGCCTGACACTCAGCCAAGTCTGCAGAGATCATGTTACTGCTAATAAAGACATAACTCCAACTTTGAATGGTGTGATTGACTGCCAGCTGACTCTTGGACTTCCTCTCACGCTTCACGCCTCAAAACAGTCCTTTCTCCCATGATGCACTTAGAACAGGCTGTTGTTCTCTCTGTCATCCAGAGAGCCAGTGTGGTGTAGTGGTTAAGAGCGGTAGTCTCCTAATCTGGGGAACCGGGTTCGCGTCTCCGCTCCTCCACATGCAGCTGCTGGGTGACCTTGGGCCAGTCACACTTCTCTGAAGTCTCTCAGCCCCACTCACCTCACAGAGTGTTTGTTGGGGGGGAGGAAGGGAAAGGAGAATGTTAGCCGCTTTGAGACTCCTTAAAGGGAGTGAAAGGCGGGATATCAAATCCAAACTCTTCTTCTTCTTCTTCTTCTTCTTCATCCCCAGGCCTCTTTGAACCTGGCGACATGAAATACGAGCTGGTCCGCAACAATCAGACCGACCCATCTCTGGCGGAGATGACTGAGGTCGCCTTAAAGATCCTCAGCCGCAACCCCGAGGGATTCTACCTCTTTGTTGAAGATAAGTTGGGGCATCTTCTGGGCTGCGTTGACCAGGGTTTGGGTAGAAAGCAGACTGGGATCTTGTAGTTAAAAAATTGTAAACAGCTCAGTGAAAGGGGGATCCATTAACTGGGGCGATTGCAGGTGTTTTCCCTGATCTCTCTCCTTCTAAGTTGCCCTTTTCTCCGCACGAGGCAAGATTGACCTGGGACACCACAACGGCATTGCCAAGCAGGCTCTCACCGAGGCAGTGGAGTTCGACAAAGCTGTCCAGCGGGCAGGGGAGCTGACGCAAGAAGCCGACACCTTGACCGTGGTGACCGCTGACCATTCCCACGTCTTTGGCTTTGGCGGCTACACGCTGAGAGGCTCCTCCATCTTCGGTATGGGGCTGGTGATGAAGCCGTTGGTTCTGGTTCTGGTGGGCTCAGCTGGAAGTGTGTGTGGGGGGGAGGGCCCTAGATCAGGGTTAGAACACCTGCCTTGAATGTAGAAGGTCCTGTAGGACTGAGGAAGCCCATTCTGAAGCCCTGGAGAGCCACTGCCTGCCAGTGCAGACAATGCAGAGCTACATGGGCCGTTGGCCTGACTTAGGATTGTAGAATTGGAAGGGACCCTGAGAGTCATCTAGTCCAGCCCTCTGCAGTGGGGATATCTCAGCTAAAGCATCCACAGCAGATGATCATCTAATCTCTGCTTTAAAACCTCAAAGGAAACAGAGCCCACAACCTCCCAAGGGAGTCGGCTAAGGAACGGCTAAGGGAGCTGGGCATGTTTAGCCTGGAGAAGAGGAGGTTAAGGGGTGATATGATAGCCATGTTCAAATATATAAAAGGATGTCACATAGAGGAGGGAGAAAGGTTGTTTTCTGCTGCTCCAGAGAAGCGGACACGGAGCAATGGATCCAAACTACAAGAAAGAAGATTCCACCTAAACATTAGGAAGAACTTCCTGACAGTAAGAGCTGTTCGACAGTGGAATTTGCTGCCAAGGAGTGTGGTGGAGTCTCCTACTTTGGAGGTCTTTAAGCAGAGGCTTGACAACCATATGTCAGGAGTGCTCTGATGGTGTTTCCTGCTTGGCAGGGGGTTGGACTCGATGGCCCTTGTGGTCTCTTCCAACTCTAGGATTCTATGAGTCTGTTCCACCATTGGTCCGCTCCTCATGTCTTCCTGATGTTTAGTTGGAATCTCCTTTCTTGTAACTTGAAGGCCCTTGGTTCAAGTCCTACCCTCCAGAGCAGGAGAAAATAAGCTTGCTCCATCTTCCATGCGACAGCCCTTGAGATATCTGAAGATGGCTCTCAGATCTCCTCTCAGTCTCCTCTCTTCCAGGCTAAACATAAGGCAGCTGTCTATTTTCCAAAGGTCTTCAGAACTGTGCTCCAAACCACTGGAAGAATGTGGTGGTAACAAGGCAGTGAAGATGCACAGCCTCTTGGGCTGCGTCCAGAAAGGGCCATGGCTTAGAGAGCAAAGCCTGTGTTTCGCCTGCCAAAGGTCCCAGGTTCAATACCTGGCATCCCCAGTTGGGGGGAAAAAAAGATGTTTTCTAGTAGAGTTGAGAAATACTTCTGCTGTAGATCTTGGAGAGCCTCTGCTGCTCAGAGTATTGAACTAGATGAACTAACAGGCTGAGTGGCCCTCCAGGGATAAAAGCATAGAATCGTCGAGTTGGAAGGGACCCCTGAGGGTCATCTAGCCCAACCCCCCTGCAATGCAGGAATCTTAGCTAAAGCATCCATGACAGACAGACACCCAACCTCTGCTTTAAAACCTCCAGGGAAGGAGAGTCCACAAGCTCTGTCTGGCCCTCGTCACTACCCTCTCCTTGCGTCATGCCTTTCAGTGGCTCTGCTTCACGCCATGGGTGTTTTTGCCTGGCTGGAATATGCCCTTGAACTCAGACCATGCCTCTCGTTTGTCTGGATGGGGGTTAGGGAGGGGTGCGTGCGAGTGTGTGTAGAAAGCAGCCTCCCACACAAAGGCAGAATGGGCATGCCCTGCTCCGCCCACTTTTGCCATTGGCCCTTGGACCCACTGGAATTCGGCCCTTGGGAGCTTGCCCAGAAAGGAAACCGGCCCTTGGCCTGGAAAGAAGATTCCTCACTGTCCACTACGCTCCCTCCACAGGCTTGGCCCCTGAATTAGCAGAAGACAGGAAGGCGTACACATCCATCGTGTATGGGAACGGGCCGGGCTACCAGATCACCAGCCAGGGCCGCCCCAATTTGACCGAAGAAGAGAGCGGTAAGAGGGATGGCGCTGCTGAATTGGGGAGGCCTGGGGTGGGGGTGGCTGGACAGGGCGTGTGGTCAACATTCAAGGCTAATTTGACTCTATGGCAGGGATTCTAAGGCCACAGCAGACGTCACCCAAGGGTGTTAATTGAGACGGCAGTGGTTGTGGTGTTTAACCCTCCCTATGTCATTTTCTGGGACGCGGGTGGCGCTGTGGGTTAAACCACAGAGCCTAGGACTTGCCAATCAGAAGGTCGGCGGTTTGAATCCCCGCAACAGGGTGAGCTCCCGTTGCTCGGTCCCTGCTCCTGCCAACCTAGCAGTTCGAAAGGACGTCAAAGTGCAAGTAGATAAATAGGTAACGCTCCAGCGGGAAGGTAAACGGCGTTTCTGTGCGCTGCTCTGGTTCGCCAGAAGCGGCTTAGTCATGCTGGCCACATGACCCGGAAGCTGTGCGCCGGCTCCCTTGGCCAATAAAGCAAGATGAGCTCTGCAACCCCAGAGTCGGCCACGACTGGACCTAATGGTCAGGGGTCCCTTTACCTTTACCTTTATGCCATTTTCCAGATCTGAGGTTCAAACGCCTCCACCCACTTATTGTTGCACCAATCCACATCAAAGCTTAACCCTCCACTCCATACTTGCTTTAAAGTAATACCCACCCATCCCCCAAAACTAAGGGAGATCCTGTTACTGATCTTCCACATTATGTGTGGCCTGGACCCTAAGCCTGTCCAGTGTCCTTCACAGTCGTAGGCAGTAATGCTTCTGAAAATCAGTTGCTGGAAACCACAGGTTTCCACCAGGCATCTGGTTGGCCTCTGTGAGGGGCCCCTGGCCTGATCCTGCAGCCTCTTCTTATGTTCTTCCATTCCTCTCTGTAGAGCGTGACGACTACCACCAGCAAGCTGCGGTGCCCCTTGACTCGGAAACCCATGGGGGCGAGGATGTGGCCATCTTGGCAAAGGGCCCCATGGCTCACCTATTCCATGGGGTGCAGGAGCAGACGTTTGTTGCCCATGTCATGGCCTACGCTGCTGGCATAGAACCATACCAGGAGAATGGCCTGGACTTTAACTCTGCCAGGTTGACAAAGCCCACCTTGGTGACTCTTCTCTTGGCCTCCTTGCTCCTTTGGGCCTGTTAATCCTCCCCTGGACAACAACTCGGGGATACATCTCTCTCCTCTTTCTCTCCTCTGGACAGTGCTTCCAACTCTGATGCCACATAGAATGCACCCTCAAGAGCTTTGCTTCTTAAGCTAAACAAGTGTCCTCCATCCTGCTGAAGGCTGAATCAATGAATGTCTTCCATCTTGTTCCACCAAAAGTGGGGTTGGCAGTTCCAGTCATGGTGTGAACATGCAGGAGCACAAGCAGGGATATCTCTCATTTCAAGGAAACATGAATTCCACTTCTGACACCAGTGTTGCACACTACCCCCCAATCTCTGAGCAGTGTGAGATTCCAGTGATTCCAGGTGCTTAGGAGTCGGAATGAGGAACAGCGGAGACGGTGGTGCCTCAAAAGAGGGTGACATGCTCAACTTCAGACCTGAGAGCTGCTCTCCTACCTAGACCTGAACGGTGGGTGGTGGTGCACCAAAAGCATGATGCCATGAATGCCACAGGGAGACCATGCCCAGCTTCTAGAATGCCAAGCAATGCTCAAACCCTGCAGTGCCCCAGTCCTCCGTTTCTCGTAATCATTGTTACTAGCATTGATAGGTAGAGGCTGGAGCTGTGTGTGTGTGTGTGTGTGTGTGTGTTGTGCAGTTTGAAAGGAGAGGTTCCTTGGGCAGCTGACAGGCTCCTTCCCATCAGCTGATTCTTCACTCCATGCCAGTCATCATGGAGATGTGACGTGATGCTTCCTAACCCAACCATCACACTTCCACCTGGATTTGCCATGTCTGACTGGGAATGGTCTCTTAAATAACCACCTGTGCTCCAGATCAGGACGGCAAGGGAGCTGCCAGGGACCATATGAGGAGGGCTGCACTGAGGAAAATGGTGGGAGCTACCCTCTTGGTGTGGTGTAGTGGTTAAGAGCGGTAGTCACGTAATCTGGGAAACCGGGTTCGTGTCTCCGCTCCTCCACATGCAGCTGCTGGGTGACCTTGGGCTAGTCACACTTCTCTGAAGTCTCTCAGCCCCACTCACCTCACAGAGTGTTTGTTGTGGGGGAGGAAGGGAAAGGAGAATGTGAGCCGCTTTGAGACTCCTTCAGGTAGTGATAAAGTGGGATATGCAGAGGGGCTTAGTTGGGAAGGCAAAAGCTGGGAAATACTGGATGGGGAACAGCTAGCAGAAGAAACACTAGAAGAGAGAGAGTCAACAGATTCACGGTCTCTGGATAGTATCTACCCCCTTCCCCCAAAGTCCTGGAGAGCTCAGAAAGTGTCAGAACAGAAAACACAGAGGCTCCAAGCTCAGATTACAAGATGTAGAAGTGATGTAGATTAATAGGGACGGATCAGGGAGTGAACTTAATTGGGAGCACCACCATTCTAGTCAGATGCTTTTTTTTTTGTCCCTTGTTGTGTTTATTAAAGAAACTAACTGGTAAGAACTCTCTTTTGTTTGATCTGCTCATTTATGGCCACGGGGGGAGGAAGCGGATTCCCTGAAGCCTGACAGGAGCACAGAGACCGGCTGTTTTGGTTTCTGATTGGCTGCGCCTCCATCTTGGAATTCTTCCTCCCAGAGGATCTGAGCCCAAGCATCTTCTGGAAGTGACATAAGTGATAAGGCTCTCCGTGGCCACTAACCTCAATGGCTGTGTTCTGTCTCCACTGTTGGAGGGAGCAATTTTTTGCATACAAGTTGCTGGAAACCAGAGGAGGGGAGAGTGCTATTGGGCTGATCCAGGGACGCGGACTTAGAAAAAATATTGGGGGGGCCCGGGAAAGCTCATGAATAATAAATAAGCTCATGAATATGCAAATAAAGTGGCTCCGGCCCTAAATCGGGCAAGCCACGCCCCCCAGCCAGCCGATTGGCTGGCTGGGAGGTGTGGCCAGTCGGGATTCCCCTGTTCTCGCGGGATTTCCGGCAGTGCCTTGGCTGGGATTCCCTTGGCCGGGGCTCTCCGATTAGGGCGCGCGGCTGGCTGGCTGGCGAACGAGCAGGTGGGGAGGAGGCGGGGGACGGCGGCGGCGCTCTGGTGGAAGGGCGCCCGCCCGAGATTATTGGGGGGGCTGAGCCCCCCCAAAAAATTTTTTGAGGGGGCTCGAGCCCCCTCAAGCCCCATGGAGTCGGCGCCTATGGGCTGATCCTGTGTACAGACCTGATCCTGCGTGCTCTTCTGATGTTCCTAAGCAAGACATTTTAATTCAATTCTATTGATTCATTAAATTAAATTAAAGGATAAGGTAGCATAGATAGCAGGTTGGCGTCTCCTCCAAGCCCTTGGGAAAGGGAGGGTTGCAAGAAGCCCAACGAATAAATCACACCCCTTTGCCCATGCAGACAAAACAGCTCTGGCCTTTTAATTCGACATGATCAGCAGCAGAAAAATACAGCGCGACATTTTCTGTACAAAGAGCCACTTAGCCCTACAGCCCAGACAGCGCCACCTGCTGGCTAGGAGTGTATGTGAAGGGTTTGGGAGATTGGGGTGGGGTGGGGGGTGCGGTTGGCCACACAGCTGACCATGCCAGCCTGCCTCCAGACTCTCACTGTTTTGCAGACAGGAGCCGATCGCGTATCGGCAAACTCAGGTTGCATTTGGGCTGGCCTCCTTCCACAATGAATCTGTCCCCATCTAAAAAAAAGATTGACCTTTTTTTTGCAGCAAGGAGAAATGTGCTGGAAAGTATGGGATAGCAATTGCTTGACGCGATCCTGTATAACCTCCCTGCAAACAGATCAAAATAAAGGCTCGACGGAACGGGGGTGCCGTATAACCTCCCTGTGACTTTTGTGTAGGCAGTTCAGGACGAGTGCTTGCCTAGAAATCACCCTGGTCCTCCCCCCTCCCCAAATATCTACATGGCCTGCATTCCCTGGTGTGCTTTTGCGCAGGGGAGAAGGGGACAGGTGGCGCATGGCATGCCAGGGTGGGCAGCCTGGGGCAGGTGGGCGTCCCTGAGCCACAGCTGCCCCTTGCCAGGCCTACTGACCATTTTAGAGAAGGCCCTGATCAATATTTCCAGCACCCAAGGAGAGTTTGGGAAGGAGCTGAGCTTGAGAGGAGATCTGGAGCTTTGAGGGGAAATTAGGAGGCACCTTGGTTTGGCCTCGTCCGCCATCTTGTTTTGTTTTGTTTTCCCAGATTTGGTTGGAGAAACAGGCCTCACGTTTGCCACCTCCATCTGGCTTGGCTGTAGTGTCCTCTCTTGGGTGGCCTTGCCTGAGTTTGGCTGTTCCTCTCCCAACAAGCAGCGACACAGGTGTGCACAGAGGTCTGTGTGAGGTCTTGGGGAGAAGAGTGCCCAATTTCTGCAGGAGTCGGTCCATCCCCACCTCCCAAAATAATGGCCCTTGTCTGTCGGTGTGCATGTTGGTCCCTGAGAACGGGGCCAGCTCGGAGCAACAGGGTGTGTTTGTGTTTGTGTGTGTGAGTGTGTGTTTCCCTCATTTTTCTCTGTCCAGCTGGTGGGCAACGAGGTTTAGAGTGGTGGCGACTGAGCCCGGCGAGCGTTTCGGCAAACGCCAGGGGTGGGTTGGAGCGCGCGGCTCTTTCACCAGACGGAGCATTTGTGAGCCGGGTTCATGGGCGAGTTCTTGGGGCAGTGGAAGACCCGGCCAAACTCCTCAAACTGCGAGACGCTGCCCAGGACCCTACAGGGGAGAGGGAAAGAAGAGAGGAATGACGCAATGGCAGCCGCGAAAGCCTGAGAAGGATTGTTGTATAAAACGAGAAGTGTGGGACTGCACCTAAGATGCCTCCCCTGTTTTGCAACCCTTGATTCCTCACGTGGAGGCTGGCTGCAGGGGCTTGGTAGAAAGAGGGAAGCACTTTTCACATGCTCAGATTCACTCTTTGCTCCTTCTTCTCAAGATCTGGTGGCTGCATCCTGACCGCTGAGAGGGAACTGTTTCAGATTTAAGCCCCTGGCAGCTCCAAAGGATTAGAATCATAGAATCATAGAAGATTTGGAAGGGACCCAAAGGGCCATCTAATCTATCCTATCTAACCTAAATTTATCATTAATTTATTTCCATTTATTCCCCAGCTTCCATCTGACTCAGGTATGAAATCTCTCCTAGGCCTTCACCCCTCTCTGTGTGTCTCATTCCCCAAAGCACGCCCATTTCCCTGGCTGAAGCTGCTGACCTGAAGGTTTCTCCTGCCTCGTTCAACATGCAAACACACCATGTCCCAAATTCGGATATTGGCCTGCCTGCTCTTAGAGCAGGCATCCCCAAACTCAGCCCCCAGCAGTTTTGGCACTACAACTCCCATCATCCCTAGCTAAGAGGACCAGTGGTCAGGGATGATGGGAATTGTAGTCCCAAAACAACTGGAGGGCCGAGTTTGGGGATGCCTGTCTTAGAGGAAAGGCTGGTCTACCAGGGATGCCCCCAGCATGGCAGGGGAAATTTGCTGAGCAGTCAAGCAAGGAGACCACATAAGGCGACCGTCAACCGTGGGTTGGCAAGCAAGGCTCTCGGAACACGAGAGTGTCCATGCTTTATTTATTTTGTATCAACAATCTGTGCTCTACTTAATCTCAGCAATGTACAAGAGCCATAATACAGTAGGCATAAAAATGAGTCAAAACTATAAATTCAGAACTCAGTTTTTAAAAAGCCTGCTGGAAATGGAAAGAAGAAAAAGCCCCTAGAATGGCAGATCTAGTTGATGGACTATGCTGAAATAGCAAAAATGACCAGAAGACTCAGAAATCAGGAAGACCAGAATTTTAATACGGAATGGGGAAAATTTATGATCTATCTTAAAAACCATTGTAAGCAGCTAAAATCGTTAGTGGGATTGGAATAACACCTGTAGTTTAATGGTGAATTTTGGACATAATGGAGATGCAAAAGATTTGGATTATTATAGAAGATGCAGGAGGAAATGAGTAACAATAGGAGCCACAGAGGAGGGAAGCCCAGGAGATTCTGTGGAATCTTGTTTCTATATTGTAAGTTGTTATGTTATTGTAAAATTTTCATTTGAAAAACCCAAATAAATAGATATTTTTTTTTAAAGCCTGCTGGAATGAAATGAAAGTCTTTAGGAAGTGCCGGACGTTCAACAGAGAGGGGACTTGCCTGATCTCAACAAGAAGGGAGTTTCACAAAATTGGGCCCACAATACAAAACACAGAACTCCTGGTAGATATGACCCATTCATCCAAGCAGGGATTCCTGCAAAAACCTCAGAGGTCGAGCAGGAATATACGGGATGGGATGGTCCCTGGGGTATTCTGGACCCAAGCTGTCAAGGACCTTGTAAATCACCATATTTTTCGCCCCATAAGACGCACCTGACCATAAGACGCACCTAGTTTTTAGAAAATATTCTGCGCAGAGCATGTAAGTGGCTCTCGCTTTTCTTGCTTTAAAGCAAGCAAAGTGAGAGCTGCTTACATGGCTTCTCTCCTGCTTTGCGCAGCTCTCACTTTCTTGCCCATCCCTCCTCCCGCCTCACTGTAAAAGAGGAGGAGACACCGGGACAGGTGCTTTGCTTGCTTTACAGTGAGGAGGGAGGAGGGATGGGGAAGCAAAGTGAGAGCTGCGCAAAGTAGGACAGAAGCCATGTAAGCGGCTCTTGCTTTGCTTGCTCCCGTCCATCCCTCCTCCCGCTTCACTGTGAAGCCAGCAGAGCAAGCTGCGCAGCTATCACTCTCGCTGAAGCCAGCAGTGCAAGAGCGATAGCTGCTGGCTTCACAGCAAGTGATGGACGGGAGCCATGTCAGCTCATGACTGCAGTGGTAGCCAAGGGATCCCTCTGCTGCCCAGTGCATTCGCCCCATAAGATGCACAGACATCTCCCCTTACTTTTTAGGAGGAAAAAAGTGCGTCTTATGGGGTGAAAAATACGGTAATGAAAGCACCTTGAACCTGGTCCCATAGCTTATGGTCAGCCAGTGCAAGCCAAACCCAAACGGCATCCCTTAGCTGGCCCTTCTCCTTCCTGTCCCCTCCTCTTGCACACAAACACGTATACGCACCCCCCCCCCAGGTACCTGTAGTGTTCAGGGGCGTGTTTGTCGGTCAGCACCTGCAGGTAGATGGATTGCGAGCGCCGTTTGATGCACCAGTTCTGCAGGGAGAAGAAGCGAGAAGTGGGAGACTGAATCTGTCAGAGATTGGGGAGGGAAGGTCCAGTCTGTGGCTCCAAGGTGAGGCTGCCTGGGAGGGCCCAGGGCTCTTAGCCAGTGTCTCAAGCCTCTTTGCCTTAGAGACCAGGCAGCCCGCTTAGCCCTCCACCAGAAACGCCTTTGTGTGGCACAATGGTGGCAGCAGCAGGGGTCTCTGGCCAATGTTAGGAAAGGCAGAAACAGGTGCGCATGAATCCCTCCCCTCCCCTTTGCTATCACACACACACACACACACACACACACACACACACACACACACACACACAAACACCACACTCTCATTTCAGTCTTCAGAGGCTGAAAACTAGAACAGTAAAACTGTTTAAGCTCTTTGATGCAGCCTTCTCTCCTTTAAACACCACACCTGTCAAATTTGGCTCACAAGATTGATCCTGATAAGGATCTGGGCCACCCCTCCTGTAAACTCCTGAGTGCAGCCTTTCCTTCACCAGCCTGGATCTCTGCAGATGACTTGGACTCCTGGCAGAGGCTGATGAGAGTTGTAGTCCAGAACATCTGCTTGGGAGCCAGGATGCTGAAGGGCGCATTAGTGAGTTGAGAATGCTTTGGAGACGCCTCAGTCTGATGAGACAGGGCAGCAGCGTTTGCTCAAGCCTCTGGGGTCTGATCCAGGAACCCCAAGGAATCATTCCCTGGGCACACAGGCCTTACCTGGGCAAAAGCGATGAAGAAAAGTTGTTCGTGGGTGTATTTGAGAGGGTGGAGAGGGTTCTCAGGACCATTTTCCCGCACCCACTTCTGATAGGCCTGCAAGAGAAAGTCTTGCTCAGCTAAATGAGGTGGCTGCTCCCCAACCCTCCCTGCAGGACCCTCCCCAAAGGTGAAATTGCTAAACGGCCTCGGTCCAGTATACCTGGAGGACCGTCTCCACCCCCATTGTTCTGATCGGACACTGAGGTCCAGCGCCCAGGGCCTTCTGGTGGTTCCTTCACTGCGAGAAGCCAAGTTACAGGGAACCAGGCAGAGGGCCTTCTCAGTAGTGGCACCCGCCCTGTGGAACGCCCTCCCATCAGATGTCAAAGAGAAAAACAACTACCAGGCTTTTAGAAGACATCTGAAGGCAGCCCTGTTTAGGGAAGCTTTTAATGTTTAATAGACTATTGTATTTTAATATTCTGTTGGAAGCAGCCCAGAGTGGCTGGGGTATAAATAAATTATTATTATTATTATTATTATTATTATTATTATTATTATTACTACTACTACTACTACTACTACTACGACTACTACTACTATTAAAGTACCCAAAGGACAGAGCTTTTGAGTCCTAGTTTCTCCCCCCTGTGTTTTTAAGGCATTCTTATTTGTTGTCTGTAAGACGCCTTGAGTCCCTGACAGGGGAAAAAGCAGGGTATAAAAATCTTAACAATTGTGTTTCTTATCCAAACACGGTCCTTCAGTGCCATCTGTATCTGCAAACGTCTGGCTCTTTTAAGACTCTTTGCTGTTATTTCTTATCCAGTATAATTTAGTAACAATTTGCCATAATGGTTGAGAGTGAAATTCTGTTTCATAATTACCTGCCTAAGTTTTGAGAGTTAATTTTATTGCATACGTTAACATTCTAATGGACGATTGAGTATTCCTTCACTAGGTAGAAGTTGTTTTGTTTTATAGTCCTTTTCCCCCCCTATGGGTTATTTGTTTAGGATTGCTAGAAAATTTACGATCTCTGTGTGCATTTTGCAGTTTCTTCAGCAATGCAGAAAGGCGGGATACAAATCAAAAGTGAGATGAAACCGCAGTGGGGTGGAGTGCTGTGCATAGACTGCTCTCCCATGAATCATCTAATTCTCTTTTAAAGCCCTCAAATTTGGTGGCCATCACAGCCTACTGTGGGAGGGAGTTCCACAGTTAACTAGGCACTGTGTGAAAAGCACTCTTGCACGGGTCTCTGAGCTTGGGAAGATGTCAGGCAGACACCCTGTTGGGTGGACTTTGCACATGTGACTGGGAACTCCTCTTCCCTCGGGGGGGGGGGACTTACATAGTAGGCGAGCTTAAGTCCCCCCATATCGGCAATGTTCTCCCCAAGGGTATGCTTCCCATTCACCTGTAAGAGAGACAGACAGACAGACAGACAGACAGCTGAGTTAGGATTGGAAATGATTCCTTTCCACCATGCCACAAAACCCCAGTATTGAGAACAGAGGTCCTCAAACTTGTTTCTCTGGGCAGCACCAATTTTTTATCGATAAGGAAAACACTGGGAAACAAAAATAATCAAATCCTAGCAGTGCTTAATTGATAGCACAGAACGCAACTGCTTTATAATAGGATCATGAGATGCCCAGAAAGTATAAAACAATGCAGCAACATAAGAACACAAACTATTCCCAAAATATAAATCTTACATATGCACCTGAAGTATGTACAGTCATACCTCATGTTACGTCCGCTTCATGTTATGTTCTTTCAGGTTATGTCCCGCGGTGACCCGGGTTACTTCCGGGTTTCGCCGCTCGTGCATGTGCAGACGCGCAAAATGACATCGCACGCATGCGCAGAAGCGGCGAATCGCAACCCGCACGTGTGCAGATGCGCTGCTGCGGGTTGTGTTCTTTTCATGTTGCGAACGGGCCTCCAGAACGGATCCCGTTCGCAACCAGAGGTAACACTGTATATGAACTCAATGGGAGGTGTGAGCTTGTCTTTGCTGGGTAATCTCGTTTATATCTGGTCTAATTTGAGACAAACAAGCTCTCATCTCATCAACACAAAGAAACCTTTCTCTTTCCTGGTCTTTCTTATTTGTCAGAGTTGAAAATCCCTGTTTCTTTGCCCTTGAATCTCCTCGCCACTCTTGTCAACCTCTCCTGCCTCACCCTTTGAAAACGCCTCGCCCAACCTCCTCCCTCCTTACACTTCCCCCAACACTATGTGTTCATATAAAGGCTTGAGTGCCCCTGCGCGAGGCTTGAGTGTGCTCCCACACCCCCCCAAAGTTGGATTGCCACCTTTTTTGTGCCTGGGGCTCCCCTGCCTTTAACAGCTGGGCGTTGGGCAAACATTCAATTGCCCCTTTCCAGGGCTGGCATCCAGTGCTGATTGCTGCGTGACCCAGATGTGACATCTAGTTCAGCAAATGCAGCCACTTTGGAAATTAACAGCTGGCACCAAGATGCCAACTTCCAAATGCCATGGTAACTGTAGAACTTTGTTCTGCCACTGACACGGTACGATATGATACGATAATCTTTATGGTCATTGTCCCATACAGAACAACTGGGCATTTGCTTCTTACTCAAAAGCCTGTCTATATGACAGTGGGCCAAAATACAGGTCCGCCCTTCTTTGAGGGGGGGCGTAACCCTTCCTCTTGCCCATTGACTTATAATTTGCGACGGCTGCCTCCTATAGCCTGGCAAATAGAAGGAAGGTACTAAGGGCACGTTAAAGCTATGGTTTTCCCAGTAGTGATGTATGGAAGTGAGAGCTGGACCATAAAGAAGGCTGGTCACCAAAGAATGGATGCTTTTAAATTATGGTGCTGGAGTAGACTCTTGAGAGTCCCATGGACTGCAAGAAGATCAAACCTATTCATTTTGAAGGAAATCAGCCCTGAGCGCTCACTGGAAGGACAGATCCTGAAGCTGAGGCTCCAAGACTTTGGGCAGCTCATGAGAAGAGAAGACTCCCTGGAAAAGACCCTGATGTTGGGAATGATGGAGGGCACAAGGAGAAGGGGACGACAGAGGACGAGATGGAGGGACAGTGTTCTCGAAGCTACCAGCATGAGTTTGACCAAACTGCGGGAGGCAGTGGAAGACAGGAGTTCCTGGCGTGCTTTGGTCCATGGGGTCACGAAGAGGCGGACACGACTAAACGACTAAACAACAACAACTAAGGGCACAAGCCCTACTCATATATTCTATTTATTTATAATGACATTTGCACCCCGCCTTTTCTCCAAGGTGCTGAGGGTGGCTGGCATACGCACCTCCCCCCCCCATTTTATCCTCACAACGACCCTGTGAGGTAGGCCAGACGGAGAGGTCGTGACGGGCCCAAGGTCACCCAGTTTAGCTCCATGGCTGAGTGGGGATTTGAACTCAGGTCTCCCAGGTTCTAGTCTGATATGGTAATCATTACAGGCTATACAGTGGACTCCAGACTTTTGACTCTCCCAAGAGGACACGCCTGGTTACAGCGATCAGAGCTGTAAGAAATTTGTTCCTCAAATTCTCCTCTGCAAATTTTCATTTTCATTATTTTAATTGATTGCCTGCACCTTGGGGTGGGTTACGACAATTTAAGACATGGCGTTAAGAACAAATCAATAACGCCCTGTTAGAAATACAAATTTTAAGTGGGTCCCATCATATATTCTCTAGTTATGTGAACGCATGCCCAATATTTGTTGTTCATTTTCAGAATATTTGATATCCACCTACTGATAACATTATTTGATAGCCATGCTGTGATAGTATTGAATATCGAACTGGATTTGAGTGATGATGCACAACGCCATTCAGAATTTTGACAGCTTCTGGAGTGGGGTGTGTGTTTCAGATTTGATGCCTGCCTTAAATAACAAGCCGATATTTGGATATTGTGGGGAAATGTCACAGTCAAAGGGCAAATGCAGATGCGAGGTCCCAAAATTTCATCTTTTAAAAACATGGACAGTGGAGCTGAAAATTTGGGCATTTCCCACATATTTGCAAACACTGGTTTCGGGTTCTACGGCAGACTCTTTGCAAAGGAGGTCTCCCCCTTTGCATGGCACACCCCGCTCACCCTCTGGTTGTAGACCGTGAAGTTGTCGTACAAGTTAACGATGCATTCTGCCTTCTTAAGAAACTTGCTGTAGGATGAGTCGGTCCACCAGTGCATCAGGTTGCCATGGCGATCGTATTGGCCTCCTGCAAAGCGGGACAGATAAGGGTCAGTCACAAGGGTAGATAAGGCTTAGAACAGGCCTAGCCATGGGACATAAACATATTTTTAAATATTAAGAATATAGGACGTCGCTGAGTCCAGAGGTCCATGATGGGCATATTCAAACTTAAGTTGAAAAAAATGAGGAGGCAAGGATCAACAGCTAGTTCATACAGGGCTCATATTTATGAGTGAGGGAAAGGGTTTTGTGTTTTGGGGGTGCATGCCTGTTCTGTGCCCCATTGTGCAGATGAAAGAATGAAAATGGATGGCCTCTGGTAGACATCTGCAGTCTCTGTGGGAGCAGCTGTAAGGCCTCCCTTCAAACCAGGCCAGGACCGGCCCTACTATGAGGCAGAGTGAAGCAACCGCCTCAGGTGGCAGATTATCGGGGGGGGGGGCAGGCAGGCAGCATTGGCGAGGTGTTTCAAGGACAAACCTGTGGGTTTCCCACCATGATCCTTCTAAGCCAGGGTTTCCCAAACTTGGGTCTCCAGCTGTTTTTGGACTACAACTCCCATCATCCCTAGCTAGCAGGACTAGTGGCCAGGGATGATGGGAGTTGTAGTTGTAGACAAGCTTGGGAAACCCTGTTCTAAGCTAACCTGCTTCCCACAGGTGTGAGAGGATGGTGCCGACCCACCATTTATTAAAAATCATTTATGAAACCATTTAATGCTTTAAAAAATCTCTAGGAGGCCCATCAGCAATACTGAAGTAATATTAAGCCGCCCGTCTGCTTGGCTTCCATAAACTGAATTGAATTGGAAGCTGAACGTTTCTGCCTCAAGCAGCAAAATGTATCAGGCTGGCCTGGTTATTAGGTTTTGGGAAGGTTCGGGGAGATGATTATCAGGCCCCGAAATAGGTTTGGGGAAGGGAGGGGGGAGGGGGAGCTCACCCCAGTCATCGTAACCGTGTGTCAGCTCATGTCCAATAATCGTTCCAATCCCGCCGTAATTCAGGGACCTGTAGGTGGGAGATAAAACGTTGGGGGCTATGGGGTGGCAGTGAAACAGGGGGTTGGAGGGTTGGGGAACAGGTGAGAGCCCAGATTCCGCCAACAGATGGAGAATTTTAGGCTGGAAATCTGCGAGGGGCTAGAGGGGCATGATCCACGTCAGCACTGTCTTCTGAATCTGCCCCAGGCTAATAATAATAATAATAATAATAATAATTTATTTATAGCCCGCCCATTTGGCTGGGTTTCCCCAGTGACTCTGGGCAGCTTCCAACAAAACGTTAAAATATAGTGCTCTGTTAAACATTAAAAGCTTCCCTAAGCAGGGCTGCCTTCAGATGTCTTCCAAAAGTCTGGTAGTTGTTTTTCTCTTTGACATCTGGTGGGAGGGCGTTCCACAGGGTGGGCGCCACCACCGAGAAGGCCCTCTGCCTGGTTCCCTGTAACCTCACTTCTCGCAATGAGGGAACCGCCAGAAGGCCCTCGGCGCTGGATCTCAGTGTCCGGGCTGAACGATGGGGGTACTTTCTCTTCAGAACAAACGTGGCCACTTTCCAGCACATTTTTCGAAGAGCACATTTTTACAGTTCATTCACCCGCCCAGAAATGTGTGGTGAAATAAGCAGAGCCCGAGCGTTCCTATGAAGGAAGGGATTCCTTTCCAGGGATGGGCCATCATCCCCACAAAACTTGGCCTAAGAGAACAGAAGGGTTGGACTGAAACCCGCCAGCCCACAATTTTTCAGCCATCGGCTGCCTAGACGTTGTAGGACTACAAGTCCCATCATCCCTGGCCACTGCCTAAGCTGGCAGGGGATGATGGGAGTTGTAGTCCAACGGAGTCTAGAGACACAGGGTGCAAGAGTGTTGCTCTAGCCTGAATCGCCACCAGCAGAACCCTCCCAGAAGCCCATGGTGCGCTCCCAGTTTGCGGAAAAAGCACTTACTGTGGAAACTCTGGGTCATACAGCGTGGGCTGAAGAATTCCAGCTGGGAACACTGAGGAGAAATGAGACAAAGATGGTAAGGGAACAGAAATGCTCAGCAAATATGGAGCCTTCGAGAAGCTGCCCTGCAGAACGGCAGACGGCAAATATCTTGCGAGGGAAAAAGCTCTGCATTGATGGTGATTGCATAGGTCATGTAGGTATGGAGCGGCCTTGCCAAATAAAAGTAGGATTCCTAACCCCAGTGGAGAGCAAGATTTGTTGGCTGCTATGCTGAGATTTTGAGATTCAGTCTATAGCAGTCTAACTATGGAGCCTGCTTGGGTGGCATTTCAGGGGAATGGTGCTTGTCAGTCCATAGCAGGGCTGTGGCAATGCAAATTCCTGACTCTCGCGCCTGCAACGGGCGAATGAAGGAGGGGGGATGAACGCCACTGTGCGACTTCCTTTTCCCATGAGCTATCCAGTCCCACGAGAGATCCAGAAATGCAAATGTGTCCATACCCATTTGGTTCTTGTTGGGAAGGTAGTAAGCGTTCAGCGCCTGGGGGGGCAGCAGCCACCTGCAACGAGAAAGCACACCTTGATCAAGAGAGGTCTGCTTGCAGCACAAGGTGAGGCCAATAACCGTTAGATGCAGAAGACAACATCTGTCCGCACAGGAATGAGATGGGGTCTCTTATGTCCTCCAGAAGGCAGAGAACACACTGGATTTCTTTTCTATTACTAGAGGTGAGTCAAGGAAGGGGCAGGAAGTATCAGTGCTGGGGCTGCTAAGGGATGGGAGACTTGCCAGCCTCCAGATATTGTTGGACTCCAGTTCCCATCAGTCCCCACCAGCATGACCAGTGCTTGGGAATGGTGGGGCTTGTAATCCAACAACAGGTTCCCCAACCCTGTGCTAAGGGAGCAGGGAGCAGGTGCTCCAAGGGTTTCTGTAGCAGCTGTCAGAAACAGCTACAGGACTTCGGAGGCTTCTGCCCGCATGGAAATTCATGAACCAGTCCTCACAAAATCACTTCCTTCGTTCTCAGAGCAGTGTTTCCCAAACATGGGTCTCCAGCTGTTTTTGGACTACAACTCCCATCATCCCTGACTACTGGTCCTGATTGCAAGGGGTGATGGGAGTTGTAGTCCAAAAACAGCTGGAGACCCAAGTTTGGGAAACCCTGTTCTCAGAGCAAGCTATCAATCTTGGATGAACTCAACACCTGCTTGTATGTTGCGTGAAGAACACTGGCTGGTTCAAACATACTTTTCAACAGCGGGTTTGGTTCAAAGGAGGCAACGTCCCTGCGCTGTTGCTGCCAGCCACTAGAGGTTGCTCAAGCCTGGGGAAATGAACAGACAAAGAAAGGGAAGAAAGAGGAAGCAGGTTGGGGGAGACTGGGGTGTGTGTGACTCCCAGGCTGTCCCTGTTTCCAAGAGGGATTCCATCATCACATACCAAGAAATTCCGATTGCACAATTGAGATGGATCTGACGCTCCTGTGCAGCAAACACACTTCAAGAAAGAAAGAAAAGCCGGAAAGACAGAGATAGGAAAATACACAGAAAGTGTGGGATGATGCTTGATGCAACAGTGTCTGACCTCCCCACAAGCAATCAGTAGCTCAATCAGTAACAAATGTCTAACCTCCCTGCAAACAAATCAGGACCAATGCTGGAAGTGCCGCCAAATTCAGACCTCCGCAGTAGCTTTCGCGAGAATTTATGTGCAATATTTCTAGGCTCTCCCCGCCTGGGATAACTCAGGGTGCAGGCTCTCCGCAAGCCTGCCTGAGCCGCGCGCTTCCTGTCAAAAGGAGGGATACCTACGCCGACTTGTCCACTTCCTGCCGGATCTTCTTCACTGACAGCTTAATGCTGAATTTGATGCTGTTGAGGATGTTCTTGAAGTAGGTTTTCTCGTGGACCTCAAACTGTGGAAGGAGACAAGTGAAATTAGGCTCAAGGATTTGGGGGAGGGTTGTAGCTCAGCGATACATGCCAAAAGGTCCCAGGTTCAAGACCCCTGTTGCAAACCCCAGAGAGAAGCAAGCTGCTCATGTAGGCAGGACTGAGCACGGTGGGGAACCACTCAAAAAAAAAAAAAAAAAAAAAAGAGGGCACAAAAGGTGCATAAAATGTGCATATGCTCACCTCCATGCACACATGAGTTTAGGACTAATTATTACGATTTAAATAGAAATACACCTCGCCATAGCAGGAGTGCAAGGCCTTATAAAGACTTTTGAAATTGTGACCCTGTAGATCAAGACCACCCCCAGAAACATCATACATACATCACAGAAGGGGTGTAACCTAAGACCACCCCTCAGATACATCACACCTACATCACAGAAAAGGCGGTCTTAAAACAGAAATTTGAATGTTGTTTTTCTCCTGTCCTTGTTTATCTCCTGTCTGGCAGGTTATTTGATTGGATTGCCTGGGTAGCCTGGCCAGTCTTTTGTAATGATAAATACTTAGTTCCTGGGCCAGGTCACAGGCTCACACCCAAGGGTAATATGAAGTTTGCTTCATCAAAATAATAATATCTTTATTGTATGTCTGACAACCAATATTCTCAATATTCTCTGGTTGGCCTCTGTTATTCTCTCCTACCAATAGGGAACCTATGTAAGGACGCTATATGGGCTCTTGGATACCCCATAAGGGAAAAGGGCAATTTTTATTTACGACACCTGCAACCCAATGGCACAGGCTTTGTGACCCACTTGTGTTTTACAGGACTGTTTCCTGTAAAATAGGACACACAACCACATTATCTAGGCCAGGTGAGCTAATGTTGCAGCTCCCTGTATTTCTGTTTTTATTTATTGCATGCTGCCCTTCAGTTTATAATTACAAAGGTGGCTTCATATGACGAGAACAACAAATCCATTACAAAACACACACACACAAAAAACCATTAGAAAAATGCAATGGGGGGGGGAACCCAGTAATCAACAAAACAGCAGGATAAAATAGAAGCCGCTTCTTAAAACTCCTCTGATGTTAAAAGCCTAGGAAAATCAAAAAGGTCTTTGCCTAGTGCTGAAAACACATCAATGTAAGTGTTAGGTGATCTCCCTTGGGGAAAGAATTCCATAAACCAGAAGGCTCTTTCCTCACTTACCACCGGCCGTTATTTAAACACAGGTGATTAATCAACTGAAAACTCTTTAGTTGATTAATTGGTTGGGCTGCCACTCTCTGCCCAGGGAGGTTCTCACCCCACCCCAGGAAGCGTGGGCACTGGGCTCCTGGCATACTTGCCTCGTATTCCTTGTCAATCGCTTCTGGGTTGAGCAGGAAGTCTGGGTAGCCGATCATCACCATCATGTGCTGCAACTGCAAGAGAAGCAGGACTCAGATACCTGAGAGGCAGGACAGCTTGAGTGGCCTGCACAAGACAATCCTCAAGAACCCGTGAGCTGGATCAGCAATGCTGGGGAACCCACTGTTGCCTAAAAGCCAGTTCTCCAATGCACTTGCACCTTCAAAAGGCAGATCAGAGCTTAAAGTGAGGTCCCTAGTGATTCCACCTCTCTTCCCCCCTGGTGGTGGAGGACAATAGCCCAGACCAGGGGTCTGCAACCTTTAAGACAAAAAGAGCCACTTGGACCCGTTTCCGAAGGGAAATAAACTGGGAGCCGCAAAACCATTGCGATATTTAAAACAAATATATCTCCGGAGCCGCGATCTGACAGCGGGCGGGAAGGTGACGTCGGGACGGTGCGTGACTAACGCACGTATCGCCCCCATGTGACGTCACAGCCAGTACAGCGCCCGCCACAGTGGGGAGTGTCAGGGCGCACAATGCGCCTCCTCCCCTCGCTAGTATCCGCCCCGGAGCCGCAGTAAAGGTGTAAAAGAGCCACATGCGGCTCCGGAGCCGCGGGTTGCAGACCCCTGGCCCAGACCTATTAAGAGTGGTGGACTAGGACCTGGGAGACTAGAGTTCAAATCTCCACTCAGCCATGAAGCTCGCTGGTTGACCTTCAATCTCTGAACCATTCCTCATCAGGCTTGCTTCCCAGACCCGTGACCATCTTGGTTGCCCTCCTCTGCACACCTTCCAGCTTGTCAACCTCTTAATCTGTGGTGCCCAGAACTGGGCACAATATTCCAGCTGTGGTCTGACCAAGGCAGAATAGAGCAGTACTAGGACTTTCCTTGACCTGGACACTAGACTTCTGTTGATTCGCTTTTTTCACTGCTGCATCGCACTGTGGACTCCTGCTAAGCCTGTGGTCCACCAAGGCCCCTGGATCCTTTTCGCATGTACTGCCAGCGAGCCAGGTGTCCCTCATCTTATATTTGTGCATCTGGTTCTTCCCTTCCAACTGTACAATTCTATGATTCTAACCCGACCTACTTCACAGGGCTGTTGTGGGGATCAGTGAGTTGGAAGACCATGTATGCTCCTTGGAGAAAATGGTGGGACATAAATTCAATGAATAAATAAAAATAAGAGGGTTATAGGAGGTCTGGAGCGGAGTGGAGCATCTGCTTTGCATGCAGAAGGTTTCAGGTTCAATCCTCACCATCTCCAGATATGGGTGGGAGAGGAACCCTGCCTGAAGACCTGGAGAGCCACTGCCAGTCAGTGTAGACAGCATGAAGCTAGATAGACAGACCCATGGGTGTGGCTCAGTAGAAGGCAGCTCCCCGAGTGCCTACAATTTGAGGCACACTGTGCCAAACGCATCCCCACGGCCATAGCCAGGTTGCTTGAAGGACCACCTTGTCTCTTACACACCGGCCAGATCATCGCCCGGAGAAGCCTTCCTGACTGTGATGGCCTGGGACTCGGACTAGGAACAAGAGGGGTCTCAGACTGCACCGGATCCTTTGCCTCAGGCATCATCTGAACTATGTCTGGGGCCTCATTCTGAAGGGCCCCAGTCTGCACAGGTTCCCCTGCAACAAGCACCAGCTGGGCCGAGTCAGGGGCCTGAGCCTGCCCTGGCTCCAGATGTGGGGATGACCTCGTTGCCTCCAGCTGGGCCATCACTTACAGCTGCTCCACTACCAGTTGGGTCAGGGGAGGCCCCTGGGTCTAGTCACCCACCGACGTCTCCCGAGCTGCAGAGACGAAGGTCTGAGAGAAGGAGAGACCTGAGTACTCGCAGGAGGAGTGCTTGCCTTTGGGTGAAACAGGGAGGGGAGTCGCCGGGGGATCAGGACCGGCCGCTACCCTGACAAAGATAAAAGGCTGTCGGACCCCGCCCCAGGTTGTGGGAGCAAGATTGCTATATGCTAGATCCTGCCTGAGATCCTGTACCTGTCCTTGCCTGGTTTCCTGCCTCGTGTCCTGCCTTGGCCCTGTCGGACTGACTCCTAGCGGAACCCTTGGATCTGGACTGGACCTGGACTGTGTTTCTCAGGTCACCCCCGGGGCCAGCACACTGACTGTCCAATGTCACATCATCTTCATTTCGTTTCTAGGCACAACAAGGCCGCTTGATGTGCAACACCACCAGTAATTTGGAGCACATTCCCAATGAGATCAAACCGGCACCTGCCATGTTGATATTCCATCAACACCCATGAAAATGTTTTCGTTCCACCAAGTGTTTTTAGGGAATTAATTTGAATCAGCATCAGTTATTTGTTCTCCTTTGGTGATTTTATACTTGTATGCCCTTCTGATTATTCTATAGTAAACTGCCATGATAATTTTTTTTTAATGAGCTGGAACTGGCAGTTCATAAATATTCTTAGAAATCATAGATGGATGGATGGATGGATAGATGGATAAATAGTGCCTTCCTTTTGTTCCTCCTGGGTTGTGAGTGCAAAAGGTTTCTTAAAGTCATAGAATCCTAGAATCGCAGAGTTGGAAGGTGATCCCAAAGGTCATTTATCCCAACCCCTCTGCAATGCAGGAATCTCAGCTAAAGCACCCATGACATATGGCAATCCAACCTCTGCTTAAAAACGTCCAAGGAAGGAGAGTCCACCACCTTCTGAGGGAGACCGTTCCACTGTCAAACAACTCTTAACACCAGAAAGTTATTCCTGGTGTTTAGTCAGAATATCCTGTATGGTCACAAATCCATTAGTTCAAGTCCTACCCTCCAGAGTAGAGGAAAACAAGTTTGCTCCCTCTTCCATGAGACAGTCCTTGAAGATGGCTATCATATCTCCTTTCAGTCTCCTCTTTTCCAGGCTAAACATACCCAGCTCCTTCAACCATTCCTCATCAGGCTTAGATTCTGGGCCCTTTATCATCTGACAAAGGAGCTGATATGCCTAGTCCAGGCATAGGCAAACTCCCCCCTCCAGATGTTTAGGACTACAATTCCCATCATCCCTAGCTAACAAGACCAGTGGTCAGGGACAATGGGAATTGTAGTCCCAAACATCTGGAGGGCTGAAGTTTGCCTATGCCTGGCCTAGCCCTTTCTTGACCTCTAGGGCACAATGCTCAGTGTGTGGCTTCTGGGTCTGGGTAGATTCTTCTTCGGTTCCTCCCCACACAGTCCTGCCCCTCGCTGGCTGCCTACCTTGGCTCTCGCTGCCCGCCGTGTCTCCTCATCCATCCAGTCCAATTCTTCCAGTCGACGGTCCAGGATGTGTTTGATGTCTTCCACTAGCTGCTGCACCTGCTCAAAGGAAGTTGCCCAAGGTGGTATGAGTGAACATGGAAGACACATGCCGTTCTCCAAGCAATTCAGGGCAAAGAGATGTGGGGAAGACCCAGCAACCCAAGGCTAGCCCAAGATATTTTGCTGGGACGTCAAAGCACCGCAGAGGGGTTGCAATGAGCCCCACACAGTGCTTCAAAACCCCTGAGACTTCTGCTTTGGGCAATAAAGGCCAACAAAATCTGCTTTCCTTCTGCCAAGGCACATTTACGAGAAAGGCAATAAAAAACAACAACAGATCAGTAACTACAGACCAATCAGTTTAATAGATAGCATTGTGTCTGAAGTGTATGCTAAGTTCCGTCTTTATCGATCAGAGGCTTAGGCCAAGGCAAACAATGTTTTTTTCCAGAAGAACAAGCAGGGCTTTGATCATGGCCTTTATTGACTTGAAAGCTGCCTTTGATTCTGCCGGCAAAGATGGATGGTAGGCCATGTTGTCAAGTTCCAATTTAGATCTCGAATGCCTACATCTCGCCGGAGCTCTTTATACTATTACTGATGTCAAAGTTAGCACAGCATGCCCTCCAACATTGCTCCAATGAAAATAGAGACAGCCTATTCAATAATAATAATAATAATAATAATAATAATAATAATAATAATAGCAGCAGCAACTTATTGTACTTATACCCTGCCCATTTGATTGGGTTGCCCCAGCCAATTGAGGCACTTCCAGCACATAAAAAAAACCTTAATAAAACATTAACCATTTAAAAACTTCTCCTTGACATCTGATGGGAGGGTGTTCCACAGGGTGGGCGCCACCACCAAGAAGGCCCTCTGCCTGGTTGTTCCCTGTAGCTTCACTTCTTGCAGTGAGGGAACCACCAGAAGGCCCTCAGAGCTGGACCTCAGTGTCCAGGCTGGATGATAGGGGTGGAGACGCTCCTTCAGGTATACTGGACCGAGGCCATTTAGGGCTTTCAAGGTCAGCACCAACACTTTGAATTGTGCTCGGAAACATACTGGGATCTAATGAAGTTCCTTTAGGACTGGTGTTAAATGGTCCCGGCGGCTGATCCCAGTCACCAGTCTAGCTGCCGCATTCTGGATTAGTTGTAGTTTCCGAGTCACCTTCAAAGGTAGCCCCGCGTAGAGCGCATTGTAGTAGTCCAAGGGGGAGATAACCAGGGCATTGGCGCACTCTGGTGAGACAGTCTGCGGGCAGGTCATTGCTACGCCCTTTTTGGGCCCCAGCCCCACCTACCACTGGAAAGTGGCCCTCAGAAGGCTGAATACGGCCCTCAGGCTGGAAAAGGTTTCCCACCTCTGGAAACTCCCAGAATGCATTTTCCCCCACCCAATCAGAACCCTGCCTGCCCACCGCCCGCCATCTTGCGCTGGCTCCTACCTTGGCCTTGCTGGCAGAAGAGAAGTATTCCTCCACAAAGAGAGCGCCCAAAGCCATCCCAAAGTGCTTGTTGGCCTGGCTCAAACACACTTTCCCCAGCTCCATCTGCTTCTCGGCCCCCTCCATCTCCTTGGCGAGCTCGTGGATGGCGTCTCGGAAGGGCGTCGAGAGATGCTCGCTCAGCACCACCGCAATGCGCCACAGCATGTAGTTGTGGAGGATCCTGCAGCAGAAGGAGCGCAAACCGGTTTAGGATGGGGCTCGGACGCTGCATATCCTGGTCCGGTGGGGTGAGGGGAAGTAAGGAACCCATATATGCCTCATTTCCCTCTCTTTTCCTTAGAGGCCCACA
Organism: Podarcis liolepis; assembly: GCF_965112155.1. Classification (NCBI taxonomy): domain Eukaryota; kingdom Metazoa; phylum Chordata; class Lepidosauria; order Squamata; family Lacertidae; genus Podarcis; species Podarcis liolepis. The sequence continues at coordinate 98,953,910 of NC_139556.1, read as the reverse complement.
TTTTCAGATGCGGCAAAATCATTTTTCCGGCTGCAACACCTTAGTCGTCCACCAGCAGGACCACCTTGCATGTAGAAAGCTAGCGTATCAGGGAAATGAGTTCACATCATTTGGAGAACGGTGGGGAGCATTCAGACATGGAAAGCCACACCCTGGCACTCTGAAGTGGCAGTGTGGGGAAAAAGGACTAATTGTTTTGTTTTGCTAAAAGTATAATCTGGGCTTAGGAAAGCACAGCAAATTGTGGAAGAAAGGTTGATGCTAAAGGGATCAGGACAGGCCACCGTAATGAGGCTAAAGGTCCAATTAAAACCAGCAAAAGGAGTGGCCAGCAAGAACCACCACCAAACACCATTTGCAAACTGGTGCGCTGTGGCGCACAGCATCCTGTATGCACGAGATCTTCTGCGCATAGCCTGAGGCAACTATTGTCTTCCTGGGACTCCAGAGATCCAGCGTGGAGGGAGAACTGGATCCATGCAGTTTTCTGTGGGCATCGAATTGCATAAAGGAGACTTCCCAACCAGTTAGTTCCGCTCCTGTAGGTCGGCCTTGTGACCAACAGCCCTGTGAGGTAGCCCAGGCTGAGAGATAGCAAGCCGGCTTCCTCTCGGCCACATCCTTACCTGATAGGTGTGGTGTGGATAAGCTCAGACACCCTCTGCATGTAGTCTGTGGCCAGCAGAACCACCTCCTCGTCCTCGGAAAAATTGTCATGGAATATTCTGTCAAGGAGCCTCTTCCATTTGAACTGGAGATTAAAAATAAGAGCTTCCCAGAATGTATCCCATTTCTGTCCTTTTTATATATATACTGTTTTTATTTATTTTCATGGTACGGAACATAAATTTCGAGAAAACAATTGTTATAGCAGTAAACAACAAGTAACTTCTGTCCTTTTGACCAGATCTTTCTGAATATGACTGGGTCTTCTTTTTTTTTTTTTTACTGTTCATTCTGTGCATGAAAGGGATGGTGAATGTAGTCCAGATATTGATGGACTACAATTCCCATCATTCCTGCTGGGAGCTGGAGTCCAGCAACACCTGGAGGGCCACAGATTCCCTATCACTGTCATACGGAACAGGCAGCAAGCGGCTGTAACCAAATCCAGCCATTTTGGAGTTGATAGAGAGAGGAGCAGAGCTAGGACCCAGGGGAGTCTGGGCTCCTGATTGACTAAGGGGCGGGGCTATGGCATGGTCTATAAAGACTGCGTCAAGGTGGGTTGAACCCTCCAGTTAAAGAAGTGGGAGCTTGATTGTATCGGTCATGGACCAGACCTCCATGGCGCATGGAGTGGAATGCATGACAAAATAGTGGAATGCATGGCCCATGTGTGGAATGCATTCCCTTTTGTGGAATGCACAGCCCATGTGTGTGGAATGCATGGCCCATGGGTGGAATGAGCCACAAAACGCTTCTCATTTTTTCCAACTGCTCTCTCCCAAAGTGGCCCAATACAACTGCAAACCTACATGAGGTGTGATGCGCTGTAGTTCTCCCAGGGTCACCTTGTTGTACATGGAGTTGATGTCCCTGCGCAGGTCGTCGTACTCGGAGACCGTGATCTGAGAAATGGGAGAGGAAACAGGAGGGGTGGTTCTGTATCCTAACTTACCTCGCAGGGTTGTCATGAGGATAAAAGGGGGAGAAGGAAGAGCCACATACACTTGAGCTGCTTAGAGAGAAGGCGGGTATAAATGTAATAGGAAAGGAAAGAAACAAAAAAAAAAAAAAAGAAAGCCCACCCCCAAGAATCCTGGGAATGGCAGCTAGGTGAGAGTGATGTTAGAGATCTCAGTCCTCTCTTTAGGGAACCATGTTTCCCAGGATTCTCTAGGGAAAAGAGATGACAGCTAGGTAGTGCGCATGTGCTGGTTGGATTGTGTTTTAATGCAAAACGCACACCCCAAACGCCCTCAGAATTGTCAGCTAGAATCTCACGTTTTAAATGCAGGTAATGAGATCTTCAGAGTTTCACAGCAAATCTGAAAACCTGTGAGATACAAACGACTCAGCATCTTGCCCCATGTGACCCCCACATTCATCTCATTTCCCTCCAGCATGTGCTCACAGATTGTTTAGGGCCGGCAGGTGGGAACTACAGGTGGACAGGTGTAGCAGCTCCCCTGGGACAATCAGCATCGCCCCAGGTGAGCTCTGTCCCTGCGACTAAGAACCAGGGGTGGATGAATCTGTCAATTTCACTCTCCATTTCTAACTTTTACGATCATAAGTTCAAGCTTGCCATGTTTCTGCATCGGTTTGTGACCTTACTTTTAAAAAATTCTCACGAAGATTTGTCACTATGTCCCCTGACACTGCAACCAATTCCCTCCAAAATAAAGCATATCTCTGTGCACTATTTTCATGGATAAATGCACATTTTAGGTATACTCCCTGTTACCAGCTGCATTTTCCTGCACGCTATTTGGCTGGAGAAGTGTGCTGCAAAATTCAGAAATGTGCAAATACCAAAGGAATGCCATGTTCCAGTTTGCACATTGTGCAAATGATCGGCTAAGCTCTCACCGAAATGCAAATCAAAACGAATTCCTCCCCAATCCCTCCTCAGGATTATGAATTGCTCCAGAAGTTCACTGCTGGGGTATGATTTGACACAGGCCGCCTCTTCCAGGAATGGCCAGCCCTGGACCCCACCCCTCATTTATTTTTCCCCTCCAGCCCTGCCTCCACCTTCAGAAAGGAGAAGAGGAATGGCGGACTCACGTTGGCCAGCCGTTGCTCTAGCTGCAGAATCTCGCTGGCTTTCTGCTCCACGTTCTCAGCGCCCAGCAGACTCAACAGCCTCTCCATGAAGATGCGATAGGCAGCCAAGATCTGCGAAGGGACGAAGGAATTAGCAGGCTGGGTTTGGTCAAACGGTCCTTCTTGAAAAGGCATTTGACAAACTAAATGGGCAGAGCTCGAATGTCCATTTTCCTGAGGTACAGCATGATTTTATTTCTTATGCAAATATTGAGGAACACTGCCGTTCCGTGCCACCAGTATATGGCGATGTCTGGCTCCAGGTCACGGGTTCGAGTTTCACGTTGGGCAAAAGATTCCTGCCTCGCAAGGGGTTGGAGCAGATGATCCTACAGTGTGCAAGACCTGCAGTTTTGAACCCAGGCACCCAGCCGATTATTTTGTTCTTTACCCACACCTGTGGGTCCACAGGGATTCATATATTTTAAATTCCCCCAGCATAATATTTACCTGTGTGTTGACACTTTTCACTCACCTTTTCACTCTCCTCATCCTGTCCCAGGTAGAGGGTCCTCTCGGACAACGTCAGACCATCTTGATCAATCTGTTGAGGTAGAGAGAAAATACATCAGGCACAGAGGAGTGAGGGCTCCTCTTTCTTCCCATCCTATGGCTATATCCATGCAAAACTTGCAGCACATGTGAGGAACCTTCAGCCCTCCAGATATTGCTACAGTTCCCATCTTCCATTACCATTGACTGTTCTTGCTGAGGATGGCCGTGAGATGAATAACATTGCTTCTGGCAGAAGGGGAACTGCAGCAATATGGAAACGGTGGTGCAGGCAAGGAAGAGAAAAGGATTCCTTCTTTCGCCCCTAATTCATTCTGCCCAGGGCCGGTCCTACCCTTAGGAGGAGCGAGATGACTGCCTCAGGTGGCACATACTGGGAGGCGGCGGTGCCTCTCAGCTCTTCATCCTGAGTTCCTGGACCACAACTTTCAGTTGGAAAAGAGAGTTGTGTGTCATGCAACTTGCCCACAACTTTTATATCTACCCTATTACTAGCACTAAAATAGAATTTAGCAGTCAGTTCCGTTTCTGTGAAATGGGTGGGTGGGTGCCATTTTGTTCTTTGCCTCAGGCAGCAAAATGTCTCAGGCCGGCCTTCATCCTACCTCTTAATAGTGGAGGGGTGCATCTCCCATTGGGTCTGGTGACATCTGACCAGCCACACTTGGAGGCCCCTGAATCCAGTTCTTCTTCTGGCCAATTTTATCATATCTAGGTGCCTTTCCCACTCATCTCTGTGCCCTTTGCCCTCCTTTCTCTCCAAGATATTTTCATTTCCTGTGCTCCAGCCTCTCGCTCCTTCTCTGCTGGTTGCGGGAGGTGCTTCTTGAGAGATGCAGAGATGGCTGGCCGCTGATGCTTAGTTGCTGAAAGGAGAGGTGCTGGGGTCTAAGCCCCTTGTCCAGCCTGCGCCCAAATCCCAGATTTAAATGTGCTCCTGTCCGTGCCCTACTTTATCCTCTCAAGGGCTCAAATAATGACCGTGAGAAATGAGACCTAATGATCACAGGCAGAGGAGATTCTTAATAATCTGGTGGGAGAATGGATTACGGGATCGGGCTGCTGAGTTTTGGGACAGTACAATAGATGGCGGAATCATTTGCATAGGGGTGGGGAGCATCTAATCATTGTGCAGGAGAAGGCACTCTGCACATGCTCAGGGTTTACCATTTCTTTGTGTGTGTGTTTTGCTTCAAATGCCTAGCACCCTTGCCAGTTTTTAATGGTGTAGCGGGTTGCATCTCATCAATGCACAGGGAAACGGCACTCTGCAAATGTTCAGAGGCTACCAGTTTTTTGAGTATGCTGTAAAAATCTACGGTCAAATAGTTTTGCACATGAGGAAGTTACAACTATTTTAAAAAAAAATATTTAGAAAGATTTATATACCACTTAAGCAAAATTATATCTAAGCAGTCTACTTAATGCATAGGGGAAAGCACTCTGTTCAAGCTCAGAAGCTACATCTTTTTTTTTTTTACTCTGTCTTTTTTTCAAATATTCATGATTGAAATTATATAGTTGTTTCATAATTTAGAAGGGTTCCATATGTTAAGTTTATTGTGGACTTGATGCTACTCGTGAATGCAATGCTTGTTTTGTTTTTTGCAGTAGCCACAGGCCATCATCCTGATGAGAATGCCACCCCAAATTCTTGTTTGTATTTTTAATGTCAGATTTGTCCATTGAAATGGTACATCTGGATTTAAATGGGAAGACATTTTGATGAGGATCCTATAGTGTGGATGCTGTGGGAAAACTTCCATGCTGCTCCAAGTCCACAGTAAACACCTGTCAGGGCAATAAACACACTTACAGTGGTACCTTGGATTACATACGCTTCAGGTTACATACGCTTCAGGATACACACTCTGCTAACCCAGAATAGTCCTTCAGGTTAAGAACTTCGCTTCAGGATGAGAACAGAAATCGAGCTCCGGCAGCGCTGCAGCAGCAGGAGGCCCCATTAGCTAAAGTGGTGCTTCAGGTTAAGAACAGTTTCAGGTTAAGAACGGACCTCTGGAACGAATTAAGTACTTAACCTGAGGTACCACTGTATTCTATTCAGAGGAACACCTAGACCAGGAAGTCTTTCCCTCTAGTAAGGAACTCGAAAGGCGGATGTGTTCGCCTGCACACAAAGGAACTGGTGGGGATCTCAAGTCCAATATTCCTTGCCAGCTGACAAGCCCCACTGAGCCCCCTCCTCCCTCCCCACCTTCAAATCCTTCTTCCCCACCACGGGATGCTATTCAGACAAAAGCCTCCCCTCTCAAGAAACAATCAGCTAATGGTGGCGGCAGCTTGTTGCCAGGAAGAATCAATCACAAGACCAGTCAGATGCCCTGAAATAATTGATTTATTCAGATCACTTTGTTGGCCTCACTTGCTTTGAGCTCTGGGAAATGAGGTCCTGGGGACTGAGAGGGGTCCTGGGTTCCTCTGGAGGGTTGGCGGTGAGAGACTAGGTTTCCAGGGACAAACCTAGATTTACAGGAGCCGTCCCGATTTCTGATTTGATCCTGGAGCGTCCCGGTTTTCCTTAGGGTGTTCCTATTTTCACTGGAGAAATGTTGGAGGGTATGCAGTTATGCCAACCCCCGAGCCCTCTGAAGACAGCCTTGCTTAGGGAACGTTTTTAAAAAATTACAGTCATACCTTGGAAGTTGAATGGAATTCGTTCCGGAAGTCCGTTCCACTTCCAAAACGTTTGGAAACCAAAGCACGGCTTCTGGTTGGCTGCAGGAAGCTCCTGCAGCCAATCGGAAGCCAGGGAAGACCTGTTGGACGTTCGGGTTCCAAATAACATTCGCAAACCGGAACACTCACTTCTGGGTTTGCAGCGTTCAGGAGCCAAAATGTCTGAGTACCAAGGCATTTGGGACCCAAGTTATGAGTGTATTGTGTTTTTATATGTGTTGGAAGCCGCTCAGAGTGGCTGGAGCGACCCAGTCAGATGGGTAAATTAGTAAAGTTATTGTTATAGAACAGGATGTCCCTATTTTCATCAGAGAAATGTTGTAGGGTATGCGGTGATTGTGCTTACATGACTTTCATGGCTTAGGACCCTCGTACCTACGGGACCGCCGCTCCCGGTCTGCCCCATGGGGGACCTTAAGGTCCATAAATAGCAACACCCTAGAGGTTCCGGGGCCTAAGGAAGTCAGATTAGCCTCAACCAGAGCCGGGGCCTTTTCAACACTGGCTCCAACCTGGTGGAACGCTCTGTCTCATGAGACCAGGGCCCTGCAGGATCTGATTTCTTTCTGCAGGGCCTGTAAGACAGAGTTGTTCTGTGTGGCCTTTGGCTTGGAATCAACTTGATCCCCTTCCCCTCTTTCACCTTTCTCCTTCTGTGATGGAACTCCTATTTGGGGACTTCCCTGGCTTTTTTTCTGGCCTACCTAGGACCAGTCTGGCTAGTTGGCCTTGGTGAAGATTTGACATTTTCATCCCCAAAAAGTTTTTGATTTGAGTTTCTATTGAAAGGAGGCTGCATTTTAATGTTGTATTTTAATCTTGTTTTTAAGTTGCATTTTAATCAATTGTTTTATACCTGGTGTTAGCTGCCCTGAGCCTGGTCTTGGCTGGGGAGGGTGGGGTATAAATTATTTTTAAAAAATTATTATTATTATTATTTATTACTGCAATTTGGGCCACATCACAGAACCATAGAATCGTCAAGCTGGAAGGGCAAGGCTTTTGTGTTGTCGCTTCCAGTTCTCTGAGAGCTTCGGCTGGGTTAAGGCCCCCATCCAGAGAGGTGCAGCCTGGGAGCACTGGACTCCATCCCTCAGAGAACAACAGGTTCCGAGACTCTAGAAGCAAGTGGTTTTGTGTCAGTGTAGCCCAGAAGCCCCAGTTCTGAACATGGTTATTATCTACATGATATTTGAGAGAGGAGGGTGGGGGAGAAGCCAAGCCTGATGAGGAGCGGTTGAAGGAGCTGGGTATGTTTAGCCTGGACAAGAGGAGACTGAGAGGAGATATGAGAGCCAAATATCTGAAAGGCTGTCCCAGGAAAGATGGAACAAGCTTGTTTTCTGGAGGGTAGGACTTGAACCATAGAATCATAGAATCATAGAATCATAGAATCATAGAATCATAGAATCATAGAGTTGGAAGAGACCACAAGGGCCATCGAGTCCAACCCCCTGCCAAGCAGGAAACACCATCAGAGCACTCCTGACATATGGTTGTCAAGCCTCTGCTTAAAGACCTCCAAAGGAGGAGACTCCACCACACTCCTTGGCAGCAAATTCCACTGTCGAACAGCTCTTACTGTCAGGAAGTTCTTCCTAATGTTTAGGTGGAATCTTCTTTCTTGTAGTTTGGATCCATTGCTCCGTGTCCGCTTCTCTGGAGCAGCAGAAAACAACCTTTCTCCCTCCTCTATGTGACATCCTTTTATATATTTGAACATGGCTATCATATCACCCCTTAACCTCCTCTTCTCCAGGCTAAACATGCCCAGCTCCCTTAGCCGTTCCTCATAAGGCATCGTTTCCAGGCCTTTGACCATTTTGGTTGCCCTCCTCTGGACACGTTCCAGTTTGTCAGTGTCCTTCTTGAACTGTGGTGCAAACCAATGGCTTCAAGTTGCAACAAAGGAGATTCCAACTAAACATTGGGAAGAACTTTCTCTCAGTAAGAGCTGTCTGACAGAGGAACAGGAGGTTGTGGATTTTCCTTCCTTGGAGGTTTTAAAGCAGAGGTTGGGTAGCCATCTGTCCTGGATGCTTTTGTTGATTCCTGCATTGAGAGGGTTGGACTAGATGACCCTTGGGGTCCCTTCCAATTCTGCAATTCTCTGATTCCCAGTAGCTCTCCACAAGTCTTGCCCTCCTCCTGCCCCCTAATATTTTCTTTTCTGTCAGAAATTTAGCATGTGGAACGAAGCTTGTCCCCTCGGCAGAATACCCCCCCCCCACTTATTTTTTGGCCTGCACGTATTGTCGTACAGTACTGCATGTGCGTGTCAGGTCATGTGTTTAAGTTCTGGGTAGCAAAGGACAGACAGATTTAGAAATTCGTGTCCATAGGTGTGTGTGACAAATTGCAGAGGGGTCATCCGGTTAGGCTGCAATAGATTGCAATGGATGCTTTGAATTCATTTCGGCATCAGGTCTAGGGGGGAAATCGCCCACACCGCCCCCTCCGTCCTGCCCTGTATTTTGCTAGAAGAAAGGTGGCAACCAAGGGCCCAAGTCTAAAAGAACAGAGCAAGGGACATGACCGCCAAACAGCGTGCGCAAGGCTCCCCTCATTCTGAGGGGGAAGGAAAGGCCCCATGTCACTCATAGAAAGAAACTTTGGGCACCTCTTCAGTGGCGTAGCGTGGGTTGTCAGCACCCGGGGCAAGGCAAGTAATTTGCACCCCCTAACCCGTGGATTTGCGCCCCCTAACCCATGGATTTGCGCCCCCTAACCCATGGATTTGCGCCCCCTAACCCTAACCCCCAGGTGTTGCGCCCGGTGCGGCCGGCCCCCCCTGCACCCCCCATGCTACGCCACTGCACCTCTCCTCTGCTCAGAATGGCAGGGGGGCTGAGTATCTGGCCCTGGCATCTCTGGAGCAGCGTGTCCAAGGAAGGAGAGGCTGAGCCAAGAGCAAACAGGGACTGAACAGGAAAAGCAAACCTGCGGGTTTCTGAAAGAATATGGAGACCTTTCCCAGGTACCCTAGCAGGTACCGGCAGGTATACTGCCCACCCCGTGGGCACCAGGTTGACAACCCCTGCATGGGTTATTGTTGTTGTTGTTGTTTTGCAGGCCAACCTTCTACTGCTTCTTGGTAGGACCTCCCCTTTTCCTCTTCTGCGTGACCCACACAGCTACAGCAGCCTTCCTCTTGCCAGGCTGGTAGCGTTACCCAGTGGGAAGGGTCGGTAGAAGTGCTCCCTGCTTCAGCATATGGCTGTCATAACCCTGACAGCTGCCTGTGTGTAATGAATGGTTTGATTCTCAGGCCCACTGCGAAACATTGAATTCTCCGTGCAAGGTCAGAGGCACGAGCGCGGCTGACATCGCCGGGTAGGAAATGAGCCTGCAAGCTCCGACTTGGATCCCATTCAAAATGTAAAAAGCTATGGAGGGGAGAGAACCAATATTATTCTACAAGGCTGTGATTAAGCCAGGAATGCTACAGAGACAGGGAGCAATCAGGACTGAGAGGCGTCCAGCCTGGAGAGGACAAAGGGGACACAGGTGAGGGAGAAAGGCAGAGAGTGATGGACGATCCCTGCAAAGTGAAAGAGAGTACAGATATCTGCCAGGGGCTGACAGGGGAGCTCCCCCCCCCAATTGTTTAATCTCAAATGAGAAATTAAATCAGAGAGGGTTCCCCATTGAATTATCACTGTTTGAAATTATCTGGGTTCACAGTGCTTAAGAAATTCTATCTCAGTTGCAAGGAGGGGAAGGGAAAAGTCACAGCAAGAGTGAACACTTTTTTGTACTTAAAATATTTCTCCTAATGCTTGACCAGGCCAATGACCCACTGGTCACCACTGCCTCCTGCGAGATTGAATCCCACAGTTTATGCGCTACACAAAGATGTACTTTCTTTAATCTGTCGTGAATCTTCCAGCATTCAGCTTCACTGATGTCCACAGGTTGTGGTGTTATGAGAGCTGGGGGGAAACCTTTTTCTATAGACTTTCTCCCTGGCATGACTTCCCCTGCTCACCAATCACCCAGCAATACACCCCCTAAAACGTCCCCTCCCCACCCCATGCAACAGCCAGGTTCACTTGTCCCCTTGCCAGCCCCAAATTCCAGGATTGTAACATGGCACTGCAAATCCTCCAATGGACCCTGCGTGATGACAGCCTTACATTTCTATGTATATAGGAAGATAGAGCAGGCTTCTTAGCTGAATTGGTACAGCATAAGACTCTTAACCTCAGGGTTGTGGGATCGGGCCCCACTTTGTTTGAAAGCTTCCTGCATTGCAGGGGGTTGGACTCAATGATCCTCGTGGTCCCTTCCAACTCGGGAATTCTGTGATTCTCCAACCTGGAGAAGCTCACCAGCTCTTTTGGACTAGAGCTCCCAATACCCCCAATCAGCACAGCCTTGCATGTATCAATAGTTTTTTTGCATACACCATCTTGCTGAAATCCTTACGCCATCCCTATAAGGTAGGTGAGCATCATATTTCAGACTAGGGGAGGGGAGAATGAAAGTCTGCTCTAAGGCTGCCTTGGGAGTCCATGCCAGAGGCAGAATCCATAGCAGGCACCTTCCAGTTTACAGCTCAGTCTCTTAACACTCCTGCCACACTGTCAGGCTGTAATAGCTGGTCACATCTCCCAGCTTAAGCAATTCAATGCCCTGCCCAGTAAAAGAAACCCCATGAAACACAGCAAAGCCGTGTGTCTGTCCATTATCGTCTCTAACAAAGGACTCTCCTTTTTCCTGTCCTGTGAATTGGAGTCAATTAATCTTGACATAAGGCTATTATGCCGTTTCAAGCAAAGCTGAGAAACCATCATCTAACAGCAACGATGATGGATCTCGCTGGCTGTGTGACTGCAGAGGCGCTCGGATCCAGACAGCCAGGAAGCTCACTCAAAAGCCTTCGGAGGAGAGATTTGGAAAAAGGTGTCTTGACAGAGGCAGTGTTTGCCCGTGTCAGTCTGTCAGCGTGTGACACCTCATAGGGACAATGCAACAGAGACGCAAGCAAAGCCTAATCTGTTTAAAGCTGGAGTTATTTGCTCCAGCCTCTTGCAAAGCCCAGACCTATTTCCAGGATTGCCAGCTTATTTAAACTGCTCCAGCTCCTGTGCATTTAACAGAAGCCTGGGACAAAGAAGATTCCCCAGCACTCATCTCCATGCAAGGGAACGGCTTCCTTGCTGAATGCCTGTGGGTTGTGCTGCCGTTAAAGGCAAAGGAGCTTATCACTTCATTCTTTCATTTACTAAATTTATATTTCACGCTTCCTCCCCAAGGAGCTCAGGGCAGCAAACATGAAAATTCAAAGCAAGGGTAAGGAGAGAGGGAGACACTCAAAGTTACACCCAGTGATCTGAGTATTTGAACTTGGGTATCCCCATCCTTATCTAACACTCTGACCAAAGCCTTTGGTACCCGGTTGATGTTGGCTGCTCTAACCAGAGACATCTGGTTGGCTTCTGCAGGGAACAGGATTCTGGATAGAATGGGCCAGCCAAAAGAGTGGGGTCATTTAGCGTCACCCTGCAGAACAGGAACAGCAACTCAATCTGTGATATCGTAGCTGTCTTCAAATATCTTAAGGGCTGTCTCATGGAAGATGGAGCAGGCTTGCTTTCTCCTGCTCTGGATGGTAAAACCCGAACCAATGCATTCACGTTCCAAGAAAGGAGATTCAGGCCAAACGCTTAAGAGCTGTTTGACAGTGGAATAGAAGGCGGTGGTGACTCTCCCTCATCGGACGTCGTTAAGCAGAGGTTGGATGGCCATATCTGTCAGAGGGTTGGACTAGATGACCCTCGGGGTCCCTTCCAACTAGACAGCTCTGTAGTTCAATCTCTTAAGATCCCTTAATGGGTGAAATTGTAGGCTGGCCAACATATGCCCCTATGCACGCCTGCATTCACACACGCACTGAGCTGCTCTACTCCAGAGGCTTTTATCATAAGCGCCGTGATTTAAGGAACGTTTTAAAAATCCTGAGATGGGCAATAAATCCAAGAGGAATCCAGCTCTCCTGTAAACCCAATTTCGGTCCCCCTTGGTTGGGTGGCATGGAGCAGTATAACATGTTGACACGTGCTCAAGGGACGCGGAGCGGAAGCAAAGAACAACCCCACTTGCCGGCCCCGTAAATCTTTGGATTTATGGCCATTTGGGGGCAGGCAGCCCTCTGCTTCTCCTCCCGCACGTTAATGCAAACAATCCAGGCAAAAAGCCCTGCAGGCGCAGAGCTGTCCCAGGACACAGCCTCTCCCCATTTCCACATACACATTTCTCATCACTTGGGGCATGTCTGCACATCCATGGGAAGCCACTGGGCAAGACGTTGTGCATCCCTTAAACACGTCCACCCTCCTTCCACCTGGGAGGTGCCAGAGCGCTGCAGTGCACAGATGGCTGTGGACAAGTCTGTGACTGGGGAACCTGTTGCCCTGCAGATGACTCCAACTCCCATCAGCCCCGTCCAGCATGACCAACGGTCTGGGATGATGGAAGTTGTAGTCCAGCAACATCCGGAGGACATCAGCTTGGCGGCTGCTACTCCTCTGGAGAATTTGTGGGCTCTGTCTGCCTCGAGAGACAATGGAGTGTGTCTGCAGAGGTGAAGCCAAACCCCTGAAGAATCACAACGCCTGCTGTGGCTGCAGAGGCCGGCAACTCGTAATTGCTGCCTCCCGTCTTGGTTTTTTTGCTGTATTAGCAGTGCCAAAGTGACCTCACCAGGGTGCACGTCTGGGCAGTGTGTCTGGAGGTCCTGGGATGTCCAGGGGACAGGACCCACCTCTCGGCCTCGCTGATGGGGTCCAAAGGAAGGCAGAGCAAGACACTTGGCACCAGCTTGGCTGCAGGAGTTGCCAGAAGGAGGCATACAAGACGCCATCCAACCACTTTGGATTTGCATAGGGTTACTCCTTAGCCTTCTCTTCTTCCTAAGATGTCCCGCAAGGCAGAGGCCATATAACACCAGTCCTGAAAGACCTACATTGGATCCCAGTATGTTTCCTAGCACAATCCAAAGTGTTGGTGCTGACCTTTAAAGCCCCAAACAGCCTCGGCCCAGTAGACCTGAAGGAGTTTCTCAACTCCCATTGTCCAGAACGGACACTGAGGTCCAGCTCTGAGGGCCTTCTGGTGGTTCCCTCACTGTAAGAAGTGAAACCACAGAGAACCAGGCAGAGGGCCTTCTTGGTAGTGGCACCAGCCCTGTGGAACGCCTTCCTGTCAGATGTCAATGAGATAAACATCTGCCTTACTTTTAGAAGACATTTGAAGGCAGCCCTGTATCGGGGAATTTTTAATGTCTGATGTTTTACAAGTTTTTATATATGCTGTAATCCACCCAGAGTGGCCGTGGGTGGAGTATAAATAATAAAATTGTTGTTGCTGTTGTTGTTGTTGTCTAATCAGGGAAGGACCTCAACAGTGGGTTGACATGACAAGAAAGGGGATTTGTGTGATGGCAGAACAGACCTTTTCTGTTGTCTTTGATTTAGCAAGCAGTTCAAGCTACGTCCTGAGTTCAAGTCAACCTTCGTCAGCCTGACCACAGCCACCAGCAGCTTCGGCCACCTTAGAAGATGTGCACTCATAAGAATGTAAGAAGAGCCTGCAGGATCAGGCCAGTGGCCCATCTAGCACAGCATCTCTCGGTGCCCAACAAGATGCCCTGTGTGGAGCCCGAAAGCAAGACCTGAGCTCAACAGTGACTCTCGGCACCTGTGATTCCCAGAAAACCATACTCAGAGGTCCCAATGCCTTTGACAGCAGAAACAGGACATGGATCATTGTTGTCCATGAATTTATCTAATCCTCTTTTATAGCCGCAAAAGTTGGTGGCGATTCCCAGCAACTGGTATATTCAGAGGCACAGTGCCTCCAACAGCAAGACTCCTGATTGATCAGGTTAATTGATCAGGTTAATTAAAATAAATAAGTAACCCACGTGCTAATCATGGGCTCCATCTGAGAAGCTGCCTTGCCCTGTCTCACACAGCGGGAGAAGCCTCTTCCAAAATAAAGGCACCCATTGCGACCTGCGCCTGCCCCATTTGGAACCAAAGGAAGCATTCCCCTCCAAAACTACAGCTACGGTCGCATGCAAATGTCGCCGTCTAATCTAGGGTTCCCAGATGTTCCCGGGGACAGTCCCCAGATTTGCAAATCTGTTCCTGGGAAACATGGCAGCGGCAGCCTCAGCAGCTCAGAGCCAGCCTGGTAGCGCAGTTGGCTGGCTTCAGGAGCTGCTTGCTGCTCGCTGCCACTGCTGAAGGTGAACCAGGGACGTCCGGCGGGACAGATCTCCCGCCCCCTTTATTTGACAGATTGGGGGAGGCTCAGGAGTCACAGGTGGGTGGCTGTTGCCCAGGAGGGGTGCAAGGTGTGCGGTTTCTCTGCCAGGCAAGGTGCAGAGTCCTTTCGCACCCTACGAAAGATAAATGCGGAGAGTTGTTTTTTTAAAAAAACTGGGCAACGGCTGCCTGCCCGTGACTTCCAAGCCTCCCCCGATCTGTCAAAACAAAGGGGGAAGGGGGCAGGAGATCAGGGACGCCGTTGCCCAGTTTTTTTTAAAAAAACCTGCGCATTTATGTTTCACAGGGTGCGAAAGAAGGGCGTTGCACTTTTATACAATATGCATGTGTGCTTGGGCCCAGGGTCTTTTGCCTCACCATCCCCACTACTGACTCCCTGTTGCTACTCGGCTTCAAAAAAGAAAAAGTCTCCTCGGATTCATTGAAAAAAATCTGGTAACCACAGTCTAATCAATTAAAACTTGTTGGCTTAAGATTTCCTTAATTGAGTGGCAGCGGCTGTTAACGGCCTTGGGCAAGGAGCCATTTCCATGAGAAGATTGGCAGGCAGGGTGAGGGTGTGGAATAATTCTCCCTCTTGCGATCCCCTCCCGGGAAGTTCTAAGTGCGTCCTATGGTACCGAGGACAAACTTTTGTTTGAAGGCTGCTGCCCAGCCCAAGCCTGGCGTACAGGTGAAGCATCCTAAGGAGGGAGGGCGTGGTGGCAGGGGTGGCGCTTGAAGTAGCTGCCCATTCACAGTGGGCACCTGGGAAGCAGAACGATCAGGCACACCCAAGTCTCCTGGTCGCAGTCTTCAGACTAAACATCAGGAGGAACTTTCAGACAGCAAGAGCAGTTCAACGGTGGGATGGACTCCCTTCGGAGGTGACGGACTCTCCTTCCTTGGAGATTTTTAAGTAGAGGTTGGGTGACCATCTGTCAGGGATGCTTTAGCTGCAATTCCGCTGCAATTCCTGCATTGGGGTGGGGGCAGGCCGTTAGATTACATTTTAGAATCTACAGTTCCATTTTAGAATCTACAGTTCTATGATTCTATACCTCAGTACTGCTTACACTGGCTGGCAACAACTCTCCAGGGAGTCTTTTTGCAAGCCCTACCCAGAATTGAACCCCCTCCGGGACCTTCTGCGTTCAAGGCAAGTGCTCTACCCACTGAGCAACAGCCCCCTGCATCAGGAGAGTCCTTCTGTTGCTGTCCTCCTGAACGTATACATGGAGGCACCCTCCCTCCCTCCCTCCCTCTCCTCCTCCTCCTCCTCCTGCCTTTGCGAATCCACCGCTAGTCTGGAAAATTGCCTGGTGCGCTGCTTTTGCTAAACACTGCAATTACGGGGAGGGAAATTGCTTGGCGAAGTTTCCCCTCCCGCCGAAGCCCCGTTAATTTGGGCATAAAAGAAGCGCCTCCGCCATGCAAATGAGGGCCCTGGCGCCGCACACCCGGCAGCACCTCGCGGGCCCGAGCAGGCAGTTGTTAGCGCTGGCGGCTGGTGGGAGAGCCGGCTGTGGCTCCCTCATTTTCCTCGCAAAGCCGTGCTTGGGCAATGGGCCGGAAGGCCAGACGGCAGTCTCCTTGTCCGTGTGGCAAATGTCAACACACACACACACACAAATAAATAAAGAAACATGCCAGGCACTTCACCAGGGGAACAAATTGCCGGGGTAATGGAACAAACTGCATTAAACGTGTGCTCTTTGCATTGCTCACCAGCTTTGCACTTGAAAACCGGCTGGGTTCTTGGGGGTTGTGGAGGAGAGGGGCTGGCAGAAGAGGAGGTCTCTGGCCGTCATGCCTACGGTCTTGGCCTTTCCAAGCTATCGATTAGCGCAGCCTTCGCTAGCCAGGCTCTGAAATCGTTCATTTCATTTATTTTACTTTTCTGAACATGCCCTCCCTTCCTCCTGGTTCTGGCTCTGAGGCCTTTTCCTTGGGGAGCTTCAGAGGCAAGAGAAACGATGGGCGCACGTTCCCGCATCCTCACGACGTGGCCCTGGTCGGCAGCTTTCTAGCCACAACCCATTTCCTACCCACCTCCCTATAATTTGCCCGTTGCGGAGCTTTTAAAAGCTCATACGCCCCGTCGGGAAAATGAGAGGCAATAAGAGAACACAGGCAAAATAGTACAGGGCTGGTTTGCCCATGACCCAGGTTAAGAGAGGCTTTGGCAGGGGCAGGATAGCACCTTCCTGTTTTGGCTCAGGTGGTGAGCCAAAAGTGCTTCTGCAAAAGTGTTCTGTCTCTGCTTCTTGTGGGAGTGAGTTCCACAGTATAACACTGCAATGTGTGAAAAAGTTCCTTTCTTTTATCTGTCCTGAATCTTCCAACATCCATCAACTTCTACTAGCATGTCCCATCTTCCAAAAACTTTTTTAAATCTACAAAAGCTATGAGAGGGGATCAAAGAGCTGGTGGCAGAGCAAGCAGACCACCTGCAGAAAAAGCCCCCAGATTCAAGCTCTACAGTTAAAATGCAAAAAATGTGCAAAAACTCTTTCTGCATTGAGGGGGCTGTTGGGCCTCTTCAGACGTCCTCCTTATTGTGCATCCATGATGATTTGCACCCAGGATGGAATAGAGCCCGTTATATGCAATTGGTTTGAACTCTCAATACTGTTCACACGTGCAGATGTTCAAGGACAGACACTCTGTTTCTTTTCCAACCTGCAAATTCTTGCTGAAACCCTGGGGTCCTCCGCACCGCAAACATTGCAGAGTGTGCTTTTGTTGACCCGCTCTTATTGCTCTGTAGCGCAAGAGTGCCCCCCCCCAGCCAAGACACAACAATACGGCAACACTGGGGAAGCATTGCAGAAGAACTACTAAAGTGGAACGTTGTGTTGTGGACAGCCTAGTACAAATCCTGCACTAACTCACTACTATTTCATCAGTGGCAAATGGCAAAACACATCTGCAAAGAAAGACGCCAGCCTGGGCTGCAGTCAAATTAAGACAAGAAGGAGTTTCTGTGTTGCAAACTCACTCCCAATTAACTGATGGCTTGCTCAGATTTGCCGTTCTGCCTGGAAAGTAACCCAAAGTCAGGTTCCTCATTTGCAAATACACGTTGCTAATTGCCGCGGGAAAGCATCGACCCAGCCGCTGATTGTGATGCAATAATTACAAATCTGAAACCTCCTTTTATTAAATTGGAGTGTTCTCCTGTGGGAGATACTGTAAGGTGATTTCTTGATTACTGCTGTGAATGTAAATTTTGGGGGAGGGTGGGGAGGCATATCCTGTCTTCCTGACAATATAGGTAAAGGGACCCCTGACCATTAGGTCCAGTCGCAGACAACTCTGGGGTTGCGGCGCTCATCTCGCTTTACTGGCCGAGTGAGCCGGCGTACAGCTTCCAGGTCATGTGGCCAGCAGGACTAAGCCACTTCTGGCGAAACCAGAGCAGCGCATGGAAACGCCATTTACCTTCCCGCCGGAGCAGGACCTATTTATCTACTTGCACTTTCACATGCTTTTGAACTGCTAGGTGGGCAGGAGCAGGGACCGAGCAACGGGAGCTCACCCCGTCGCAGGGATTTGAACCGCCGACCTTCTGATTGGCAAGCCCTAGGCTCTGTGGTTTAACCCACAGCATCACCCACATCCCATCCTCACAATATAGCCTCACAATATTACCAGGAGCTTAAGATGCTGTAATAATCATTTGAACCGATTGACAGCCCTTTTTAAAAAACAGAACCCTCCCACCATTCTGCTCTGGAGGGCTGGAAGAACCCCCCCACAAGAGGGGTGCCAATGTGAATAAAATATGGGGGCAGGTTAGCTCTGCCCCACATAATTGATCACAAGACAGGGTGTGTACACACACCATTTAAATGGCAATGCCCTTCAACTTTGGGGTCCCCGGTCCCCTCAAATATTTTATGGGGGGGAGGGACCTTGGCGCTTAGGAACTGGCTCCTGTGCCCCAGGAACAGTGCAATGGGGAGAAGAAGGGAAATGGTTCTGTCCAGCAAGCAGAAATACTTGCAGTGATGGAACAATCATAATAGCACGATGGCAGATTCCCTCCAGATCTTCAATACTTGTTGGGAAAACTTTGGCCAGGGAAAGAGTAGCACGTACACAAAACAACTTCTTTCTTACCAGAGTGAAAGACTACGGAATAAATGTCACCCTCTGGTTTTCCGTCCATATTGGCAGACCCACTCACTTGTCTTCGCTGCAATCAAAGCCAATTGCATAATCTTACGTCCATTTGTACAGGACAGTAGCTGTGGGGAGACTGCAGCCACTTTCCTCCTGCTGGCCACATTTGAGGGGTTGGATGAGGCCGCCCACTTGCCCATCACCTGACATCACGATGATGATGTTGGAGTCCAGCTCATAAGAACCTAAAAAAGAGCTCGGCTGCTGGATCAGGCCAGTGTCCCATCTAGTCCAGCATCCTCACAGTGGCCAAGCAGAGGCCTCCATGGGAAGCCTACTAGCAGGACCAGAATGCAACAGCCCACTTGCGCTTCCCAGTGTGCTACCTCTGAGAGTGGAGGGAGAACCTCATAGCACGCCTCATAGCCTCTGGTGGCCTTATAACCCTCCAATCCCCATCAAAAGCCACCCAAGTTTGTGGTTGCCATCCCTGTATCTTGTAGAAGTGCATTCCATCGCTTAACTTTGCGCTGTGTAAAGAAGCTCTTCCTTTTGCCGGTCCTGAATCTTCCACTGTTCAGGTTCACTGTTCTGGATGTTCCAGAGTTTTATGAGAGAGAAACCATCCCTGTCTCCACTTTCTCCATGCTGAGCATTGATATTATGCAGCTCTGTTGCGTCCCTGCTCCCTTGACTCTTTTCTAAACTGATGCACACCCAAAATGTTGAAAGCTTCTTGCAGTGGCCAACCAGATGTCCCAAGTTGCCTGCAAGCAAGACCTGGGCACAGCACTCCTCTCCTCACCTGTGTTTCCCGGCAGCCATGGAGGGAGAGCCGTCAGCATGGACAATTGCTGGTGGAAGTTGCAATGCAGAGGACCGCATCCGCCCTGCCCTTGTTTCTCTTGCCATCTGGTCCAGGAATAAGATAAGGCTCGCCTACACAGAGCTGCTCCTGCACAAGCACCCCTGGGATGAACTCCACAAACTACGTTTGACCAGAGCCTTGCCTGCCTTGCCCACCTCATCCCACTGCAAGATGGCGGCAATGCAGGGTCCTCCTCGTCTTTCAGAGATGGAACTGGGAGCAGGAGGTGCCCACCCCTGTTCTAATGCACCCCTCTCTGTTCCACCAGGCTCCCTCCACCAAAGTTATTGCACATTTAGGAGAGAAAGAGCTGGTTGCCTGAATTCATGTGAACCGTTCATTGTTGTGAGGTTAATTTGAACATGGACAGAGGTAACTGTTTTGAGCAAAGTACACAGACAGTACACAGATGGTTCCAGTGCAAATACTGTATTGCCCTTAACCCAAAAGGGGCAGGCAGGGCGGTCCATTATTGGTTTCGACCCATTTCTCATTTTTTTCCAAGCTTAAAAGTCCAGTTCTCCACATTTCCGGAATTTACATTTTATTTTACTTTATTGAAGCCCTCGCAGAAAACTGCCAGCATTTTAGTGTACTACCTTTTTCGATGCAATTTGTCCAACATATGCAATTTTTTGCAAGCAGTCTTCTTTAATATAAAAGCATTTTTGAATGTTACTTCTGCAAATGTATGCATTTTTTTAAAAAAACAAACACATTCCCCTAATATGTATAGCTTTGTGCATATTATTTGCTTGGAGAACTGCATGACAAAATTTAGAGAGAAGTGCGGAATTTGAAGGATGGCTGTGCTACAGCTCGATGGTGTGTGGATGAAGTGGATTCTCTCCAAAAGGGGATAGGAACTGAATATCACCTCTGTCCCTATAACCCCCATGCAGGTAATTCTGTCAAGTCTGAAGGACAGGACATGCATCACACAACACACACACACACACACACACACACACACACACACACACACACACACTGCAACCCAAGAGCTTTACGTGATTGCCGCACATGCATCTTGATGTTTTCTCTTCTATGAAAGTACCATGCTGATAGATGGGTAACCAATGGCAGGGGAGCTCTGTGCTGGTGCCCCGTGACTCTTATTGACCTGCCTGCCCCCCAAGATCAGCAGATGAGGCCTTGGGGGTGCCTAGCCTGGATGAAGAACACGGGTGCTGCGAGCCTAGGAAAGGGTCTTTTCAGTGGTGGCTCCTCATAAGTGGAACTGAGGTGCCTCTGACCCCACCTCACTTCTCCTACCTAGGCAGTTATCTTTCCACAAGCGCCAACATTGATGCCGAAATCCAGCATCGCCTGAGCTCTGCGAGTGCAGCTTTCTCCCGACTGAAGTGCAGAGTGTTTGAGGGAAATCAAAATGCTTGTTTACAAAGCTATTGTCCTACCAACCTTACTATATGCTTGTGAAACATGGACCACTTATAAACGCCATCTCCAACTCCTCAAAAGATTCCATCAATGGGGTCTCCAAAATTATTTACACATCACTTGGGAAGACAGGCGAACTAATATCAGTGTACTGGAAGAAGCAAAGATCACCAGTGTTGAAGCAATGATTCTTCAACATCAACTTTGTTGGACTGGTCATGTTGTGCGGATGCCTGATGATCGTCTTCCAAAGCAACTATTCTATTCCGAACTTAAAAATGGAAAGCGTAATGCTGGTGGTCAACAAAAGAGGTTTAAAGACGGTCTCAAGGCAAATCTAAAAAAATGTAGTATAAACACTGACAACTGGGAAACACTGGCCTGCGAACACTTCAGTTGGAGAACAGCCTTTACCAAAAGTGTCATGGGCTTTGAAGACACTCGAACTCAGGACGCAAGGGAGAAACGTGCTAAGAGGAAGGCATGCTTGGCAAATCCACACAGTGATTAACTCCCGCCCAGAAACCAATGTCCCCACTGTGGAAGGATGTGTGGCTCCAGAATTGGCATCCACAGTCACTTATGTACTCACTGTTAAAACCATGTTTATGGAAGACAATCTTACTTGGCTATGAATGATCGCCAGAGAAGAAGAAGTAGTAGTTTTAGTCGACTGGTTCTGATGAATCTGTTTTGGCAGGAATTTGGAGGAGGAGAGACCTGGTGGCCGCTGCCACTATTAGGAACTGCCCTTTTGTGATTTATTAAATGTTTTTCAGGACTGCATTATTTCATGGATTTTTGAAATCCCATTTGTCTGCTGCAAACTGCCCAGTGGCTTGTGCAGCAGCAGGTGGCATTTAAATTACATACACACACACACACACACACATGCACAAGTACTGTGTGTGTATGTGTGTGTGCTTCTGTGGCTGACCTTTAGCCCATACACATTGCATGCACTGTTCAGTTGGTAGAGCATGAGACTCTTAATCTTGAGGTTGTGGGTTCAAGGCCCATGTTAGGCAAAAGAGTCCTGCATTTCAGAGGGTTGGACTAAATGACCCTCGTGGTCCCTTCCAACTCTACAGTTCTATGATTCTGTGCCTGCTTCGTTTTCACAACAGCCCTGCAAGGTCGCTTGCATGATTCCCTTTCCACGGGCTTTTGGAACAAAGGCTGAGAGATAAGAGTTTTGCATTATCTTTGCAATGCATTCATTTGCTACCCTGAACTGCTTTGGGAAGAAGGACAGGAGATAAATTGGAATGATAACAATAGCACACATCAGGTGCTGTAAGATAAAGGGTCTGGGGGAGGGAGTGTCACCTGAAATCAAATCCATGTGCTTCTATTAATCTCTTACTTGGTTTTCATGAGGAGGTGTGGACAGTTTAGTATCTCTTAACGGCTAGAAAAACCATCGGTTGGCAAATGGCACAAACTGCCTGTACCTGAACACGACAGAATCTGGGGAATTGCTGGTACAGAACCATAGAATTGTAGCATTCGAAGGGACCCCAAGAGCAGAATATGGCAACCCTTAAACTGAAGACAGGCTTCTTGTTGTCGTTCCTTTTCGTACAGACATCGGAAGCTGCTTTATGATACTGAGTCAGTCCACTGGTTCATCTATAATGACTGGCAGCAGCTGTCCAAGTTTTCAGAGTTTTGGGCAGGAAGACTTTCAACCCAACCCTACCTAGAGATGCTGTCGGGGATTGAACCTGGGACCTTCTGCACTCAAACAGATGTCCTACCAGGAAGGTACACTCCTTCCACAAGGCAGCACGGAAATCTTCCTGCAGCAACTTACCCCAGCCTCTCTTATGCTTAACAGGCTTAGCAGGTGTCTGTATTGCTGCAGAAACCCATTTATCTAGAGCTGAGAGCGGGGCAGAAGAAATTGGTGTGTGGGTGTGCCTTGCCAGAGGAAGCACATCCTCTCGCAAGCCACTTTGGGCTGCCTCAGAAACGATTGTCTGACTTCAGCCTCGCTGAATATGTATGACAGAGGGAGCGGATAATGAACACTATGAAAGGGACGTCTTCCTTTTGTTAACTCTTGGAAGATGAGGTACAATACGGCTGTAAGTGCATATAATAATAGTTGAATTATGCGCCTGAGTCCCTCCCCACCCTCCTCCCTGCGATCTGATGTTTCCACTGAAAATGCGCGGCTACGAAGCGGATAAAAGAATAGCAATGAATCCCAAAAGTACACTTGCGCAGCAAAAGTGCACCTCTCGCAGCAAGGACAACAAAAGTGCCCAGCGATGCACACACGAAGGCGGGGCGGACGGGGACATGTGAGGTTGCAAAAGGAACAAGCCCACATGCAAACATGAACCACACATGCATCCGATCAGAGGCAGTGAACCAGATTCAGCCACTAGGGGTCGACAAAGCCGCACATGTAAATGGCTCCAGGCACACCCTGGATCAACGCTGAGACAGAAGGACCAGCGGTCCAATTCTGGTACGAAACAGCACCCCATGGCCCCTCCTGTGTGATGACACTCAGTTGGTTGAACATGAGACTTTTAAATGTCAGGGTTGTGGGTTCAAGCCCCACGTTGGGCAAAAGATTCCTGCACTGCAGGAGGTTGGACTAGATGACCCTCGTGGTCCCTTCCGGCTCTGCAGTTCTATCATTCTATGACCCAGCTTAGACCAAGAGGCTCAACTCAGTGTTGAATTTAGGGCCATTCCCCTGCACAGGCCACTGAGCCAAGGGGGCACCACATTGAGAAGATCCATCACTGAGAAGATCCATTTGGGGGCACCAAATTTTGGCCTGCCTGAGGGGGCCAGGATACCAAAGATGACCCAAGTCTGCCCCCACTCAGTCTCATTTCCCACGAACAGCGGGGTCCGACTTACCCGGATAACGTAGCGCGAGGAATTCTTGTCGTCCAAGTTGACCGTGAGGGAGAAGAAGACGGCCGTGCTGTAGATGCCCTGCGTCTTGTACAGGAGCTCGTTGAAGTCCCATCGCGCCTGCCTGGCCGTGGCGGCGGCCATGTCCCAGCCGCCGCAGTCCTCCAGGACGTCCAGCATGGGCCGGGCGCCCTGTTGGTCAATCTCCGCCATGTCCAGGCAGGAGCGGAAGAATTCCTTGACCTTCCGCTCGGCCGAGGCCTGGTAGGGCCTTCGTATGGGCCTCAGCAGCAGGCGCCGCAGCTTCTCCTCGTTCTGCTCACCAATGGCGGCGATGATGCCGTAGATGAGCTTGTCCTCTGGGATGGCGTGCCGCCGCAGCCAGCCGCCACAGGCGAAGGAGTAGAAGTCCTTGCAGGGGTCAATGGTGTGGTCGATGTTGCCGGCGACGAAGCGGGACACCTTGACCAGGGCCTTGCGCTCCTGGCATCCCTTGAGGCAGTAGGCGTCGTATTCGAGGGCCACGTATTTCAGAACCAGGATGCAGCCGAGGATGACGCAGAGCCCCGCTGCGAAGACCAGGCCCGAGAGGAGGCAGATCTCGCGCCGGCTCCAGCGGGGAAGGCCGCAGCGAGGCTTCTTGGGCACCGTTGCGCCCAGCTGAAGGTTGAACCCGTTGGGCAGGGTGCCGCTGCTGCTGTACTTGCTGACATACCTCACCTCCTGGAACTCGTCGTAGTGTGCCGTCAGAGAGTACGTCTTCTCCATCTTCGCAGCAGCGGATGTTGGGCTCTCAAAGTTAAGGGGCGCCCTGTGCGATGTTAAAAGCCAGCACTCCCGCCTCCTGTGCTTCGTTCTACGGCATGGTTGCGGTGCAGCCGAAACAGTTGTGCTACCCTAAAACCGTCTCCGCTAGCGGGCCAGAGGGGAGCTTGGCGGGCTAGCTGGGGACAGGGGCACAGAGGTCACCGGGTGGCCATGATGGCGCTGCGGCAGGAGATTCCAGCAGGGGGCGTTTAAGGCAAGCGACCAGGCAGGCAGCAGCAGCAGCAACAGAAGTTCCTGATTTGGAAGCACCTCAGACCAGGGAATCCCTCGCGGGACGGGGGCATCCACGCGCGGGGAACAGGTGGAGCCGCTTATTTTCCGCGGGGAGAGGCGGGGGCTGCTCTGCGAAAAATAAAAATAAAAAACAGCAACACACATACAGTGAGATGTTTTAATTAGCGGGAGGGAAGAGAGGCGCTTCCATATTTTATAGCATCCTCGGGCGCGCAACGCGCAATAAGAGCCTCGTCGGGAATCGTTCCCCGTCCGCACAGGGAAATAGTGGGGCAGGGAGCGGGGAGAGGAGCCTGATCTCACGCCCACCTCCCCGATCCAGCCCCGCCAAACTCTCCCCACCCTTCCTAAACTGCAAACTCCCTTCCCTGCTAAGGCCCATGAGATTACGCGCCCGACAAAAGTACCCCACCACCACCCTCTCCGGGAGAAAAAGAGCATTTTTAGCGGGACAGACTCCAAGGAGAGGCATTGCCTGGGGCTGCAAGGAGAATAGCAGCCCCCCCCCAGCTCCCGGCGGGAAGAGACGCGCGCCTTTTTGGAGACGGGCGGGGGGGGGGCGCTTGAAATTGGGACCAGTTCATCGCGACCACCCTTGCCTTTGAATCATTTCTCCCTTCCAACTAGAAGATGATCCGTTGGGGTTTTTGTCTTTCGAGGAATGGGTCTCGCTATGGATGATCTAAGGGGGTGTGTGGAGGCGATGCGCGCCCCCTCCCCATCTCTAAGACTCGCCGGCTTACAAAGACGCCCCCTCTCTCTTTCCATCGCGGAACAAGGGGAAGGAGGCAGCGGGCGGAGAGGTCCGACCAGCCCTGCTACATCTAACTTCCCTGCAGCTCGGGTCGCCCCCATCCCATAACTTGAAGTCGGGGGGGGGGGCCCGATACATAGATCTTCCTTCTGGGGTCTGGGCACCGCCGACCGT
This sequence comes from Podarcis liolepis, assembly GCF_965112155.1. NCBI lineage: Eukaryota > Metazoa > Chordata > Lepidosauria > Squamata > Lacertidae > Podarcis > Podarcis liolepis. Next base: position 98,928,385 of record NC_139556.1, on the reverse strand, counting down.
CTCTTTTCGCCTCTTCTGTGAAGGCTTTTCCGCCCTGCTTGTCTTTCTTGCGCGGCATCTCATCGGGAGAGGCAGAGCGGGAGTCCCAATCTTCCGGGACCAGCGCCAGAAGCAATGGGGGGTTTTTTTGAGGGGGGGGCGTCTGGGACTTCCAGCTTGCCAGGGCTTTCCCTCGCCTTCTCCTCCTCCCAGGCAGATTTGCAGCCGATCCCAAAGGAGGAGTCGGGGGGGGGGGGAGCTAGCGGGACCCCACGACGCCCGGCCAGCCATGAGAATTGGGGGTGGGGTGGGGTGGGGGAACGCCGGGTCCGCGCGAGGAAGGGAGCGATCCTCCAAGCCTCGCCAACTTTCCAGCTCCTCTTCCTCCAGAATAAATAGGGGGGCGTTTAATTCGCGGGGTCCCCTCCGACGTGCCCCCTTCTTGGGGATAAGCGTCTGCGCCCACTCACGGTGGGAGGGGGGTGGAGGAAGAAGGTGGTGTGTGCCCCCCCCGGTCCCATTGTTCTTGGCCACCTTCCCCCAGAGCGCAGCGGCTTCTTCTTGGCACAGCTTTGGGGGGCTCAACAGCTCCCCGTCCCTCGAACCGATCCCGACCCCCCCCCCACTTTGGGACATGCCCGAGCACCGCTGCCCACCCCTCCCCGTCCGGCCGCCTCTCCGGTCTGGATCTGTTGCGCTCTCCACGGCGCAAAGAAAGCAAGCCCGGAAAGTTGCAGGAGCAGATCTCTGGCTCCGGATCGTGATAGCAGGGGGTCGGCGGGGGGGCACGTCTCCCTTTCTTGAGACCCCCACCCTCTCAAAAAGAAAGCTTACCTCCCCCAAAAAGAAACCAAGTTGTGCGGAGCAGAACCGGTGCGCCCCTACCTCGCTGCCCAGTGACGGTCGCGCAGTGGCTGCGCCGGGAGGCAGAGCTGGGCGGGGGGGGTCTCTCCCCTCTCCCCCCTCCCGGGTCCGATCCCCCCTCCCCAAGTACCTGTAGTCAGAGCCTCGGGTCGCCTGGCTCAGAGCTGCCGCTTGCCTGCCTGCCTGTCGGAGGAGCCGGCGGTGAGGAGGGGGGTGTCTTCGCCTCAGCCCCTCTTTCCGGGCTCCTCCAGCCCGACCATCCCCTCCCCCCTTGGAAGTGCGGGAGAGAGAGAGAGAGAGAGAGAGAGAGAGAGAGAGAGAGAGAGAGAGAGAGAGAGAGAGAGAGAGAAACCCGCTCGATGATTATTATGCAAATGGCCCGGCGGTGCTGAGCTCCGAAGTCTTACCTCATCCCTGCCAGGGCTGGGAGAGGGAGGCAGGGGGAGCTGGCGGGGGGGGGGGAGAAGGGGACCACCTCCTCGCCCCTCCCTCCAGTGGGAGAGACCCCTGGGAGTGGGGAGGGGAACCCCCTGATTACTTGCAGGAGGGGTCAAGAGAGACCCCCCTTCTAGAAGAGCTGGTTGAGGACAAGCCCTGGTGAGTGTGAAGCGGGCGGGGGTCATCGCCCCTGGACCTGGGCAAGGGAATGAGAACGGGTAAAAAAAGGGACCCCCTCCCCCCCAAAAAAGAATCTCACTTATAGACTCCTCTCGCTGCAAAGGGGAGAGAAGCCCTTTTCCTGCCTCTGGAGGGACTGGAGAGTTTCCCTTCACAGATGTGGTTGGAGGAAGCGCCAGATGTTCGTTTTTTTGTGGCGGGGGCAATTTCGACCCAGACTGGGCGGGGGCGCGCGGTTCAGCTGGCTTCCTCCAAGCACCTGAAGAACCTGGCCCGCAGCTGCGGCTCTCTGCTTGGGTGTCTGGCCAGTTGCAAGGGGTGGGTGGGGTGGTCCCTCCCCTCAGGCTTGGCTGCGGGGTGGACCCGATGTCCTCTGGGTTCCTTGCCGCTACAGAACGGCATTCTTCAGAGCTCTCTCTCTGTGGTTCCACAGGGGGTGTTTGCTGGGGGGGGGGAACAGCTGTGTGTGTGGCAGTTCCGTGCCTTTGCTGAGTGTGTGTCTGCCAGGAAAAGTAGAGACGGGCGTGGATAGGAGGGGTTGTATCGTCCCTCCCCCCCTCTCCCCCCACCCCACTTCCAATATCCAGATTGAATCCAATCGGGAACATAACGCTGCATTGCAGATGAATCCCCACCATAAGTCCGCCCTCCACAGCGGGTGTCGCCGGTGGAGATTTATAGCCCATCAATTACAGCGGGTGTCACTCTGATCTGGGTAAATCAAAAGGGTTTGAATATTTATAGGGGGCACATGACGCCACGCACCTGCGGCTACGTTGGCCCTGCTGGCATGCCGCAGAGGGCACGGCGGGCAGCCCCCTCCCTGCGGCCTGTTGGCTTAGCCTGGGAGGCATCTTGCTGGGACAATTGACCACCTGTGGCTGCACTCGCCTGCAGGCCAAGCCGTTCTGCCTGACAAACTTACCTGCAAGGCACTCACTTGGCATCTTAGAGCGTCCAAGGGCGCATTGTTCCAAAGATTCTCACGAGAGCCTTATAGGGTAGGCCATGATTATACGCACGTTTTACAGCTGTGGGGGCAGAGTCAGGGAGAAGCGGCCTGACAAGTTTGGGGCGGAGGCACGGTTTGAAGGAGGAAATCCCTGGCTCATCGCCCAGTCTTGGCACTCGTGGGGTCCAAATGTGGTCCTCCAAGTCTCTCTGCCATTGGAGCTCTCGCCATATCATACACCCACACACACACCGCCAGGTCATGAGCTGGGATAGCTCAGTTGGCAGAGCATGAGACTCTTAATCACAGGGTCGTGCGCTGGAGCCCCATGTTGACTGAAAGATTTCTGCATTGCAGGGGGTTGGACTAGATGACCCTCGGCATCCCTTCCAACTCTACCATTCTATGGTTCTATGCTCCTGCTCTGCATTCTCCTTTACTGCTTTGGCCAAGCTGAAACGTCTCCTGAAACTCAGTTAATGCCTTCTTCTTGGCTGGAGGGAAGACAGAGTCGGATTTAGGGCAGTGCAAATGGTTCCCTTGCACTGGGTACTGAGCTATGATGTAGTGCACATGCAGATTGGGAGGCAAGGGGCAGGGGGGGGTGTGTGTGCCAAATTTTGGCCTTGCACAGGGCACTGCTGAAATTTGAAAGACCAATTTCTACCCTTGGTGTGTTTGTGTGCGTGTAGAAATTTTTTTAAAAGAGGAAAACATAAAGGACCCCTAGACGGTTAAGTTCAGTCAAAGGCGACTATGGGATGTGGCGCTCATCTTGCTTCAGGACAAGGGAACCGGCATTTGTCCACAGACAGATTTCCGGGTCATGTGGCCAGCATGACAACCACTTCTGGTGCAGCGGGACACCGTGACGGAAGCCAGAGCGCACAGAAATGCTGTTTACCTTGCCGCCAGAGTGGTACCTATTTATCTACTTGTACTGGTGTGGTTTCGAACTGCTAGGTTGGCAGGAGCTGAGACAGAGCAATGGGAGCTCACCCTGTCACGGGGATTCAAACTGCCGACTTTCCATTTGGCAAGCCCAAGAGGCTCAGTGGTTTAGACCACAGCGCCACCTGCATCCCAGTGTAGAAACTAGCCAGCTGTACAAAGATAACCTTTACTTCTCCCACTTGGGAATGTTTTGCAACCTTTCTTTGATACAGACTTATCTCCAGCCCCTTGATCATTTTGGGTGTCCATTTCTGAGCTCTCGCCAGCTCTTCCAGCATCCGCTTTGAGGTGCAGGGAGGAGAGACAACGCAGAGCAGCTCTAGGATGGGGAACCTGGTGGTCTTCCATAACTTGGTGAACTCCTACTCCCATCAGCCAGCATGGCCAATGGCCAATGATGGGATTTGTAGTCCATCAATATATAGAGGAGCACAGGTCCCTTGTCCCTGTGTAGCTTGTTGCATAGGAGCATCGGAAACAACCTTCTACAGAGTTGGACCAATGGTCCAACTGCCTCTGGGTTAGCTCAGTGTTGTCCTATGACCATGAAAAATAGAGTCCCTTGGACCACTCACCTTCTCTTCCCCAAAGCCAAGGATGTTTCAAGGACAAAATGGGATTCTCCACAGTAGGGGATGGGTGGTGCCTCTGGTGGGCGACACGTTGTCATCCTTCTGGGGTCGTTTGTCCTCCTTTGGTGCCCACTCTCACCTGTGGCTCCTGTGGGATGTGAAGCACAAGAGCAGTCAAGTACAACATTCCTAGAGTGGACATGTTTACACATGGGGAGGAATGTTTGTCCAGCCAGCAGGTAAACTTCCTATTTCCTTCTGGGCTGGGACAGACTTCCTCTGCATGTGACTAGAGGTGGGCATGGCCTCACCTGTGCAGGTAACATCAAAAGCACAGGGCAGGGCAGCTATCTCTCTCTTTGACTACATGCATTGAAGAAGCAACATCTGCTGTCTTCTTATGAGATAGTTTCCAGGTATGTGTTACTTTTTTAAGCTAAGTCTGCCTTCTGGGATCCGATTGTGAACAGAATGTGAGTAAACTTTTTTTATCCTTTTATAGAAGACTGTGTCGTGTCTTATCTTTTATGAGGGAATAAAGGGAAAATACTAGAACAGTTATTATATAGGCTTAGTGACCCTGAGCAAACGCATCTGCTGCAAATTTAAAAAGGGGGGTGTTACTCTGCTAAATTGTGAACCTGTTAACACAAGTTGGAAAGCCTATTATCAGACAATATATCCTCTCCTGCATCCCTGAACATTCCCACAGCTCCTGGAAGCTGTCAACATGCAACAGTGGCTACACCCTGGGAACGGCTTCAACTGGTCGGCTAAGCCAGGTGAGGGGAACTGATGGGTCTCAAATCCTTGGGGAGTTAGGGATGTTCCCCTGAGTGTGAAGACAGGCTCTGGAGGATTGAGCAGACCAGACCAAGAGTGGGTCCAATGGTCAAGAAGGCAGTTCCTGCACATGCTGGAGAGGGAAGTGAGGGCCAGATGGGGCGCATCAGTCTGGGAAAGGAGCCCATCTAGGAGAAGGAAAACTCCGGTCCTAAATCCCAGCTGCCTTGAGGGATATCTTCAGGAGAAGAAAAGGCTAGGGAGTAAACCCTACACAAATCTGGAGTGGAGTCCCCAAGACAGTTGGATGGAGCCTTGTACGCCTCCTTCTGGCAACTCCTGCAGCCAAGCTAGTGCCAAATATCTTGATCTGCTTTCCTTTGGACCACATCAATTAAGCTGGGAGGGGAGTCTTGTTGTCTGGTCAGCCCAGGACCTCCAGACACACAGCCCACGCTTGCACAAATTAATGCAGCAGTTTGATGTAGCACACTCCATTGTCTCTTGAGGCAGATGGATACCAACCAAGTATGTACAGTGGTGCCCCGCAAGACGAATGCCTCGCAAGACAAAAAACTCACTAGACGAAAGGGTTTTTTGTTTTTTGAGCTGCTTCGCAAGACGATTTTCCCTATGGGCTTGCTTCGCAAGACACGTCTTGCAAGTTTGTTTCCTTTTTCTTAACACCGTTAATACAGTTGTGACTTGACTTCGAGGAGCAACTCATAGAACGCGGTGTGGTAGCCTTTTTTGAGGTTTTTAAAGACTTTGGTGATTTTTGAAGCTTTTCCAAAACTTTCCCGACACCGTGCTTCGCAAGACAAAAAAAATCGCAAGGCGACAAAACTCGCGGAATGAATTAATTTTGTCTTGCGAGGCACCACTGTATTTGAACCTGTTGTGTGAATTCTCATCCATGGAATTTGTGTAGTGGTGATCAAGAGTTCCTCTTAGCACGTGCAGAGTTTTCTTCTTCTTCTTCTTCTTCTTCTTCTTCTTCTTCTTCTTCTTCTTCTTCTTCTTCTTCTTCTTCTTCTTCTTCTTCTTCTTCTTCTTCTTCTCCTCCTCCTCCTCCTCCTCCTCCTCCTCCTCCTCCTCCTCCTCCTCCTTGAATTACTACCACTGGCTTCCCAAGTGAGTTTGTCCCTGCCACTCTCTTTAAGTGGGCCTTGAAGAGAGCCGTGAAGGGGGAAGCCGGCTGATTAATTAGAGGGAGGGGGAGCTTCTGCTAGCCAGAAGACAGAGGGGAAAGCGTGGGAGAAAAGCCAGAGAGCTTTCACAGAGGGCCAAGGGTGAGTGAAAAAACGGGGTTGATGGAAGGCGGCACACTCAGGAAGAGACGGGGCTGGCTGGCAGAGCATCAGCTGCCAGCCAGTGTAGGCACCACCGAACTAATCGACTTACTGAAAGAACTTCATGGTGAGTTTTTCCGGCACCTATTTTTCTTTGGGGCGGGGGGAGTGCTGCCTCCTAATCAGATTTTATTGTTCCACCTGAATTTGTCAGTATGTGACAGAATCCCACCCGAAGAGAGGAGAAAAGATTCCAGCAGTTGCTTTCTTTCTGTCTTGAATGTCAACTTTCTCAGGCCAGCCCTGCTAAGGCAACCCTCCTCCTCCTCCTCCTCCCTGGGTTTGGAGCGCAACAAAAATCCCTCTAGGAACTTGTGATGGGGAGAACAGTGGGTTGGGCTTTTCATAGTTCCACCCCAGGAATGATCTACCCCGAGTCAGAACACACAGATCCCTCCTACGTTATTAATGGTGGTAGCCGCTTGCTCGCACAGGGTAGTAAAAATTACAGGCTGCACAGAGTGGCTGAAATAATAAATCCCAGCCTTTTGCTAAGCACTACACAGTCTTATTATTATTTTTTTCTGCAGGACTATGAGAGGTTGGGTTTTAAGTAAGGACGCAGTTTCCTACAGGGCTGCTGCAGAGAGCTACTGAGAGAGTCACACGTGGCTCCTGGCTAGGAGACTGAGGTCTGCGAGCCACCAAGTCTCCCTTTGCTTCTGGCATAATAATAAAGGAACAATAAATATTTATAAACACCTTAAAAAAAAGCACCCTGGAACCCAGTACAGTATGAAACACAGAATGAACAATGATGGAAAACCTGCAGGGTAGCAATCTAAAGAAACAGACACACAACGAGGATGGAGAGAAAGAAGAGGGGGAAATTGAGGAAAGATTTTGGAGGAAGAGAGGCAAGGGAAAATAAAAATTGCCAGCAGAACGGAAGGCAGCCTTAATAAAGCCTCTGTCGCTTTCTCTCAGCCTCAGTCTCCCACCTGCAAAATGGGCGTAGTATGACTCACCTACCTTGCAATGGTGTTGGGAGGAGTTAATGCATGTGAACTGCTTTAAACAAGAAATGGGGTGGCCCTCCAAACGGGAGAACCAAACAAACCTGGATATTACCAGTTACAGATAGGTAGCCGTGTTGGTCTGCCATAGTCAAAATAAAAAAAATTCCTTCCAGTAGCACCTTAAAGACCAACTAAGTTAGTTCTTGGTATGAGCTTTCGTGTGCACAGTGGCGTAGCGTGGGTTGTCAGCACCCGGGCAAGGCAAGTAATTTGCGCCCCCTAACCCGTGGATTTGCGCCCCCTAACCCTAACCCCCAGATGTTGCGCCCGGTGCGGCCGGCCCCCCCTGCACCCCCCACGCTACGCCACTGCGTGTGCATGCACACTTCTTCAGATACACTGAAACAGAAGTTGCCAGATCCAGTTTATCTGAAGAAGTGTGCATGCACACGAAAGCTCATACCAAGAACTAACTTAGTTGGTCTTTAAGGTGCTACTGGAAGGAATTTTTTTATTCTGGATATTACCCTAGATGTTTTCCGTAAGGTTGGAAGTTCTTAAGTTATTTTTCCTAACCAGTCAGAGGACAAGACTTGGGCGAAGTTCCTGCTCACCTCCTCGCAGGGTATCTGCCTGCCCCCAGCCAGGCCACTCCAATGCAAAGGGAACAGAATCCTCTTAGAGTCATTGAACTATAGCATCTAGTCCAACGCTCTGCAATGCAGGAATCTCAACACAAGGTCCCGCACACAATTTGAAACCATACCAGACCCTGCTTAGCTTTGCAAATGTGTTCACCGTTTTATTCTGTGGGGGTCTGATCTGAGGGCTGGGTAGGGCGCACCTCCTTATTGGAGACTAGCGATCCTCCTTGGATCAGGCCCCCAGAAGGTTGCAATGTGGCCCCTGGTCTGTAAAATCTCCCCCACCGCTGCCCACTACCCCACCGCTGTCCCTCCTCATCAGAAGGATCTCCTGCTTTCTCCAGGACTTTCCCCCCGCCCACCAGCCTGCATGCCCACAGATTAGGCTGTAAGTCTTCTCATTTTCCTTTCTGCAGGGGCCTACTGCGAAAGAGCGTCGCTCCTCTCCGGTGGGACACGTCATCTGTCACTAGCGAGACAACGGAGCATTTGTCTCTGGCAGCCGCCGCGATGGAGTGAAGGGAGCAGCCCTCGAAAGGGTCCCCAGGTTATTGACGCGCCTTGTTCTGAGCTGCTTTGAATTCCGGCAGCGGGACGGAGCCACACTTGCAGGCCTCACCCTGGCAATCCCCTTGCCAGGCGCTGCCTGGGGCACACCAGAATGCCAAAGAGAGATCTGGAAAGCCCAGCTTAACAAAAAGAGTCATTTTGAAAGATGGGGGAAGGTGGAGGAGGACAAAGCTGCCGCTTTGTGGCTTAGGGCCCCCGTATTTACGGGACCGCCTCTCCTGGTCTGCCCCACAGAGGACCTTAAGGTCCATGAATAACCATAATTTAGAGGTCCCGGGCTCTAAGGAAGTCAGACTATCCTCCCCCAGGGCTAGGGCCTTTTCAGTGATGTCTCCGACTTCGTGGAATGCTCTGTCCCATGAGACCAGGGCCCTTCAGGATTTAACCTCCTTCCGTAGGGCCTGTAAGACAGAGCTATTCCACCTGGCCTTTAATTTGAATTCAGCCTGATCTTTTATTTCCCTTCTCTTCCCTCCCCCTCCCCTTTTATAAAGCTTACCCACTCTGGGTAAAGTTAAAGTTAAAAGGACCCCTGACCATTAGGTCCAGTCACGGAAGACTCTGGGGTTGCGGCGCTCATCTTGCTTTACTGGCCGAGGGAGCTTCCGGGTCATGTGGCCAGCATGATTAAGCCACTTCTGGCGAACCAGAGCAGTGCACGGAAATGCCGTTTACCTTCCCGCCGGAGTAGTACCTATTTATCTACTTGCACTTTGATGTGCTTTTGAACTGCTAGGTGGGCAGGAGCAGGGACCAAGCAACGGGAGCTCACCCCGTCGTGGGGATTCAAACCGCCGACCTTCTGATCGGCAAGTCCTAGGCTCTGTGGTTTAACCCACAGTGCCACCCACGTCCCCACTCTGGGACCCCACAGCTAATTCTCCCCTGGCCTCTTCGCTGGCCCAAGTAGGACTAATTCAGCCAGCTAGCCCTGATGACTAGCTAATGTTTATTGGATGGATTTTCCCCAAATTGATTTTTGAACTTTGAATTTTATTGTCATTCATGCTTTTATACTGTATTTTTATGCTGCTTCTATGTTGTATTACAATTAAGTGTTTTAAATTTGTTGTTAGCCGCCCTGAGCCTGGTTTTCTGAACTGGGAAGGGCAGGGTATAAATAAAATAAAAAATTATTTATTTATTAAAGGAGCAGTAAAGAGGAGAGTGAGAGGTAATAAGACAGCCGTCTTTGCATATCTGAAAGGGCTGTCACATGGAAGATGCAGTAAGCTTGTTTTATGCTGCTACGGGGGCTAGGACTCGAAACCAGTGCTTTTTTTCTCCTAAAGAAATGTTTAGGTGTACTCTCATTTTCCTACTCATATTGAAATACTGCCCCTCAGTGAGGCCAAACTTAGATTCACAAAATGTTTAGGGGCACCCCCCAGAAAAAAGCACTGACTCAAACCAATGGACATTGGCAGATGTGGGTACTATGCTGCTCTGTGCAAGGTCAAAATTTGGCAACCCCAGCTCCCCAGCCCTTCTGCTGCCTTTCCAAAGGTGGGTAAGGAGGTGCCCAACTTTGAGAAAGAGGTGTGAGGCTCTGGCAGGGAATAATAATAATAATAATAATAATAATAATAATAATAATAATAATAATAATAATAGTTTATTTATACCCTGCCCATGTGGCTGGGCTTCCCCAGCCACTCTGGGCAGCTTCCAACAAAGTATTAAAATACAGTAATGCATCAAACATTAAAAGCTTCCAAGAGCTCTCTGTCTCTTATCCAGAGCTGGGAAAGCATTGGGAAGGAACCGAGAAAACTCTAGGGCCTCGTCAGAGCCTTGTGCCTCCTTCCTACAACCCAGCGCCCCCTCGGATCAGCACCCATCACTCGCACTGCAATGAATTCAAATTCCAGGAAAGGAGATTCCTTGGACGTTTCTAAGCAGAGGTCGGGTGGCCATCTGCCAGGGATGCTTGAGCTGAGATTCCTGCATTGCAGGGGGCTGGACTAGATGACCCATGGGGTCCCTTCCCGTTCTATGATTCTATGACAGGAAGCTCCTGGCCCAAATCATAGCTGGTCCGGAGAGCTGAAGAAGGAGAGCAAGACGTTGTGTGCAGCTAAACGACAGCCTCCGACCAGAAGCATTTTGCAGCCGACTTCATTGCGAGAACTTGGAGTGTGCATGTTTGTGGCTCGGCAGTTTGTCGTTACATATTAAGTTAGGGAAGATCTGCAGGCGTCGGCAAGGAAACAAATGGTCCCACGCCACCAAAGAGAACAACAAATACACCAATTCCGAATTAGATCACTGGATCTCCTGCTCGTCTCTGTTCCTTCTTCATGCTAGCGTTTCGGGCACTGCGTCAAAATTATGGAGCTCATTCAGTGTTGGGACCGGCTACTTTCAGCTGCCAGCGTTAGGAACGGCTCTACCATTAGGTAAAGTGGAGAGGCTGCCTCAGGTGGCAAATCCTGGGAGGCGGGTGGCAGAGAGGCGTTGGAGAAGAGACCTGTCTGTGCCACACAAACTGCCCTGTGTCCTTGACTAAGTCAGCTTCCTGGCTTCATTTGGGGTGGATGACACTGACCTCCCTGGTCAGACATCCTGTTCTCACAGTGGTCAACCAGATGTCTATGGGAGCAGGATCCAAGCAACACTCTTCCCTCCTGCAGACCCTCTAAATGTTCCTGTTTTCCAGGGACTTCCTTGACTTAGAGAAGCCCCCATTTCTGATTTGATCCCGGAATGTCCCACTTTCCCTTAGGATGTTCCTATTTTCATTGGAGAAATCTTGGAGGGTATGGAGTTATCTGACCCCCTTAGCTGTCCAAAGGCAATCCTGTGTAGGGAAAGGGTTTTTAAAAAATGTTTAATGTTTTATTATGTTTTTATATCTTTTGGAAGCTGCCCAGAGTGGCTGGGGCAACCCAGTCAGATGTGTTGGGTATGGAATCTCAAAAGATTCCACCAACAGTGTCTCTGAAAAAATTTACACATCACTTGGGAAGACAGGCGAACTAATGTCAGTGTAGTGGAAGAAGCAAAGATCACCAATGTTGAAGCAATGATTCTTCAACATGAACTTCGTTGGACTGGTCATGTTGTGGGGATGCCTGATTATAGTCTTCCAAAGCAACTACTCTATTCCGAACATAAAAATGGAAAGCGTAATGCTGGTAGTCAACAAAAGAGGTTTAAAGACTGTCTCAAGGCAGATCTTTAAAAATGTAGTATAAACACTGACAACTGGGAAACACTGGCCTGCGAGCGCTCCAGTTGGAGAACAGCCTTGACCAAAGGTGTCATGGGCTTTGAAGACACTCGAACTCAGGACGCAAGGGAGAAACGTGCTAAGAAGAAGGCACGCTTGGCAAACCCTCACCATGATCAACTCGCGCCCGGAAACCAATGTCCCCACTGTGGAAGGACGTCTGGATCCAGAATTGGTCCCCACAGTCACTTATGGACTCATTGTTAAAACCGTGTTTATGGAAGACAATCTTACTTGGCTACGAGTGATCGCCAAAGAAGAAGAAGAAGAAATAGTAAAATTACCATTATGAAATGGGAGGTCCCTATTTTCATCGGAGAAGTGTTAGAGGATATGCTCCTGTGGTTTCCAGAACTGGTATTCAGAAGCATTGATGGAGGCAGAGCATATCCAAAATGCCTAGTAGTCACTAATAGCTTTATCCTCTGTGAAAGAAAGTAGGTGAGGCAGGACTGGAGCGAGACAGCAGGAAATCACACTGAGCAAGCTGCAGTTAACTCTTTATTAGCCAAACAGGATCTGTGCAGGAGCGTCAGTCCCAATGAGCACAGCAACTCAGGTTCTCTCCTTCCTTGGAGGTTTTTAAGCAGAGGTTTGATGGCCATCTGTCATGGATGCTCTAGCTGAGATTCCTGCATTGCAGGGGGTTGGACTAGATCACACTTGGGGGTCCCTTCCAACTCTATGATTTTAGGCGTTGCTTCCATGAAGCAATTCCCAAGACGAAAGGTCCTTGATTCCCCACAACCAGCTATGTCTCCTCCTCTCCAAGGTTTTCCAAGCGATTTGCATCTGTGTCTTTGCTCCTCCCTCTTCATGTCTCTTCTGGTTCTGGGAGACAAGTGGGGAGGGGAGCTTGTCGCAGCAGGAGGGGGAGACACTCATACCTCTTCGGAAGCCTGACCCATCTGGGGAGAGTGAAGTTCCTTGCCTCTCTTTTTTGTTGTTGTTTAGTCATTTAGTTGTGTCCAACTCTTTGTGACCCCCTGGACCAGAGCACGCCAGGCATTCCTGTCTTCCACTGCCTCCCGCAGTTTGGTCAAACTCATGCTGGTAGCTTCGAGAACACTATCCAACCATCTTGTCCTCTGTCGTCCCCTTCTCCTTGTGCCCTCCATCTTTCCCCACATCAGGGTCTTTTCGAGGGAGTCTTCTCTTCTCACAAGGTGGCCAAAGTATTGGAGCCTCAGCTTCAGGATCTTTCCTTCCAGTGAGCACTCAGGGCTGATTTCCTTCAGAATGGAGAGGTTTGATCTTCTTGCAGTCCATGGGACTCTCAAGAGTCTCCTCCAGCACCATAATTCAAAAGCATCCATTCTTCGGCGATCAGCCTTCTTTATGGTCCAGCTCTCACTTCCATACATCACTACTGGGAAAACCAGAGCTTTTACTCTACAGCTGCCTAAGTACCCTCCTCATGAGGACTTTTCCCAAGCAACAGGAGATTGCACCTACATGCAACCAACCTCTCCTCTGCTCTTTTTATGCCTCTTCTGGTCCTGGCAGACAAGTGGGGAAGGGAGCTTGTCGCAGCAGGAGGGGGAGACACTCGTGCCTCTTCACAACCCTGACCCATCTCTGCCTCTTGGTCTTCCTCCTCTATTGCTTCTGCTTCTGAGCTTCTCTCTGCCGCAGCCTCTTCCTGCTCACTAAACCCTGTTTCCTCTTCAGCTTCCGACACTCATCTTCCCAATCTTCTTCCTCTGACCACTCGTTGTCGCCCCACTACCATTCCCCAGCTTCTGAGCCTTCTTCCCTCAGGGCTCCCCCAGTTGGTTCCTCCAACCATTCCTCTCTGCATCCAACCAGTCCAGGATAGGCAATGTCTGCTTCGTCCTACGGCTTCTGCCTCCACCAAACCAAGCCCCATTGGACGACTCCTCCTAGCCAGCTACAAAACCCAGACTTCTCTCTTTATCCTGAACCATCTCTACCATAGCTCAAATTTAACCAGGTTTCCTTGGCCTGGAACAAATGCTCCATCAGACTTTCTGATCCCAGATTTACCTCTGTGGCCCACCCACCCACCCACCCCCACCTCTGAGCATAGCTGCTCCTTTTTATTTCTCCAACCTGCCGATGTATTCATGCCTCAACAGCAGGTGACAAATAGGATTTTTCCACTTGTATGATCAACACGGCGTGATTTTGCAATTGAAAATGCAAAGCCAGCGCAGCTCATCCTCGCGCACCGGGGCTGCCGGCGCCGATGCTCGCCGGCTATTTATCCAAGCAATGGGCGAATTAATTGTCCGGCAACAAAAGTCTCTCCCCTCCCCACTGAGCTTTCTCAATTTGCAGCTGGAGGAGCCCTCTTGACTGCCCCAGCGGTTTCTGTAATGGCGCAAGCCCAGATCTTGCCTTGGGATGGAGGGGAGAGGCTGGGGAGGGTCTCTGCACTGCAGCCAAGGCCAGATCAAGACCCTAAACTCTGCAAAGATTATTGTGCCCCCTCCATGTAAAATATAATTTTAGTTTTCCTAAACTTGTGTGTGGGACGCAGGTGGCACTGTGGGTTAAACCACAGAGCCTAGGACTTGCCGATCAGAAGGTCAGCGGTTCGAATACCCGCGATGGGGTGAGCTCCCGTTGTTCGGTCCCTGCTCCTGCCAACCTAGCAGTTCGAAAGCACGTCAAAGTGCAAGTAGATACAGTGGTACATTGCAAGACGAATGCCTCGCAAGACAAAAAACTCGCTAGACGAAAGGGTTTTTTGTTTTTTGAGCTGCTTCGCAAGACGATTTCCCCTATGGGCTTGCTTCGCAAGACAGAAATGTCTTGCAAGTTTGTTTCCTTTTTCTTAACACCGTTAATACAGTTGTGACTTGACTTCGAGGAGCAACTCATAGAACGCGGTGTGGTAGCCTTTTTTGAGGTTTTTAAAGACTTTGGTGATTTTTGAAGCTTTTCCAAAACTTTCCCGACACCGTGCTTCGCAAGACAAAAAAAATCGCAAGACGACAAAACTCGCGGAACGAATTAATTTCGTCTTGCGAGGCACCACTGTAAATAGGTACCGCTCTGGCAGGAAGATAAACGGCGTTTCCGTGCGCTGCTCTGGTTCGCCAGAAGCGGCTTAGTCATGCTGGCCACATGACCTTGGAAGCTGTACGCCAGCTCCATCGGCCAATAAAGCGAGATGAGCGCTGCAACCCCAGAGTCGGCCACGACTGGACCTAATGGTCAGGGGTCCCTTTACCTTTTAAACTTGTGTGCATGCTGAAATGCAGATGCGTGTATGTCATGTGCAACACATGACAGCATCTGATTTCCTTGCATTATGTTTTATCTACCTTAGTAGGGTGCCCCCCTGGTTTAGGTGGGGATAATAAAAAGAGAGCAGGAAATTGGGGGGGGGGCAAGTACAGAGTGCAAGGAAGTTTAACTAAGTGTTGATTTCCCCTCTGATGACTGCATCAATGTTCCTTCTCCTCCTCTTCTTCTGGAAATATCAAATGTTATATTCTTAAAAAAAAAACAAAACAATCCTTTTTTGTGTGCCGCTGCTCTGCTGGTTCTCTAAGAAGTAGCCGAGTCTGCCGCTTGGGGAGTTGGCTCAGTCAGTAGAGCACGAGACTCTTAATTTCAGGGTTGTGGGTTCGAGCCCCAGATTGGTCAAAAGATTCCTACATTGCAAGAGGGTTGAGATAGATGACCCTCGTGGTCCCTCTGCCAACTCCCATTCTATGAATCCAGCGCTGACTGTCTCTGGGGATCCACAGGCAAACCAGCCTCAAAGCCTGCCTCTTCCAACCTGCTGCCTTCCATATGTTTTGGACTAAAACCCCAGCCTTCTTCTTTTTTAAAAAAGATATTTATTAAAGTTTTTAAAGTATAACAGTAAAAATAACAAATAAAAAGAAACATACAAAATAAAAACAGTTAAAAAACACACATTGATTTTCCATAACATATCTTCCTTACACTTATTTCCCCAGACCTCCTCGTACCTCCCTTTTTTGTATTCCACTTCAGTTTGTTAGTTCAGCAAATCCTTACCATTAAGCTTTTGCCCTTTTGTAAACCTTTTTTTCATATCTCTTAAAGTATTGCAGCTGGAAACCACTTGGTTTCTATCCAACATCCTTCTAGCATTCATTAATTTTACAATATTTCTGTAAATAGTCTTTAAATTTCTTCCAGTCTTCTTTCACCGACTCTTCTCCCTGGTCTCGAATTCTGCCAGTCATTTCTGCCAATTCCATGTAGTCGATCACCTTCATCTGCCATTCTTCCAGAGTGGGTAAATCTTGTGTCTTCCCCACCCCAGCCTTCTGATGGCACCAGCTTGGCAAAGCCTGTTACAGATCGCAACTGATTTCCACCCACCCGGAAAAGAGAGCTCCCTGCTTCATTCAGCTGTCCCCAGAGCCCAGAAATAAGTCTGGCGGGTCGTAACCATAAAGTTGTGTCCGTTTGTTTTTCACCTAATTAACTCAGAGACATCCTCCGAAATGCCAGGCCGCGTCAGGGGGAAGCGAAACACACACAAACCCCTCGTATTTGATATATTTGCCATACAGCAGCTGTTCCATAAACACGTTTTATAGGCTATTAATAATCTGAGATCTAATAGAGATTTTCCTGTAAAGACCTGACCTGCAATTAAACTGTGTTTAAAGGCTTCGGTCCCCTGGGAGATTCTTGGGAACAAAAAGCTTCGCATCCCAAGTGTTTATCTTCTCAGCAGGTCGGCAAAATGAACCGGCAGGTAAATGAATAAGCGTGCCCTCCCCCCCCCCCCCGGGCCCATTGCCTCTCCAGGTCTCTCAGAGAGCATACCCCCCCAAATGTCCTGATTCCCCAGGGACAGTTCTGGAATTGCAAAAGCCATTCCAGCTTCTGATTTGATTAGGGTTGCCGTTTTTCAAAAAGTAGTTTTGGCCGAAGCTTTATCTGCAAATCTCAACCAAAAAGAGTGAGTTTTTTTAGCTATTTCTTATGAAAATCGCCAAATTGGTCTGCCATTCAGTTGAGTGGGGAGAAATGTTCCTAATTTCATCTGAGGAAAGTTGGAGGCTGTGTATTATGCACACCACATGCAGACGTGGATGTGGAGCTGAGCATGAGAGTTTATCAGCCTCCCCATCCCATATTGGTCCCCTCCCCTCAAGTCCAGCCCAGCTGAATGAGTCCTACTCCCAGGTAGAGCACTGCAACCTTAACGGATCGGATTCCCTGCCGCTGCAAATGATTTATTCCATCTGCTACAGCCTGAATTTGGAGTCTAGCCCTTTATTTCTGTTTTACTTTGTTTATTCAAGCCCTCAGTCGGAGATTCACCTTGTTCTCTACCGCTTCTGCTTCATTTATCTTCGACTTCAATTAGCTTAAGTAGGCTGATTAGTTTGTTCAAAAGTGGACTAATTGAAGTCAAATGTTGCGCAAGCTAAGCAAATTAACAACATCAAATCAAACCAAACACTGTTTTCCACCGCTAGTAATTATTCTGGGCCACTGGAAGACGGGGTCTTCCTCAGCCTTCAGTCTCAGTTAAACTATCACTTTTGGGGGGGATTTTGGGGGGAGGGCGAAGCTCAGAAAACATGATGGGGCAACAACCACCCCCTTAAGCACTTGTTTTCCTGTGTCATTTCAGAACCACCATACCACCTTTCCTTCTCTGTCTCTGCAATCCTAGTCCAGCCTTTGCCCAGCCTGAAACTTCCAGAAGTTTGGGACTACAATTCCCACCAGCCCCTGCCAGGAAGTTGTAGTCCTGAGCATCAGAAGGGGAGTATTAAATGTCTGATGTTTTACTGTAGTTTTATAATTTGTTGGAAGCTGCCCAGAGTGGCTGGAGCAACCAAGTCACATGTTGTAGTTTAGTCGTTTAGTCGTGTCCGACTCTTCGTGACCCCCTGGACCAGAGCACGCCAGGCACTCCTGTCTTCCACTGCCTCCCGCAGTTCGGTCAGGCTCATGTTTGTAGCTTCGCAAACACTATCCAGCCATGTGGTCCCCTTCTCCTTGTGCCCTCCGTCTTTCCCAACATCAGGATCTTTTCCAGGGAGTCTTTTCTTCTTATGAGGTGGCCAAAGTACTGGAGCCTCAACTTCACAATCTGTCCTTCCAGTGAGCACTCAGGGCTGATTTCCTTCAGAATGGATAGGTTTGATCTTCTTGCAGTCCATGGGACTCTCAAGAGTCTCCTCCAGCACCATAATTCAAAAGCATCAATTCTTCGGCGATCAGCCTTTTTTTATGGTTCCGCTCTCATTTCCATACATCACTACTGGGAAAACCATGGCTTTAACTATACGGACCTTTGTCAGATGAGTGGCATATAAATAACAACAACAAATTTTTATTTATACTCCACCCTTTCCAGTTCAGAAAACCGGGCTCAGGGCTGCTAACAACAAATTTAAAACACTTAATTGATGCAACAAAAAACAGCATAAAATACAGTATAAAACATGAATAGCAATAAATTCAGAATTCAAAAATCAATTTAGGGGGGAAATCCATCCAATAAACATTAGATGATCACCAGGGCTAGCTGGCTAAATTAGTCCTATTTGAGCCAGCGAGGAGACCAGGGGAGAATTAGCTGCGGGATCCCAGAGTGGGTTATCTTCATAAAAAGGGGAGGGGGAGGGAAGGAAGGGGAATAAAGATCAGGCTAAGTTCAAATTGAAAGCCAGGTGGAATAGCTCTGTCTTACAGGCCCTGCGGAAGGAAGTTAAATCCTGCAGGGCCCTGGTCTCATGGGACAGAACATACCAACAGGTCGGAGCCATCACTGAGTAGGCCCTGGCCCTGGTGGAGAATAATAATTCTTTATCATCATCATCACCACCATCATCATTACCACCATCATCATCATCTTGCAGGGGTCTATCCTAAGACAACCACAGATAATTCTATGAGTGGAATGCTCTCATGTGACTACATGACCAATTAGATTCAGCTATATAGCACCATGACTTAGGGTAAACGAAGCAACCCTGCCCACACTCGGAGCAGAGAGGAACAAAGGCATCCCTCTGGTAACTGCAGAGTTGGCATCAGCAGCTGGCATATCTGGGCAGTGCCAAGGGCCGTGGTGTCTTGGGATGCCCACCACTGATGCCTACCTGGGGCTCCCTGTCCCCCACAGACCAATGGGCTGAGCAGCACCAGCAGGGCCGGCACACCCATGAGGCAAGGTAAGGCAACAACCTCAGGTGGCAGCAGATCCTGATGTAGAGCTTTAGTCCCCCACTAATTCACTAGAGCTTCAGAGGGTCAGTCTGGATGACATCAGTGGGTCCCTTCCAGTCCCACGATTCTGTATCCAGTGAGGTTTAGAATCTAAGAGGCCGCTGTAAGATGATGGCCTTAGCTGGCCAGCTAAGTACTGCCATTTATATATCTAAAGACCTTCCCCTGTTGTCATAGAGATAAATGGATGGGCCTTTCCCCACCTCATCTGGCTGAATGCCATATCATCATTAGGCTGGGGGAGCGGGGCAAGTGCATGAGTTTGGGCTGGACGCAGAAGCTTGCCTTGCTCTGTATTGGACCCCTATCAGAAGGGAACCAGCAGTGAATCACACTGTGCAAGCTGGAATTAACACACACAATCTCTAAGGACCTGGCAGAGTGTTAGACCCAGTGAGCACAGCAACTTAGTTCTGGTTGGTCTTGCCCCCATGAAGCAGTTACTGAGACTGAAAGTCCCCTCCTGCCCAGGGCTTTCCCCAAGCAATCGAAGACTGAACCTGTGTGAAGCCAACCTTTCCTTCGCCCTCTTCATGCGTCTTCTGGTTCTGGGAGACCAGGGGTGTTGGGGAGCTTATTGCAGCAGGAGAAGGAGACAACAGTGATTCTTCAGCAGCCTGACTCATCTCTGCCTCTTGGCCTCTCCTCAGCTGGTTCCTCTCACCATTCTTCTGCGCCCAGCCAGTCCACGACAACCCCAAACTGTATCTTGGGGATCTCTCTGGGAACCTCCCGGGCAGGCCAGATCTGTTGGTGTGTCAGTCCATCCTAAGCTCAGCTTGCACATATCGATAAATCAAACCGCATTTCCCAAAGACACCACCATCTCCGCTGACTTCCATTCCAAGGAAATTGAACCCTGGGTAAATGCAGGAACCCCCTGGAGTCACTCGCTGCTCGGAGATTGGGGAGTGTGTAAGAAGGGTGCTGCTCCGTCAATCTCGATTTGCCCCCAGCCTCCCCTGTCTGTCTTCTTACGTGCAATGGGGTGACTCAGCCTGACCCTGGCTCTGGCTTCTTCCCCACCAGTCCCAATATGTGTGTAACAGTCACACAGCTTGTGCACATGGAACAATTCATGCACTCCTGCCTTGCACATGGAAAGATGGCTCTCTTAGACAAACACACTCATTTCTGCCAAGCAGACCTTTGCAGATTCGATTTGCTTTCCTAATTTTTGTATGCTGTGGAGAGATCATTTGGCATTATTATTATTATTATTACAATAACCACTTAGACTGTGAGTGGAACACCCGGCAGTTGCTATTTTTCCTCTCTCTGCTCGTGCCAACTGCAACTGCAAACTACCGGCTGAATTCGGATACCATGCAATCAAAGCGTCGTCTGACTTAGCCATAGATTACCCAGCCCAAACCACAGGTTTCCAGATGTGTAGGCAGACAAGCAAGCCACGGTTTACAGACGCCTGACTGTTTTATTTCTCCATCTATATTTAGTGCGGAACAGCCACCACCACCATGGTTTGTCAATTCGCTTATTGCCCCAAACTATCGTTAAGCTTCCCAAACCATGACTTGGCATGATGTTGAACTCACTACTCTGTGTGACCGAGATATATATATTTGATCATAGAAGATCAGCACTGCACTGAAATCTATCCGCTGCCCCTACAGAAGAGACTTTCATTTTTGCATCATTTTCTTGCACTTTGGAATTCCTTTAAAGTTTCAGTGGGTTTTTGAGGTCACCTTATCCTTGCAAGGTGTGCGGTTTTTGGTTTCCATTAAACTAGGGATGGGGAATCATTTTTTTAAAAAAATACTGTTTTTCTTTATTTTCATGGTACAGAGTATAAATTTTGAGAAAACGATTGTTACAACAGTACAGAACAAATAACTTGTTCTGATCCAATTACAGACTTTTATTATGCCATGTGTTAAATTTCCCTTGGATTACTCTAAGAGATCACACCACATTTTCCAGTGTTGGGTGGAGGGCCACATTGTTTTCCAAATAACCTTCTGGGGGCCACAGGCTTCAGCTGAAGGAGGGGCACCTGGGGAGGCAGAAGAGTTCAGGCTACTGGTGGAATGATTGGTGGAATGAAAGAAAGGAAGACTAGCCCTAAGTTGCTCTTGGCTACCTCAAAAACCCTGAGACCCACCTGCGACAATTTCATAAAAGGTTCTCTTTCCTCTTTGATCCAGTGCAATTTCTTAAGAACACAAGAAGAGGCTGCTGGATCAGGCCAATGGTCCATCTAGGTCACTATCCAGTTTTGACAGCAGACAACCAGATGCCTGTGGGAAACCCGTAAGCAGGATTTGAGCACAAGGGCAGCTCTCTGCTCCTGTGGCTTCCAGCCACTGGCCTTCAGAAGTATTCCTGCCTCCTGTGGCGTTCGTACGGAGCCCCCGGTCATCTCATGGACTATTGACCCATACACCACTAATCCGCTGCCACCAACCAGGTCCTCCCCGGTAAATCACTTAGTCTCAGTCAGGTTCTTACGTTAACAAAGAAGAGTGTCGTTTATTGCAAACACAAATAAACTTTAACTGCATTCCAAACTGTTATGTACTGAAGTTCTCACCCTGGGCCAGCAGAGGGATACTGTAGATAGTTCTCACTCAGGTCCAAATATGCAAATAAGGGATGGAAAGTGACGTTCAGTGATTGGATAGTTACAGAAAGTTGTTGCTGTTGCCTTGTAGTTGAGCTCTATATAAGCAGGTTGGCTGAACCCTTCAGCCCAGTTCAGTTCTGGCCTGTGAATAAACAAGAGCTGTCTGAAGAATCGCTGTGTCGTCTGATATGTTCACCCACAACTTAACACAAACGTTGTTACTCTTTACCTTCTTAGTCTTATTTTATCCTGTCTCTAACTCTTCTACCCCTCCTCACACAAGAACCAACTGCACTAACTGTCTCTCTGTTTCCAACTCTCTGCCAACTGCTTTCCCAACCAACTAAAACCAACCAACCCAAACCTCAGGCTAAGCCCTTTTATAAACAGGTAGGCTCCGCCTCTGGCTTTTCTATTGGTCTACCTATTAACTCTTTCTCTCCCCCTATACAGATATTTTCAAACGAATGGGCAAACACCACACCTCCAGCTGTGGAAGCAGAGCAGAATTAGCCATCAATAGCCCTCTCCTCCGTGAATTTAAAGCCATCCAAGCTGGGGTTCATCATTGCCGCCTCCTGTGGGATGGAGTTCCAAAGATTAACTATGCACTGTGTAAAGAAGTACTTCCTTTAATGCATCCCAGACCTTCCGACATTCATCTTCTTTTCTCATTACTTAATAGAGAACGGTATGGAAAACATGCAGGACGGGTTGTTGTTGTTGGTATAGCACCTTAGAAGATGCCCAGGTATGACAACGCTGCCCTGAGAAAAACTCTTGTTTTGTTAGTCACTGAAATAAACATACGGTTTCAGTGTTCAAATGCATCCTTCCGGAATCAGGAGCAAACTTGTTTGAAGTGCTGTTTGATGCTTTTAAAAGCATCTCTCTCCGGTACGAACGCATTTGCTGCAAACTAAAATCACTTTTCAGTACAAATTGAGGTAAAAATACCAGCAACAACAAAACTACAGTCTGTAGGCCAATATCAATTATAGCAGGGCTGGAATATCCAAGTTTCGAAGACCCATTTAAAAGGAGCCAGGCTGGGAACCAGGTGAGGCAAGTGATCTTAGGACCCAGACGTATAACAATATTGTATAACAATATTTTGAACCCAGAGCTTTTGACATGTAAGCCAGTTGAGCTAAAGTTTGCTCCAAAGGGCTTGGGCTAGCAGGAGTGAGGTTCTTGCAGCCACTGACATGACTTTGTTTATTAATTTCCAACATCCATCACCCTGCTTTACGCCATAGATGGGCACAGAGTGGATCACAGAACAATCAATAAAAGACTCTTGTCAGTCAGAATAATACAGAATCGAAAACAGACAAGCAACAGCAGCAACACATAAAAACATGGGTTCAATACACAGGCAGGCATAAAACAACATGCTTAAAATGCCTGCTGAAAGAGAATCATAGTTTTGCAGAGTTGGAAGGGACCCTGAACATCATCTAGTCCAACTCCATTCGTCAAGCACCTGACGTTCAAGAGGTGTCAGTTCGGAGGGCCCATGGAATAAATACACAGCTCCTAGTGGATAGGAACAGCACACATGAGCTTGGGAGTGGGGGGAAGGACACCAACAGCTCTAGGGCTGGCCTGGCTGGGGCTTTGCCCTCCTTGCAGAAGCTGTTTCAGAAGAGCCAAACTGTTTCTGGCGGGCTCCAGGCCTCCCTTCACACCTCAGCCAGGGTGGAGTAGCCGGCCTAAGCATTGCCAGTTTGGGAAGCCTAAATTCTAAGCTGCTGTGGGTTGCCATGGCAGCCGCAACTGGGATGCGAGCAAGGCAGCAACCATCCTTCGACAATATCAGAGCATCCTTTGGCCCGGCGACCACAAAGTAGAGCAGGTGGGATGGAAAGGAATGTCTAAAGTGGCGTACAGGTGTCATCTCTTTTCAGGTATCGCTGCTTAGGAGACCAGGACTGGTGTTTGGAAAATGGAAAAAGTTCTCAGAAGTACAGATTCCCCCTCTTTGGAAGGGCCAAAGCTCCTCTTGCTTTGCATGCAGAAGGTCCCAGATTCAACCCTCAATATTTCCAGGTAGGAATGTATTCCAGGTGTGGTCTGACCAAGGCAGAATAGAGCAGTACTATTACTTCCTGTGTTCAGCTGGTCTGAAACTAGACAAATGTTGGGAGGAACCGGTTGGGGAACCCCGAAGGGAAGAAGGCTCAGAGCCCGGGGACTGGATGACGATGAGTGGACAGAGGGAGAAGATTGAGAGGAGGTGTCAGAAGCTGAAGAGGTAATAGGGTTTAGTGAGCAGGAAGAGGCTGTGGCAGAGAGAAGTCTAGAATCAGAGTCAGAAGCAGAAGCAAGAGAGGAGGAAGACCAAGAGGCAGAGATGGGTCAGGGTTGTGAAGAGGCACGAGTGTCTTCCCCTCCTGCTGTGACAAGCTCCCTTCCCCACTTGTCTGCCAGGACCAGAAGAGGCATAAAAAGAGCAGAGGAGAGGTTGGTTGCACGTAGGTGCAATCTCCTGTTGCTTGGGGAAAGTCCTCATGATGAGGGGACTTAGGCAGCTGTAGAGTAAAAGCTATGGTTTTCCCAGTAGTGATGTATGGAAGTGAGAGCTGGACCATAAAGAAGGCTGATCGCCAAAGAATTGATGCTTTTGAATTATGGTGCTGGAGGAGACTCTTGAGAGTCCCATGGACTGCAAGAAGATCAAACCTCTCCATTCTGAAGGAAATCAGCCCTGAGTGCTCACTGGAAGGACAGATCCTGAAGCTGAGGCTCCAAGACTTTGGCCACCTCATGAGAAGAGAAGACTCCCTGGAAAAGACCCTGATGTTGGGAAAGATGGAGGGCACAAGGAGAAGGGGACGACAGAGGACGAGATGGTTGGATAGTGTTCTCGAAGCTACAAACATGAGTCTGACCAAACTGCGGGAGGCAGTGGAGGACAGGAGTGCCTGGCGTACTCTGGTCCAGGAGGTCACGAAGAGTTGGACAAGACTACATGACTCAACAACAACAACAAAGAGAGGCAAGGAACTTCACTCTCCCCAGCTGATTCAAGACCTGCCAGAGAAGAGTTGATGTGCTCATTGGGCCTGACACTCCTGTGCAGCTCCTGTTCTTGCTAATAAGAGGTTAACTCCAACTTGCACAGTGTGATTTACTGCTGGCTGGCTCCTGACTGCCCTGCCCTCCCATTGAGAGGCAGGCCTGGCTGCAAAGGCTCCTCCGTGGCATTATCCTTGCTAAGCAACAGGATGCTGCAAATTGAGCCATCAACATTACAGGTTGATGAGATGCAAAATCTCTCTGGTGGGAGGTAGCTCTAGTTCCAGAAGGGTCTCAGGGGACAGTGCTGGGGGGTGCGCGTGTGAGGAAGGGGTCTTTCCCTGGCCCCTCCTTGCTCCTGAGAGCCATCTCATATTCTAATCTCTCTCTCTCTCTCTCCCTCCCTCTCTCTCTCTCTCTCTCTGCAAAATTAATCTGAGGTGGAGAGGCAGCATTATGTAAAGTGTGGTTATTGCAGATCGTCGGGGGGAAGCACGGCTGATGGCAAAGTGCCTCTTTGTATTTTTAATATGCATTTTTCCCTTCTCCCTCTCTCTCTCCCTAGCAGTGCATTTTCGGGTGTGTAATTTGCTGCCTTTTCAGGGCCCGATTGGTATCATTTCTCCAGCAATGACAGCTTTTATTTGCTCCAAAATGAATGCTGTGAAATTTCCAAGAAATAGCCAAGCGCCAGCTATTGTCTCCTGGCTCCCTGGAACTGGGGGGGGGGGGGTCGAGTCTTCTTTGCCGCCACGAGAAAATGCCCCGAGCCATCACTCCAGCGGCCAGCCGGCCAGCCCTCCCGTTCCATTCCCATCACTTGCCCATCATCACAAATTGCCATTATTATTTGATCATATCTGCAGCGATTCTGATGTGCACCGTATTTTGGAGTCCCTAGCTCAGTCGGTAGAGCATGAGACTCTCTATCTCAGAGTCATTGGTGCAAGTCCCACGTTGAGCAAAAGATTCCTGCATTGCAGGGGATTGGGCTGGATGACTCGCATGGTCCCTTCCAACTCTACAGTTCTATGACGCAATGCCCGCTTCAGTTTCACAACAGCCCTGCAATGTTGCTTGCAGGATTCCCTTTCCACAGGCTTTTGGAAAGAAGGCAGAGGCAGAAGAACTTAAGCCAGAGACTCATCTGGTCCAGCATCCTGTTCTCACAGTGGCCGACCAGATGCCTGTGGAAAAACAGCAAGCAGGATCCGACCACAAGAGTCCTCTCCCCTCTTGTGGTTTCTTGCAGCTGCCATTCGGAAGCATTGCTATCCTGGCTAGTAGCCATTAATAGCTCTCTCCTCCTCCATGAATTTGTCTTTTCCTCTCTTAAAGCCATCCAAGCTAGTGGTCATCACTGCCTCCAGTGGGAGGGAGTTCCATAGTTTATGTGCTGCACGAAGATGTACTTTCTTTTATCTGTCCTGAATCTTCCAGCATTCAGCTTCATCGATGTCCACAAGTTGTGGCGTTATGATTGCTGGGGAGAAACTTTTCTCTCTCCACTTTCTCCATCTGCTCACCAGTCACCCAGCCATTGACCCCCTAAAACGTCCCCTCCCCAACCCATGCAACTGCCAGGCTCGCTTGTCCCCTTGCCAGCCCCAAATTCCAGGATTGTAACATGGCACTACAAATCCTCCAATGGACCCTGCGTGATGACAGCCTTACATTTCTATGTATATAGGAAGATAGAGCAGGCTTCTCTGTTCAGCTTCACTGCATGTCCACAAGTTCTAGTGTTATATGAGGGGAAAAAACCTTTTTCTACCCCCTTGGAACTGTTTAGCCATCCAGTCCTGGTGCCTCTGCAGACTTCATGCCTTCTCTATGTCACTTTTACAGGCAGAACCTAGAACTGGCAATGCAGCTTAAGACATTTTGAACTGTGTGTTTCCTTTCACCTTACTCTGCTTTTGGGGACCTCTGCTACGCCAGCCGTTGTTGGGGTGGGTTTGCAACGGCTGTATAAAGTAGCTGCATGACAACTTCCTCCGGCTCCTATGTAGGAACATAAAACGAGTCTGACTCCTGGATCAGGCCCATCTAGTCTAGCATCCTGCTTCCACAAAATTGCACACAAACATGTGTTTACGCAGGTGGCACTGTGGTTTAAACCACAGAGCCTAGGGCTTGCAGGTCAGAAGGTCGGTGGTTCAAATCCCTGCAATGGGGTGAGCTCCCGTTGCTCGGTCCCTGTTCCTGCCCACCTAGCAGTTCAAAAGCACATCAAAGTGCAAGTAGATATATAGGTACCGCTCCAGCGGGAAGGTAAATGGCGTTTCTGTGCGCTGCTCTGGTTTTGCCAGAAGCGGCTTAGTCATGCTGGCCACATGACCCAGAAAAACTGTCTGTGGACAAACGCCGGCTCCCTTGTCCAATATAGCAAGATGAGCGCTGCAACCCCAGAGTCGTCCACCACTGGACTTAACGGTCAGGGGTCCCTTTACCTTTTTATGCACTAAAATGCTGGTGCATTTTATTATTATTATTATTATCAATGCAAATTGCTTCAGAAAAATGGAGAAGCAAACTGAAAATTTGGAAAGATTAGCAACTGGGAGAACTGAAATGGGCAGCTCTATCCATCCCTGTGGCTGCATCTCCAGGCCAGAAAGAAGCCGTCAGCTGTTGAATTTCCCCAAACCCTATCCTACATCCTTTCAGCACCTGATAAGTACTTAGACCCCTTGCCTGAGTCTGGCAAATCAGGAGTTTCTGCCCGGTGTGAGCCTGTTCAAAAGTGCAGGAGCTCAGCTCCTGAGCAACTCTGCCTGCTTCCAAGTCTGCAGACCCAACGGAGGCAGCGGCAGCATCAGTTCTAGGTATGGAACTGATCACTCCCACCAGCGCACACGCTCCGAGATCGCCGTGTCCCGATGTTCTTGGCAGCCAGCTAAGAATAATCCCGGCCCTCTTGGCAGTGGCTACGGCTCGGGTCCTTTGGCTGGCGGGTGGGAGAGCAGGCATGTGCTGTGCCATTCAGCAAGGTGACCCCGGGAATTATGAGCGAAGAAAAAGCCAGAGCCTTCTGCCAGCCAAGTCCTTAAGTGCCGCAGATGCTGGATGGGGACAGTTATTTTAATGGGATCAGTGAGGATTCGGATGATGATAGGGAGGCGGTAGGCAAAGGAGGAGAAGGCAGGGAGGGGAAAGGAAGGAAGGCAGGCGTGCGGGAAACTGGCACATCCGAAAGGGGATCCATGCAGTGCCGGCCTCCCAAGAGGCAGAGGGGCAACTGCCTCAGGCGGCAGGGACCACAGGGACGGCAGACCCCAATGTAGATCTCCATTCACCCCTTCTTCTCTGGCGAGGAGTGGGGGCACCGTTTTGTGCTTCGCCTCAGGTGCCAAAATGTCTTGAGCCAGCCCTGCTACTATGCCAAGTGTCTCTCCCTGATGTGCTAGTTTTCCTACACGCAGGGAGCCTAACAAAAATCTGAAGAAGCATTTTTAAAGTGCAATTTCCTGCTTACCTTTGGCGCTGATAACTTTGCACTGTTACCTATAACTTGTAGAACAGTTCTAAAAGCACTCCTTGTGTGCCGTATTTTTCGCTCCATAAGACACACCTGACCATAAGACGCACCTAGTTTTTAGAAGGGAAATGCAAGGGAAAAAAATTCTTTAAAGGGAGCGCTGAGCAGAGTCTGTATGCATCCCAGGCTCTGCTCAGCGCTCCCTTTCACAAGCCGTGTGGAGCGTGTGTGCGGCACTTGTGGGCTTTTCCCACCTGCATTTGCTCCATAAGATGCACACACATTTCCCCTTACTTTTTATGAGGGAAAAAGTGTGTCTTATGGAGCGAAAAACACGGTAACTTGAGTGTGGTGCTACATGCAGGATCTTTTGGTTGGTGGCCCCAACTCTGTAGAATTCCCTTCTGAGGGGGTATATGTCAGACCCATCTTTTCAATGGCCTCAGAAACACTGTTTATCTCAAACTGCCGCTGAACTGTGTTTCCGAGTGTTGAGCAGTTTGTCTCGCTGCTGTTTTTAAAACGGCCTTCTCTTAAACTGTGCAAACGAGTTTTGTACAAGTGTGCGGCAGGGTGGTGAAATGTTTTAAGCTCCTGTTTCCGAATGACTGTAGTCAGGGGACCTCCCGCTCCCAGAATCCGAATTTAGGTTTTTATGTTTTATTTTGACGTATGTTTCCTTGGGGCAGCTTCTGTCCTGAAAGGAGGCGGCGCAGGAATATTTTAAACACGCAGGTAAAATGAATACACCTGCTTCTCACTAGGAAACACCTCACAAGGCAGACTCCTTGAAGGTCAGGTAGCAGCTGTGACTCTGGATTTGGGGTAGCACAGAAGACCTCGCTGCACCAGGATGGGCCCAGAGGTGGTTCCTACGAGCCTGTCCTGGCTTTTGACCCCCCAAATGGTAGCCCGACTGCTCAGCGGCTGACGTTTCCGCCCCTTGCTCCCTGTAGAGATTGCTGCCGGTGCCAGCGGGGGTCCTGGCCCCCAGGAAGAACAGCAGAAGGACCACCTCACACAGACAGCTGCTGAGGGGCAAGAGAGAGCTAGCAGCCCACCTGTTATGGGCACCAAGGTCAGGCAAGGTGGCACCAAACAGGGCTGCCTCCCAGCTGTCACCAGGGAGGCCGTTGGCAGCAGAGAAGAAGGGAACAGATGGGGAGATGAAGGGACCGCAGGGAGGATAAAAGGTCCCAAAAATGTCCCTGTTAACTCTGTGAGGGAAGTGTCCAGAGAAAGGCAAGGCACAGCTCCTGGCTCCCCCCCCCCCCCGCCCATACTTTTCAACATTTCATGCAATTCCAGGCTGCCTAGTGTCCACATCAAGGGAAGTACAGTCATACCTCGGGTTACAAACGCTTCAGGTTGCGTCTTTTCAGGTTAGGGACCGCCAAAACCTGGAAGTACAGGAACGGGTTACTTCCGGGTTTTGGCAGCCGTGCATGCACAGAAGCACTAAATCGCACTTTGCACATGCGCAGAAGCACCGAATCGCAACCCGTGTGTGCACAGACGCGGGTTGTGAATGCTGTGGGTTGCGGACGTACATCCTGCACGGATCACGTTCGCAACCCGAGCGTCCACTGTAACAGTATCGCCCTATTCTGCCTTGGTCAGACCACAGCTGGAGTCCAGGGTCCAATTCTGGGTGCCAACATTTAAGAAGAAACAAAATTTAAAAATTCCTTCCAGTAGCACTAAGTTTGTTATTGGTATGAGCTTTTGTGTGCATGCACACTTCTTCAGACACACGAAAGCTCATACCAGTAACAAACAGTTGGTCTCTGAGGTGCTACTGGAAGGAATTTTTTAATTTTGTTTTGACTACGGCAGACCAACACGGCTACCTACCTGTAACTAGAACATTTAAGAAGGATATTGATAAATTGGAACATGTGCAGAGGAGGGCAATCAAGATGATCAAGGGACTGGAAACCAAGCCTGATGAGGAATGGTTGAAGGAGCTGGGTATGTTTTGCCTGGAAAAGGGGAGAATGAGAAGAGATAGGAGAGCTCACCTTCAAATATCTCAAGGTCTGTGACGTGGAAGATGGAGCAAGCTTGCTGTCTACTCCAGACCCAAACCAATAGATTGAAGTGACAAGAAAGGAGATTCCAACTGAATATCAGGAAGAACTTTCTGGCGGCAAGAGCTGTTTGTTTGGCAGTGGAACAGACTTCCTTGGGAGGTGATGGACTTTCCTTTATTGGAGGTTTTTAAACAGAGGTTGGATGAAGTAGTTGAGATTCCTGCATTACAGGGGGGGTTAGGCTAGATGACCCCTGGGATACCCTTCCAATTAATATTCCAAAATTCTGTGAGAATGTAGGCCTTTTGGCGACACTAAGGCTGCCCACAGACCACCAGTATTTTGCAGGAGGGATGCAATCACACAGCAAAGATTTAGGTTTGCGCAAATAAAGCGGCTGAAAACGCTTGGCTACCTAAAAATGACAACAAGAGAGTTTTTGCAGTTAGGGGAGCAACGGAGAAATGTACCGTAAAAAGTGTGGGCTAACCAAATGACAAAGGGGAAGCTGCCTAAAGCAAGGAATGCGCTACCCTCGAAATAAGAGAATGATTGTGATTTAAATTTATTTTTATTTTGTATACAGTCATACTTCATGTTATGTTTGCTTCATGTTATGTTTTTTCAGGAAGTAGCGGAAAGGGTTACTTCCGTGTTTTGTCACTCGCACATGCGCAGACGCACAAAATGTCATCACGCACATGCGCAGAAGCGGCGAATCACAACCCACGCAGATCCCTCTCACAACCAGAGGTACCACTGTATTGTAAAAGCTTATAATTCACATTAAAAAACAACAAGGAATGCAAGATAATCAGGATGAACACTGGGTGAATGCCAGCCGTCATATAACCTCCCTGCAAACATATCAGAACAAATGCTCAACAAAGGCTGAGAACCATATATACACTATATCTGCTTTGTGGTAAAGAAACCAGGAGGGAGGATCCCTAACAAGAGAGGCGGAGCAACAGTCCCAGAAGCCAGTGCTTGTTTTACTGCAAGATCCAAACCCAACCCCTCCCGGTAAACAAAAAAACGCAAGGAATAGTCCCTAGAAATTACAGCCAGACTTTCATTGAGGTAGTCTTTGCTGCAGCACCTGAGACGGCAGAGTGGAACGCACATGACTCAATGCTGCTTTTGTACCCTCACTTCCCAAATCCCTTCCTGTAGAAATCTAGCAAGTCAGGGAAAGGGCTAGGACTCACACGATCCAGTGCTGCTCTGCTCCCTCCCCCAATCCCTTAACACAGAAGTTCAGAATGTCAAGGAGAAGAGTTCTAGCCTAATCTCCCTGCTGGACTAGCTCCCTGTGTGCAGTGTGTGTGTATGTTTATGGACGTAAGAACATCAGGTTGCAATAGAGGAGGGAAGAGGAGGGATGCAGGGCTGCTCCATCCATGCACCAGAGAGACCAGTGGCTTTGGGTACCACCAGTCCTTGATTCCCGCCCCCCATCCCAGCTGTTAATAGTATTAAATCTAAATAATGTTGTGCATTTTGGTGGGGTGGTCTGGCTGTCCCCTGAAGGGTCCCCTATAGCAGTGTTTCCCAACCACTGTTCCGCGGCACACTAGTGTGCCGCGAGATGTTGCCTGGTGTGCCGCGGGAAAAATTAAAAAATTCGAAATATTTTTTTTTAAAAAAGTCAAATTTTCGATTGGGGCGCCGTCACTAGATGACCCCTGGGGTTCCCTCCCTCCCTCCCACTCTGCGCCTCCCTCCTCCTCCTCCTCCTCCTCCGGGGAGGCCCTTCCTGGCTCTCGGCCAAGGCTTGGCGGCTGCCACTCACTCACTCGCTCGCCCACCCGTCCCTCCATCCCTGCACCCGGCCTCTCCCCCTCCGTCCCCGGCGCGGGGGCTGCCGGGATCCGTAGTCCCCTCGCCCTTGGGCTCCGCGCCCGCGCGGGGTGCGCAAACTACGTTTCCCAGCGTGGCCTGGCGGGCCGGGCGTTTTGTTTGAAGCGCTCTTCTCCCGGCCATGGAATGAGCGCGGCGGCGGCGGCCGGGCGGGCAGGGGCTCTTCCGCACAGACCTCGCGCAGCCTGCCTGCACCCCCGCGGAGATCGGGCGGCAGGATGGAGCCCGGGGATCCCCGCGGAGGCGGAGCGGCGGAGGCGGAGGCTGCCCCCCAGGTAGGGCTGCGTCGGGGGTTTTTTATTTTTGCAATGCTGCATCCGCGCCGGAGGGGACGCATCGGACCGCGGGGAGACCCCTTGGCGTGCGTGCAAGGCAATGCATGCGTGCAGGCGTTGCATGGAGTGCAGTGCAATGCAATGGCAACGCGGCGCCCTGCATGCATGCATGCAACTTCCACCAGCGCTCCGGACTTGGCAGGTGAGGGGGGTCCCCAGTGGGCGGCAGAGAGAGCCGGGAGGGCGAAGGGGAGCCGGGGGGGGAGCAGCGCTGCTCCCCGAGCCGAGCCCGGGGGGAAACTTCGGCGTCGTTGCGCCGGGTGTTGGTAGCGGAGGCTGGCGGGGGCCCCTCACCTGCAAAACCTGGTCGCCTCTCATATATTTCGTGCATTGCATTCATCACCCGCTTTCTCCTCCAAGGAGCTCCCGGGGGCGCGCATGGTTCTCCCCGTGTTATCCTCGCAACAACAGCCCTGCGAGGTGGGTCAGGCGAGTGGCCCAAGGGAGCACCCAGGGATTGTCCTGGCCAGGTGGGGTGATTTGAACCCTGCTCTCTGCCCGGTCTTCGTCCTCATTTAGCCCCCACATGTGCATGACTGTGCATGACTGAGGTTTTCCCCCCTCGTCTTGGCTATGGTGTGAGTCTGTGCTGTTAATTAATGGGGTTCTGCCTTCGGAGAAGATGAGCCAGCCCTCAAGGAGGTGATTATGTAATTTGCTAGCAATTCATGTCCCTCCCGGCGTGACGCTGCACGCTGACGTCACGGGGCTGTAATGGTGGTGTGCCTCGAGATTTTTTTCATGAAACAAGTGTGCCTTTGCCCAAAAAAGGTTGGGAAACACTGCCCTATAGCCATGCGATTCTGGATTGCAAGCCTGAGGTTTGGACAGCAGATGGTTGATGGAACAAGCAGAATGGCCAGAGATTGTTATCTTCTTAGCTCTGGCATGATGGTCCATTTCCTGGCTCCTGTGAAGGAAATGCCTCTCCATGGAAGGAAGAAGTCATTTGTGAAGCACAGCTTAGTTCCCTTACTTCTTTTTCGCTGGCTGGAGGTGATGTCACACAGGTATACCTGAGAAAGAGGAAGCGGGGAGTATTTTTCGCCAAGAACCCGAACCTGAGTTTGTGTGTTTCATCCTCCCTCTCAACCCGCTTTCCTTTTGTGTTGTGCCCTATTAGATTGTAAACCAGAGGACAGGGACCGTTCTTCTCGTTCTTGTGATTTGTAAGCTGCTCTGGGAACTGAACAGGGTAAAATAAGTAAAGCACAGTGAGCTCCCATGAATTGGGAAAGGTCAAAGGTCAAAGTCAGACACAGAGGTTTACGCCTCTCTTCTCAAGGCCTCTTCTCTCCTCTCTCAGCCACTCACTCCCAACTCAGAGCTGGAAAATAAATTGCCTCCCAGTCCTTTGCCAAACCGTGAGTGGTTTTTCTTAAAGCTCTCTCTTACCGTCGCATAATTCCTGCATAAAACGAGTCCAATTGTCTACATCAAACAGCCGCTTTTAGGAAGAAGCAGCGTTTCGAAGACATTTTACATGTACAAAGGCGGTTGCTCGGCCTTTCCCAACCTGGTGCCCTCCAGATTTTTTGGGACCACGAGGCTAATGGGAATTGTAGTCTTTGGAGGGCACCAGGTTGGGAAAGGGTGTCATGGTTGAGGCCCACTGCCTCTCTTTATGAGCAGATTGTTCTGCTCCCTGCCTGGTGGTAAAGCACACACCTCTTAAAATTTATTTGCGTTTCAGTTTTAAGTCTGGTTCCCCCCCCCCCGAGGGCCCTCAAAGTGCACGCAGCATAAAATGCAAACAGTAAAATAATCAACCTTTAAAAATGCTAAAGTATCAATCAACATACATTACAGAAACGAACATAAATCTGAGCAGGAAAATTAACACGGGCATAACAGCCGTGTCACTATTACCACCAGGGCATCAATTAAATCTGGATATGACGCAGTTATATTTGGCTGGAGACTTGTAGGATTATCATCATGCTAGGACTGAAAATGCAGGATGGGAACTCGAAGTGTGGTCTTCAAGGGGAGCGGACCCCCTGAGAATCCCCTCTATCTCCTCTGGGATTGCCGTCCTTTGACATCTTATGGAGAATCCATACTGTGTGATTGTCAGACGGCTGCAGTCTTCTCTGTGGTTGTCCTCTTGTTTCTCCTCCACTCCCCTGTTGTATGTATGTGTGCATGTCTGTGCTTGCTCCCCCCCCAAAAAAAACCCCCACTGTCGCAGCACCAGTCTCTGCAGTGTTGACACTTGAGACTTTTGGGACTCTTGCGCCTTGAACTGAAAGATTCCTGTTTCCCAGTTGTGCCTATTTTATTACTTCCTGTTGAGTGTGGCAGGGGGATTAGGAGTGGACAACGTTTGAAGAAACCCCAACTAAAGAATCATGGCAAGAAAAATTGATGGACTATGCAGAACTGGCCAAACTGACATACAAGCTATGGGACAAGGATAACTGACTTTAAGGATGAATGGGAACCCTTTACAAAGTATTTGATGACACAACAAAGCGAACTGGACTCCCTGGCTGGTTTTGAATAAACATTCACAAACTTTTTATTGATAATAATCAGCTTTAGTTTGAGGATTTATACAACTGTGTAGCATGCAGAAAACAGCATTTTTAGAGAAATCAAAGACTGGAACTGAGGGAAGTCAGGGGTGGGGGTGGGTGGGTTCTGTGGGGGGGGGAAGGAAAAATGGGGGGAATAAGGATGATATGTTTCTGGATAATATGTTTTGTTTTAATTTTGAATAAAAAGGTTTTGGGTTTTTTTTTTAAAAAAAGAGTGGACAACTTCAATTGACCCTTCATGTCAGTTCCTGTTCCCGCAAGGCGGTGGAGTTGCCCTCGGATTGCTGAGTTCAAAGGGAAGCACAGAGAAGGAGCAGCTGCAGGCAGCTTCCTTCCTCACTTCCTGCTGGAAAGAACACAGAGCAGCCCAGGGGCAGCAGGAGGAACATGATGGGCAACTGGCCACATCCACTGGCAATAAGGAACAAGAGCAAGCCACTGCTGCTCACTGAGGAACAGCAGCAAGGCCAGCCTGGCCCAAACTGGATGGAAATGCTCATCTCACTCCTCTTCCCTCCCCTCTCCTTTTCCTTGTGTGCCTTTTTCCTTTGTAAGACTGATGGCTGGGCCTCTCTCCCTCTTTCTCTTGTTGGTGAGAGTTGCTTTGGGAGACAGTAGGGTTAGGATTCAAAATAATGGGTTCATATGACAAGGGAGGGCATTTCAGCTTAACATTAGGAAGATCTTCCCGAAGGGCTGGGCTTTCTGACACTGAAACAGACTCCCTTGGAAGGCAGTGGACTCTTCATCGGTAGTGGGATCTCCTGCAGTGGATGTGTGGGGTAGGGCTAGATGACCTTTGAGGTCCTCTTCTAAACTCCTAAACCTAGGCAGCGCAACCTCTGACCCTACCTCTCCTTCCCAGAGAACTGCCCCTGCCCCTCAAGGCTGTACGCCCCAACTTCAGATAACCCTGTTTATTTTTTCTGAAGGGTATTTCATTCCAAAGACTGGGGAGAAATTCTCAGCTATCAAGAGAACATCCCTGTCCATCATAGGTTCTATTGCAAAAGTTCCTGGCTGCTTGTCAGCTGACCATTCACAGTGATTGTTGTTGTTTAGTCGTTTAGTCGTGTCCGACTCTTCGTGACCCCATGGACCAGAGCACACCAGGCACTCCTGTCTTCCACTGCCTCCCGCAGTTTGGTCAAACTCATGCTGGTAGCTTCGAGAACACCGTCCAACCATCTCATCCTCTGTCATCCCCTTCTCCTTGTGCCCTCCATCTTTCCCAACATCAGGGTCTTTTCCAGGGAGTCTTCTCTTCTCATGAGGTGGCCAAAGTACTGGAGCCTCAGCTTCAGGATCTGTCCTTCCAGTGAGCACTCAGGGCTGATTTCCTTAATAATGGAGAGGTTTGATCTTCTTGCAGTCCATGGGACTCTCAAGAGTCTCCTCCAGCACCAGAATTCAAAAGCATCAATTATTTGGCGATCAGCCTTCTTTATGGTCCAGCTCTCACTTCCATAAGACACCAAAATAGGGACACCTGTATGTACTACTAGTGCTCCCATTTCCCTCCACTCCAAAACCTGCAGCCTAAGCTTCCCCCTTCCTACCATTAGGCAAGCTGCTGAAGACTCTTGTCTGGCTGCTTTGTATTCATTTATTCTCCAAATGCAACAGCCTGTCTTGCCACTCGCCTGTAATGCAAGCGTGTTAGTAATAACTGACCATAACCATTTCCGTTCTTGAAACATAAGGATGCTTAATAGAATGTCTATAATCTCACAATGGATCTGGTCACACTTATTACAGGACAACTGCAATTCGAGCGTATCCAGCGACGTTTACTCTCTGGGTAGGCAACTGGGGAGGGGGCAGGGAGAGGGGGCAGGAAACCTGGGGGGGGGGGCGCCGAGCGCCGTGCGGCACAGCAACGACTTGGCATTTGCGTCCAGGTACATGCATTTATATGCTTGATTGCCAAAGTCAAGATTAATCTGCTTCCCCACAGAGATTTAACTTCTAAGAGATGTGATTGGGGAAATAGCAACTTTAGCAAATTCAGCCTTAAAGGTAACCCCACTGCCACAATCTCCCAGTGTGGGGGGGTCTGGGGTGGGGTGGGGGAGGGGAGGGGAGGAAGAGCCAGGGACAAAATGGGAACATTTAATTAACCAGAAGCAGGCAACAGAAAATCAGGATAGCTGGGAGGAGTGTATGAGGTCACTATCCATCAGGCATGGCTGGTGCCCAAGGCAACCGGTAGGAAGAAAGGCTCAACTGTAGGGGGCGCCAGAGCCAGTCGCAGGTGGAATGGATTCTTCCATGAGGATCCTGATGAGTTCTACAAGGGCAACAGGGAGACTAAGGGGGAGATTGACAGCCAGAGCCGTCCCCTGGACTGCTGGCAAGTAAGGCTCTAACGGTCTTAGGGGACCACAAGCTTAACTTGAGCCCACACTGTGATGCAGCAGCAAAAAAAGGTGAATGCTATTCTAGGCTGCTTCAAAAGGTGTACAGTGGTACCTCGGGTAACAGACGTTTCAGGTTACAGATGCTTCAGGTTACAGACTCCACTAACCCAGAAATAGTACCTTGGGTTAGGAACTTTGCTTCAGGATGAGAACAGAAATTGTGCTCCAGTGGCACGGCTGCAGCGGGAGGCCCCATTAGCTAAAGGGGTACCTCAGGTTAAGAACAGTTTCAGCTTAAGAACGGACCTCCAGAACGAATTAAGTTCTTAACCCGAGGTACCACTATATACTGTCCAGATCAAGGGAAGTAAAAGTACCACACTATTCTGCCTCGGTCAGACCACACCGGGAAACTGTGTCCAATTCTGGGAGCCGCAGTTTAAGAAGGATATTGACAAATTGGAACATGTGCAGAGGAGGGTAGCCAAGATGATTGAGGGTCTGGAAACTAAGCCTGATGAGGAACGGTTGAAAGAACTGGGTATGTTTAGCCTGGAAAAGAGGAGACTGAGAGGAGATTAGAGAGCCATCTTCAAATATCTCAAGGGCTGTCGCATGGAAGATGGAGCAAGCTTGTTTTCTCCTGCTCCAGAGGGTAGGACCCAGACCAATGGATTCAAGTGACAAGGAAGGAGGTTCCAACTAAATATCAAGAAGAGCTTTCTGACAGTAAGAGCTGTTTGGCAGTGGAACGGTCTCCCTCGGAAGGTGGTGGACTCTCCTACCTTGGAGGTTTTTAAGCAGAGGTTGGATGGCCATCTGTCGTGGATGCGTCAGCTGAGATTCCTGCACTGTAGAGGGGGTTGGACTAGCAGTTTGAAAGCACGTCAAAGTGCAAGTAGATAAATAGGTACCGCTCCGGCGGGAAGGTAAACGGCGTTTCTGTGCGCTGCTCTGGTTCGCCAGAAGCAGCTTAGTCATGCTGGCCACATGACCCGGAAGCTGTACGCCAGCTCCCTCGGCCAGTAAAGTGAGATGAGCACCACAACCCCAGAGTCGGGCATGACTGGACCTAATGGTCAGGGTCCCTTTACCCTTACCGTTATGGTGAGGCAGGCAGGTGCTGGCTGAAGACAGACTGCACCCTGAACCAGCCTCCACCGTGTCTCAAGGTTTGAAGGCAGGGATGTTTGGCTCTCGGCTCCTCCTGCTCTGCTGCGGAGCGTCACGGGTTAAAACACCAACCTCCTGTGGTTGCGCCGAGGCTGGGAAGTTAATTTAATGAAGTGTGAGGCTTTTTATGTGCTTTTAATTACGTTGCGATAATTAACATTATGGACCCTCAGTCCTGATTACTCTTCTGCCCTGCGCCAGCCTACCCGCCTGTTTGTAAATAAAATTAACCGCCCGCACCCTGGCAGAAACGCCACCCACGCTGGCAGGGCTGGCAAGTTCTGCTCTGGATGCCAGCTCAGGGCAGGGCGGGAGGGGAGACAGGGAGCCATCCCAGAAAGTGTGTGTGCATGGAATGAAGTGGTGCCCACTTATGCATCAACACCCCCCCCAAAGGAAATGCATCTCCCCCTCCCCCCCCAAAAGAGGGCACGGATTTGCATCACATTTGCATCAGCTAATTTGTGTTTTGCTTGAGCAAATTTCAAAATAATCACTGTAGTTTAAATAGAAAGGCAACGCATCTCGGCAGAGTGGGGAGACGGGAGGCAGTTGACTTGTGTGGCTGCTCAGTCTTCTGGCCGGCGCTCTTGGTCTTTAAATTGGACTTGGACCAGGCCGCCTTACAGTCAAGGAGATCTCTCTTCATAGATCCACTCCAGTTGGTGGTGCTGGGGAGAGAAATGCCGTGATGGCCAACACTGATTTCCAGCTTCTAAGTGCTGAAGGGAAGGTGGCTGGGAGCCTCCAGCTTTTCAAAATGGCTTCCAGGTGTGAAAGAGCATGTCTGGGGATGGAAGGACGGGCCTCCAGAAAAAGGAACCTTCCAGGGGTTTTCTTCCGGAGAGACAGCCTAAGAATTTCTCCATGGATGGTGGACGGTGATGCAGACCTCCCCAGAGATGGCTGTCCAAGATCAGGAAAGCAGGAGAATGATGGGAGTCAGTACTGCTGATATCGTATTATTATCATAGGTTGTAGAGTTGGAGGGAACCCAAAGGTCATCTAGTTCAATCCCCTGCAGTGCAAGAGCCGCAGATAAAGAATCCCTGATGGGATCATAGACTACAACAATAATACTACAGGACGGCCTTGGTCCTGTATACCTGAAGGAGCGTCTCCATCCCATCGCTCAGCCCGGACACTGAGGTCCAGCTCCGAGGGCCTTCTGGCGATTCACTCACTGCGAGAGGTGAGGTTACAGGGAACCAGGCAGAGGGCCTTCTCGGTAGTGGCGTCCGCCCTGTGGAACACCCTCCCATCAGATGTCCTCCTGCCAACCTAGCAGTTCGAAAGCACGTCCAAGTGCAAGTAGATAAATAGGTACCGCTCCGGCGGGAAGGTAAATGGCATTTCTGTGCGCTGCTCTGGTTCACCAGAAGCGGCTTAGTCATGCTGGCCACATGACCCAGAAGCTGTACGCTGGCTCCTTCGGTCAATAAAGCGAGATGAGCGCCGCAACCCCAGAGTCAGCCACGACTGGACCTAATGGTCAGGGGTCCCTTTAAAGAAAATTTGCTGGCACCTTTCCGTCTCAAGAGACAATGGAATGCGTCTCCAAGGGTGAAGCCAAACCATAGAATCATAGAATCATAGAATCATAGAATCATAGAGTTGGAAGAGACCACAAGGACCATCGAGTCCAACCCCCTGCCAAGCAGGAAACACCATCAGAGCACTCCTGACATATGGTTGTCAAGCCTCTGCTTAAAGACCTCCAAAGTAGGAGACTCCACCACACTCCTTGGCAGCAAATTCCACTGCCGAACAGCTCTTACTGTCAGGAAGTTCTTCCTAATGTTTAGGTGGAATCTTCTTTCTTGTAGTTTGGATCCATTGCTCCGTGTCCGCTTCTCTGGAGCAGCAGAAAACAACCTTTCTCCCTCCTCTATGTGACATCCTTTTATATATTTGAACATGGCTATCATATCACCCCTTAACCTCCTCTTCTCCAGGCTAAACATGCCCAGCTCCCTTAGCCGTTCCTCATAAGGCATCGTTTCCAGGCCTTTGACCATTTTGGTTGCCCTCCTCTGGACACGTTCCAGTTTGTCAGTGTCCTTCTTGAATTGTGGTGCCCAGAACTGGACACAGTACTCCAGGTGTGGTCTGACCAGAGCAGAATACAGTGGCACTATTACTTCCCTTGATCTAGATGCTATACTCCTATTGATGCAGCCCAGAATTGCATTGGCTTTTTTAGCTGCCGCGTCACACTGTTGGCTCATGTCAAGTTTGTGGTCAACCAAGACTCCTAGATCCTTTTCACATGTACTTCTCTCAAGCCAGGTGTCACCCATCTTGTATTTGTGCCTCTCATTTTTTTTGCCCAAGTGCAATACTTTACATTTCTCCCTGTTAAAATTCATCTTGTTTGCTTTTGCCCAGTTCTCTAATCTGTCAAGGTCGTTTTGAAGTGTGATCCTGTCCTCTGGGGTGTTAGCCACCCCTCCCAGTTTGGTGTCATCTGCAAATTTGATCAGGATGCCCTTGAGTCCATCATCCAAGTCGTTGATAAAGATGTTGAATAAGACCGGGCCCAAGACAGAACCCTGTGGCACCCCACTAGTCACTCTTCTCCAGGATGAAGAGGAACCATTGATGAGCACCCTTTGGGTTCGGTCAGTCAGCCAGTTACAAATCCACTGAGTGGTAGCATAGTCAAGACCGCATTTTACCAGCTTCTTTACAAGAATATCATGGGGCACCTTGTCAAATGCCTTGCTGAAATCAAGGTAGGCTACATCCACTGCGTTCCCTTCATCTACCAGGCTTGTAATTCTGTCAAAAAACGAGATCAGGTTAGTCTGACATGACTTATTTTTCAGAAATCCATGCTGACTATTGGTGATCACAGCATTCCTTTCTAGGTGCTCACAGACTGTTTGCTTAATGATCTGTTCCAGAATCTTCCCTGCTATTGATGTCAGACTGACTGGGCGGTAATTATTTGGGTCCTCTCTTTTCCCCTTTTTGAAAATAGGGACAACATTTGCCCTCCTCCAGTCTGCCGGGACTTCGCCTGTTCTCCAGGAATTCTCAAAGATGACTGCCAGTGGTTCTGAGATCAGATCTGCCAGTTCTTTTAATACTCTTGGATGCAGTTCATCTGGCCCTGGAGACTTGAATACATCTAATCTAGCCAAATATTCTTGTACTATCTCCTTAGTTATTCTGGGCTGTGTTTCCTTTGCTGAATCATTTGCTCCAAATTCTTCAGGTCGGGCATTGTTTTCTTTATCGAAGACTGAGGCAAAGAAGGCATTGAGGAGTTCAGCCCTTTCTGTGTCCCCTGTTTGCATTTCACCATCTTCTCCTCTGAGTGACCCCACTGTTTCTTTGTTCTTCCTTTTGCTACGAACATACCCATAAAAGCCTTTTTTGTTGCTTTTAACCTCTCTAGCAAGCCTGAGTTCATTCTGTGCTTTAGCTTTTCTGACTTTGTGTCTACACGTGCTGGCTATTTGTTTGAATTCCTCTTTGGTGGTTTCCCCCCTTTTCCATTTTTTGTACACATCCTTTTTTAATCTTAATTCAGTTAAAAGTTCTTTAGATAGCCACCCTGGTTTCTTTAGGCACCTTCCATGTTTTCGTCTCATTGGTATTGCCTGACGTTGTGCTTTTACTATCTCCCTCTTAACAAACTCCCAGCCATCATGAACTCCCTTTCCTTTTAGTATTGCTGTCCATGGGATCTCACCCAGCACTTCCCTAAGTTTTATGAAGTCGGCTTTCTTAAAGTCAAGAAATTGAGTCCTAGTATGCTTGGCTGCTCCTTTCCGCTGTATAGTAAACTTCAGAAGAGCATGATCACTCGCGCCTAATGATCCTTCCACATCTACCCCACTAACCAGGTCATCAACATTGGTTAGGACCAGATCTAAAATGGCTGTTCCTCTTGTTGCTTCTCCCACTTTCTGGACAATGAAGTTGTCTGCAAGGCCAGTGAGGAATCTGTTTGACCTTATGCTCTTGGCTGAGTTTGACGTCCAACAAATATCCGGGTAATTGAAGTCCCCCATTACTACTATCTCCCTTCCTTTTGCATGCTTGGCCATCTGTTCCAGGAAGGCAGCATCTATGTCCTCCGTTTGGCTTGGGGATCTATAGTAAACTCCCACAATGAGGTCTCTGTTATTCTTCTCTCCCTTAATTTTGACCCAAATGCTCTCACTTTGGCTTTGAGGTTCTAAATCTTGGATCTCTTCACAGGTATACACATCCCTGACATATAACGCCACTCCTCCTCCTTTCTTGTCTGGTCTGTTTCTCTGAAATAGATTGTATCCCCCCATTATTACATTCCAATCGTGGGACTTATCCCACCAGGTTTCAGTGATGCCTATTATGTCATATTTAGTTTGCTGTACCAAGAGCTCAAGCTCATCTTGTTTATTTCCCATGCTTTGCGCATTAGTGTACAGACATTGAAGTCCATTAATCATTCCCCCGTGTCTCTTATTTAAGGATTTTTTCCTCCCTCCACTAGGTCCGCGTGCTGTTTGCTCCATTTGGTCTATGACATTTGGATGATCATCTTCATTAATTGATAGACTCCTACCTTCAGGAGCACTGTCTCCCTCCCCCACATTAGTCAGTTTAAAGCC
The DNA here is from genome assembly GCF_965112155.1 of Podarcis liolepis. NCBI lineage: Eukaryota > Metazoa > Chordata > Lepidosauria > Squamata > Lacertidae > Podarcis > Podarcis liolepis. The sequence continues at coordinate 98,885,700 of NC_139556.1, read as the reverse complement.
CTCCTGATGAGGTTTCTGAGATTTTTGGCAAAAACATTTCTCCCAACCGTTGTGAGGTGCAGCCCATCACTTGCCAGAAGTCCATCTTCAAGAAACTGCAGTCCGTGATCTAAGAATCCAAACCGTTCCTGTTTACACCATTTGCGAAGCCAGCTGTTCACTTCCACTATTTTCCCCTCTCTCCCTGGACCACGTCGTTCAACTGGGAGGACAGACGAGATGACAATTTGTGCATTTAGTTGCTTCAATTTCCTGCCGAGAGCCTCATAGTCTCTTTTGATCTTCTGGAGGCTATTGTTTGCAGTGTCATTGGTTCCCACATGAACCAAGAGGAAGGGGTATTCGTCAGTGGGTTTTATGATTTTTTGCAGTCGTTCAGTTACATCTTGGATCTTAGCCCCGGGGAGACAGCACACTTCCCGAGACATCTTGTCAGGCCCACAGATCACTGCTTCTGTTCCCCTCAGTAGGGAATCCCCTATCACCACTACACGCCTCCTCTTGGGTTTGGTCGGGGTTCTTCTGTGAGCTGTCTGTTCCAAGGTCGCCTGCACATTCCCTGAGGACTGACTTTGCTGCTCGTCTTCATATACCTGATCGACTGTAATGAGGGAGAGATCCTCAAATGGAGTCTGCTCTTCGTCTTCCATGCTAGGGGAGAGGACCTCAAAGCGATTGTGTATTTCTAAACAATCAGAGTGAACCCTGGGCCTCCTACTTCTTTGAGTCACGTTTCTCCATATATCTGGCTCCTGTGTTGCTGAACTATCCTCCTTCTCAGGGGAGTCCCCTGTCTCCTCTCTGGTGGAGACGGTGTGCTCTGTTGCTTCCAAGAAGAGCTCCAGCTCTCTAATTCTTTGGAGCGTAGCTACACGTTCCTCCAGTTGCTGAACTTTGTCTTTTAAAAGGGCAATCAACATGCAATTGCTGCAGGTAAAGCTGCCTGCAACCTTTGGCAAGATGGCAAACATTGCGCAGGAATCGCAGGCGACTGCAGCTGTTCCCTCCCCTTCCATCTTGAGATCGTGTCGTTGGGGGTGGCTACAGAGGTCCTCCATCATAAAAAGCTTGAGGACAGACAAATAACTTCCCCTCCACACACACACACACACACACACACAAAACACCTAGGTCTCCCCCACAAACGTTTGAGACTAGCTCCCCTAAATCTAAAAGATGGGTATAACTGCGCGCGCCACTAGGCGCGCGCCGCTGCCCTGCAGCCTCTGATAAGCTCCTCCCACAGCTAATCCCCTGCCTCAACAGAAACCCTGCCCCCTCTGACCTTTACACAGGGAAAACAGCTAATCAGCCACAAAGAAACACACACACACAAGAAAACCCTTTTTGCTCCTTCTTCAACTCTGCCCTGCAGCCTCTGATAAGCTCCTCCCACAGCTAATCCCCTGCCTCAACAGAAACCCTGCCCCCTCTGACCTTTACACAGGGAAAACAGCTAATCAGCCACAAAGAAACACACACACACAAGAAAACCCTTTTTGCTCCTTCTTCAACTCTGCCCTGCAGCCTCTGATAAGCTCCTCCCACAGCTAATCCCCTGCCTCAACAGAAACCCTGCCCCCTCTGACCTTTACACAGGGAAAACAGCTAATCAGCCACAAAGAAACACACACACACAAGAAAACCCTTTTTGCTCCTTCTTCAACTCTGCCCTGCAGCCTCTGATAAGCTCCTCCCACAGCTAATCCCCTGCCTCAACAGAAACCCTGCCCCCTCTGACCTTTACACAGGGAAAACAGCTAATCAGCCACAAAGAAACACACACACACACAAGAAAACCCTTTTTGCTCCTTCTTCAACTCTGCCCTGCAGCCTCTGATAAGCTCCTCCCACAGCTAATCCCCTGCCTCAACAGAAACCCTGCCCCCTCTGACCTTTACACAGGGAAAACAGCTAATCAGCCACAAAGAAACACACACACACAAGAAAACCCTTTTTGCTCCTTCTTCAACTCTGCCCTGCAGCCTCTGATAAGCTCCTCCCACAGCTAATCCCCTGCCTCAACAGAAACCCTGCCCCCTCTGACCTTTACACAGGGAAAACAGCTAATCAGCCACAAAGAAACACACACACACAAGAAAACCCTTTTTGCTCCTTCTTCAACTCTGCCCTGCAGCCTCTGATAAGCTCCTCCCACAGCTAATCCCCTGCCTCAACAGAAACCCTGCCCCCTCTGACCTTTACACAGGGAAAACAGCTAATCAGCCACAAAGAAACACACACACACACAAGAAAACCCTTTTTGCTCCTTCTTCAACTCTGCCCTGCAGCCTCTGATAAGCTCCTCCCACAGCTAATCCCCTGCCTCAACAGAAACCCTGCCCCCTCTGACCTTTACACAGGGAAAACAGCTAATCAGCCACAAAGAAACACACACACACAAGAAAACCCTTTTTGCTCCTTCTTCAACTCTGCCCTGCAGCCTCTGATAAGCTCCTCCCACAGCTAATCCCCTGCCTCAACAGAAACCCTGCCCCCTCTGACCTTTACACAGGGAAAACAGCTAATCAGCCACAAAGAAACACACACACACACACAAGAAAACCCTTTTTGCTCCTTCTTCAACTCTGCCCTGCAGCCTCTGATAAGCTCCTCCCACAGCTAATCCCCTGCCTCAACAGAAACCCTGCCCCCTCTGACCTTTACACAGGGAAAACAGCTAATCAGCCACAAAGAAACACACACACACACAAGAAAACCCTTTTTGCTCCTTCTTCAACTCTGCCCTGCAGCCTCTGATAAGCTCCTCCCACAGCTAATCCCCTGCCTCAACAGAAACCCTGCCCCCTCTGACCTTTACACAGGGAAAACAGCTAATCAGCCACAAAGAAACACACACACACAAGAAAACCCTTTTTGCTCCTTCTTCAACTCTGCCCTGCAGCCTCTGATAAGCTCCTCCCACAGCTAATCCCCTGCCTCAACAGAAACCCTGCCCCCTCTGACCTTTACACAGGGGAAACAGCTAATCAGCCACAAAGAAACACACACACACAAGAAAACCCTTTTTGCTCCTTCTTCAACTCTGCCCTGCAGCCTCTGATAAGCTCCTCCCACAGCTAATCCCCTGCCTCAACAGAAACCCTGCCCCCTCTGACCTTTACACAGGGAAAACAGCTAATCACTGTGTTAGTAGCATCGAAGTAACCTCCCCTAGGGCACAAGCCTTGGCAGCGCGTCTGGCTGCCCAGACGATGTTGATGTGGTCCAAAGGAAAGCAAAGCAATATATTTGGCACCAGCTTGGCTGCAGGAGTTGCCGGAAGGAGGTGTACAAGGCGCCATCCAACCGCCTTAGGGACTGCAATCCCTTTGGCTTTTCTTCTCCCAAGGATACCCTGCAGGAAAATGGCGGGTGGGTCCTGGAAACACCCTCTCAGGTGTGAAAGGCTGAATCTTAAGCATTTGCCCCACATCTCTCCTCCCCCCTTGAACTGCAGCCATTCAGCCACTGTGGGCTGTGATGAGAAGGTTCAACACAGTGAAGCTGGTGGGCAGCCTTCCATTCGTGTGTGTGTGTGTGTGTGTGTGTTGGCCCCACCCTGCACTTCTCCAGGAGGAAAAGAAAGCGCTGTCTGCTGCTTTTGAAGGTGTCTGCTGTATTGCTGAGCTGAGCTATTACTCACAATTTCCAAGTAAACACCCTGCAATTTGCTGCAGGGAAGCCAGCCACCTTTTTTCTCCTGGTGCCAACAGGGCAAGCAGGAGGTGCCAGCCTACTTTGACACACAGAGCAGGTCCCTTCCTGCTCAAACCCTGCACGCCTCTCTGTGTCTCTGCGGCCACAGTCCCCTGGTCCATTGGCGTCGCCACCCCAGCCCAAGCCCTGCCACTCTCCCACCTGCTCCAGGGCTAATAGGAAGCCATCCATCATTGCGGAGTGTGAAAGGCCCGTCCGGCGTGGCAGGCAGCAGCTAATACATTTATCTGCCGTCCTGCCAGCCGCTTCCTCCCCTCCCCGTAATCAATAGAGCCGCACTCAATAGGAAAATGAATAGTGTCACTCCGATGCCTATCGGAGGAGGAAATTGCCAGCTTAAATGACAGGGCCGTTCAGCGCTTCCACCCGATTCCGATAGCACTGCCAGCTGCATGTCCTCTGGAGAAGAGGGCTCCTTGGCTGCCAGCCTGTCAGGACACCTGGAGAGGGTGGCAGGAATGGATCAGCCCCTCGAAGGGAGAAGTGGAGCCAGGATGCAGCGAGGAGGAGGTCTGTCCCTGGCCGCGAGTTGGATATGAGAGAGAGAGAGAGAGAGGAGGTCATGGAAGGTCAATGTAATATATCAAGAGTTGTTGCTGCTATTTCACTTTACTTAGTGTTTCCTCTTGGTAGGAAAAATTTAGGCCTCCTTTCCAAGGTGGCAGGTGAAAAGCCACATATCAGCTTAGCGCGAGGCTTAGTAAGGGCAGCAGACCAGGCAGGATGTAGCCGTTACAGTGTCTTACTGGGCCTGTGCTGCAGCCTAACACAGCAAAGCACATTCAGAGACGGAATACTGTAGGCAGGGAAACTGGAAATGTGTCATTATACAGTGGCAAACTTCTTGTACAACAGCTTCTGCGCAAGAGTTCTCTTTTATTTACCCATCGCATTCCTCAAGGAGGTTTTCCTCAGCAACTTACAAAATTAGCGTACCAGAGCAGGGAGAATGTGGGAAAAGGAAGTGCTTCTTCATGCAGTCAGACTATGGAACTCCCTCCCACAGTAACGGCCACCAACTTGGATGGTTTTAAAAGAGTAGACAAATTCATGGAGGAGAGGGCTATTGATGGCTACTAGGCTATGATGGCTATGTTCTGCCTCCACAGTTGGAGGCACTGATGCAGTGTAATGTGTGGGTCCTTAGAATCATGGAACTGTTGGAAGGAACCCCAGGGGTCATCTAGTCCAACCCCCTGCAAGGCAGGAATCTTTTGCCCAAAGTGGGGCTCAAACCCACGACCTTGAGATTAAGTGCCTCATGTTCTACCAACTTAGTACAGTAGTACCTCTGACTGCAAACAGGATCCGTTCCAGAGGCCCATTCACAACATGAAAAGAGCGCAACCCGCAGCAGCGTGTCTGCGCATGCACGGTTGCGATTTGCTGCTTCTGTGCATGCGTGTGATGTCATTTTGTGCTTCTGCGCATGCATGAGCAGCGAAACCCGGAAGTAACCCTTTCCGGTACTTCCGGGTCGAAGCGGGACGTAACCTGAAAGAACGTAACATGAAGTGGACGTAACATGAGGTATGACCGTACCACTCTATTCTGCCGCGGGTAGACCCCACCTGCTGTCCTGTGTCCAGTTCTGGGAACCAAAGGTTAATAAGGGTATTGACAAGCTGGAAGGTGTGCAGAGGAGGGCAACCAAGAGCCAACAGTGTGATGTAGCAGCAAAAAAGTTGAATGCTATTCTAGGCTGCGTCAAGAGAAGCATAGTCTCGAGATCATGGGAAGTAAAAGTACCACTCTATTCTGCCTTGGCCAGACCACAGCGGGAAAGGATATTGATAAATCAGAACGTGTGCAGAGTAGAGCAACCAAGACTATTGAGTCTGGAAACCAAGCCTTTTGAGGAGCGCTTGAAGGAGCTAGGTATGTTTAGCCTGGGAAAGAGGAGGCTGACAGGTGATATGACAGCTGCCTTCAAATACCTGAAGGGCTGTCACAGGTAAGATCGAGCAAGATGGAGCAAGCTTGTTTTCTCCTGCTCCGGCAGGTAGGACCCAAACCGATGGGAGTCAAATGACAAGAAACAAGATTCCAACTAAACATTGTTGTTGTTGTTTAGTTGTTAAGTCGTGTCTGCCTCTTCGTGACCCCCTGGACCAGAGCACGCCAGACACTCCTGTCTTCCACTGCCTCCCACAGTTTGGTCAAACTCATGCTGGTAGCTTCGAGAACACTGTCCAACCATCTCGTCCTCTGTCGTCCCCTTCTCCTTGTGCCCTCCATCTTTCCCAGCATCAGGGTCTTTTCCAGGGAGTCTTCTCTTCTCACGAGGTGGCCAAAGTATTGGAGCCTCAGCTTCAGGATCTGTCCTTCCAGTGAGCACTCAGGGCTGATTTTCTTCAGAATGGAGAGGTTTGATCTTCTTGCCGTCCAGGGGACTCCCAAGAGTCTCCTCCAGCACCAACAATACAATTCTTCAACTCTTACAACAATACAATTCTCCAGTTCTGTAATTCCACCCCTCCTGGGCTCAGGTGCTCCCGTTTGGCTCCACAGGGACCATGGATTGGGTTCCGATTAGCACATTGGGTCTCCAAAAAGACTAGTGTCTCTTGCCCTCACGTCCTCCACCCCTTTGGGTCAGCCCCTCCGTTCCCTGGTACTCATTACAGAGTCCGCAGCCCCGCGGGGCATTCCCACTGTGTGTCTCCTTGAGAACTGAGCGGTGGAAGGGGAAGCGCAGGGGCGACGGTGAAAGCGGCAGCCTGTCAGGAGAAGTGACAAGCCTGATGAAGGGAGGAGAAGCCCAGGGGGAGCCGGTGTTAGTAGGCAGCAATGACACCAGTAATTGATTCCTGGCAGATTTCCCCTCTCGCCCCTGCCTGGCCAGCGAAGGAGAAAAAGACAAGGCTACGTGGGCAGCGCTGCTTGAGGCGCTGGGCACCACAGATATGGCAGCGATTTGCATGTGTCAGCGTGTCGAGAGATGCCATCAGCAGGGCGGAAGTTTGGGAAAAGGCTGCTCTGTGCCCACGCGAGTTGCCTGGCACCGGACGTAAGGTGGCGGTTCACAGGGGTAGGTTGGCAAGCAGCCGTTCAACCGGTGAGGTTAGGGGCTGCGGAAAGGCAACAGGGAGGGCACAGAAAGGGAAGTGCGATAGCCGCACTGTGCTGAGACAAAGGGTCCCGGGTGCCAGTCACTAGGGACAGTGTGGTGCAGTGGTCAGAGCGTCAGGCAGATGACTTGGAAGACCAGGATTCGAATCCCACTCAGCCATGGGTTACCCCATCTGTCACTCTCTGCCTAACCTCCTTTGCAGGGTTATTGTGAGGAAACAACAGGGAGAAAGAGGCGACATGTAGGGCACATCTTGAGCTCTTTGGAGGAAAGGGTAGGATATAAATGTAGTAAATGATAAAACACTCCCTGTCGCCCAAGCGAAAGGGTGAGTGGGGGGAAAGCTACTGCCAATGTCAAGGTTGGATTTTTATGTTTCTTCCAGAGAACCAGATTTTGCCGGCCGTTGTGGATATCTGGAAAGAAATCTGCACAAAGGACCGATGAAGGCAGAGGCAAAAGCAAAAGGTGGGGACAGAAGTAACATTTCATGCATGGGCCGAGGTGGTCTGGACGGTCCTTCACTGCTCTGAAGACGCAGACATTTTCTTCTGTCCTGTTGGGAGCAGTGGGAACAAATGGTTTCTGCAAGTTTGTGTGTATGTGTGTGTGTGTGTTTGTGTGTGTGGTGGGGCAAAGGATGGATATGGTGGGTAAGCTACTGGCTAGCACCTGTGAGGTAACCAACATCCTGTTGCTTCTCCCAAACCCAAGAGGAGTTTTGCAACTGTTTTTCCAGTAGTGGTGTTTTTTGCAGGTTTTAAACTGACTGATGGCAGAAGACAAAACCAGGCTCACACCACAGGTGAAGAGTGCAGAAAGGGTTGTAGTTCATGGGTGGAGCATATGAAGGCTACAGGTTCAAACCCTGGCAGGACTGGGAGGAAATCGCCTCTGGCACCCCGGAGAGCCACTGCCAGTCTGTGAAGAGACAATATTGGCCAAGAGGGACCAAGAGTCCTGTGTTGCTAGCCCACTGTGACCACTTTTAAGACTATTACTTCTGTCTTCAGTCTGAGGACAGAAGTAATTTTGGTTCCACAGTAGACCCACTAGAAAACCTCTAGGGCCCAAGGAGAGAGGAGAGGACAATTGGATTGGAAATTCAGAAATGATTATCTTTTCCATTCACATTGTTGTTCAAACGGATCAGCTGCTGTTTTTTGCACCCGAAATTTCACATGAAAGTGGAGCTATAACCTGATCAGCATAATGGTGTTCCCCCTTGTAATGCTCTCCATCCTTCCGGGGGAAAGGCTGACACTGCCGCAATGAATCAGCCATTCAGACCACCAGTCATGGACTGGTTGGCGGTGGAGGAATGGTGGGAGGAACCCTTTGGGAAACCCCAAAGGGAAGAAGGCTCAGAGCCCGGGCAGTGGTGGTGGGATGATGAGTGGTCAGAGGGAGAAGACTGGGAAGAGAAGGTGTCAGAAGCAGAAGAGGTAAGAGGGCTGAGTGAGTTAGGAGAGGCTGTGGCAGAGATGAGTCTGGCTGCTGGAGAGTCCCAGGTGTCTCCTCCTGCTGCTGTGACAAGCTCCCCTCCCACCTCCCAGGATCAGAAATGGGCTGAAACAGGCGGAGCAGAGGTTGTCTGCAAGCAGGTGCAGTCCCTGATTGCTTGGGAGAGGAGGGGGCTTAGATGGCTGTGTGGAGGTGGGGGCTTTCAGTCTCAGCAGCTGGTATTCATGGAGTAAGACCACCAGGAACGAGCTGCTCTGCTCAATAGGCCTGACACTCAACCAAGTCTGTGGAGCTCGTGTTTTTGTAAGAGAGATTTACTTCCAACGATTACTGAGCAGCACACTCCTGGGACAACTGCCCTAAGCTCCTTGCCATCAACACCCCAAACGCCACCACAGCAGCCTGCTCAGATCCTTCAGGACCATCTTTATTTTTGCTCCTGTTTCTACACGTATCAAAAGGCACCGGGGCTGCTGCAGAGTTTTTCCAAGGCCACTCGGCAAAGTGCTAGCTTGGTACTGCTCTGGTCTCGCTCGGGTCCCCCTCTGTGTGAGCTCACAGAGCCTTCCAAAGGACCAGTGTTGACGGGACGTCCCTGCAGGACGTAACAGTCTCCTCTTGGCCCAGACAGCTTTGCTGGGCCCCAGAAGTGGGTCTCATGGTTCCCGCGCCCAGGAGTCCTCCAAGTGGGCCCAGTCTTTGGTGAAAGAGGAACCCGAGGCTGCCCCGCGGCCAGTCCGGCAGGGCCCAGAGATCAGCCCCAGCCTAACCTGCTGCCCGCCCTCACTTCTTGACACACCACACCGCTCTGGTGCCCTGCCACTCCCCAACCCTTGACCGTCACGGGGCATCAGCAAGCCAGCCAGCCACGGCTTGGGCTGACCTCGCGCAGCACCCAACCTAGAGCTCAGTGCTGGTGACAGCGCTGACCCCGTGCACCAGCAGCGTGGGGCCCAGCCCTCGAGTGAGCACCTCCAGCTGCTCCAAGTACCTGCCGTACAGGCTGGTGTCTGCTGGGGGGCGGGGCAAGTAGAGGAAGCGGACGGTGGGGGCGGAGCTCTGCTGGAGGATGAGCTGGTTGACGGCACTCAGGTACTCGTCCGTCACTTGTGCCACGTTTCCGGGGAAGCTGAAGGCGTTGGTGTCGCTGGCCATCTCCTGCTGCCGGTGCCAGTGGAGGGCCACTGCGCTGTCCCACAGCACCGTGTGAATGTCTGCCTGGATGCGCAGGTCCTTCAGGAGCTGGCGCAGCTTGTCCTCCTGGCCGCGAGGGCGGGCGCCGCTCTCCATGCAGAGGAAGAGGCGCAGGCGGGCGCGGCGCCAAGCACGGGCCATGGCCAGGACGCAGGCCATCTGCAGCAGGAAGAGGCTGCAGGTGTTCACGTAGTGGGCGCTGTCGGGCCGCAGCAGGTTGATGGGCCAGACGTCGATGAGGGGCTGGGCCCGCCACCCCAGCTCCTGCGGCGGCTTTAGCTCCTCGAAGGAGCGCGCCAGCAGCACGTTGCGCTGCATCTTCAGGGCGTCCGCGATGATGGCCACGTACTCCCGGGGAGAGAGGCACTTCTGCGTCCCCGACGTCCACGGCGGAGGGAAGTTCTGCCAGGCCACCTCCTCCCCGCTGCTGAAGGCCGGGTGCTGGGAGAGGCGGTCCTCCGAGGCCGTGTCGTCATAGAAACCCAGAGCGATGGTGTTGGGCCTCATGCCTCCTGGGAGAGGGGGAGAGAGGCAAGGGAGTATTAGTTGGGTTTCCCAAACTCGGGTCGCCAGCTCTTCTTGGACTACAAATCCCATGGTCCCTAGCTAGCAGGACCAGTGGTCAGGGATGATGGGAACTGTAGTCCAAAACCAGCCAGAGACCCAAGTTTGGGAATCTCTGCTTTGCAGCATCTACATTGTTCTGCTTTCTTTCTTAATGCTATTGTGACTATCATGAGCTGCTTTGAACGAAACTTCTGTTGCTGGAAAGCGGAATGGAAGTAGAACCGCAGAGTCTTAGAATTGTAGAGTTGGAAGGGACCCTGAGGGTCATCTAGTCCAACCCCCTGCTGCAGTGGAGGAATATTTCACCCAAGCTGGGACTCAAAATCCACAGTCAACAGTCCCATGCTCTACCGACTGAGCCCAATCAAATCAAGGAGGAGGGGCTGGGCTACAGCAACAAACAAGGTCAAGATTGGGGGTAGGTGGTTGATGGTAAAAGTTGCCCCCACGACCCCTACCTCCCCAAAACAAAGGAATGAAAATGGATTGGTGGCCAGTTCCGTCCTACAATTATATTTGACGCAGCCACAAAAATAAAGAAATATTGCTATATTTCATTGGTCAGCCTTGTGGGGTTTAGGAACAGAGGCAGCTTAGGCGTTTGGTTCAACTAAATCCATATTGCGGGGCGGGGAACCTTTTGAAATCTGTGGGCCAGATCTGGATTGGTTTCGTGGACCAAATTTGCAAGAGGGGTGGCTCGCCTGTCCATCAGCTGAGGTCACCAAGGCAGCCAAGTGATTTCTCCAGGCGCTTTGAAGTCCTGAAGTTGGGACGTCAAAGCACCTTGCAGGCAGCAAAGTACGCCCTCCGCACCACTAGAAAGCATGCCTGAATCTCATGTGTACTATTTATTAAATTTGTATACCACCCTTCATTCTTAGATCTGAGGGTGTTTCGCAGCATAAGAATACAAGATAAAAACACAAAATTCATAACAAAAAATGAAACAGTAACCCCCTTCCCAAAATGTATTTATTTGCAGCATTTATTCCCACACAGCCTGCCAAAAAATCAGTTCTGAGACGGCCTGCACCTAATTCCTCCTTAGCTGCCCAGTTCTCTGGCCCAAACAGAAAGGGATACTCACCCAAGCCAGAGATGAAGAGCAGCTGCTGGGTGCCATGTCTGATGGAGTCCGAAAGGGTCAGGTTGACGAAGGCCTTGATGTTCAGCCTGTCCACAAGCTGCAGCCACGAGTCAGACTGGTGCGGCAAGGGGTCAGAAGGCAGGGAGTCTAAGAGAGAAGGGAGAGGGTCAGCCGGCCGGCGTTGTGTTGGACCTCCAGAGCAAAGCCCACAGTGGGAGGAGACCCTTGGATAAGCAGGGACACATTCACACATATGGAGGGGACCTGCACCTCCCTATAAGTCTATCAACAGGGGCAAACAACTAAGAGACAGCTGCAGAAGATATCAGAATTCAATCTGTTGTTGGACTCTCTCAACCAAATCAGGCCCAGCCAGAATGGCAGTGGTCAGGGATAATGACACTGGAGAGTCCAGCACAGCAGTTCTCAACCTGTGGTCCCCAGATGTTGTTGGACTACAACTCCCATCATCCCTGAGCTCTGGCCTTGTTAGCTAAGGGTGATGGGAGTTGTAGTTCAACAACATCTGGGGACCCACAGGTTGAGAAAGGCTGGACCAGCATCTTCTGGGTCGCCAGTTACCCTATCCTAACACACACACACATATCCATGGCTATAGTTTCTCCAACACCTTACTGGTACCCATTCCCCATCACTCGCAGAGTTCCCAGTTTCATAGAATCATCTTGTGAACTGCCTTGAGATCTTTTGATGAAGCGTGGTATATCATCATCATCATCATCATCATCTCAACTAGGGTCAGGGCCTTTTCAGTACTGGCCCTGACTTGGTGGAATGCTCTGTCACAAGAGAGTAGGGCCCTGCGGGACTCGACACCTTTCTGCAGGGACTGCAAGGCAGAGCTGTTCCGCCTGGCCTTTGGTTTGGACTCGGTCTGACCCTTATGTTTCCCTCCCCTTATACTTTTAAAATGAGGCTGCATTTTAAATTGCATTTTAACCTGTATTTTAAATTGGGTTTTTTCCCCTATTATGTTTTTACTGTAATTTTACTGGTGTTAGCCACCCTGAGCCTGGCTCTGGCAGGGAAGGGCAGGGTATAAATGAAATTTATTACTACTACTACTACTACTACTACTACTACTGTTATTACTATTATTATTATTTTGCAAAAGACCACAAGGATCATATAGTCCAACCCCCTGCAATGCACGAATCATTCGCCCTACATTGGGGCTTGAACCCAGAACCCTGAGATGAAGAGTCTCAAGCTCTACAGACTGAGCCATCTCAGTAACACCAGGGGTGCCAACTTGAATAAAATATTGCGGGGGCCCAGGTAAGACCCGCCCCGCATAATCAATCACATGATGCAATGCATACACACCATTTGAATGGGAATGCCCATCAACTTTGTGGGGGCCTGGCCCCCTCAAATATTTTATTGTGGGGGTTGAAGCCTCCGTGGCCCCTAGAAGTTGGCTCCTATGATTCATGTGCAGTACTGTTGCGGACACACACTACCACTCATGTTTGCCAGACACACTTCACTTCTCTCCGGCAACAACCTGACTGCTGACCGATAACACATTGATATTGTGCTGCCTTCTTCCTTCCCTGCTATGCCCCTTCTCATCAACAAAGCACAGCCCTATCTGTCCCTAGGCCTCATGCGCTGACGATTCCCAAAGCGCATGAGCAGTTGGGATGTCCAGGAATGCTCCGTAACACCTCAGTCGAGAGCTGCAAAGGTCCCAAAAGCTGCAGTTCGCATTCTTGGCTTCTTTTACTGCATGCCTGATTCGGGGGAATGAAGTGACAATGCCATTGTACTTTAAGTGTAAACCTACATATTCCGCACTTTTAAGATGAGATATCATTTGCAACTCTGCAATCCACCATTTATATGCCCTAAAAGAATATGGAAAGCTCTCCCCGCACGGCTCTATTTAAAATTCACTGTTTCAGAGAATTCTGTGTCACGTGTGTGTTGTGACGATGGACTTGCGTCTCGCCAAACCCAAGAACGGTTCGTTTCTCCCTCTGCCACAAAGTTCCCCAATGTGGGTGGAAGAAGCAGCTTCTGACAGTGCTTGGAGCTCACAAGTGCATTCGCAGAGTGTCTTCACACCTGGCACCAAGTTCACCTCCTATCCATCCAAAGACCCAGGAATCTTTCTCATTGATCCACCACAACTAAGCTGCCATACTTTATCTTTCATATTTGCCCTATAATTCTGGTCTGATCTCTCTCTCTCTCTCTCTCTCTCTCTCTCTCTCTCTCTCTCTCTCGGTGTGGTTGAAAAATGAAATTAACCATCTTCCTCTTTCTACTTTCCCCTCTTTTCAGCGGGAGGGGAAAAAAAATCCATTAGTCACCATGGAAACCAGAACAGCTCTGGGAGGGGCCCCGTTTGCGGCCTTCACAAAAGCAGCTGAGAAATCAATTTGCTGTACAAAGGACAGCAGGCAGGTAGAAGTGGGAGCCTGGGCAGGCAGGCGGCACACGGACCCAGGTGGGCTTGCGAATGCTTTTGGCTGGAGCATCCGTGCAGCGTGAGGAGCGCCAGTGCTGGTGAACACGTGTTCACCGGAAGGGACACGTGCTCACAACTGAGAGTAAACAAAAAGACTGAGCTGAGACATCAACTCTTGCAGCAAACTTGCACTCTGGGACACTCAAACTTCTCAACCAGAGGCTGCTCACCTGGTGGGGCAGAGTTTCTGCTCCAGCCTCCTGCCAGGTGAGTTACTATAGTTTAACTGGAAAGGGACAGGTGAGCTGGCAAGAAGAAGAAGAAGAAGAAGAAGAAGAGGGGTTTGGATTTGATATCCCGCCTTTCACTCCCTTTAAGGAGTCTCAAAGTGGCTAACATTCTCCTTTCCCTTCCTCACCCACAACAAACACTCTATGAGGTGAGTGAGGCTGAGAGACTTCAAAGAAGTGTGACTGGTCCAAGGTCACCCAGCAGCTGCATGTGGAGGAGCGGAGACGCGAACCCGATTCCCCAGATTACGAGACTACTGCTCTTAACCACTACACCACACTGGCTCTCAGTGGAGGGGATGCTAAGCAGCACGTCAGGGCTGCCGTCATCCTGGGGCGAGGAGTTCCATTGGCCCTTCCCTGCCCGAGAGGGAGGGAGGGAGAGAGAGAGACTCTCGCCCACACCACCTGCGAGCCCGGCATGAGGCAGTTGTGGTGCCGCCGCGGCCACTGAAGCACTGCCCTTCTGCATCCCTCCCCATCCCCTCCTCTTCCTCCTCCCTCAGGCCGCTTCCTCAGCCGCCGCTGCCTCCGGCTTCCCCTGGCAGCGCGGCAGAAGTCCCGCAAGAAAGGGCCTGCCTGCCCGCCTGCCGCCACCCATCTCCTCACAATGCGCCCCTGAGGGGGGAAAGGGAGAGACAGAGATGCTGCAGCCCGTGCACGCGCACTCTCTCACGGCGGAGGACCCCGAGCCGCTGCTTCCCTCCTGAGCCGGGCGAGCATGAAACCCAGGAAATTTAAGGGACATCATCAATCTGGGACAGCAGCGGGACACGGCGCTGGGATAAGGGAGTTTCCCGCCAAATAAGGGACGGTTGACAGCTATGCCCCAGCCCTGGCGCCTTGCTTGGCTGGAGCGAGGGCTGGGGAAGGGGGTGTCAAATCTTGGCCACCCACAGGGTGCCATATTACCGAGGTCCCCCCTGCCCAGGAGAGCCGCTGAAGGTCTCCAAGCTAGGTGGGTGGGTGGTACAACTCAGTCCAAGGCAGCTTTCTATGAGCCTTCTCCCTGGGACACATGGTTGCATCTCTCCAGAGGACTTGGGGGGTCACCTGGCTGGCCTCCCGCTGCCCCCTTACCCAAGTCATCCAGCTCCACGTGGCCAAGCACATACAATCCGCTCTTTTTGAGGTCGTTGATGAAGCTGATGAGCTGCAGAGACGTCCGCGGGTTCCGGACCATCAGCAGCACCTGCGGCCGCCAGAACTTGACGTGCTCCTTGCGGATGTCCAACATCAGCAGATACTTGCGGACCTGGGGGTGGGGGGGAGATAATTTAACATTTGTAAAAAAAGCCTGAAGCATTTTTGTTAGGGATTCGAGGAAAAGACGTGCCAAGGAAATTGAAAAACATCTTCATGTACGCAACAACGGCGGCAAGAGTCTTAACAGCACAAGGATGGAAGAACGAGGAAACCCCGACTAAAGAACTGTGGCAAGAGAAACTGGTGAACTATGCAGAATTGGCAAAATTGACACACACACTATGTGATAAGGACAACTGTGACTTTAAAGAAGAATGGGAACCTTTTACAAAGTACTTAAAGAAACAACAAAATGAACTGGACTCCTTGGCAGGTTTTGAATAAACATTCACTAACTTTTTATTAGTAATATATAGATAGATAAGTTAAGGACCTTTACAATTTTATAATATGCAGAGAATAACATGTGCTGAAAAACCAGAGAGAGGAGCTGAGGGAAGTCTGGGGTGGGGGTGGGGGGTTCTTCTTTTGGAGGGAAGGGAGGAGGGGGAAAATGGGGGGGAATGAGGATGATGTATTTGTGATAAATTGTTATGTTGAAATTCCTAATAAAAATATCCCCCCCCCCAAAAAAAAGAGTCAGGCTGGAGGAGTCAATCGTGTTGTGCTCCTTCTGGGATGGTTTGCTCTCCTTTGCTCTCACCCCAGCACTCAGCTCTCACCTGTGGCTCCGAGATGCTGTCAGCACGCGACAGCAGCCACAACCTAGGAAATGGCTTCCACTGGCCGGCTAAACCAGGTGAGGGCAACCAATGGGTCTCAAATTCTTGGGGAGTTAGGGGCTTCTTTTGCATGCAAAGGCAGGCTCTGACAGATTGAACGGACGAGACCAAGAGAGGGTCCAATGGTCAAGAAGGCAGTTTCTGCACATGCTGTAGAGCAGGCTTCCTCAACCTCAGCCCTCCAGATCTTTTTTGGCCTACAACTCCCATGATCCCTAGCTAGCAGGACCAGTGGTCAGGGATGATGGGAATTGTAGTCTCAAAACATCTGGAGGGCTGAGGTTGAGGAAGCCTGCTATAGAGGGAGGTGAGGAGCAGATGGGGCTCGTAGCCCATCTAGGACAGGCATAGGCAAACTTGGTCCTCCAGCTGTTTTGGGACTACAACTCCCATCATCCCTAGTTAACAGGACTAGTGGTCAGGGATGATGGGAGTTGTAGTCCCCAAACATTTGGAGGGCCAAGTTTGCCTATGCCTGATCTAGGAGAAGGAAAACTTTGATCCTGAACCTCAGCTGCCTTGCGGGACATCTTCAGAAGAAGAAAATGCTAAGGAGTAAACCCTACACAAATCCTGAATGGAGTCCCCAAGACAGTTGGATGGTGCCTTGGACGCCTCCTTCTGGCAACTCCTGCAGCCAAGCCAGTGCCAAATGTCTTGCTCTGCTTTCCTTTGGACTCCATCAGGGAGGCCGAGAGGGGGGTCTTGTCGTCTGGGCAGCCCAGGACCCCCAGGCACGTGACCCTGTGGAGGTCACTTTGGTGCTGCTAATGCAGCAGTTTGACTTCATCCCAAGAGGCTATATCTTTGGACATAGGCTCTATTTGAGTGAACTACAGTGGTACCTCAGGTTACAGATGCTTCAGGTTGCAGACTCCACTAACCCAGAAATAGTATCTCAGGTTAAGGACTTTGCTTCAGGATGAGAACAGAAATCGTGCGGCAGCGGCGGCAGGCCCCATTAGCTAAAGTGGTACCTCAGGTTAAGAATAATTTCAGGTTAAGAACAGACCTCCAGAACGAATTAAGTTCTTAACCCGAGGTACCACTGTAGTAGGTTTCTCACTGACCACAGCATGATTAGCTCAGCAATGGACGAACCAGACTGATATACCTCTGAACGTATGGGAAAATAATATCTGGGATACGGCAATGTCTGGCCGTCTCACCAGACACAGGAGGGCGATTAGAGGCATAACGAATAGAAACATGGACCCCCTTCTTTAAATATGTTAATGACCAATATCAAGATCTTATACCAAATGCTCGATATTCTCAGTGGAGAGGTTATGTTAAGCAACGTGTTTGAATGTTGAATGTGTAAGTCTATGTCTAGAGACAACGGATGAAACAAACATCATTAGCTGTATACCTCTGAGTAAGTTTTTAATGATTTTTGTATTTGTATAAAAACTAATGAAAATTTGTGGTTTGTGTGTGTGTGTTTTAAAAGGCAGACAGATGCCAAAGCATTTGAGGTGGCGGTGGAGGGAGCCCACTCCTCAAAGCCCCATGTTTCTACAGCTAAGCACGGAGGCAGTTTAGCCGCAGCTTCCTTGGCCCCTGGGGATTTGGTGCTCCTCACTGGCTGATGTAGAGAGGAAGAATAATAGCAGAGTGCCATCGATGCGCACAGCGCTTTGTGCACAATACAGAAAAGGACAGGTCTCTGAGCTGAGGAGAATACGTTCTACAATCCGACACAAGGCGATGGGGTGGTAGGAGGCCAAACAACTTAGAGATTATCCTCATGGGTAACATCCTGTCAATATTACGGAGGATTTCGCCACAGGTCGGGTGTGGTTGTGTGGTAAAATGTGTGCCTGAAAGTGTGACAAAACGGTCGCCCGTATCCGTCATATCAAAGTGATGTGCGAAATCCGGTTAGTCTTATTTGAGTCACCCTTGTCAGCAAATATCCAGCAAACACCACACAGGATTTTACTGAACATGAGGCGCATACGTCTGGAAACGCAAGGAACTCCTTTGAGAGGTTCCCCTCAAAACTCTCCCACTTTTCCTTGAAAAGAAGTGCTTTGCCTGAGGCGCCACAGGATTTGCTTTTTAAGAAATTCATTTTGAGACCAAAGTTTGCCCTCCGAGCGCAGCAACGTTCGTCTCCGGCTGACGCCACCTCTTCCCGCCCCCTGGGGAAGGAGGTGCACACTCCTGCCACAGCCAGCCAGGCTTGAAGCAGGAGAGCCAGATGGGGAACGCGAGAGGAACGCGGCACCTGCCTGTCAGCGTCCCAGATTGGCAGCAGGAGGGTTCTGCCTCAGCGCCCCACTGCCCACGCTGCACTGAGGGGATAATGGGGGGGTGGCAGACGCTGACAGCGCCATATGCCGCCGGTTCCGCCTTGACAAGCGGGCGGCGCTCAGGGCTCCCTCTGCTCCCAGTCAACGGAGGCGTCTTGGCTCCGAGGCTGGTGGGATGAGTGGGCAGGCCCTGCGAGAAGCCTTAGCGAGCTCTGGCGCCATCCGGGATGTTAGTTTCGTGGAAAAGGGTGAAGTGTTGGGGGCTGAGGCCTGTAGCAATCAATGGATGCTTCCTGCTAATCTTCTCTGTATCGTTCCAATTTTAGTATATGTGCTGCCGAAGCGAGCACTATCAATGGATGCTTCCTGATCACCTACTTAAAGGTAAAGGAACCCTGATAGTTAAGTCCAGTCGTGAACGACTCTGGGGTTTGCGGCGCTCATCTCGTTTTACTGGCCGAGGGAGCTGGCGTTTGTCCACAGACAGTTTTTCCGGGTCATGTGGCCAGCATGACTAAGCCGCTTCTGGTGAAACCAGAGCAGCGCACGGAAATGCCATTTACCTCCCCGCCGGAGCGGTACCTATTTATCTACTTGCACTCTGATGTGCTTTTGAACTGCTAGGTTGGCAGGAGCTGGGACTGAACATGGGAGGTCACCCCGTTGCGGGGATTCAAACTGCCAACCTTCTGATCGGCAAGCCCTAGGCTCAATGGTTTACACCACAGCACCACCTGCATCCCGGTCACCTACTTCCTGAGTGTTAATTCTGATCAAATGAGCATCACTAATAATAATAATGCTTTTCATTCAAATGTATTCCAAAGGGGCTTACAAACAATGAATAACATGCTGGAACATAGAACTGTGGAATCAGAGAGCTGGAAGGCAGCCCTCCCCCCCCCAGGGTCATCTAGTCCCACCCTCTGCAATGCAGAAATCTCAACAAAAACATCCATGACAAATGGTCATCCAACCTTGGCTTAGAAACCTGCAAGGAAGGAGGACATTAATAGACAGGACATTAAACTGTTTTTATATGCAACAACAGCGGCAAGAGTATTGTTGGCCCATAAATGGAAGCAAGAAGAAATACCGACGAAAGAAGAATGGCAGACGAAATTAATGGACTACGCAGAATCGGACAAAATGACAGGAAGGATTCGAAACCTGGGGGACCAGAGATTCGCAGAAGAATGGAAGAAAAATACGAACTATTTGAAGAGCAACTGTAATCAACAAATTAGGCTAGTAAGACTACAAGAGGTTTTGTAAGGAGGAATATATGAAATATTGCAAAGAAGATAAACTAAAGAGACATTAGTTACGATACTTAAATGTAATAGTGAAATTAAAAAATGTAAATTAGGTGGAAAAGATTGGAAAATTTTCAGTTGTGATTGATGGAAGTCAAAAAAATTGTGTAAGATATAAAAGTATGTTTTATAATTGTTGAAAATGGTATGTTAAAACTAATACACACACACACACACACACACACACCTGCAAGGACGGAGAGTCCACCACCTCCCAAGGGAGACCGTAATAGAACATCCCAAACGCCGCATAAATCATGTAGATTAACAAATTATCAGTAAAGCAATTGCAAACTGTAAGACACTGTTAACAAAGCGACAGCTAACTCATCCAACGAAGCCGGACGTGGGAAGATTCAGGAAGGACAAACGAAAGTATGTCATTGCACAGGGCGCAGTTAGATCTATGGAACTTGCTCCCAGCGGAGGC
The DNA here is from genome assembly GCF_965112155.1 of Podarcis liolepis. Lineage (NCBI taxonomy): Eukaryota > Metazoa > Chordata > Lepidosauria > Squamata > Lacertidae > Podarcis > Podarcis liolepis. Next base: position 98,865,873 of record NC_139556.1, on the reverse strand, counting down.
AGTGATGGCTACTTGACTTGGATGGCTTTAAAAGAAGATTAGAGAAGTGCATAGAGGATGTTCAGGCTATCAGGGTCTACCAGGCATGATGACTATGTCCTGCCTCCACAGTTGGAGGCAATGGGTTTCTGAATGGCGGTTGCTGAGAATCCCAAGCAGGGAGCGCAGGGCTGCAATCAGGTCTTGCCTGGGGGGCCTCCCACAGTTGGATCTTGGGGGTCACTGAGAGAAAAGAGTGCTGGACTAGATGGGTCGCTGGCCTGATCCAGAACCGTCTTCTTATTTTATTAAGAGCCAGTCTGACCGTACACCCATATACAGTCTTCAGCGCCTGAATGGGCTGGGTGTCAGAAGCACCTTCTCTGACTTTCTGATCCCAGGAACGCAGGAACAGCATTCCCAAGGAATAGGTCCCGGTGCAATTTGCTATTGTGAGCCCCTCAAAAGCAGCAGAGTAACGGAAGCAAAGCTGCAGAGGTTTCGTTGCATACCTAATTTTTTTCTACTGATTAAGCAAATAAAAGAACGTAACGAACATGTACGGGAGAGTCAGCTCTCTCATACTGCCATCTTGTCCCTAGACAGATCAAAGAAAATCCGCACAGCACTAGGGACGGAAGTCTGGAAGAGTGGTTTCCGCCCCCTCCTTTTTCACAGGCAGAAAGTAAAACAAACATGATCTGGTGATCTTTGCAATGGGAGGGATGAAAATACTGACACAGTCTTGCTCTCTGGGTGATCAGAGAACAAGTTCCCCCTTTTTAAATGCACATATCTGAAGAGTGCCGATGACCTGCATTTCAGCAGAAAACTCCTACAGCGTGTAGTTAAACTGTGGAACTCCCTCCCACAGGAGCCAGTGAGGGCCATCAAGTTGGATGGATTAGACATAAGTGTGGTATTTTATGCGTTGGGGCTTCCTGTTATTTTTATTGATCATTGTTTAGTAATTCTTCATTGCAATTCTTAAGTGTCAGCTGTTTAACTGTTTAACTATTATTTGCCAATATTTAATTTTACTGTTTATTGTTATATTCTAATAGATTGTTAAATATTGCTTCATTTGATATATTTTAAGGTTATTGTGACTTATTTTTGTACTGGATCAGATTCATTATTACGTGTGCGATTGTTGCTGCCTTTTTTGTTGTTTCTTCAGCTTGCAAATGGCATTGTGCAGAGTAATATAGAAAGGCGGTACAGAGGTACCTCGGGTTAAGAACTTAATTCATTCTGGAGGTCCATTCTTAACCTAAAACTGTTCTTAACCTGAGGTACCACTTTAGCTAATGGGGCCTCCAGCTGCTGCCGGAGCATGATTTCTGTTCTCATCCTGAAGCAAAGTTCTTAACCCGAGGTACTATTTCTGGGTTAGCGGAGTCTGTAACCTGACGCATCTGTCACCTGAAGCGCCTGTAACCCGAGGTACCACTGTATACAAATTAAACATTATGTCTGATGGGATGTCTGCCCCAGCCCTGGTCTTCGAACTGTCCATGATAAAAGCGTCTTCTTGGCTGAGAAAAAACAGCCCTCGCTTTCTCTTCCTTCATCATCTGCTCCAGCCGCTAGCTTCCTTCCTCGCTCTGTGTGTGTGTGTGTGTGTGTGTGTGTGTGCACACGCAACCGAGCAAACATGTCAGTCAGACAAGTCAGAGCTCAGGGCAAGCTAATGCATTTACCTTCTCAGCTGCTGGCATTTGTCTTCACTACCGGGGACAAGTGCATTTGATCAGCGTCCGACGGGGTAACATCACCCTGGTGAGTAAATGTTATTACCCCAGACGCACCGCAGAGGAGGAGATCATTCCTTCCCTCCTGCGCCTCCCACCCCCCCCCTTCCGCACACAATCTGTGGTGTTGGCTCCCTGCCAAAGTCTCTGTGTGCCAGGGCCAGGAATGAAAGGTTGGGGAGCTGGGAGAAGAGGGAGCAAGGAGAAGAGGAAGGTGGCGTTTGCGACGCCTGCTTTTATCCACCCGCACGGGGCCCTCCTTTCCCCCATCGATCTGCCAAGACATCTCAAAGCCAGACGGATGTCTGAGGAGGCGTTGGCAGCCCCAGCTAACACACCGATGTTTCCCTGCCTGCAAATGTCGCAGGGCTGCGGTCATATTCCCCAAACCGGAGTTAGAAACTCAGGTATATAAGCTAGGCGCCAAACAGCACCTTAAAGGTCTATTCATCGGGGGGGCTGGACTAGATGACCCCTGGGCCCCCTTCCAACGCTGCAATTCTACAATTCTATGATCTCAGCAACATTGCTCTTACAACAAGTCACTTGTCCCAGTATCCAAGAAGCAGAAACTCAAAGTGGAAATGGACATGGTGTTAATTGTGGACTACAGAAGAGTTTTTAAATTGGGGAAAGGCTGAGGCACAGTCAAATGTATCTGTACTCAGCCCTGCACTTATTTTCCTTGATGTGATGATGGAGGGCTGTGTGTGACTCAGCTAGCTTGAGGAGACGTCAGTCGCCAACCTGGTGCCCGCAAATCTCCACATAGTCGCAAATGGGCCTGTGCCAGTAGCAAAAAGAGCCTGGCACCTGGGGGATTTTGAACATTGCCCCAAACCACTTGCCAGAGATCGCCCTTGTTTCCTGGTAAGGCCTCTGTGTGCTCAGCATGGATTAGTGGTGTTGGGGGCGCTGCACCCCAGAAGTGGATGCATTTCAGCCAAATGTGGGTGTCGGGAAGCAGTAGGTCCTGTCGTGACCGACTCTGGGGTTGCAGCACTCATCTCGCTTTATTGGCCAAGGGAGCTGGCGTACAGCTTCCGGGTCATGTGGCCAGCAGGACTAAGCAGCTTCTGGCGAACCAGAGCAGCATACAGAAATGCCATTTACCTTCCCGCCCGAGTGGTACCTATTTATCTACTTGCACTTTGACGTGCTTTCGAACTGCTAGGTTGGCAGGAGCAGGGACCGAGCAACGGGAGCTCACCCCGTTGCGGGGATTCGAACTGCCGACCTTCTGATCGGCAAGTCCTAGGCTCTGTGCTTTAACCCACAGCGCCACCTGCGTCTTAAAGTGGGATATCAAATCCAAACTCCTCTTCTTCTTTTGTTTAGCAGAAAGGGGCCAAGCAGAAAACAGGAAACACAGAGGGGCTGTGTCCCGCTGGAATGCAGTGCCAGGACCTGTTTTGCTCCTTGCAAGGGAGGAAGTAACCAAAACACACTCCAGGAAGCACACTCCAGGTCAAGCCAGCGATTCGTGAGAGCGAAGCTACAAGGAAGTTAGCTCAAGTCTCCAGATCTGGCGCTGGCCATGAATTCACCGACACTCAACCACAGTTCCACCACCTGCAACATGGGGGAAACCACCACTGGCCTACCGTACAGGGCTGCTGTACCGAAATAATGTATCTGGAGCTCTTCCAGCTACAGCCCCACATAAATGCTTTGTTAGGCTCTGAGCAAACACTTCAGATGCAAGCATTTGAGGTGGGTTGGTGGAAAGCTAGACACAGTGTTTTTATTAGTAGTTTTCGCTCTATAGGACGCACCGGACCATAGGAGGGGGAGAACAGGGGGGGGAATTCTCCCCCTCTCTGCTCATCGAAGAAACAGAGCCCCTTCCATTTCTCCTCCCACTTCGCTGAAGGGCACTGCGCAGAGAAGGAAAACTGTGCAGCGCCTCTCCAGCGAAGCGAAGCCTGGAGAGAAAGAGCGATCGGTATGCACTGACCCCTCTCGCTCTCCAGGCTTCAGGTGGCTATCCGCAAGCCTTCGGAGTGCAGTGGGAGTTCCCTGCACTCCAGGGGCTTCAGGTGGCTTCAGCGAAAGCAACGCAAAGCCTCCGGAGCGCGGGGGGAGCTCTCCCTCTGTGCTTCGGAGGCTTCGCGTTGCTATCGCTGAAGCCAAGGAGCCTGCATTTGCTCCATAGGACGCACACACATTTCCACTTCATTTTGGGAGGGGGGAAAGTGCATCCTATAGAGCAGAAAATACGGTGATTAGAGTGTTGGACTAGGACCTGGGAGTCCAGGGTTCAAATCCTGACTCAGCCATGAAGCTCCCTGGGCAACCGTGGGCCAGTCACTCACTTTCGGCCCATCCTACCTCACAGGTTGTTGTGAGGGTAAAATGAGGAGAACTACGTATGCCACCTTGAGCTCCTGAGAGGGAAGATGGGACGCAAATGCAGTAAACAGGGTTTCCGAAACTTGGGGCTCTAGCTGTTGTTGGACTACAACTCCCATCATCCCTAGCTAGCAGAACCAGTGATCAGGGATGATGGGAACTGTAGTCCAAAAACAGCTGGAGTGCCATGTTTGGGAAAGCCCACAATAAATAAATGAATTGACTTTGCAAATTGGAAGGTCTGGACCTTCTGTACTAACGTTGTGGGTTTTAGGTGCTCAGAACCTGCTAAAACACAACCAAACCCACTCAGCAGGCCTGGCTGAGGGCCTGAGTTTCGTTAAGGCAGGCCAGCAAGACAGCAGCTGGGTAATAAGAATATTCCATTACGTGCTAACAGGGTTTTTCCCCTGTTAAGTGTTGGTTTTATGACACAAAAATTAAAAGGCAAGGGCTGGGCAGCGGGCCCAACTTGCTGGGTCTGGGAATGAATCCCAGGGAAGGGCAGAGCACGGGGGGGAATGGCGCCAGCTGGAAGGACGAACCGCCTGTCTGAAAGGATACGAGATAAGAGCGTGCAGCTCCCTTGCGGAAGGGGTGGAGGCGAGTTCGAAACATTATTAGGACAACCAGGTAAATTAATCTGTATGGGGCGGGGAGGAACACCTGGTCCTGCGTTTTGCAAACGAGCTACCAGTTGCTGGAAGCTGCAGTGGGTTGGGGAGAGGGCTCTTGGGTCCCGCTTGCTGGGTTCTTTTTGTATTATTATTATTATTATTATTACAATTATTATTATTATTATTTTGGTGAACCACCCTGTGGTCGTCAGATGATGGGTGGTCTACAAATTTAATAAATAAATAAAATAAATGCCCATAAACCCATAATAAACAAAAAAATATCGCTGCCTTCCACATCGCTTCTAATATTGAATAGCTTTAGCATACTTAGGAATCAAAAGTTTTTTTGCCTCTTTTGCAGAAAATGCATACCGTATTTTTCGCTCCATTGGACGCACCGGACCATAGGAGGGGGAGAACAGGGAAAAAAATTTTTTTCTTGTTCTCCCCCTCTAAAACAAGGTGCGTCCAAGGTACATTCACCAGAGCTTGTGCGGCTGGCGGTGGGGGGAAGCGCTGCTTTCCCCCACCGCCAGCTTCAAAGATCCCTGAAGCCTTTGGAGCGCAGCGCCCCACTGCCCTACAGAGGTTTGCACACAGCCGTCCCCAAGCTAGAGCAGCGAGATGGAGCCCTCCGTCTCGCTGTTCTGGCTTGGGAACAGCCTTGCTAGCTTCTGCAGGACAGCGGGGTGAAGGCACCCCGCTGCCCTGCAGAGGTTTGCGCGCAGCCGTCCCCAAGCTAGAGCAGTGAGACGGAGCACTCCGCAGTGCTCCGTCTTCCTGTTCTGGCTTTGGGCTTAGCGGCGCAGCCTGCATTCGCTCTATAGGATGCACACACATTTCCCCTTAATTTTTGGAGGGGGAAATGTGCGTCCTATAGAACGAAAAATACGGTACTTTTCGAGCGTTCTGCAATTTCCTTGGGTGGCCAAAGAATGGGGCTCGCAGCCCCTGCCTTGAAATCCCTGGAAATGGGTCTTCTTCTTCTTCTTCTTGCTCCTCCTCCTCCCACCCTGCCTGATTTATGAGAGGGCTGAACGCCGCCAGAGGGAAAACTCTTGTCTCTAAACTAGTCAACACAGCTCCAGGTGTTTATGTGTGCAAGGAAAAGAGATTGCTCACCGTGTTTCTGCCTCGCCCGTTCTCCCACAGGAGGAGCAACCGACAAACGAAAGCACCAGAAAACATTGATTAAAACATTTCGCATCAGAAAGGAGAAAGACTTGCTTGCTGCCGACCGCGGTAGAGAGCTGGTTTTGGGGGTCCCCCCGTGCTTACCTGGTGGAAAATGAGAGCTTGGCTGATGTAGCCCCAGCTGCTGCTGGGGGAGAGGTAATGGAGGGCCACAAGGAGAACCACCATGAAGGCCACGCTGGCTGAGGCGTAGATGGGGCTGATGAGGAAGACCATGACGAAGCAGCCGGCGATGCCCAGCACACAGGTGTGCCAGGTGAAGTACCGGAAGGTGGGCCTGCGGGAAGGAGCAGAGCAGTCAGCTTGGGAGGGGCAGATCCACTTAGCTTCCAGTGGTGTTGTGGATCAGTTAGACACAGAGGAATTGTGGGAGGAACAAGCTGGGGAAGCCCCAGGGGAAGGGGGCTAAGAGTCCAGGGATTGGTGGGTAGACAGAGGGAGAAGACTGGGAAGTGGTGGTGTCGGAAGCTGAAGAGGCAACAGGGCTTAGTGAGCTGGGAGAGTCTGTGGCAGAGAGAAGTTCAGAATCAGAGGCAGCAGCTGAAGCAGGAGAGGCCAAGAAGCAAAGATGAGTCTGGCTGGTGAAGAGTCCCAGGTATCTCCCCCTCCTGCTGGAACAAGCTTCCCTTCCCCCTGGTATCCCAGAACCAGGAGAGACATGAAAAGCACAGAGGAGGGACTGGTACAGTCTCAGGTTGCTTGGGAGAAACCCTGGAGGGGAGGGGGGCTTAGGCAGTTATGGAGATGTGGGGACCTTCAGTCTCAGCAACTGCTTCGTGGGGGCAAGACATACCAGGACTGAGCTGCTGTGCTCATTAGGCCTGACACTCTGCCAAGATCATGTTCTTGCTAATAAAGAGTCAATTGCAGTTTGTATGGTGTGATTTACTGCTGGCTGACTCCTGACAGCTTGGGACCCTGCAGCCCTCTGGGCGTTCAAGCTGGGAGTTGGAATCACAGATTCATAGAATTGTAGAGTCCAACCCCCTAAAATGCAGGAATATTCAGCTGTCCCATACGAGGATTGAACCTGCAACCTTGGCAGTATCAGCAGGTTGCTCTAACCAACTGAGCTATCCAGGAGTTGGAGTACAGCAATGCCTCAGGGGTCCACAGGTTTCTCTCCCCTCCGTTAGGGGGTGTGCCATTCTACAAAGCAGTGTGAGGACCTTGCAGGTTGCCACTCCATCAGTTACTCCACACTAGCCCCTGAGGTCACCCTCGGATGCAACCGGAGCCAGAGTTGCAGGAAATCCATCTTATTTGGGTTGTAACCTGCCCTGTCCCAGAAGGCTCACGGCTGGTTAGCAACATTTAAAGACAATGAATACGTAACACAATTGCTTACACCCCGAGAGATCCATTAGAGAGAGTCCAACGCACTCATCTCCAGCCGCAAAATGCTTGAGTAAGTAGAAGGGCTCTCAGATCACTTTCCCTAGGCTGCTTCATAGATTCCAAGGTTTAAGCATGGCAAATTGTACATGCATGAAATTTCCTGCACAGAGCTGCTTCTGCATGCAATATGCAGCAGTATCACATGCATGCAGGCAAACAAACACACAAATGCACACACACATGGGATGCATGGTATTTTCAACATGAAAATATGGGCAGAAATTCAGATGGCGTGGCTAACTCCAGGGTGAGGATGCAGTGACAGGAAACACTACACCTGGTGAATTTCTGCCTGTCACACAACTGTAACAGGCACAGATAAGGATTTTTTTAGGGGGGAGGGGAAGAAGTGTGAGAATGCTTTTGAGCAGACGGTTGGGGGAAAACAGCATCTAAGTTTAAACATGAGTTGTAAGCAGGCTGCCCCAGTTATCTGCCAGAAGTATTTGGCTGACCTTATTGGAAGCAGAAAGCTGGGCTAGAGGTCTGATTCAGCCGAGAAGCCATTACAGGATAAAACACAGGCTTTTTTATTATCTAATGACACCTGCAAGGAGAAAACTACTGAAATCAGTTAGTTTCAGGAAAGGAGCCAAGCAGAAATTCCTCACCCTCTGTCAGCTGAAACGCAGACCCCTCACCACCTGCAAGACAGCAGAAGTGCAATAGGCGAAACCTTTCCCCATCACTGCAAGATTCTCCTATTGAATTTCTGCCTATCAAGGGCTTTTTTAAAAAGTCCAGTGCCTGTAATCAGAAAGGGGGGAGGAAAGTGCTATCTCTTGACATCCATGCAAGCCCTGTGGTTGGATGATGGGGTGTGGACAACTTTTTATCTGGAAGAAAGGATTCCCTCAGAGTTGGTCTTTCTTAGATACAGGATTCTTGGGTTGACAAGATTTGCTAAGCAAAAACTTTTAAAAGCTGACCGTTTCTGCACCTACATACTGAACCTGCCCTGTTCGAAGGGGCTGCAATAAATTTTAAAACCAAATGCCAAGCTACACCCAATTGACTTGAAGTACCGAAACAACAAAAAATACCGCACACACCATTGCAATTTATATTTTAATCATGCAGCTGCTCCGACAGGATTCCCCACCTTCCCACGGGATCTTAGCACGTATCATTCATTATAAAGGCACTAAAAACGCTAGCGATTCCTATTGATCCGCATGCATTAAAGAGTTACATCTTCTTGAGTAGTTAAAAATTCCGGGCCAGAGAGACCTGGGTTCAAATCCCTGCTCAGCCATGAAGCTGAGTGGGATATTTCATTGCCCATCACGGCCTAATGTTCCTTGCAGACCTGTTGGAATAATAATAACGCAGTCGAACCGAGGCCATTGCTCTGTGGCAGAAGCACAGGATGTAAACACAATTTTTAAACAACAACAAAAAAGTGATTTTTTTTAAAAAAGCGACACCTAGTCCCTAAAATTTGCTTGTTTATCTCCCCTCTGGGACAAGTAGCCTCAAATCTCACTGAGTAATGAGGACAGCTGATGGCTGCCACACCTCAAGAGAGTTGTAGGTTTTCCTGGCACTGGCCACATACAGGAAGAAAAAGTGTTTGGTTGTTTTTAATCCCAGTTTTGGTTTTTAATTTCAGCTTTTTGGGGGGGGCAGGGAGAGGGAAGAAGAAGCCAAGGGGGGCTATCAATCCTGCACAGAGAGGAGGGGGCAGCAGGCAGGGTGTGCTCTGCGTGGCACCAAGCCAGTCCCGCACTGGAAGGTTGGCGCGGTTGGCAGAGCGCACGAACCGAGGGCGCCGGCAAAGGGCCTCTTTTCTATGGCTTAATTAAATTGTTCTCATCTAACCCGCTGTCTTATCTATATTGCTTAGGGAGATTTAAAAAGAGCCCCGGAATGCTAATTGCCCTCTGCCACTCTTGCGTAGCCGGACCCGCAAAAATAAAAAAATGCACAAAGGCTGTGTGTATTTACTTGTCTGTGTAAGAGAGAGAGATGGGGAGGGGGGAGACGCAGAGAAGGGAGACGCTCCTCTTTTGCTGCTGCTCGGAGGGGAAGAAAAGGTGAGGGATAAAAACGCAAATGGTGGTTAAGTGTGTAATCGATGTCTATAAAACGCGGGTCTCTCCTGGGCCCTGGCAGCGAGCCGCAGTATGCATTAAGAGTCTCCGCGAAGCGCACAGAGTTTAACCCCCTCGCGGGATGCTGCAGCCCCAGCAAGGACCAGAGAGGTTAAATGGAGGGGAAGGGAGCCATGCTCAGCTCCCAAACCCACACATGCGCAACGCCTGCGACTTTGGCCAAGGGGCCTCAGCCTACGTTCGGCAGGCTTTTCGCCAGCCTGGTGCTCTCGAAGGTGTTTTTGACTACACCTCCCACCACCCCAGCTACTTAAGAACATAGGAAGAGGCTGCTGGATGAGGCCGGTGGCCCTTCTAGCCCAAACATCCTGCTATCAGTGGCCAACCAGATGCAAAACAAGCAAGCAGGATCCGGGTGCAAGAGCCCTCTCTCCTGCGGTTTTCACAGCAACTTGGATTCAAAAGCCAGTGTGGTGTAGTGGTTAAGAGCGGTGGTCTCGTAATCTGGGGAACCGGGTTCGTGTCTCCGCTCCTCCACATGCAGCTGCTGGGTGACCTTGGGCCAGTCACACTTCTGTGAAGTCTCTCAGCCCCACTCACCTCACAGAGTGTTTGTTGTGGGGGAGGAAGGGAAAGGAGAATGTTAGCCGCTTTGAGAGTCCTTAAAGGGAGTGAAAGGCGGGATATCAAATCCAAACTCTTCTTCTTCTATTGCTGGCCCCAGCTGCAGAAGGCACATTAGGCATCAACAGCCCTTTTCTCCATGAATTTGTTGAATCCTCTTTCAAATACTGTATATGCATTTCTGCAAATACAGTGGTGCCCCGCAAGATGAATGCCTCGCAAGACGAAAAACCCGCTAGACGAAAGGGTTTTCCGTTTTTCGATGCGCTTCGCAAGACGAATTTCCCTATGGGCTTGCTTCGCAAAACGAAAAAGTCTTGCGAGTCTTGCAATTTTTTTCGCTTCCCCCCCTTTTTTCTAAGCCGCTAATAGCCTTTTAGCCGCTAAGCCGATAAGCCTTTAATAGCCGCTAAACCGCTAATAGCGCTAATCCACTAATAGGGTTGCTTCGCAAGACGAAAAAACCGCTAGACGAAGAGACTCGTGGAACGGATTAATTTCGTCTTGCGAGGCACCACTGTACCGTAGATTCCGGCGTATAAGACGACTTTTTAACCCCGGAAAATCCTCTAAAAAGTCAGGGATCGTCTTATACACCAGGTATGGGTTCGCTGGGCAGCAAAGCTGCCGCGTATAAGACTGGGCATATAAGTCGACCCCCCAAATTGGCAGCTGCCAATTTGGGAGGTCATCTTACACACCCAGTCACCTAATACGCCAGAATCTACGGTATTCTGCCTGGCGTACACATTTTTGGACCCAAACCAATGGCTTCAAGTTACAAGAAAGGAGATTCCAACTAAACATCAGGGGAAAATTCTCTGGCGGCCTGCCTGACAGCGGAACAATCTCCCTCGGGAGATTGTGGACTCACCTTCCTCAGAGGTTTTTAAGCAGAGGTTGGATGGCCAATCTGTAATGAATGCTTTAGTTGAGATTCCTACATGCAGGGGGTTGTTAATAATAATAATAATAATAATAATAATAATAATAATAATAATAATAATACCCTGCCCTTCCCAGTTCAAAAACTGGGCTCAGGGCGGCTAACAACAAATTTAAAACACTTAATTATAAAAGCAGAATAAATACAGTATAAAAACATGAATAACAATAAAATTCAAAAATCCATTTAGGGGAAATAAGCATTAGATAATCCCCAGGGCTAGCTGGCTGAATTGGTCCTACTTGGGCCAGCGAGGAGACAAGGGGAGAATTAGCTGTGGGATCCCAGAGTGGGTGATCTTCATAAAAGGGGAGGGGGAGGGAAGGAAGGGGAATAAAAGATCAGGCTAAGTTCAAATTAAAGGACAGGCAGAATAGCTCTGTCTTACAGGCCCTGCAGAAGGAGGTTAAATCCTGCAGGGGCCTGGTCTCATGGGAAAGAGTATTCCACCAGGTCAGAGCCATCACTGAGAAGGCCCTGGTGGAGGATAGTCTGACCTCCAACTCTACAATTCTATTATTCTCTGTGATGGGCCATGATACAGCAGCTCCCTGCCTCCAGTCTGCAGGGACCTCATCTGTTCTCCAAGAATTATTGGACCTCAACAGTTCCTGAAGTCATACCATGGTGGACTTTCCTCACGGGATTTCAAAATAAATTTTGGACTGTTTCAAGGGAGGTGTTAAAACGCATGCAGATGGAGAGAGAGGTTGCCCCTTATCTGTCTGTTTGTGGTAACCAGACATATAGTTGGTCAGTGCTGGAGGAAAACTCTGTACGTGCTCAGGAGCATTGAAAAAGTAACGCAAGCTCTTGTCTACTTTAAAGACAGGGACATGCCCAGAGCTGGAGGAACAAGACGCTAAATGATCATGTTTAAAAGGCGGCCAGAGGAGGCTGCAAGAATGAAAGAATTTCCCCCACCCTCTTCGACTTGTACTTCAGAGAATGCAAAGGCGCATCAACTCTCAGCAGCAGGGAGCTGCCATTCACCAGTGCTGATAATTGTGGGGAGACGTGTTCCTCTCCATATTCTTTGGCTTCCCAGAGCTAGCCAATGCTGGAAAGGGCTCCACGCAGCGTGGTGCTGAGTCCACATCGCTCTTACTGAGAAAGGTCTCGATTCAATTACTCCTTTTCGGAAGGGCTCAGCCCCTGGGCAGGATGAGGCCCCACTTAGCGAGAGCTAAAGAGCTGTCTGCAAGGATGAATGTCACACAGGCGTGATGAGGGGGGAAAGAGCGGATGGCTGGTTAACGTGGTGCCAGAGAATGAGGGAGGCCAAAGCTTTTGGCCAGAGTAGTAGGAGATGTGGGATAAAATGTGCCACAGCTGGGTGCGAGAACCTGGATGTCACGACTCAAATACCCCCTTTAACGGCTCATAAGCTGCCATTTTGGGGGGTCCATGTAGGATCTGCATTCCAGTTTAATCAGGGATAGAGACCCCATGGCCCGCCAGATATTGCTGGACTACAACTCCCATCATCCGTGACATGGAAGGGGCCGATGGGAGATGGAGTCCAATTGGGAGGGCAGAAAGTTCCACATCCCTACACTGGATGGATTGCCAGGGTGGTGGTTTCACCTGTTAAATGTGAACCTAGGAAGCTGTCTTATATGGAACCAGAACACTACAGTCGGCAGAGCACAAGATTTTAAATCTCAGGGTAGTGGGTTCGAGTCCCACATTGGGCAAAAAGATTCCTGCATTGCAGGGGGTGGACTAGATGGCCCTTGCGGTCCCTTCCAACTCTATTTCTACACTCCAGTCAGTATTGCCTACTCTGGCATTTGCAAACTGGAGGCTACACCCACAGCTTCCATTTGAACTCAACACGTCCAGGAGAATGGCTCTTTGCTCCAGGGTCCTGGAGACCTCTGGCCTATGGGGAGTGGGGTCCATTTTTCTGGGCATCCCCTGTCGGCATCCTTCGGGGGTTGAGATGCCAGCTGGCTAGCCCCCAGCTGGATCATGCCCTTCTAGCTGTGATGATCCCCTGATCTCTGGTGCGATGTAAATCAGCGACTCAGACTTCAAAAGCCTGAGCACAGAGTATACTGCGCAAACAGAACAGGCGTGAGGCTTATGGAAACATACTAACAGCTAAAGATTTATTAAGCATAAATCAAGACAAATAAAACATGTCGTCTCCCTTTCTTCTCTTCAGAGGGACAGTGAAAAACAAAAGCTATACACAAACGGAAGTTCCCAGCAAGCTTTGCTGGTATGTAAACAGACATGTGACATGCAACAGTTCCATGTCTGCAACTAAAGGTGGAATGGAAATTCCCAACATCCCCATCATCTTCCTCTCTGGGTTAAACAAAGGCACCTCAATACCCCTGTAACGAAGTCGTATTCAGGGCTTCAGGTATAACTGAATCTGCAGCACTGGGAGATATGCCAAGGGGTACAGGTTTCAGCTGCCACAAGAATCTCAACTTCCATTCTCTCTCTCTCTCTCTCTCTCTCTCTCGCTCTCGTCCTTATTGTTGAAAAGCTGGAATCTGCACACAAATTGCTTGCTGAACCACAGAGAGGGACTGAGAAAGATTTGCTGGTGAAGGGGGAGCAGGGCTTCAGCCCCCTGCATACCCAAATGCTCACCCATGAGAAAGAAAGCCACAATAAACTTAATGAAATATAATAACACAGAGAGAGACACACAAACAGGAAAAAAACTTTGCACACAAATGCAAACGTATCTGTTACACAACCTGAACCAAACCACAGCTTTTCTTGACAAAGAATCCAGATTGCCGGGGTGCAAAATTTAATCCCCACCGCCAATGAACCCTAAGAGGCCTGGCCAGATATCCCATTCACTTGGATTTGTAGCCAGGATTCCTTTTGTCCGGAAGCGGACCTCCCCCTCTTCCTCCTCTTTGCCCTCTTCAAACACTGTGAAAACACCAGTTCGGAGCCCTTCAGCTCCTGCTAGTCACAAGGGCTTGCAAACTGGGTAATTATCAATTAGCATCCTCTTAGAAATCAGCGCTTGGAGAGCCCTGTCTTGGTGGCAGAGGGGGGAATGCACAGACAAGGGCACTCAAGGCTCCTACTTTTCCACTTGGGAGGCTGTTTTCACACAAGATGCTTAAAAGGGCTCCCTGTGTCTTGCCCCTTCCCCCTTAATGCAAATGCAAAAAAAGTATACTGGGCAGATGCTACTAACGATTCTTGTTTAAAAGCCTCTCTTTCACTTACTCAGAAGTTAAGCAGAGCCTGTAGCTGGATCAGGTCCAAGGGGTCCCATCTAATCAATTGTCCTGTTTCCCAGAAGTGAGACACGAGTTCAAAACCAGCTCTCCCAGTTGCAGTTCCCAGTTAACTGGTCTTCAGAGGCATGGTGCCTCTGATCCTGAACCTAACATCCAGCCATCATGGCTAGCAGTTGCTGATAGCCTTTATTCCCCCACGAATTTGTCTAATCCAGGGGTCGGCAAACCAAGGCCCGGAGGCCAGATCAGGCCCAACTGCCTTCAGGATCTGGCCCACAGGAAGAAATTCCGACAATAGAAGAATGGCAGACAAAATTAGTGGACTACGCAGAATTAGATAAAATGACAGGAAGGATTGGAAACCCGTGGGACCAGAGATTCGCAGAAGATTGGAAGAAATATACGAACTATTTGAAGAGCAACTGCAATCAACAAATTACGCTAGTAGGGCTACAAGAAGTTTTGTAAGGAGAAATACATGAAACATTGCAAAGTAGAGAAAGAATAGAGATATTAGTTATGAGATTTAAATGTAATAGTGAAAGTAAGAAATGTGATTGATGGAAGTCAAAAAAATGGTATAAGATATAAAAGTATGTTTAATTATTGTTGAAATTGATATGTTGAAAAACTAATAAAAATTTATATATAATAAATATAAAAAAGGATCCGGCCTGCGGACTGTCTGTGGATTGGCATGGCAGCGGACGAGCTCACTCTGCCTACCCACGAGAAGCAGCAGTGGTGGCGGCAGTGGTGGCAGCCCCTGGGAAGGTAAGTGCAGCAGCTGGGACTGGGGCTGGGGAGGAGGACTATTTGCCCCCCTTGCCTCTTCTTCCAGCTCCTGCCCGCCCCCCAGTACTGCTTCTCCGGCCTGCCACAAGGTCTGAGGGACAGCGGGCTGGCCCACGGCTAAAAAAATTTGCTGACCCCTGGTCTAATCCCTTTTTGAAGCTGCCTAAACTGGGGAGTTCCACAGCTTAGCTATGCGCTGAGCAACACTTCTGGATCGAGAACCGTTGGCGCAGGTGCAACGGCACCACAGAAATTCAGAAGCTCAAATGAGGAGCCTCAGGGGTCTGTGGTGCCATGGATGGAGCGGCCTCAGGCTCACTTCTGAGGTAGAAAGGGTGTGTCAGCAGTGGACCCTGCAGTGTAGGACAGACAGCAACAAGGCTCCGCGTTGGCTAAGCCTGCAATCATCCCCAGGAAACGGTGGCCTTAGAGCAGCGGTTCTCAACCTGTGGTCCCCAGATGTTGTTGGACTACAACTCCCATCATCCCCGAGCTCTGGCCTTGCTAGCTAGGGGTGATGGGAGTTGTAGTTCAACAACGTCTGGGGACCCACAGGTTGAGAAAGGCTGCCTTAGAGCCTTATCTGAAGGGCTTTCCCATGGAAGACGGAGCAAGCTTGTTTTCTGCTGCTCCGGAGCGTAGGACCCAAACCGATGAATTCAAAGTACAAGAAAGGAGATTCTGACTAAACATTAGCAAGAACATTCTGGTGGTTAAGAGCTCTTCAAGAGCGGAAGGGACTTCCTTGGGAGTTTCTAAGCAGAGGTTGGGTGGCCTTCTGTCAGGAAACCTGCAGCTGTGATTCCTGAACTGTAGGGTGCTAGACTAGATGGATCTTGGGGTACCTTCCCACTCTGCAATTCTTTGATTCTATGATTCACCTGCTCCACGGAGCAACCGATGCTGTTTCCAGCTTCCTCCAGCAAAAAGCAGCTGCTCCAAGCAGAAGCACACACTTTCCAGGTCTAGGTTTGACAACCATCTCCCCATACACCACACATATACCCCAAAAATGCCCACTAGATGACTTGGGAATTCAAACATGCCGTCAACATGATTTGGGGATTCAAAAGATATTTTGGTTAAATTAATGTAATTTAGTTTTACTTGGCAAGTAAAATGTGTGTAAAACAATTGCCAAGTACCGTATTTTTCGCCCTATGGGACGCACTTTTTCCCCTCCAAAAATGAAGGGGAAATGCGTGTGCGTCCTATGGGGCGAATGCAGGCTTTCGCTGAAGCCTGGAGAGCGAGAGGGGTTGGTGTGGTCCCCCCCAGGCACGGTATCCGCAAGCCTAGGGAGCCGCGCTGGACTCCCAAAGGTTGCGCAGAGCTGCCTGCATTCCAAAGCCTGGGGCGCACTGAAGAGCATGCCCGGGCTTCGTGCAGCTCTCCGCAAGCCTGGGGAGACTGGAGCGGCTCCCTAGGCTTGCGGACAGCAGGCTGTTCTGGGGGCTGGGGTCGGGGGAAACTCGGGCTTCCCCCGCGCCAGCCCCGTGCCTGGGGGGGAAATATATTTTTTTTCTTTATTTCCCCCCCCCCAAAAAAAAACTAGGTGCGTCCTATGGGGCAGTGCGCCCTATGTGGCGAAAAATACAGTACTTGCAGTTATATTATTATTATTATTATTATTATTATTATTATTATTTAGTAGTGGTAGTAGTAGTAGTTAGCATTACCTAACATTTTCTGAAGGTAAAATTATAATTATTTGGTTTTCCAAGAGCATTTTAGGTGCTTCTCCATTAAATGTAGCCTTACCAAGTTAAATGTCTAATCAGAAAAGTAACAGCAGATCTGAATTCCTCACGCCCAAAAACATATTTTTTAAGACCCCATCACCAAACAAATGTGCAAAAATTAAGTTTCCCCTCCTAAAATTACACACCTTGCTGCAAGAGAGTCCCCAGTGCTACCTTAGCAGCACAAACCTGAAGAGCGAGAGAAGCGCCGAGAGAAAGGAGTCTGTTAACAGCTTCTCGGATCATTTACAGACCAAACCCCTCTATTCTCCTGGAAGCGAACTCTATTTAAATGCCTTATCAAAAGCTCAATTCCCAATTTTAGCTGTCTTGCCCTGTCTTCACAGAGGTATTTGATTCCATTAATGTGTCTTCCCCTTGAGGCAAAGCCCAATCAGCCAACTCCAAACTTGCTTTGCTTTATCCAGAGAGGATTTCTGAGAAGCGCTGCTTGCATGGAAACACAAGGAGGGACCGGCTCCTGCGTCGGGCTAGAGGGGACCCACCTAGTCCAACATGCAATTCTCACCTTGGCCAGCCAGAGGTCCAGGGCAAGCCTGCAAGCAGGATTTGAGCACAAGAGCCTTCACCCCTTCTCAGGTTTCCAGCAACTGGTATTCAGAAATATGACTGCCTGCCACTGCAGAGGCAGAGGCACCACGGCTGGTAGCCATTGACAGCCGAGAATTCGTCAAATCCTCTTTTAAAGCTACTCAGCTTAGTGGCCATCACAGTCTCTTGTGGGAGTGAGTTCCAAAGTTCAACTGCAAGCTGCATGAAAAAGTCCTTTTTCAAATCTTCTCTGAATCTTTCAACATTCCTATTTCTAAGAGTCCAGCTCCCATCATCCCGGCCTTAAGAGCTCTCCAACGTGCAGCTGGTGATTGAGCCAGGACAATATCTGTTAACTTTTCCCTTTTCTTGCGAGGAATCCTATTCGGAATAAGGGAATTTCCCTTTAAAAAGGAAAACGTTGACAGCTATGGCCAGGACAGCTATCCAGGCTTGGATCAGTAGCTTAAGGGCTGGAGAGGACTCCAGCTCTCCTAAGCCAAGCTATAAATCCGCTGTCCAAGGTCCTGAACAACCTCCACACACAGTTCTCTTGTGAACATCAGAGAAGGCCGGGCTTTGCTGCTTTCTCTGGCCAGCAGCCCCGACCCTGAACAGGCGGCAGGAGCAGGACTCTGCAAACATCCAATGGCATCTTAAAGACGAACCAACACACAGCTTGGCATTGGCTGCTATAGACTCTAGACTGGCCACCCAGTTCAGCATCCTCTTCTCCCAGTGGCCAGCTAGATGCCTCAGGGCAGCAGGACCCGATTACAACATTCTCCTGCTTGTGATTCGCAGCAACTGGCATTCAATGGTATCCTGGTATTCAGAAGTATGCTGCCTCTGCTACTGTAGGTCACAGAGGAGGGTCAAGGGTCAAGAAACTAAGCCTGATTAAGAACGGTTGAAGGAGCTGGGTATGTTTAGCCTGGAAAAGAAGAGACTGAGAGGAGATCTGAGAGCCATCTTCAAATATCTCAAGGACCGTCTCATGGAAGAGGGAGCAAGCTTGTTTTCTCCTGCTCTGGAGGGTAGGGCTTGAACCAATGGCCTTCAAGTTACAAGAAAGGAGATTCCAACACAACAGCAGGAAGAACTTTCTGACAGTAAGATCTGTTTGACAGTGGAACTGTCTCCCTTGGGAGGTGGTGGACTCTCCTTCCTTGGAGGTTTTTAAGCAGAGGCTGGATGGCCATCTGCCATGGATGCTTTAGCTGACATTCCTGCATTGCAGGGGGTTGGACTAGATGACCCTTGTGGTCCCTCCCAGCTCTACAGTTCTATGATTCTATGAAGCCATCATGACTGGAAGCCTTATCCTTCAAGAATTCACCCGACTCTTTTTTAAAAGCCATCCAAAATTGGTAAAGGTAAAGGTAAAGGTACCCCTGCCCGTACGGGCCAGTCGTGACCGACTCTAGGGTTGTGCACTCATCTTGCTCAAGAGGCCGGGAGCTGGCGCCGTCTGAAGACACTTCCAGGTCACGTGGCCAGCATGACGAAACTGCAACTGGCAAGCCAGCACCAGCGCCGCACACGGAAACGCTGTTTACCTTCCCGCTATAAAGTGGTACCTATTTATCTACTTGCACTTAGGGGTGCTTTCGAACTGCTAGGTGGGCAGGAGCTGGGACCGAACGACGGGAGCTCACCCCGCCGCGGGGATTCGAACCGCCGACCTTAGCAAGTCCTAGGCGCTGAGGTTTTACCCACAGCGCCACCTGCGTCCCAAAATTGGTGCCAATCACTAAATCTGATGTGAGCAAATCCCACAGCTGTGGGGAAAAGTGGCTCCTTTTGTTTGTTCTTAGTTTCACTGGATGGCCCTGGGATCTATTATTGTGGGAGAGGAAGAAAGACTTTTCTTTACCCGCTTTCTCCATACTGGGCATTCTTTTATGTGCCTCTGCCATGACCCCTACTTGTTTTCCAAACTAAGAAGTTCTAGATGCCAATCATTTTAGCTGCTCTTTCCTGAAACTTTTCTAGCTCTGTGCAAGTCCCTAAATTGATAAAACGTGTGAATTATGAATTCCGTATTCCTTTCCCCAGCCTGGGCGCAATGAGGCAGTGCATCACTATTAAGCGCTAGTTTAGGTGATCTGGGAAGCCTTCTTGGAGTTTGTTGACTCAGGGTTGTCATCCCGAAACAACAACTGCCTACAGAAATCCCTTGGTTTTTCGCTCTTCTTTGCACTCAATTGTGAGTTGCTCACAGATAATCTCAACTCTTTTTCTGCAGAGAATTTTGCATTTCCTTTTCTGCCATCAGGAACAACCACCCTGCTGCTGGCTCAGTGAGGCCGATATGGTGCCCTCCAGATGTAACGGACTACAACTACCATCAGCCTCAGCCAGCAAGGCCAATGGTCAGGGATGATGGGAGTTGTGATCCAGCAAACATGCAGACGATGCCTTGTTGGTTCTCTATATTGGCAAGATGCAATTGCCTACCACCAGGGATGAGTGCCTAACTGGTTCCACACTCCATTCTGAATCATGGTGACCACTGTGCAAATCTTAAACTTTCATTTTTTTCAAAAAGACAACAGGCACGTTTCTAGACCTTATGACTATAAATAAATGTTGGCAATTGCAAAAGCCAGCGGAGATTGCAATTCGTTCTTCAGAATTCCGCACCTTAAATCTTCCCAGTAGCTGGTAGAAGCAGAATAAGGGATGCTAAAATTACATCTGAATTTTCTCGTCACAGAATCAAGCTTGCCTTAGAATAACAGAATTTCAGAGTTGGAAGGGACCCTGAGGGTCACCTGTTTCAACCCCCTGAAATGCACAAATCACAACTGAAGAATCACTGACAGGTGGCTGTGCAACCTTTGCTTAAAAACCTCCAATGAAGGAGAGAGTCCACCACCTTCCAAGGGAGTCTGTTCCACTGCCAAACGCTGTTGAATCTCCTTCCTTGTCATTTGAATCCATTGGTTTGGGTCGTACCCTCCAGAGCAGAGAAAAACAAGCTCGCTCCATCCTCCATGTGACAGCCCTCCCGATACTTAAAGATGGCTATCATGTCTGGGACGCGGGTGGCGCTGCGGGTTAAACTACAGAGCCTAGGACTTGCCGATAAGAAGGTCGGCGGTTCGAATCCCCACGAGGGGGTGAGCTCCCGTTGCTCCGTCCTAGCTCCTGCCAACCTAACAGTTCAAAAGCATGTCAAAGTGCAAGTAGATAAATAGGTACCTCTCTGTCAGGAAGGTAAACAGTGTTTCCGTGCACTGCTCTGGTTCGCCTGAAGCAGCTTAGTCATGCTGGCCACATGACCCGGAAGCTGTACGCCGGCTCCCTTGGCCAATAAAGTGAGATGAGCGCCGCAACCCCAGAGTCGTCCGCGACTGGACCTAATGGTCAGGGGTCCCTTTACCTTTACCTTTACCATGCCATTTCTTGGTCTCCTCTTCCCCAGGCTCAACATACCCAACTCTCTCAACCATCCTCCTCAAGGCTTGGCTTCCAGATTATAATCTTGGTGCAGATATCATATGTTTCAGAGCCAGATCTAAACACCACCATTCAATATGTTACCCATTACCATTCCTGCCGCCATGTTTTTGCCAGCACGAGTTGGATTGGCTGTATATTGGCCTGCAGTCAAGGCACAACCAACCCCATGGGTTGGTGGCAATGCAAGACCAGTATAAGATGGGAGCTACTGGCTGCTTGGTTTACTTCAATGCATCCAAGGCCCAGCCTGCTGGTATGGCTGTAGAGACACACAGCGCTGCCTCCTTCTGCAGCCGGGCTTGGTTGCCGTATATCAAGGCCCTTCTTTGTGATTTACAGAGCGCGGCTACAATATAATCACAACTCGGCAACAATGTACCAAACAGATTTACTTCTCCTGAGCAAATATGTCTCCGAGTAATTCATTACCCAACGGGACACCGGCTCACAGCTCATCATCAATCTGCTAACCAATGGGGACGGACCTCGCAACTCATCCCCAATTCCCCCGTCCAACGGGACTGAGCCTCGCAGCTTTTATCATCCCAGTGCCGTCCAATGGGGAAGAGCGTCCCACTTCCCATCGACTCGCCACCCAATGAGGCGGCTGGGCTCCAGGCTGGCTGCGGAAGGGGACCAGAGCTTGCAATTCACCATTAAGTGATGCGCTTTGGGTTTATGGTGGCCGAGATTTACGGCTTATAAACAACTTATTATCCGACACGTTTCAGCTCATTGAAAAACAGAACTACTGGTCGTAAACAATTCATTATCCACCATGTTGCCAATATGCAGGCAGGCAGAGGCCATCGTGAATCAGAAAGTGCCAAGAGATATCAGCAAGGGGGGCGAGGCACGGGTGCGGGGCTGTTGCAAATGCGTCCGGGGGAGGCCTGGCCCAAAGCAAAGGAAGACACGTTTCCTCTTTGCCTCTCCTTGTCCCTTTTGTTCCAGGTCTCTGCATTCCTTGCGGCTTCCACCAATTCCCTCTCTGTGCTTCTGAGGTTTGAACAACAGAAACACACAAAGGAGGATATTGACATCCGACTGCTCAGGTAGTTATCTTGGTGAAGGCGACCCGCCTTTTAGATGCTGCTGCTGGCAATTCTGTAAGACCCTGTTCTTCCTCTTACAGCATATGCAGGCAAGCAGACCAGAATGTCCCTTAATGGAAGATTCATGATGAGTGGGAACACAATGCAAACTCGCAGCAAAGGTTGTGCCAGGTCTTTTTTCAGCAGGAATGACTGAGCACGCAAGCGAAGAGGCTGAGCCCCAGAATCTCTTCCAGAAGCAAGATATTGCACTTTACCTGGAACTCGACTTCACTTCACCTGCGAGTGAGCGGGTGAAAAAGTGTGTGTCTGGAGCATGTGCAGAGTGCCCTCTCTCCAGCACAAAGTAGTTCCTTCTCAGGACCCCAGGGCAGGCCAAGTGAACTGGCTAAACTATGAAACTTGCACCAATGGGAGGCAGTGATGGCTGTCAACTTAGAATCCTAGAACTGTAGAGTTAGAAGGGACACTGAGGCCATCTGGTCCAAGGAATCTCAGCTCAAGGATCCCTGACAGCTGGCCATCAAACCTCTGCTTAAAAAACTCCAGTGACAGAGAGTCCAGCACCTTCCGAGGGAGTCCATCCATCTGTCTAACAAATCCTACTGTCAGAAAGTTCTTCCTGATGTTTACTCAGAATCTCCTTCCTTGTAACTAGATTCCATTGGGTTGGGTCCTAGCCTCTGCAGTAGGAAAAAACCAAACTTTTTCGTTTATTTCATAAAATTTATGACTGTAACAAAACAACAATCACAAAGTGATTTACAAAAGCTAAAACAGTAAAAAAAATTGAAAACGGTGTTAAGTTGGAATTTCCTTCCTTGTCATTTGAATCCATCAGCTTGGGTCCTACCCTCCAGAGCAGGAGCAAACACGCTTGTTCCACTTTCCATGGCCCTTCAGATATCCAAAGGTAGCCATCCTATTATCTCTATGTCTTCTGTTCTTCAGGCTAAACCAGGGGACAGCAAACCTTTTCAGCAGGGGGCCGGTCCACTGTCTCAGAGATAACCCAGAAATGCATTTTAAATAAAAGAACACGTTTTACTCATGTAAAAACATGCTGATTCCTGGACTGTCCGCGGGCCGGATTGAGAAGGCGATTGGGCCAGATCCAGCCCCCGGGCCTTAGTTTGCCCACCCATGGGCTAAACACACCTAACTCCTTCAACCGTTCCTCATCAGGCTTGGTTTCCAAACCCTTGATCATCTTGGTTGCCCTCCTCTGCACACCTTCCAGCTTGTCAGGGGTCAGGCAGGACGTGCGATCAGCTGTAGCCAACTGATATGAAGAGGTCTTGGTGGCTGGTTTGGTTGACCTCCCTCCTTTGGCCAGAGCGGACGGGTGACGGGTAGCACCCAAGCCAAGCCCTTGCCTTGCATTCATCAGGTCAGCTGTGTGCCAGTTCAAGGACCACTAAAGGCTTGAGAGCTGAGTGTTCCCCAGGGACAGAGCAACATGCTCAGAGACAGGTTGTGGTGGGGAAAGGGTCTCCCCCATTTATGCGTGGGTGCTTCATTTACTGTAACACGGGGCTGTCTCTGCCGCAGCATGGCCTGGAGGTGTCTTTGCATGTAGGGGGGTGCGTGGCAATCTGACATGGGGGAAACCACGTTTGCAGCAGCCGAGAGCTTATTCCACCAAAGATGTGCACACCTTTCAGGTGCCACAGGTTGCTTGGCTGCTGCTAGCCTCATTACTCTGCAACAATGGGTGCATGGGGTCACATCAACAATCGCATCAACAGAGGCTTGGAAGCCAGCGAGGCGAAGGTCGGCTCCCCAGATAGCAGCAAAAGGCGGGGGCTGGAGGAAGAGAAAGGGGGGTGGCACGCAGCTGGGGCCTGCCTGCAGAACGAACCCGGGAATAGATGAGAAAGTGTCCTTTGCGGAGGGGAAAGGGGGAGGGCGAAGCCTCTCATCCAACTCCCGCCCGCCTGCTCTTGCAAAGCAATGTGCACTCTCAGTTACCACTCCTGGGTTATTACGTGGGCTGCTATTAAGATCCTTTTGGGGTGGGGTGAGGGGGGGCGGGGCAGTGCGGCCAAGGAGCAGCACGCTCCGTCTCTCCATCTGAAAAGCTGTCAATCCCCTCCTTTCCCCGCTGAGCTCCCCGACAAAAAAAAAAACACCCCACCACCACCCACCCGCTCCTGAGCGCGGGCTCCATAATAGAACTTAATCATAACAGCCATTAGCTGGGCCGAACAGCGACAATTACTATCTCAGGCAGCAAATCTCTCTCTCTCTCTCTCTCTCAACCCCCCAATCCGCCAAACCGTGGTTCTAAGCACTAATGCATCCAGCTGGGATAAATGGTTCCAGGCTTCCTTGGCAACATGAATTGGGCTCCCTCCGGCCCCACAGCCATTCTGGGGGCGGCGGATGGGGGGGGGGGAGTTTGCAGAAACTTGCATTCAGGGAGATTCCCCTAAGTGCCGCACCCCCTAAATGCATTTATTTATTTCCTTGCTCCTCTCCGCCCACCTGCAAAAGCCCGACAAACAGCAAGCTGTAAGCAAAGAGCCCATGCAGGGGGAAAAACCCCACCATGGAAGCAGAAGTGAATCTCAAGATTACCCCCATAAATCTGGAGAGCTGAAAACCCAGTGTGTTTGAGTTTCTCTCTCTTGCTGCTTTCTTAGGAGCTGGCTAGATGCAGAATGAAAGACCAGTTTAGTTTCCACTGCCCGTAGCTGTCTCTCAGCATCACCTACATCACAAGGTTGCTGTCGTGGGGATTAAATGGGTAGGGGAAGAACCATGAACACTACCTTGAGCTCCCTGGAGGAGAAGCTGGGATATGAACGCAACAAAGAAAACTAAATCAATACATATGGAAGTTAAGAAAAATCAATGCCTCCCATTCACTCCAGTGACAAAGAAAGGAATGTGTGCTCATTCCGCAGTGCTGCCTCAACGGGTCCAAAGTCTTCCTTCCTCCTTCCCCAACCTGGGTAGGGTGAGGGAGTCTGGTGGGGAAGGGCTTTAGCTCAGCGGCAGAACAGCTGCTCTGCATGTAAGGTAAAGGTTAAGGGACCCCTGACCATTAGGTCCAGTCATGGCCGACTCTAGGGTTGCGGCGCTCATCTCGCTTTACTGGCCGAGGGAGCTGGTGTACAGCTTCCAGGTCATGTGGCCAGCATGAGTAAGCCGCTTCTGGTGGACCAGAGCAGTGCACGGAAACGCCGTTTACCTTCCCGCCGGAGTGGTACCTACTTATCTACTTGCACTTTGATGTGCTTTCGAACTGCTAGGTTGGCAGGAGCAGGGACTGAGCAACGGGAGCTCACCCTGTTGCGGGGATTCGAACCGCCAACCTTCTGATGTAGAAGTTTCTAAGTTCACACTGCGGCATCTCCAGGCAGGACTGCGAATGTCCCTTGCCCCAGAAGCCAAGCCTGATGAGGAACGGTTGAAGGAGCTGGGTATGCTTAGCCTGGAAAAGAGAGGACTGAGAGGAGATATGATGGACATCTTTAAATATCTCAAGGGCTGTCAGATGGAAGGCAGAGCAGGCTTGTTTCCTTCTGTTCCGAAGGGCAGGAACTGAACCAACAACTTCAAGTTATGGGAAAGAAGAATCCAATTAAACAACAGGAAGAACTTTCTGAGAGCTGCTCAGCCCTGGGAGATGATGGGCTCTCCTTCCATGGAGGTTTTTAAGCAGAGGTTGGGTGGACACCTGTCATGGATGCTTTAGTTGAGAATTCTTGCACGGCAGCCGGGTTGGACTAGATGACCACAGGGGTCCCTTCCAACTCTACTACTCTATGATTCTCTGAAGACCCTGGAGAGCTGCTGCCAGTCTGTGTAGACTGAGTTAGAGGGGGCCTGATGGTCTGACTCAGTATAAGTCAGCTTCCTGCGTTCACACCAAGGAAGGGAACTCCTTGGGTGGGACTCTGAAGGGAGGGGCAGCACAGAGATCACTGTGTGGTTAAGATGCATCCAGCCTCTCCAGGAAACCCTGCAAGATGCCGTCATGCTGGGCTTTGTGCCAGTTCCTCCCTATGGATAGACAACGGCGAGTCCCCAGCATCCTGTCACACGCCAAGGAAGAAACCCCTGCAGGATAGAGCCATGCAGAGGGAAGGGGAGGGGGCTGCAAACCAGGCAAGCCCACCCAGGAGCAGGATTAGTCCCACAACAAGGGGGCCTGCCCCAAAGCACATCCACTGACTTCCTTGCACAGAAGCGGATGCCCCCCCTCACTTTGATGGAGCGAACAGAGCCAGAGTTTGGTCTATCTATCAAGCTGGGTGTTGTCAGCACTGACCACCAGCAGCACTGCAAGGTCTCAGAGTCCAGAAATTGAACCCAGGACCCTGTCCGTGCAAAGCAGCTGCTCTACAACCGAGCTGCAGTAGGCTGGGGAGAGGGTGGGAGTCAAGAGCAAAACCTGCCTTGGCTGCGGTTGTTGCTTATTAAATTTATTAGCTGCTTTTTTGCAACTCAAAGCGGCTTACAGCATTTTAAGCAAAGAACAAGCACGTTAGAAAAATCTCACCCACAGAGAAAAAAAGGGCACTGATAGCTAAGGGCTGGTTAGAAAGGAATGTTTTTGCCTGGCACCTGAAGATACGGTATCTTTGGATAAAGGTTGGCATGTAAACCAAATAAATGACATGCTCACAGATAAAGAACTTTGCCTCCCAGCTGAAAAACTCAACAGGTTATCTAGCTAGCAACCATCGGTCATGACATCCTGCTATCTCCGTGAACCATTGGGGGTTTGGGGGGGGCAAAAACCAGGTGGTCTCTGGGCACGCTTGGCTTTGCTGCTTTGCAAAGCAAATAATACTCCCTGCCACACGCACTGCATTTTGTTGTTCAATAATAATAATAATAAAAATAATAAAAATAATACAGTGGTGCCTCGCAAGACGGAAAGAATCCGTTCTGTGATTCTCTTCGTCTAGCGGTTTTTTCGTCTTGCGAAGCAAGCCCATTGACGGATTAGCGGATTAGCGCTATTAGCGGCTTTTAGCGGCTTATCTGCTGATCGGATCAGCTGATAAGCGGCTTAGCGGCTTAGAAAAAGGGCGGGGAAGGGAAAAAAACCAGCAGGAACTCGCAAGGCATTGTCGTCTTGCGAAGCAAGCCCATAGGAGATTCGTTTTGCGAAGCACCTCCAAAACGGAAAACTCTTTCGTCTAGCGAGTTTTCCGTCTTGCGAGGCATTCGTCTTGCGGGGCACCACTGTAATGTGATAGGATTGTTGCAGGGAACTCACCCTGATTTTGCTCCAGGCCTGGGCTGCGAGGCTGACAACCTGGAAAAACATGTGTGGGTGTGCGCAAGCATGCGCAATCGATTAGGCAGGTAAAAGGGCCTGTCTGTGGGTAACAGACCAGCTTATGAAATGTGTGTGTGTGTGTGTGTGTGTGTGTGTGTGTGTGTTTGAGCATGGAGGGGTGGCCTCCTGCTCTCTCCCCCCCCCCGTCTACTCAGCGCTCAGCGCTGGAGCGCGATTAGCCAGCCGGGGGCGGGGAGCCCACAAGCTGTGATTTTCTCTAATTGTTGTTTTTGCTGAAAGGTAATTAAAATCCCTTTTTATTTCGTGTGTGCTGGAGACCTCGGCGGCTGTGCGGAGAGGGAGGGGAGGGGAGGAGGGGGGAAGTGGCATTTTAAGGTGGGGGGGAGGAAGGAAGCCATGGCAGGAGAAAGGGGGGGGGGAAGGGTGCGGGTTGTGTGTTTTTTAAGATGCTGCCCCAGAGACTTCATTCTCTTGCAGCCTTGAAATTGTATATTGCGAGGGGGGGCTAGGACCTGGGAGAGCAGAGTTCGAATCCTCACTTGGCCACGAAGCTCACTAGGTGACCTTGCACCGGCCGCGGCCTCCCTTAGCCTGGCCTACCTCACAGGGTTAAGGTAAAGGTTAAGGGACCCCTGACCATTAGGTCTAGTCGTGACCGACTCTGGGGTTGCGGCACTCATCTCGCTTTATTGGCCGAGGGAGCCGGCATACAGCTTCCGGGTCATGTGGCCAGCAGGACTAAGCCGCTTCTGGCGAACCAGAGCAGCACACGGAAACGCCGTTTACCTCCCCGCCAGAGTGGTACCTGTTTATCTACTTGCACTTTGATGTGCTTTCGAACTGCTAGGTGGGCAGGAGCTGGGACCGAACAACGGGAACTCACTCCGTCGCAGGGATTCGAACCACCGACCTTCTGATCAGCAAGTCCTAGGCTCTGTGGTTTAACCCACAGCGGG
Organism: Podarcis liolepis; assembly: GCF_965112155.1. Taxonomy (NCBI): domain Eukaryota; kingdom Metazoa; phylum Chordata; class Lepidosauria; order Squamata; family Lacertidae; genus Podarcis; species Podarcis liolepis. The sequence continues at coordinate 98,837,900 of NC_139556.1, read as the reverse complement.
GCTAAATGAGGAGCAGGAGAGCCACATACGCCACCTTGTGCTGCTTGGAGAAAAAGTGTGGATAGAAATGTACAACAGGGAGGCAACAGCACTCTGCACATGCTCAGGAGAAGCCCGTGCCAGACTTTCAGTAGCAGTTCCAAACCACTGGGGTCTTCTTGCGTGCCCCCATCTCTGCAACCCCACCTCTGTCACACAGAAAAAGTCCCCTTCCTTTCCCATGCCCTATCTCTCTACCCTCCTCTGCCCCATATTTCTCCACCCACAGTTCCCTGTGCCTCATTTCTCAGATGATTACGCCCCCTCCATTTCTCCCCACCGGTCTTCACTCTTGTCTTTTTGGTATCCGCACCTGTTAGCGCCCCTGGTCTGTGACCCCAATTTGGAATTTTGGAACTCCCTGCCCTGGGAGATTCCACCGATTATTTCTTAGATAGTACCTCGCGGCCACACAAAATAAATTTTCAGCAAGCTCTTTCCGCCCGTCTTTTGGTTGATTTAACCTGCTTTTCTTCCTGTTTAGATTTTTCTTTTTTTCTTTTTTTGTTCATCTATCTGTTGCTTCATTTTAAATTTGTTTTAGATTGTGTGTGGGTGGTTTTTTTTGTTTTACTCTATGCTTTTAGCTGCCTCGGGTGGTTCCATTTTTAGAACTGGAAAGGCAAGGTATCCGTGATCTTCTAAATAAAACAGACAATCTCACCCACCCAGATTTCAAACCCTCCCCCACTTCTAAACGAAAGAAAGAAAGAAAGAAAGAAAGAAAGAAAGAAAGAAAGAAAGAAAGAAAACCTTGTGAGTTTTACTGAAATTGTCCAGGAGGCTTACTAGCATCTGATCCAGATATTACAATCAATTCAGACGCTTTACAGAGATAATAAAAACTTATCCATTAAACTTAAAAGCCCACGTCTTTCTGAAATGGAGAGGTGTTAACGCCGACTAAGATGCATGCACGTCTTTTGAGTTTAAATAATTACGGGCGCACGCAGAAATTAATTATTAATATTGGCCGGGCGCCTTCGCCGTTTCCATCGCCTGGGAAAAAACTTCCCTGCTAAGTCAGGTCTAACGGCCCTACCGTTGGGGAGAGGGAGGCGTCTGCCTCGGGTGGCAGATGCTGGGAGGTGGAGAGCAGGAGTGTGGGGTTAGACAGCAGAACTGTGTGTGTCCCCCGCCCTGGCCTTGGGTGCATGGTGGGTGCCGCCCCATTGTTGACGATGTGATCAGATTCAATTGCCAGTCTAGCAGCCTTATGGAGATGGACTTGCAGGGGTTGCCATGCTGCCCCTGGGAGCAAAATGACCTGGGTTGGTCCAGGCCGGGCCTCAACCAAATTAGGCACCCGTTGAGCACCCACTTTCTGTTACCCCACAAACTTCCGTCTCCCAGACCCCAGAAAAGGAGAGAGAAAACTCAGGAGCAGGAGAGAAAAAGGTCTTGCCTAATTTATGCTCTTGACAGCAGTTAATTTCAGAGTGTGACCCTCACTGCCCTCTGACGGTTATTGGCTACCATAAAAAAGCAAGGGGGCGGGCGGGAGAGACAGAGAGTCTGCGCATGGGTGCAACAGCCCTCTGAACAATGAATGCTTCACCCTCAATGAGAATAACCCAGGGACTGAAGCTTGAGGAAAGGGCCACAGTTCACACAAAAGGACTCGTTTTCAACCCTTGGCATCCCTGGGCAGGGCCAGGAGAGACCCAGGTCGAAACCCTGGAATCACAGAATCATAAAGGTTGAAGGGACGTGAAGGGTCATCTAGTCCAACCCGCAGGCACTGCCGGTCAGTGTTGACAGTACTCAGCTACATGGACTACTGGCCCGACAGCTTGTTAGGTTACTATATTCTTCAAATATCTCAAGGGTTGTCACATGGAAGACAAAGCAAGCTTGTTTTCTCCTGCTCCGGAGGCTGGGAGCCAAACAGCGGATTCAAATGAGAAGAAAGGAGATTCCGACTAGTAAAGGTAAAGGGACCCCTGGCCATTAGGTCCAGTCATGGCCGACTCTGGGGTTGCGGCGCTCATCTCACTTTATTGGCCTAGGGAGCCGGCGTACAGCTTCCAGGTCATGTGGCCAGCATGACTAAGCCGCTTCTGGCGAAACCAGAGCAGCACACGTAAACGCTGTTTACCTTCCTGCCGGAGCAGTACCTGTTTATCTACTTGCACTTTGACGTGCTTTCGAAGTGCTAGGTGGGAAGGAGAAGGGACTGAGCAACGGGAGCTCACCCCGTTGCAGGGATTCGAAGCGCCGACCTTCCGACTGGCAAGCCAAGAGGCTCAGTGGTTTAGACCACAATGCCACCTGCGTCCCTCCTGTAGAATCATAAGGTAAAGGTAAAGGGGCCCCTGACCATTAGGTCCAGTCATGGCCGACTCTGGGGTTGTGGCGCTCATCTCACTTTATTGGCCAAGGGAGCCGGCGTACAGCTTCCAGGTCATGTGGCCAGCATGACTAAGCCGCTTCTGGTGAACCAGAGCAGCGCACAGAAACACTGTTTACCTTCCCGCCAGAGCAGTACCTATTTATCTACTTGCACTTTGATGTGCTTTCGAACTGCTAGGTTGGCAGGAGCAGGGACTGAGCAACAGGAGATCACCCCATCGCGGGGATTCGAACCCCCAACCTTCTGATCAGCAACTCCTAGGCTCTGTGGTTTAACCCACAGCACCACCCACTTCCCCTCCACAGCACCACCTGCAGGAATAACCTTCTGATGGCAAAAGCTGCTCAAGAGTGGAACAGACTCCCTCGGAAGGTGGTGGACTCTCCTTCCTTTGTAAGCAAGGTTGAAGCATCGGTCATGGATGCTTTAGCTGAGATTCTTGCATTGCAAGGGGTTCAGCACCCAGTATTTTGAACACCCAGACAACACTCCTACACACTCAGCACGTTAACTGTGGTCCCAGAAGGTCCTTCTCTCATGATTCCACCTTTGCAACTTTTCTAACATTCACACAAACAAACACATTCCAACGAAGGTACAGTCCTCAGTGTTTTCCTTCATGCTGCCAGGTCTCCACATTGCTATTTTAAACAGCACACTTTATGAGGAAATAATCACAGGAACAGTTGTAATAATAATAATAATAATAATAATAATAATAATAATAATAATTCTCCTCCAAGGAAGGAGTTGGGTTGCTGGCGGCACTGATGCTGGCCAATAGGTGCCTTCCACAGTTGGCGTCTACCCCCACTTCAAACTGGAACTTTCTGGAAAAAACCTGCCGGAACCACTTTGCAAAGTTCGCACCGGAAACAAACAAGACACTTTTGCATCAAATTCGTTCCAAGGCACTTTGAATCCTTCAAAACATTACTCATCTTGGTTTTCCCAGTGTGGTGTAGTGGTTAAGATTGTCGGATGAGGATGTGACAGTAAAGGTAAAGGTACCCCTGCCCGTACAGGCCAGTCATGTCCGACTCTAGGGTTGTGCACCCATCTCACTTAAGAGGCCGGGGGCCAGCGCTGTCCGGAGACACTTCCAGGTCACGTGGCCAGCGTGACGAAGCTGCTCTGGCGAGCCAGCACCAGCGCAGCACACGGAAATGCCGTTTACCTTCCCGCTATAAAGCGGTGCCTATTTATCTACTTGCACTTAGGGGTGCTTTCGAACTGCTAGGTGGGCAGGAGCTGGGACCAAAAGACGGGAGCTCACCCCGCCACGGGGATTCGAACCGCCGACCATGCGATCGGCAAGCCCTAGGCGCTGAGGTTTTACCCACAGCGCCACCCGCGTCCCGCAAGGATGTGAGAGACCAGGGTTCAAATCCCCACTCGGCCATGAACATCACTGGGTGACCTTGGGCTGGTCCCTGCCTCTTAACCTAACCCAGCTCATGGGGTTGTTGTGGGGATTAAATGAGGATAACCATGTACAAAATACCCTCAGCATGGTGGAGGAAAGGTGAGAGATGGATTCAATAAACAGAGCTGCAGAGTTGGAAGGGACCCTGAGGGTCAGCTAGTCCAACGCTGCTTCAATGCAGGAAATTAATCACAAATAAACAATGCAAGCTCTCGCCTGCACGCAGGGCTGCAGCTGAGTAAACCCTAGCTAAGAAAAGGAAAGGAAGGGGGACACTGTTCCAGGAATGCTGCTCCACGCCACTCCCCCCTGTCTCCTGCTCCCCTTGGTTTAATTACCACTAATGTAAACTGTGCTCCATAAAAACGGCTGGCACTCGGCCCCGAGAAGCAGAGCAGGACAAGTACCATAAATTCACTGCAAAGAGCAGAATGCAGTCTGGGTTCTCTGCTTTCTCTCTCTCTCTCTCTCTCGCCCCCCCCAGTCCCCGCCCCCCCCTCCCGGCAATCCTTCCCTTTCCCCCTTCTTGGCTAAAAACGGTATTTGCTCAAGGGCAAAAGCTTTTTAAACAGGATCATAAATGCTTATTACACGGGCGATGTGCTCGGCTTGATGGGATTAGCTAGGGGGAGAAATTGATCACCAGGCCCAATGCTCCCCCCCCCCCCGAGAGAGAGAGAGAGAGAGACAGAGAGGAGGGACCACTGGAGGCAGGGAAGTGGGGGGGGGAGAGGTGATTTCCCTGAGCTGCTCACCAGCGGGTGGACTGGCTTTTCTGCAAGCAAGGAGAGGGAGAGAAAGTCGAGGGGGGGGTACCTCCTCCCCATCCATCTACCCGCGCCCCCCCCAATCCCCGCCAGCAGTATTTCAGACAGCCCCAGGCAGGCACACTCTCCTTGCAACATGCAACAAGCATTTTACCCGCCCGGAAGACCCATATGAAGGGTGCAGGGGGGGTCAAGGTGAAGGCAGAGTTACAGGAGCAGAGGAAGAAGCCGTATGGAGAGTCAAAGAGGAGGCTGAGAGGTGTTCTGGGCACCACAATTTAAGGAGGATGTTGAGAAGCTGGAAAGAGTGCAGAGGAGGGGGGTGATTGAGGGGATGGAAACCACGCCTTATGAGGAACCGTTGAAGGAACTGGGGGTGTTTATCCTAGAAAAGAGCTGCATAAGGAGTCTGAGACAAGGCTCTCTTCGACCCCAGAAAGCTGGCAACTGTCAGAAGAAGCAACAGAGCTTTTGCACCATGGTGCTGTTTTCCAAAAGGGCTGCCCTTCCCATATGAACTGACTGCTTGTGCCATAGAACTTCCTTCCCAGATCTCTCTAGGTGAAGGTAAAGGGACCCCTGACGATTAGGTCCAGTCATGGCCGACTCTGGGGTTACGGCGCTCATCTCACTTTATTGGCCGAGGGAGCCAGCGTACATCTTCCAGGTCATGTGGCCAGCAGGACTAAGCCGCTTCTGGCAAACCAGAGCAGCGCATGGAAATGCCATTTACCTTCCCGCAGGAGTGGTACCTATTTATCTACTTGCACTTTGAAGTGCTTTCAAATTGCTAGGTTGGCAGGAGCAGGGACCGAGCAATGGGAGCTCACCCCGTCACGGGAATTCGAACCGCCGACCTTCTGATCGGCAAGTCCTAGGCTCTGTGGTTTAACCCACAGTGCCACCCACGTCCCTCCCAGATCTCTCTAGTGCCCAGCAAAACGCCACACCTCCAGGACAAACCTCCCGGTTTAAGAAGGCTTTTTGCACATGCAAAAAATGGTAATTCTGTTTAGAACTCCAGTTATTTTATTGGCTAGTGCATATGTTTGGTTTTACGACTATGTTTAACGTTTGCACACGATTGCTATAGTACATCTCTGCATTGATTTGTAGGCTGCTGTGAGAGCCCATGAGCTGAGAAAGGAGGAACAGAATTTTCTATACATCCTCCTCTCTTTCCTCCAAATACCTTTCTCAAAACTGTTGCTCTACGAAGCAACTATGGCGAATCTCAGGCTTAGGGTCTGAATGTGGCCCTTGATGAGCCTCTACCTGGCCCTCGGGACACTCCCCTGGCCAAACCCCTAACTACCTCTGCTTCACACTCCCCCTTGAATGTTGACAGTCCTTGCCAGTTAGAGGACAGAGAGGTACAGTGTGTTTGTGCAGAAACTAGGTAAAATTTACATATGCTGTCCCGCCCACTTTTGTCTCTGGCCCCACCCACCACTGACATGTGACATCATGTGACTCTCCCCCCCCAAAAAAATGCCCAGAAGGAAGCATGACGCTCAGGCTGAAAGAAGCTCCCCACCCCGACTCAAGCAGCTAGTCCTCACACTTCACAGACTTGTCCACCAGATTCTCACTCGCCCTCAGCCTACGGGGCTTATGGTTGGTTTTCACACAAGGTGAATATAATAATATAATAATAATTTATTATTTGTACCCTGCCCATCAGACTGGGTTACCCCAGCCACTCTGGGAGGCTCCCAACATATATAAAAAACATAATAAAACACAAGCATTAAAGTTTCCCCGTACAGGGCTGCTTCCAGAGGCCTTCTAAAAGTCAAATTGTTGTTTTTCTGTTTGACATCTGATGGGAGGGCGTTCCACAGAGTAGGTGCCACCACCAAAAAGGCCTTCTGCCTGGTTCCCTGTAACCTGACTTCTCTCAGTGAGGGAACCACCAAATGGCCCTTGGCACTGGACCTTGTTGTCTGGGCTGAACGATTGGGGTGGAGACACTCTTTCAGGTACACAGTGGTACCTCGGGTTACAGGTGCTTCAGGTTACAGACTCTGCTAACCCAGAAACTGTATCTTGGGTTAAGAACTTTGCTTCAGGATGAGAATAGAAATTGTGCTCCGGTGGTAGCGGGAGGCCCCATTAGCTAAATTGGTACCTCAGGTTAAGAACAGTTTCAGGTTAAGAACGGACCTCCAGAACGAAATAAGTTCTTAACCTGAGGCACCACTGTACTGGGCCAAAGCTGTTTAGGGCTTTAAAGGTCAGCACCAACATTTTGAATTGTGCTCAGAAATGGACTGGGAGCCAATGTAGGCCTTTCAGGACTGGTGTAATATGATCCTGGCGCAAACCCCAACTCCTACATGCAAGAGCCCCACATACCTGAAGTTTGGGGCAGACGCCCACTCGAGTGCAAGGCAGGCCAAATCCACAGTGGCATAGACCAGCAGGAAGAAGATGGTGACCACAGCGGCAATGGTGTTCAGCTTCCCAGAGAAGAGAACCAGCTGCAAGGGATGGAGAACAGAGAGGCGGTGAGAAGAAGACTGGAAGAAATGTAAAGACTATCTACAGAAATATTGTAAAATTAATGAATGATAGAATGATGTTGGATAGCAATTAAGGGGTTTCCAGCTGTAATGATCTAAGAGAATATGAAAAAAGGGTTATAAATGGGTTAAAATCTAATGGTAAGGATTTGCTGAACCAATAAATTGAAGTGGAATACAAAAAAGGGAGGTATGAGGAGGTCCGGGAAATAAGCTAAAGGAAAATAAGTAATAGAAAATATGTGTGTTTTTAACTGTTTTTATTTTGTATTTTTCTCTTTTCTTTTTCATTTTTACTGTAATATTTCAAAAAATCTTAATAAATATTTTATATAAAAAAAAAGAGAGAGAGAGGCGGTGAGAGACAGGAGACGGAAGACTACAGACTCCAACAGCGCAGGTAAAATACAGGTGATGGAGGGCTTTGCTTACTTAAAATCTTCATGTACACCAGGGTTCAATAATTGTTTGCAGAAGTGGCTCCCAAATTGGATGGTATTTCCCCCCTGGGCGGGGTGGGATTTCAGGGGGGGGGAGGCAAGGGGGTTGCAGGGAGCTGCAAATGGTTATTAGACTCTGAATCAAGTTCATCCATTTTGTTGAATTAATTAAACTAAACAGTTTTAATTGGATTCTGAATGAATGTGCAATTAATTGCTACTGTTTTATTGGGTTATTATCTTCCTTAGTGGGTCATGCAGGCTATTTATTCTGCTATTTTTATAGGGAAGGGGGCGCTGAGTCTGTGGAACCAAGGGGTACTTGGCTCAGAAAAGTTTGGGAGCCACTGTTTTGTGGGAGTACGCTGTAATAATTATTATTAAGGAAGGAACATTAGGAAGAACGTTATGACGGTAAAAGCTGTTTGACACTGGAACAGACTCCCTCTCCTTCCTTGGAGGTTTTTAAGTAGACGTTGGATGGCCATCGGTCATGTATGATCTAGCTGAGATTCCTGCATTGCAGGGGGTTGGGATAGATGACCCTTGGGGGTCCCTCCCAACTCTACAGTTCTATGATTCAATAGTTAAAACACTGGACACAAAAGCAGCTTACTTGGGAAACAATTCAGCAGCCAAAACCTTCTCCCTCTCATCAAGTCGCTCTACAAACAGCCGCACAAAATATTTCATAGCATTTATTTTACCCCTTGCATTTCTTCCAATAATGAACAGGTGTGTCTGCGTGGATCCCAATTCTAAACAGCATCCTTTCTGCCATTATTTTGGCATTATTATTTTTTAACAACATTATTTTTTAAAACCCATTATCTGCATGAAAATTCACATTTAAACACGCATTTTGTTTCATTTCTCTGCTTGGTCCAGGAACCCTCATGACCCCTGCAGGTGCTGGCTCCACTATAGACTTCTGGATTATTATTATTATTTATATATTGCCCTATACCCGGGGGTCTCAGGGTGGTTCGCAGAATAAAATCAAGATATAAAACCACAAAATACCTAATCAAAATAAAAACAGCAACCCAATACCCCCCCAACAAAACAAAAAAAACACATTTTAAAAGGGCATGGGTTGTAAATCGGATCAAGCAAATGCCTGGTTAAAGAGGAACGTTTTTGCCTGGCAACTAAAGGTGTATAATGAAGGCGCCAGGCGAACTTCCCTGGGGAGAGCGTTCCACAGACGGGGAGCCACTGCAGAGAAGGCCCCGTTCTCGTGTTGCCACCCTCCCTCCTCTCTTGCTTCTGCTTCTGACTCTGATTCTGAGCTTCTCTCTGCCACAGCCTCTTCCTGCTCACTAAACCCTGTTACCTCTTCAGCTTCTGACACCACCTCCTCCCAATCTTCTCCGTCCTCTCCCTGTGACCACTCAGTGTCATCCCACCACCAATCCCCAGGCTCTGAGTCTTCTTCCCTTGGGGGGGGGGTTCCCCAGCTAGTTCCTCCCAGCATTCCTCTGCATTCAACCAGTCCATGACACATATACATGTACCATATTTTTTGCTCTATAAGACGCACTTTCCCCCTTCCAAAAATCAAGGGGAAATGTGTGTGCGTCTTATGGAGCGAATGCAGGCTCCTTGGCTTCAGCAATAGCAACGCGAAGCCTCCGAAGCGCAGAGGGAGAACTCCCACCGCACTCCGGAGGCTTCGCCTTGCTTTCACTGAAGCCTGGAGAGCAAGAGGGGTCCCAGGCTTCAGGGATAGCCGCCTGGAGCCTTCGGAGCGCAGTGGGAGCTACCGCTGTGCTCTGGAGGCTTCGGGTTCCTTTTGCTGAAGCCAGGAGAGCAAGACTCTCCTGGTTTCAGCAGAGAGGGAGAGCTGTGCAGCGCCCCTTCAGCGAAGCGGGAGGAGAAATGGAAGGGGCTCCGTTTCTCCTGCTGCTTCGCTGAAGGGGCACTAAGCAGAGAGGGGGAGGATTTTTTTTTCTTGTTCTCCCCCTCTAAAACAAGGTGCGTCCTATGGTCAGGTGCGTCCTATAGCGCGAAATATACGATATGTCTGGCAAAGGGCATGGCCAGGCAGTTCTGGAGAGCCACTGCAAGTCAGTGTAGACAACACTGAGCAAAATGGACCAGGTGCCTGGCTTGGAATCAGGCAGCAGGATATGGGAATGTGGATTTGACTCCGCACCCCCCCAATGGTGTGGGATCCAAAGCAGCTCAGCTCGGGAGGGCCGTTCACAGAGCCTCTTTTAAACAGTCCTGGGGGGAACATCAGAAAAACTGCTGCAGGATCTTCCAGCAGCGATTTAGCACTGAGCTACAGCTGGTGAAGAGCAGAGTGCCCTATGGGGGGGGGGTGGAGAGGACAAAAGCCCTTCCAGCAGAGCTCAAGGAGGAAAGAGGCAGAGTGAGCTGGCAGTGCAAATGTACCCTTAGTCATACTAGAGGAGGCTGCTGGAACATCAAGATGCTGGGACACACACAGAGAGAGAGAACACCTTGGTAACTGGCTGCGATATTGCTCACTACATCTGTGAGCAGGAAAAAGTTCCCGGAACAGAACAATGGGGGGGGGGGTTTGGATGAGCAAGCACTTGAGGTTGAAGGCGCCTTTGTGCAATGCATCTGATCGCTTTGCAAATAAACAGGCAGGGCACCGGTGGAGGGAAGCACGCAGCGCCACAAGGCAAAAGACTCCCCTCCAGGGCAGCCTTTCTCAACCTGTGGGTCCCCAGATGTTGTTGAACTACAACTCCCATCACCCCTAGCTAGCAAGGCCAGAGCTCAGGGATGATGGGAGTTGTAGTCCAACAACATCTGGGGACCCACGGGTTGAGAGCCGCTGCCCTAGAGAGAGCAACAAGGAGCAGCTCCATCAGGCTCCTTTCCCTTGACTGGCATCAGCAGGCTGCAGCAGTGGGAAATATGGGGGAAGTGGGGTAGGTTTGAGGGTATGGCAGAAGGAGACAGGATCTGCCCATGCGATGCCCACCTGGTGGAAACTAGCTCACATGGCCCTTAAATGTAAAAGGTATGGTGATCTCCGCCAACAATTTCTAGACCATCTATGTATTCCAACATGGAAACCAGAGACGGAGGTTATGCACTTCTTATAACAGGGGAGAAACCAGGAGCTCACCAAGACAGTAGCTAAGTTCCTCTATTTGATTTTTTTGTCGCCGAAGTATGCTGCAGGATCCTGCCCTTGCTGGAAACCCACAGAGATGAAACAGATTGCTCGCCTCTTCTTCCCTTCGGCAAATGACTGTACTCTTGAAATGGCGACAAGATCACACTGGCCTATTTATTCTGTTTGTATTATGTGATGCCAATAAAGGTTACTTGAATAAAAAATATATATGGGGAAAGTGGGGCTCATTTCCTCATGTCCCCAAACTGCTTCCATTACAGCCACTGATTATGTGAACTACTCTTTAATATTAACAATCAGTGCCTGGGTTTGTGTGATGGCCTGGGATTCGGACTCGGATGCTGAACCTGAGGGATCCCAGCCTGCACAGGATTCCCCGACTCCGGAACCAGCTGAGCTGGGGCTGGGGCTTGAGCCTGAAGGGTCCTCACCTGTGCTGGATCCTCAGGTGCAGGCACCAGCTGATTCTGCTCTGGCTCCTGAGGTGATGGAGGACCCATTGCCTGCAGGTGCTCCACTCTCAGCCCCGTCAGAGGAAGCTGAGGTTGCCTCTGGGTCCAGTAACCCTCCAGCGCTCCTGAGCTGCAGAGGCTCAGGGCAGAGAGGCGGAGGGAACTAAGTTCCCGCAGGAGGAGGGCTCGCCCCCAGGCCAGGAGAGGCGAGTCACCTGAGGATCGGGGCCGCCCTTTGCCTCGGGGCAGATAAAAGCCAGCCAGCCCCAGTCCCAAGTTGCGGGAGCAACATTGTTGGTAGCCTGTTCCTGCCTGAACCCTGTTCTGCTTTTCTGCCTGAGCTCCTGACCCGCCCTGGCTCCCTGCTTGCAAGCCTGTTCCTGACTTCACCCGGCTCCCTGCCCTGCACCCAGATTCAACTACTATGGACTGCCTCCATGTTGCACCTTTGACCACGGACCGGACTTGGACCTCGCCTCTCGGGTAACCCATGGGACCAGCACAGTTTGCTTTTTCCCTCTTGCCTCACTGATGTGGTCTGAAGGAAAGCAGAGCAATGTGTTTGGCACCAGCTCGGCTGCAGGAGTTGCTGGAAGGAGACCGTCCCCTCCAACAGGATACCACCTAGAAAGTGCTCCGTTTACCAGCCCACAACAGGATCTCAGATGGCAGCTGCTCAGAAAGGTCCCAGGGAGCTCCTGCCAAGATATTTTGAGTTGGACTTAGTGCTATGGGAAACAGCTGTAATATCAGCGGTGGAGAATCCTAGGGTCAATTCCTGGCAGCGTATGGGAACGTCCTCTGCTCTAAAACCCTGGAGAGCCGCTGCCAGTCAGTGCAGACAGCACTGAGCTGGCTAGGACAGAGGTCTGACTGCATCAGGCAGCTCCCATGTCCTCACAAATCAGTTCTCATCCCTAAAGGCCTCTCCCCAGCCTTGCTAGACAAGATGCTTTCAACAGGGGATGCCAGGGATTGCGCGTGTGCCCTCCCCACTAAGAGGTGCCCCCCTGCTGCCCTGGATCCCCACAGCCCCCTCCCGCTGGCAAGGAGTGCACCCGACCTGCCATCATTGCTTGGCGGGGGGGGGGGGCAGGGAAGAGGCTGAGATTATGCAGACCGTCTAAGCAATTGGGGATTTTCAGCTGGTTGCGAGTTAATAGTGTGCACCGAGTGGAGATCGTGCCTGGCCGCTGTAATGGGGCCTCCCCCTCCCGTCCCCCTCCCCTGGCACTTGCCTTTGATTTATAATTCATTTAGCTGCTCATCAAGGTAAAAGAGCCACTGCTGACAGGTAGCTGCCCCAGCCCTGAGTGGGGCGGGGGGGGGGACACTGTGTGAATGCAGGGGGAGGGGGACCACAGGGGAAGGGGTGGTCCGGACAAGGCTAGGCCAGGGACACTATCGCTGCCTGTTAGGGGGACCTCGAAGAGATCAAGGCTGTGGTATCACAGCTCCAAGAAAGGCCAAATAGAAACAGTCTTTTTTCAAGCTTGGGGTGGTGCTTAAGAAAAAACTGGATGCTGGATCAGGCCACAGAACTAGCTCATGGGCCCGGGGGCTGGATCCGGCCCAATTGCCTTCTAAATCCGGCCCGCAGATGGTCCGGGAATCAGCATGTTTTTACATGAGTAAAATGTGTCTTTTTATTTAAAATGCATCTCTGGGTTATTTGTGGGGCATAGGAATCCCTTCATATATTTTTTTTCCAATATATAGTCTGGCTCCCCACAAGGTCTGAGGGACAGTGGACCAGCCCCCTGCTGAAAAAGTTTGCTGACCCCTGAGAGGTGATAGGATATCAGAAGACCTGTCACATGGAAGGCGGAGAAAGCTTGTTTTCTGCTGCTCTGGAGGGACCTGAACCAAAAGATTCAAATGACAAGGAGGGAGATTCTGAGTAAACATTGGGGAGAATATTCTGACAGTTAAGAGATAGCAGATTCTCTCTTTCCTAAAATCGAAAAGATGACCTGAGGGTCATCTAATCTAACACCTTGCAAGGCAGGAATCTTCTTGCCCAACCCGGGACTTGAACCCACAGCCCTGAGATTAAGAGATTTGTGCTGTACCAAGTGAGCCATCCCAGCGGTTTGGCTTGATTGGCCATGACAATTTACACCTCCCCTCTTCAGTCCTGGCACTAAAGATCCCATATCAACTCCCTGGCTTCTCCAGGGAAAAGGGTCTTGGGTAGCAGGGAATGATGGGAGTTGTAGTTCAAAATGCTTGGAAGGCCAAAAACAGACTCCCATGATGATCTTGAGCCAGTTGCCCTCTCCCCTTTCTGCCTAACATACCTTGCAGGGTTATTGTGAATATAAAAGGGGAGACAATGGATGTCACCCTCAGCTCATTGGAGCGTGACATAAAAACTGCTAATCATAATAGCAATGATGAATAAACCAATATATTGTGGTGTTCCCTCCCAAGATAGGGTTGGCTGTCAGCTCACTCCCATTTAAACCTTTTGTTCATACCTTTTTAAAATAAATATATATATATATATATATCACCCAGTTGTTTTTCTTTCTCTCCTAGCTGATTACGTTGGTGGTGGGTTTTTTAAAACTGTTTTCAGCTTTATTGTCTTTTTAATTGCATGGTCTTTTTATGTTTTCATGCAAGTGTGTACAGCTTTCTAGGACTGAAACAGAGCATATAAACGCTTTCATACAACAAAGTAAAGGCAGGGAACTTGAAGTGTTGGAAAAGGTCCAGAAATGGCAGCTGGAATGATCAAGGGGACGGAGAGGCACCCCCAGTGAGGAAAGGTTGCAGCGTTTGGGACTTCTTAGTTTAGAGAAAAGGCAAACAACTTCCGAGCACAATTCACAGTGTTGGTGCTGACCCTTAAAAGCCCTAAACAGCCCTGTATCCCTGAAGGAGTGTCTCCACCCCCATCGTTCTGCCCGGACACTGAGATCCAGCATCCAAGGGCCTTCTGGCGGTTCCCTCGCTGCGAGAAGCAAAGCTACAGGGAACCAGGCAGAGGGCCTTCTTGGTGGTGGCGCCTGCCCTGTGGAACGCCCTCCCACCAGATGTCAAAGAGAAGAACAACTACCAAACTTTTAGGAGAGATCTGAAGGCAGCCCTGTTTAGGGAAGCTTTTAATGTTTAATAGGTTATTACAGTGGTACCTCGCAAGACAAATGCCTCGCAAGACGAAAAACGCGCAAGACGAAAGAGTTTTCCGTTTTTTGAGTCGTTCCGCAAGACGAATTTCCCTATGGGCTTGCTTTGCAAGACGAAACGTCTTGCAAGTTCTTGTGAGTTTGTTTCCTTTTTCTTAAAGCCGCTAAGCCACTAATAGCCGCTAAGCCGCTAATAGCCGTGCTTCGCAAGACGAAAAAAACGCAAGACGAAGAGACTCGCGGAATGGATTAATTTCGTCTTGCGAGGCACCACTGTATATTTTAATATTCTGTTGGAAGCTGCCCAGAGTGGGTGGGGGAACCCAGCCAGATGGGCGGGGTATAAATAATAAATTGTTGTTGTTGTTGTTGTTATAGGAGTTTATAAAATTATGCATGGTATAGGGAAAGAGGATTGAGGAAATGCACAGTTGAACTACAGAACTTGCTCACAACGCAGGAAGCACTGATAGTGACCAACTAGTATGGCTTTAAAAAGGGACTGAGCAAATTCATGGAGTCCCACTCGCTTCTGCCTTGCTCAGAACCAAGCTGGAATCCTGTGTCCAGTTCTGGGCACCTCCATTTAAGAAGGATGTTGACAAGCTGGGAGGTGTGCAGAGGAGGGCAACCAAGATGGTCAAGGGCCTGGAAACCAAGCCTGATGAGGAACGGTTGAAGGAGTTGGGTATGTTTAGCCTGGGAAATAGGAGACTGAGAGGAGATATGAGAGCCATCTTCAAATATCTCAAGGGTTGTCCTACGGAGGATGGAGCAAGCTTGCTTTCCACTCCAGGCCCAAACCAACAGATTCAAGTGACAAGAAAGGAGATTCCGACTAAACAACAGGAATAACTTTCTGGTGGTAAGAGCTGTTTGACAGAGGAACGGTCTCCCTCGGGAGGTGGTGGACTCTCCTTTCTCGGAGGTTTTTAAGCAGAGATGGATGGCCATCTGCAAAGGATGCTTAAGTTGAGATTCCTGCATTGCAGGGGAGTTGGACTAGACGACACTTCAGAACCTTCCAATTCCATGATTCTATGACAAGACAGTGTCCTTGCTCTCCCACCCAATTACGGGCATGCAGGAAACAAGAACCTGGTTCTCAGGTGCCCAAAATGGCCTCCTCTGTGGGAAGCTCCCCTACCTGGAATCAACCAATGCCGTGCTGTGCCACTGATCCCAGGCAGGGTGCAGGAACAGCACCAAACATGTGGGGGAAAGATTAAGAAACAGCGCCCCAAAACGTATGTTCTGGTTTCAAAAAATGGGACCTGGGCCTAAGAAGCTTGCAGACTCCTGAGTTGACGGTCATTGCTATCCTCTAGCTCAAAGAAATTCAAGCTCCAAACCATGTAGCAAGCGCTGCCTCCCCCCCCCCCAAAAAAAAAACCCTCAAGTCTTTTGCACAGCGAGCGATGCCGCATCTGTCGCCAGCCATTGAATCTGATCCATGGTGACTTCAATTGGGCTTGAAGCACCTAATGGCTCCCTCCCCTTTTGTGAGTGCACCGCAATGTTCTTTTCCGGCTAATGGGGCAATTTTTTTTGCATTACATGTATTTGTCCAATTTGGCGGAGCAGCGCACGCCTGTGCGGCCGAGGGAGCCGGGGGGGGGGGAAGAGATAGACGGCAGCTCCAGCAGATTAAGCTGATGGGAGTCTCGGGGGGGGGGTGGAGGGAGGCATCGCTGCAATCCTTCTCTCGGAGGCGGAGAGGGGGCATCTCACTTTGATAGGTTTGCATGCGGCGTCGGACCAATTGTTTAATGCACCTGGGACAATTCCGACAGAGCCCTGATAAGGATCTCATGTTCAGCGTGCGCCAACTCACTCCATTGCCTCCTTCCGCACCCCCTCCCTGGCCAAGTCCCCTTCCTCCCACCCCTCCCAGCTCCTCCCCCGGGCCTGCAACAGCTGCCCAAAGCTTGCCATGTTCCGGGGCATGGGTGGCATAGGGCCTACAGCAGCCTCCCCCAAGCTGGCACCCTCTGTCGTGGCCAGGATCTGGAGCTGCGAGGCAAGACTTGGAGAAGAGGCGTAGCTCAGCGGTAAGACGTCTGGCTTGCACGCAGAAGGTCCCAGGTTCTGTTCCCCAGTGGCATCGCCAGGAGGGTCTGAGAATGCCCCTGGGCCGAGACCCCTGGAGAGCTGCTGATTGTCAGCATAAGCAGTCCTGAGCTAAGTGGACCAGTGGTCCGGTTCGGGATAAGAGGCTGCTTCCTGTGTTCCTCTGTGGGTCCTGGTTCAGCTGACTGAAAGGATGGCTCAGTCGGTAAAGCATGAGACTCTTTAATCCCAGGATTGTGGGTTTGAGACCCACGTTGGGCAAAAGATTCCTGGGGTCCCTTCCAACTCTACAGTTCTATGGTTCTACAGCTCAGAACCAGCCAGTACGCATCTCCCCCAACTCAGACTCCATATTTCCCCAGGTTGCTGCCCTCTCTGCCTAACTAAACCACAACATCGCTGAGACTTGGATTCACTATCTGGTAATATCTGACCCTGAAATCCGCTTCTCCCTTCACAGAAAGCCTATTTCGTGCAGCGTTGCCTCTCTCCAACCCAGCCACAGTTCCAATTTTACCATCTTGGAGGGGACTGTCATTTTGTAGGAGGCCTTGATGGGAAAGCAGGGGACGCGGGTGGCGCTGTGGGTTAAACCACAGAGCCTAGGACTTGCCGATCAGAAGGTCGGCAGTTTGAATCCCCGTGACGGGGTGAGCTCCCGTTGCTCGGTCCCTGCTCCTGCCCACCTAGCAGTTCGAAAGTACGTCAAAGTGCAAGTAGATAAATAGGTACCGCTCCAGCAGGAAGGTAAATGGCGTTTCCATGCACTGCTCTGGTTCTCCAGAAGCGGCTTAGTCATGCTGGCCACATGACCCAGAAGCTGTACGCCGGCTCCCTCGGCCAATAAAGCAAGATGAGCGCTGCAACCCCAGAGTCGGCCACGACTGGACATAATGGTCAGGGGTCCCTTTACCTGATGGGAAAGGGATTCATTTCCTTCCCACCCCCCAGGGCTATCTTAGCAGCTTCCACCCTGCCCCTCCTGCTATTTGTTGCAACAGCTTCCAAAGTTTGTAGTCCTCATGCTGAATGCTCCATGTGCCTCCTGTCACACCTCGAGGCACAAGATAGCCTCCTCAGCACAATATATTTTCCTCACCTCTCCTTCAAGACTTGCTTCTTTGCTGGGGTTCAGATCAAAAAGAGAAAAAGTTCTGGGGCTCAAACTGCTCTTAACAGCAAGCCCAGCTGCCTAAACCTCAGTTGCGTTTGAGTGCACACTGGTTTTATGCAGCGACGGAGGAAATGCACTTTGCACATTCTCCAGCGGCATTCTTCTTCCTGCATCTTAGAGCTGAGGCCTGTTCCCAATGAATGTAAGCCAGTCCCAGGGCAGCCTTGCCTGCGGCTCCAGGGACACCAGACTCGCTCCTTGCCCTTCCCCAGCTACACATTTGCTCAGATCCGCATCTCCCGTCTCGCCTGTCTAATGCATTTATTCATCTGCACATTTAGAAAAAGAATCCTAACCAGCCTTTTGAACAAAGTGCCCCCCAAAGGCAGCTAATGACAACATAAAACAGATGCCGATAAGGAGGAAAACCTAAGCATTATTTTACAGGAAAGGACGCAGTCACTATCTGAACCATAACGAGAAATGATCGGCAGGAAACAACGAACTTCAACGTAAGATCATAAGGCAAGCCCTCCCGCCTGGATCAGGCCAATCCCCTTAGAAGTTACCTGCTGCTTTGCAGGATATCTTTGGGGGGGGGAAGGCTCAGGAGTAAACCCTATACAAATCCAGAGTGGAGTCCCTAAGGCAGTTGGATCGCACCCTGTACACCTCCCTCTGGCAACTCCTGCCGCCAAGCTGGTGCCAAACATCTTGCTCTGATTTCCTTTGGATCCCCATCAATGAGGCTGGGGGGGGGGGTCTTGCTGTCTGGGCAGTCCAGGACCCCCCCCTCCACATACACGGCCCAGGCTTGCGCCCTGGGGAGGTCACTGTGGTGTTGCTAACACAGCGGTTTGACTTCAGTCAGAGAGCCACGCTCCACTGTCTCCCGATACAAATGGATGCCTACAAATTGTTCCTGTTTTGAACAGTACATGTGGAAAGGATCTCGGGGTCTTAGTGGACCACAAGCTCAACGTGAGTCCACAGTGTGATGCAGCAACAAGAAAAGCTAATGCTCTTCTTGGCTGCATCAACAGAAGTATAGTGTCCAGATCAAGGGAACTACAGTGGTACCTCGGGTTACAGACGCTTCAGGTTACATATGCTTCAGGTCCACTAACCCAGAAATAGTACCTCGGGTTAAGAACTTTGCTTCAGGATGAGAACAGAAATCGTGCTCCGGCAGCGCAGCAATGCAAGAGGCCCCATTAGCCAAAGGGGTACCTCAGGTTAAGAACAGTTTCAGGTTAAGAACGGACCTCCGGAACGAATTAAGTACATAACCAGAGGTACCACTTTATTGATCTATTCTGCATTGGTCAGACCACACCTGGAATACTGTGTCCAATTCTGGGCGCCACAATTTCAGAAGGATGTTGACAAGCCGGGAAATGTGCAGAGGAGGGTGACCAAGATGATCAAGGGTCTGGAAACCAAGCCTGATGAGGAGAATTTGAGGGAGCTGGGTATGTTTAGCCTGGAAAAGAGGAGACTGAGCCCATATCCCGGTCTCTGCGTCCCTGGCTTCCTGGTCCTTTGTGGTCCCCATTGACAAATCTACATTTCCCTTTGAGATCCAGTCTGCTCTCTTCTGCAGCTGCCATCCTGGCCTTGAAGTTGCCCACCTTCAGGGGCCAGCAAGGCAGACCCCACCCTCCCTGTTTGAGAACATTGACTTTCTATATTAATTGACAGTTGCTGTGATGCTTTTAGTTCTCCAGACTTCACTTTTCTTTTGCAACACTGGTTCTAGTGCTGGGGGTTGTTTCATAGAACCATAGAATTGTAAGGTTCGGAGGGACCCCGAGGGTCATCTAGCCCAACCCGCCGCAAGGCAGGAACCTCAGCGAAAGCATCCCTGGCAGATGCTTCCTGCTGGCTTGTTCCGCTGCTCTATCGATCCCCGTTTTATTGGGACAGTGGTTTTTAATCTCTTCTATTCTGCGCGTCGCCCAGGGAGCCATTGTTATTGGGTGGCTGATCGATGGAATGAACAGAAAACAAACAGAAATCATCGTGGTTAAAATAGCAGCATTGGGAGGAGGAAGAGAAGCAGCAAAACCAGGGCAATGGGAGCCAACTCACCTGAACCAGGATCCAGGAGAAGATTACAGCCATCCAGGGGTTTCCATCGTGGGAAGTCCGCTTCGCAGGCCCCAGAACTTTGCCTTGGTTACCAGAAGGGGAACGGAAAAGAGAGAGGCGGCACAATACATTAGAACAAGGGCTTCTATAAAACCGGTGTTTATTAAAGAGAGACAGAGAGCAAGAGAGAGAAGGGAAAGTGACCAGCAGTGCGCAGAAAGCAGATCAGAATCTGCTGCTAGATCTCCAGTAATTTGCACTATAGTTTCTGACTCCCAATTGTCTAATGCTAGCAACGATAGCATTAGACAAAACCACTCGCAATTAGATAAATAATAGTAACTGGGAGCAGGGAACAAGAGAAGCTTTTTTTTAAAAAAAATGCATGCATCCTTGTGAAGTTGATTCGGGCACTGATCTCTGATCTCTGGGATGAGCATGGGCTCAGAGGCACCCTGTTCCTTAATTCCAAATATACACCTGCCTGCCTGAGCCACTTCTATTTGCACCTGGCTCCCTCTGGGGGTTCCAGCAGAAGGTAAAGTAGATCCCACAAGGCTGGCGTCTGCCCGCCCCTAATGGAGAGGTCCACAGCAGAGTGTTGACGCCCGTTTTACTCTATGTTAATTAAACGCTGAGGCTGAAATGTTCCATCAATTAATTGGCTGGCCTAATGGATTGGGGGGAAATCAACTAAAACACACCCCACCTGGATTAATCAGGGCCAAGCTATGTGCTTTTAAGTGAGCAGGAGCAGGAAGTGAAACCAATTGGAGGGGGGCTGCTAGATGCAGACTGGGTCCCTAGTTCGAGATAGGTAGGTAGGGGGGAATTTAACTCTTTGCCACCCTTTATGTCTTGATCTAGAATGGGGTCAGCAAACTTTTTCAGCAGGGGGCCGGTCCACCGTCCCGCAGACCATGTGGTGGGCCAGACTATATTTTGGAAAAAATACAGTCATAACTCCTGTTGAGAACGCTGCGGGTTACGTCTTTTCAGGTTGCGTCCCACGGCGACCTGGAAGTACCGGAAAGGGTTACTTCCGGGTTTTGCTGCTTGCGCATGCACAGACGCGCAAAATGGTGTCACGCGCATGCGCAGAAGCGGCGAATCACGACCCACGCATGCACAGACGCGGGTTGTGTTCTGTTCAGGTTGTGAACGGGGCTCCGGAACGGATCCCATTCGCAACCACTGTACATGAAGAAATTCCTATGCCCCACAAATAACCCAGAAATGCATTTTAAATAAAAGTCACATTCAACTCATGTAAAAACACCAGGCAGGCCCACAAATAACCCAGAGGTGCATTTTAAATAAAAGCACACATTCTACTCATGTAAAAACATGCTGATTCCCAGACCATCCGCTGGCTGGATTTAGAAGGCAATTGGGCTGGATCCAGCTCCCGGGCCTTAGTTTGCCTATCCATGATTTAGATAGTAGGGGTACATGTTGGCAATCTACTTATGGAAGAAGGCACCCCTGGAATCAAACATGATTGTTTCTTTTACAATGCAATAGCACACAGGCACAGATGGGAGGGATGAAACCAGCCACTTCTGTTTATGAAGACAACCGCCCTGCACCCTGTTCTGGCTGGTCCTGAAACACCTGGAGGGCAGCAGGTTGGGGAAGGCTGGCATATGAGCTGGACTGTGGGGTAAAGGTTGCTGAAATGCAAGACCATCAAAGGAGCCCGGCAGAATGGAAGCAGCAGCCCCTTCTCTCAGTGAGCTTATTGGGCTGTTGCTGGGCCAAAAGAGCTCTTCAGAAGCCCTAAGCATTTAAAAGATCTTGGTGCCCCATATATATCTAATTCAAAATATAAACCATAATAAACAGTAAAATAAAATCTTATTTTTCAAAATGAAACGAAACCTAGGTTTCCTAGGTGGAAAATAATGTTTATTTTTGTAGACTTTGTATTTGAAGAAAAAAACCTCCTTCTTTTTCTAATTGCAAAGTCTTTGATCCGAACCTCAAAACTCATCTTACGTAATGAATCTGCTTCTATACTTAATAGAGATAAGGCACCCAGCCTGCCTTGTTGCAGAGTTGTTCTGTTGGGATTTTTAATATACTTCAAGGGAGACAACGAATGCTCAGCTGAGCCATTTGGGACCATTAAGGTTAAAAGAACCCAGCAATGGAAAATTTATGTGGCCCCCCCTTCCTTTGATGCCCTAAAGCACATGCTTATTTTGCTTAATGGCTAATCCAGCCCTGTCAGCATCTCCCAATAGCATATCTTCTCTGGAAATCCTGGAAGGCCTCTGCCAGCCAGGGTGGACAATACTGAGGCAGACGTACCAGACGTTCAATATATAAGGCAGCGTCCCATGTCCCCTGCCCTGCTGGCAGCAGTCTTTGAGGGTGGGCTACATATCTGCCCAGGAGCAGAGCCCCGTCAACAGGCCCTGCCAGGCGAGGGCAAAGGCAAACCAACCTGATTGGCGGTTGCCCACGCAGCCCACCAGGGAGGCAGAGGACTCCGAAAGGACGGCCAAGTGCTGGAACAAGGGAGCCGCTGGGGAGAGCCAGGCAGGGAGGCAGACAGAGCCAAGCAGGAGATAGAGGAGAGGGCGCAGAGGACTGACAGGCAGAGCTAAGGATCTTCCTGACTGCAGAAACAGCTGCGTTCAGCAACAGCCCCCAAAGAGTATTAAGGCATGGAGTGTGGCTACGTGTGTGTAGGGCAACTAAAAGACCAAAGGTGGCGGGTTAATTCCTGTTCTGCTTTGTATTTATGTACTGAAACAATGATTGGTTTTATTTTGCAACATCAAATTTATTCTGCGTTTGCTGAATTGCTGGTTTTTGTCCTTTTTTTGAATCTACTGACATGCTCTTCATTTTGTGTATTTGTACTTTCAATGCTTTTGTCTTTTGATGTTTTGAACGTTTGCTGTGAGATGATAGTGCTTTGTAATTGTTTCACTGATTATTTGTTGATTAATCTATACGATTTATGTTGCATTTGTGATGTTCTGTTCAGTTGTTGTTATTTACTGTTTGTGAGCCGCTTTTGAGATTCATGTGAATGAAGTGCGGCATAGAAATATAATCAATCAATCAATCAATCAATCAAATTAGCTCAGTGTGGAAAAGCTTAGTAAATGCAGCCAATCAGAAACTGGTACCCTAGATCAGCCTCCCCCAGCGTGGTGCCCTGCATCTGGCTGTGGATGATGGGAACTGTATTCCATAAGAGATCCAGGGAAGCTAGGAGACGCTGCCCCAGACTGTGGCCTTGGCACACTGGCACTGTGCCCTGACAATTCAGGGCAGCAATGCTTCCGTATACCAGCTGCTGGGAACGACAGGAAGGCTCTCACGCTCAAATCCTGCTTGCTGGTTTTCCACAGGTATCTGTGAGAACAGGATGCTGGACTACATGGGAACTGGCCTGATACATCATCATCATCATCATCATCATCATCATCATCACCATCATTTATTTATACCCCACCCATCTGGCTGGGTTTCCCCAGCCGCTCTGGGTGGCTTCCAACTGAATATTAAAACCAATACAGCATCAAACATTAAAAACTTCCTTAAACAGGGAAGTTGTCTTTTAAAAGTAAAATAGTTGCTTATTTCCTTGACATCTGCTGGGAGGGAGTTCCACAGGGTAGGCACCACCACCGAGAAGGCCCTCTGCCTGGTTCCCTGTAACCTCACTTCTTGCAGCGAGGGAACGGCCAAAAGGCCCTTAGCGCTGGACCTCAGTGTCCAGGCTGGACGATGGGGGTGGGGACGCTACTCCAGGTGTACAGGACCGAGGCCATGTAGGGCTTTAAAGGTCAGCACCAACACTTTGAATTGTGCTCGGAGCCACAATTTGGTGCATTGGGAGCCAATGAAGATCTTTCAGGACCAGTGTTATATGGTCTCGGCGGCCACTCCCACTTTCGGCTCCACTTACGTTCTTATGTTGGTCCATGCCTGCCTGCCAAGGAGAGATGTTGCTCAGGCATCCCTGACGCAAGATGTAGGCCCAGGCAGGCAGAAGGTCAACTCACCAAAGAGGTCGTCCTTGGCCAACGCGTAGAGGATTCGGGAGGCCCCGATCAGGTTGCTCATAGCGGCCGACAGAGTCGAGCAGTAGACGCCAATGATGACGAAGGGAGGCCAGATGTTGATGTCCCTCAGGAAGCTGTAGTCCCGCTGCAGGAGGAGCCTGAGGGGTGAGAAGGTGGAGACTCATGAGAACGTAGCGGCGGCCAGATGGATCAGGCCCACAGCCCATTGGGCCCAGCATCCTGTTCACACAGCGGCCAAGCAGATTCCTGTCGGGAACCCGAAAGCAGGATTCGGGAACAAGCAGGCAATTAAGGATACATCCTTTGACAACAGTTAATTCATGGAATTGTAGGGGACCCGTGGGGTCATCTAGCTCAACCCCCCGCAATTCAGGAATCACAGCTAAAGAATCCCTGGCAACTGGTCAATTGGTGTCTGTTCATGTCTCTTTGTTGCAAACTGCTCAAGGCGGAATACAGCAGGACTCAGTCGTCAGAGCGTGAAGCTCTTAAATTCAGGGTTGTGGGTTTGAGTCTCAGGTTGGTCAAAAGATTCCTGCATTGTACGAGGTTGGGCTGGATGACCCTTGTGGTCCCTTTACAAATCTATGATTTTATGATGCTTTTTTAATGAAAAAGCAGTCTATAAGTGATTTTATAAACCTAAGATGCCATAGGGACATTTTGCGGCAGAGTGATGACCCCATCCTCAATCTGGGCACGAGCTTGGGAGAGGCTCCTGTGTGCTTCTCGGGGAGACAGCTTGGCTGAACCAAGCCGGTTGCTCTCTACAGCTCTGACATCCCAGACTCCAGCCAGTCCCTCTCCATCTGAGCATCCGAAACGACCCCCTCTGCTTTCATCTGGGGTGAGGAATCCTGGCCCCCTTCCTGCTCCATTAGGCTCCAAAATGAGCCCCTTAGGAACACTTGCTGGGGGAAAGTGCCTTCTGCTCTCAGTCCATTACAGGGACGATCCAGACCCTGCAGAGAGAGGCTTCCAAACCCGCTGGGAGAGCTCAGTCAGCAGAGCATGAGGCTCTGAATATCAGGGTTGTGGGTTTGAGCTCCATGTTGGGCAAAAGATTGGGTTGGAGTTGGACTAATGACCTGCGTAGCCTCTTCCAACTCTACAATTCTATGATTGTAGAAAGAGACAAACTGATTCCCACCTTGGCGAGGCCCTTGTGCAGAATTCCCTCCTGGAGCAGAGTCAGCAAGAGGTCAGGGAAGCCCCAAGAGGGCCGGGCTGTTTTGAACATAGGTAAAGGTAAAGGGACCCCTGACCATTAGGTCCAGTCGTGGCCGACTCTGGGGTTGCAGCGCTCATCTCGCTTTACAGGCCAAGGGAGCCGGCGTACAGCTTCCGGGTCATGTGGCCAGCAGGACTAAGCCGCTTCTGGTGAACCAGAGCAGCGCGCGGAAGCACCGTTTACCTTCCCGCTGGAGTGGTAACTATTTATCTACTTGCACTTTGACGTGCTTTCGAACTGCTAGCAGCAGGGACCGAAAAACGGGAGCTCATCCCGTCACGGGGATTCGAACTGCCGACCTTCTGATCGGAAAGTCCTAGGCTCTGTGGTTTAACCCACAGCGCCACCCGCGTCCCGTTTTGAACACAGCCCAAATCAAAAGCAGACTCAAAGGAATCTGCCATGCACCCCTGACCCCATTTTATTTGCTGCCGTGCCCTTAAAAGAGCAGCTTGTCCTGCAGATACAGTCATACCTTGGATTACAGATGCTTCAGGTTGCATTTTTTCGGGTTACGGATGCATCAAAACCCAGAAGTACTGGAACGGGTTACTTTTGGGTTTCGGCGGTCATGCATGCACAGAAGCATTAAATCGTGCTTTGCGCATAAGCGCTGAATTGCAACCCGCACGTGCACAGAGGGTTGCAAATGCTGCGGGTTGCGAACGAGCCTCCCGCACGGATCACGTTTGCAATCCACTGTAATCACGTTCCCCTCCTTGCAGGAAGACGTTTGGAAGGTCAATTCCTGCCAATCAAGCTGGTTTGAGAAGCACGCTGAGATGGCCTCACATCTGCATGGCCAGTTTGGTAAGCCAGCATGCTCTGTACGGTCAAGGCCTGGGCACCCCCCATAAGAACACAGAGGCAGCGCAGCATAGTGGTTTGAGTGTTGGGCTACAAACTGGGAGACCAGGGTTCAAAACCCCACAGGGCCATGAAGTCCGCTGGGTGATCTTTGGCCAGTTGCTGCCTCTCAGCCTAGCCTACCTCCCAGGGCTGTTGTGGGTGCTGGGGAAGGATAGGACCATGTGCACCACCTTGAGCACCTTGGAAGCATGTTTGGACCCATAAGAGCATAAGAAGAAGCTGCTGGATCAGTACAGCATCCTGTTCTCACAATGGCCAACCCAAAAACCCAGTGGGAAACCAGCAAGCAGGATTTGACCACAAGAACAACTCTCCCCTCCTGGGGTTTCCAGCTACTGACATTCAAGAGCATCGTTTGTTGCCTCCAATTGTGGAGACAGAGAGAGTCATCAATAGCCCTCTTCTTTTAAAGTTGTCTTGCCTCCTGTGGGAGGGAGTTCCCCAGGTTAACAGTCTTCCCACACGGAGTGCCTCGAACCCAGGAGCTGCGCTGTCATTTGCCGGAACAAGTAGCTCATCATCTATGAGGATTCTTGCCAACCTGGTGCCCTCCCCTCAGATGCTTTAGACTACAACTCCCATCAACCCGAGCCAGGATGGCTGATGGGAGTTGTAGTCCAAAAGAGAGAGTGGTTGGCAAAGGATGATTTATCCTGAACGAGCCATTGATCCGATCGAAGGTGCTTGGTCAGTCTCGCGGCTGACGGCGGTCGAGGATCCGCTTGCCCAAAATTCAGTAACGGAAATAAAAGGAGAGAGAAGGCAGAACTTTCCTTCACACATTAAACTATACAAATGGCCGGGCCTTAATTGGATTTTAACAAGAGGCAGTGAGCAGGTGGGAGATAAATTAGCACGGGCTATCAACGCCAGTGTCTTTGGGCAATTAATACCTAATTACCCCCAAATTGATCGCTTTGCTAATAAGCGCAGCAGAGGGGGGCGGGGGGTGCAGGTGGGACTGGTGTAGCAGGGAACCAGTTTGACACCCTCCCCGCGCCCCAGTTGGTGGCTCCCAAGGCAGCAGCACCCACGGCCAACACTGTAGAGTTGGAAAGGGTATTTAAATATACCTTTCTAAAGAAACTAGAGGCCTTTCTCCTGGGCATGGTAGGCCAATTGGTGCTAAAGAAGGATAGAACTTTCTTTATGTATGCAGCAGCAGCAGCAAGAATACTTATTGCAAAGTATTGGAAGACACAAGATTTACCCACTCTGGAAGAATGGCAGATGAAGGTGATGGACTATATGGAACTGGCGGAAATGACTGACAGAATCCGAGACCAGGGAGAAGAGTCGGTGGAAGAAGATTGGAAGAAATTTAAAGACTATTTACAGAAATACTGCAAAATTAATGAATGTTAGAATGATGTTGGACTGAAGTTAAGTGGTTTTTAGCAGCAATGTTAAAAGGAATATGTAAAAATGGATTGTTAACAGGTGATAATTTAAAGTTATTATATTTTAAGATAAGAGATTAAGATAAAATCAAAGAGGGAAAGGATTTGCTGAACTAACTAATTTGAACTGGAATACAAAAAGGGAGGTGTGAGGAGGTCGGGGAAACAAGCAAATGAAAGATAAGACATGGAAAGACTAATATGTTTTTAAATTGTTTTTATCTTGTATTTTCATTTTTTATTTTTTTTCTTTATTTCTTCTTTCTTTGTTTGCCTATTTTTGTAATATGTTGAAACTTTAATAAATATCTTTTTTTAAAAAAGCAACACTAGAGTTGGAAGGGACCTGTGGTGTCATCTAGCCCAACCTCCTGCAAATGCAGGCATCACAGATGGAGAATCCCCAAAAGATGGTCATCCCACCTGTTTCAAAGGAACTTCCAAGGGGAAAATGTCTTGAAAGAAATTCATGTTTTTGAAGGAATGTGCTTTTTGACAAGGACGTTCTGCAACAGCATGATGAAATTCGCCATATTCCTGTTTTTTGCTGCACTGATTCTTGCAAAGTACGCAAGTGCTCAGACGTGTTGTCAGGGGTTTAGGAGCAGAGGCACGGGCAAGGGAGGAAACAGAGAGCGAAGGGGAGGAGGCAGAAGAAAAGATGAGTGATGACGACGACCCGAGATCTCCTAGTCTTTCCAGTGAATCAGAGGATTCACAGAAAGGAGCACCAGTGGCCAGGGCAAGGGGGGAGTCTAGGGGGGCACCCCAGGAAGATAGAGCCAGAGGGGACTCAGGGGAGAGCAGCTGGAAATCGGGACCAGCGTCACCGCCAGGAAGCAGGGAAGAGGAAGGGAGCCAGGGGGGAAGCGCTGGCAGCTCACCACAGGAGGGAGGGCATGAGTCAGGAGTGGCCACACCTCCATCGGGGAGCGAAGAAACGGTTAAGAGGAAAGTGGAAGGTTGGGCGCGCGCGCCAAGTTCAAATGCAGAGGAAGGCGGCGCAGTAAGCAGCCCCGAAAGAGAGCCAGGTCCTAAAGCCCGGCGCAAGGAGACAGGAGGGTCCGGGTCAGCGTCAGAAGAATCCCGGAAGGAAGAAACCCCGGGGGGTAGAGGGACCCAGAGGAGGACAGTCAGGCGGAAAAGGTGGAGCAAGGCTAGGATATTAAGTTGGTGCACACGGGGCGGAGACTCAGACGGAGCTTCGCCGATCTAGCTACTAGACGTAGAGTTGCGCGCAGCAGCGTGAGAATGGAAACTGTAATTCAATAAAGACTTTTACTTAATGATCGCTGGCTAGCGTGATCCTGTGTGAGCTAGGATCTTCAAGCAGCTCTGACACGTGTGTTATCAAGAGTCTGATTAATGAGAAGGTCCATTCCAAAGTGTCCTCAATCCTCGCGAAGGCCCACCTGATTTGCCCTTCAGGGTACCTGGCCACTGGATGTGCCTGTAGAATGGCTTGTGGTTCCTGGTACTGCCTGTCACTGCCAGTGTGCCAACATTGACCAGACTGCAAAGTGGCCATTGTTGGCTGATGTCTCCTCAACTCCCTGTTGACTCCAGCTTCTATGCTCAATAAACATGCACCTTTAATTTTTTTAAAAAAAGAACTTCCATAGAAACTCCACCATCTTCTGAGGTAGGTGGGCGGCCATCTGTCAGGGATGATTTCGCTGAGATTCCTGCATTGTAGGGGGCTGGACTAGATGACCCCGTGGGGTCCCTTCCAACTCTAAGATTCTATTATTCTGGCCTGTTCCACTGTCAAACAGTTGTAGCTGCCGTACAATTAAGGACTAGATGTGGCGTTCAGAGCAGACACCTCTCACTTGGCAGGCGTGTTTGGCATGCTTCATGCTCTCACTGCTCCTGCGGGGATGGAAGCACTGCTAACAGGGCAGAGCAGACTCTGGAGTCTTAAGGGAAGGAGCATAGCTCAGTGGCCGAGCACCTGTTTGGCATGCCCCAAGTCCAATCCCCAGTGACATCTTCAGGTAGAAAGGAAAATGCCGCCCATCTGAGTGTCAGGAGTTCAGCCTACACTCGAGTAGGACCCTGGCAGAGACACATGCTTTCTTCTGCCTGAACATCACAGCAACCGATGCCAACCGATACCAGCACACTTAGGGATCCGCAGAGTTTGTGCCTAGGACCCTCATACCTACAGGACCGCCTCTCCCGGTATGCCCCACGGAGCACCTTAAGATCCATAAATAGCAACACCCTAGAGGTCCTGGGCCCTAAGGAAGTCAGATTAGCCTCAGCCAGGGCCTTTTCAACACTGGCCCCGGCCTGGTGGAACGCTCTGCCTCATGATCAGATCTGATTTCTTTCTGCAGGGCTGTAAGACAGAGTTGTTCCACCTGGCCTTTGGTTTAGAATCAGTTTGATTCCCTCTCCTCTCCCCTTTTTCCTTTCCCCTCCTGTGATGGAACTCCTATTTGGGGACTTCCCTGGCTTTTTTCTGGCCCATGTAGGACCAGTCTGGAAAGTTAGCCTTGGTGAAGGCTTGACGTTTTCATCCCCCGAAAAAGTTTTTGATTTGAGTTTCCATTGAAATGAGGCCGTATTTTAATGTTTTAATGTTGTATTTTAATCTTGTTTTTAAGTTGTATTTCAATCAATTTGTTTTATATCGGGTGTTAGCTGCCCTGAGCCCGGTCTTGCCTGGGGAGGGTGGGGTATAAATAAAAATTATTAGTATTATTGTTATTATTATTATCTCGCGTGACAGACCTCAGCAACTCAGCATTTTGGCTAATCTACTTTATTTACATCTAAACACACACGGAGCACTGCAACATGTCTCCCCCTCTCTTTTTAGCATCAGACAGCAAAGAGAAAAAGAACAAAGGACAATAGTCCCACTTCATGGAACACAGTAACACAAACATCCTGTCTCCGTCACTTCCCACTCTGTGGAGTCAAAACATACACCGTCATGTGATAGACAACAATCCCATGACTGCAACCATGGAGCAGGAATTCTAACACTGAGACCCTGGAGAGATGCTACCAGTCATAAGAACATAGGAAGAGCCTGATAGATCAGGTCAATTGCCCATCAAGTCCAGCACTCTGTTCTCACAGTGGCCAAGCAGATGCCTGTGGGAAACCAGCAAGCAGGATCCGACCACAAGAGCAACTCTCCCCTCGTGTGGCTTCCAGCAACCAGCATTCAGAAGCATTGCTGCCTTCAACTATAGAGGCAGAGCGTCCCCATCGTAGCTAGAAAGGTAAAAGGTAAGGGACCCCTGGACAGTTAAGTCCAGTCAAAGGCGTCTATGGTGTGCAGCGCTCATCTCGTTTTCAGGCCGAGGGAGCTGGTGTTTATCCACAGACAGCTTTCCGGGTCATGTGGCCAGCAGGACTAAACCACTTCTGGTGCAGCGGAACACCGTGACGGAAACCAGAGCAGTGCACGGAAACACCATATGCCTTCCCACCACAGTGGTACCTATTTATCTACTTGCACTGGTGTGTTTTCGAACTGCTAGTAGCCATCAGTATCCCTCTCCATGAATTTCTCCAACCTTTTTTAAAGCCACTCCAGTGGGTATTTGCATGGGCAAATAAATAAACAGCTCAATTGGCAGAGCCTGAAATTTTTAATCTCAGGGTCACGGGTCCAAGGCCCACGTTGGGCAAAAGATTCCTGCAATAGAGGGAGTTAGATTAGATGATCCTTGTGGTCCCTTCTATCTTGACAGTTCTATAATTCTATGAAACGAATAACCTGCCCTTAAAGGCACAGCTACATATCAACCATAACCTCTGGCTTTTCCTTCTCTATCAGGGCTGCCCCACGACAATCGTCCTTTAGCCGGGATGGTCTGGTTGAGAGCTGTCGCCTTTCTTGGGGTGTGCCTCCACCCCTCCCATCTTTCTAATCACACATAGCAGCCAACCCCCCTTACCACCCCCTCCCCAAAATAAATTCCACCCAGGGGCAGAGCAGGGCATGCCTAAGAAAGCAACAGGAGACAAACGGGGCCCCAGATTTCATTTTCGTGCCTTTCCAATAAGCT